>NW_026712958.1:0-1200000 GCF_030625045.1 Achroia grisella
TCTCTACGACTACCGCTATTAAAACCATTGAGGTTCGTACACGGTCTAGCGTGACTCGCGTCGCACAGTCGTGCCGCCGCCTCTTCGTACAAGGCCAGGGGCGGATCGTGGCGTTGTGGCACCTAAACTAGATCTACTTAGGGGCCTACGTAATTAAATTACTGAACTAAAAAATGCAGCGACCAAAAACGAGTGACCAAAAATTCCCCGTTCCTTTCGATGAACGCGTGCTCGCATTGGTTGGGTCGTCTCAGGATCCAACCTTATGATAGGTTTGTTTTAAAATTCTAGATATTTTTTATATTCTAAATATCGCTTCAGAGAGGACTATCCGGGCATTGCAGCCCAAGGCCCGAAGATACAAAGCATCCCTCTTTGTATCCTCGGAGCCCTAGTCCGTAACCCAAAAGCCACGGTAAATCTGCCCCTGCACAAGGCTAAGTAAATCTTTGATACTGATGCTGTATAGTAAGTTGGTAATAGAGTCGCGTACGGTCCACCACACGACATCGCATCACAACATGAAAATAGCCTGTTCGTCACTAATAGGCATAGCGACTGAACAGATCACACGTTTACAAATGTTTTGATATCACGCCATCCTTAGATTACGCCGCAACTTATGTAGCGACGATGTCAGCACTTATGTAGCACACGACTGGCGAGGTGCGAGTCGCGGGATCACTCAATGGATATATATGGTCACTCGGAGAGTAAAATTGTAGAGTATCGAAGATATGAGTAGCCGGACGTACGAAGAGACCAAGGCCCTTGCAATTCCAGTGCCAAAAATAATATACTATATAGATAGGTAAATACTCATACTATTATAAATGTAAATGAAACTCTGTTTTCTACACTTAGGCTAACATTAGGACCGTTGTTATGGTGGCAGAAACCGAACTCTTCCCAGGACACAGAAACTTTCTGATCTCCTTCTTCTGGTTACCGGATATTTAAACCTTGAAAGGCCACTCCTACGGTCTCAGAATTACTTGAACAGCCGTTTTGAATTAAACACTTTGAAGAAGCTATAATATATACCGTACTGACGACCTCAATAGTCTAGCGGTTTAATACCTTGAACTTGTGGACCCAGGTTCGATTCCTCGAACGATATAAAGATTTGTATGACGATGAGTGTTGCTATTGCTCTGGATCAATTGTATATTCCGTATGTATTCAAATATTTCTACCTAGTATCCATATTGTAAGCTCTACTTAGCCTGAGACTAGTATGGACTGCGTGAATTGTCCAGGTCGTTGTTATGAGCGTCATAGTGGTACCTTGTAGTCGTTGAGTTGCACTCGGCGGTCGAGGAGCGCATGGTGCAGATGCGCGAATGCTTGAGGCCGGCCAGCGCGCCCGGCAGGTTCCCCAGCGGAGACTGGTACAGCAAGTTGAATGACGCATCGCCCTTGTACAGCACGCGGATAGATCTGTGTACACACACTCATATATACTCACAAGTTATAATAGTTGTTGGACGAATTTTAATACAGTTTCCAGCAATACATAGACTGATTGAAGAGAAGGGTTTATATGTATACATGCATGTCAATGGTATATTGGTATGTATGGAACAAGCCGAGAAAATAAAAGATTTGTAATAAATAAATAGAGTTACTCGGGCCTGTGGAGGACGAACGTGGGCACCAGCCGCCAGGAGTACGCGGTAGGAAGTTGCCGCCGACGGAGACAGCATGAGCGCGCCCAGCGCGTACACCGCGCCCAGCCGCAGCCGCCACAGCGCCAGCGTCAGCACCAGCGACAGTGCGTACAGCTGCATGTCCGCCGCCAGGTACCTGACACACCCAAACAGTCATGCTCGGTATAAAGTTCAAACTTGTGGCGGCGTGATGGGCCGGGTCGTTGTGCTCCCTCTAATATGGTTGAGTGCAATGATGACTGGCTCATCCGTCATATTTGTGAACGGGTGCTGCTTGGGGGACTGGTCTGTTCAGGTTACGAACACTGATTAGACTTGTTGCTTTTGCAATAGCATATTCTGGTGGTCACTCTGTTCTCCCAAATTTGAATTTGGGATAACAGAGTGAACTGTGATGAATCAATCTGTATTATTGTAAACATGTACAACATTTATTTGAAAACAATACGAGCTGAAGTTTTTACTTGTCGAGTTTTTCTTATCTTGAAATCGTTCAAGACATTGTTAGATTTGACATATCCTCAAGAGTCTGTAATAGACCTACACCATAGATAAAGATATTCCGTATTTGAAATTTGAGTTTATTGGGGGATTTGGGCTATTGTCAGGTGCTAAGATTTGTAGCACTGTGACCTGTATAGATCTATTGTGCTCGCCCTTAATCAAACTTCGCTACCTAGGCCCGCGAGGGACAAGAATTGAAGGATATTCTTAGGAGCGATGGTTTTTGTCTCCTCAGGATCAATATACTTTCCAAAGGAGATATTTCCATGCATGACAGAGCTATAACCTGATAGGACGTGTAGTGGCGTAAAGGAATGGTTTAAATTTTGGAAGTACTCGGAATTAGCGATTACCTACATTACTAACTAATAATAATTTCATCATCCAATCCAATCTCACCAAGTCTGTATGAGGCACTTGTCGTCGGGGTAGATGAGGTTGTTGAGGTAGAGGAGATGGGTCCACCACTTGTGCCTGCAGACGGCGGCCTCGGAGCCCACCAGCGGCGCCCACATGGGTCCGTCGCCCGCGCGCTCCCACCAGCTCGACGCGAACCACACCACCAGGAAGTAGCTCGGGCTCATTCTGAACAACATATATATTGTTAGGATCTTCTACTTTCCTGCGGACCTCACTAGTATGGCAGCGTTGCTATAACAGGCGCACAAAGGACTAACAATCCCATTGCTAGCAATGAACCATATCAGGTTGACCTGCACGCAGTTCGCTCTGGAAACCATCATCTTAAATTTCTGGTGAATTTGGCACGATAGACTAACTAACCTAACATATCATCATTTTTCTCCATTGGTACATAAATTGTGGGAGGAGTCCATTTCATTATCATCTATTAAGAAAAATGTATATTCATTTGCCTGTAATGCTGTCCATGTATCCATGCTTACCATCAGGTGAGTAGGCCATCAAATTGTTTGCCGATTAAATAAAAAATGTACGGAACCTAATGATCCTATTAAACATGGTATGGAAGAATATGGATATCTTGGGCACGTGCTGGCCCTGCCGCCGCTGTTGCAGCAACTTGTGCGCGAGCAGGAACGAGGACATGACGAAGAACACCTGCACCACTAAAGTGCTGTTGGTCATCAACACCACGTCTCCTGCGCGCCTCATCTGCAATACAACCACACATAGGTGTATTACATATAATAGTGTACTACATAAAAAAGAAAACAAGAACATGAAAAATACTAGACCAGCGTTCTTTTAAAATTAGTTGCAATATCCAAAGGCTCCAATCATCAACATCAGGTCATTCATATAATCGAATACTTTGACAAAAGTAAGAGAGTGATTCAAGAATTGATCATTACAGTGCAATTAGTTGGGAGAGTAGTGACAACTCTATAGATTTCATATTAAGACAATGACGTACAACAATTCATAAGTAAGCAATGTTTCAACTACGATGGATTAAAGCTTAATTTAGGGGACCACCTCTGAATTTAATTCGGGCAATGGTTAGGAGCGAGGGGTCGTGGCTGGCAGTGCTCACGGAAATAATTTCTTCGCAGAAGGAGGCGGCGGAGAGGGACCGGGAGTACGATCCTTCCACCCCAAAAGATCGCGCCGCCGAGAGGACCAGGCGTAGACGTCGGGACGAACCCAACTCCGTCCCGAGTCTGCACACCACGGGGAGCCGGGGTGCATGCCTTGAGGGAGGCGCAACCCCGCAACCAGGCCCGCAGAGCGCGCGCGTGTGCCCACGCGCCTCCACGAAACGGTACGGTGCGAGTCATAGCACCCTAACCAGAGAGGGGAGCCTGTCCTACAACATCTACAGGACAGGCCAAGCCGCCGAAGTCTAGGTTGAATGCCAAGTGCGAACCCCGGACTTCAGTCCACGGCACCTCAAGGTATACCGTGTGGTTTTTTAGTGGGTACGGGTCCTACACACTACTCGCCATCCCTCTGGCGGGGTGACGGTCTTGTTGGAGATTTATCCAAACGTTAAAAAAAAAAGGACCGAGTGAGTGGTCACTTTCCCGTTCCAGTTTCCAGTTCCAAAAACTGACTATGAAATAAATGTCATATGCTAGATCTCTTCTTTTTTTCGATCTATTATATTCTGTTGGCCGCAGCCGGTCCTTATAGCGTTACAGAACTATAGGACGCGAGTACAGATGGCACTCCAAACCAGCAGCGGTTGAAGTTACAACTCTTGCCTGACGACTTTAGTCTGACAGCACTGCTAGGAGTTCGAACTTTGGCTCAGACCTTCGAAATTTCGATCCCCGTTTGAATTGTACGGGGAATCGATCGGTGTAAGTACAATAAACCGTAATATAGGCTGATCTACCATGACGTGCGTGATGACATATAATTTTCCCGAAGGTTAAGGACTTAGGCGTCCCAAACTTTTCTCAAGAGCGTTTCATTTAGTCGACCATCAGTGTGAAATGTGGATAGAGGTATCGTTGACAGTGCGCGGTACCTGTTCGAAGCGCCTGGTCTCGACGAGGTAGGAGAGCGTGTTGAGCCAGCAGACGTGCTCAATGATGAAGCACATCATGCCGAGCACCCGCAGCCCGTCCATGGCAGCCAGGTCTGCGCCGCGTGCCGAGGGTGGCGGCGCGTGCAGCGTGCGCCAGCTCCCCGCTAAGGACCACGACACCGCCCACTGCAGCCCTGCACAGTTTTTTAATAATAATAATAATGGAAAACAAAAATATGTTAAATCATATTTACTGAACAAAGCCACTCACTAAACGATTACTTGAATGACGAGCGTGCATGGCAATAGTTGGTCATGCACGGGATTTTCATTTAATGTTAGACATAGACACCTATATAAATATACATTGTAAATAAACTGGCTTTAAAAAAATATTCAATTGAGTTTCTTGCCAGTTCTTCTCAATTGAATCTATATACTTAATACTAATATAATTACTCGTAATGTAAAAAAAATGACATTCATAAGCGGCTAGGTCAATATGTCCTACATGATTAATGATTTTTGAATTTGAATTTGAATGCATTTAAACTCTTTATTGTGCTATATATGTAGCTTAAATTGGGTCTAGATGGCGCTGTGTGAATTGTCCTGAGGTTATTATTATTATAGCTCATTCTGGCAACTCAGTAGATAGTTAAAAAGTTTCTATTGTTCACGTTCACACACAACGCCGTCGCAAAGTAATTCAATCAATCAGCTGATTATCCAAGATGGCCGATAAATATTAAGTTTGTTTCGTTTCTAGACAAAACACTAAATTTATTAATTCGTAAAAATGTTTTGTTAATCCCGAAAAGCTCGGGATATGTTACATAAAATCCCGGGATTTTCGGGACCGATCCCGGGATCCCGGTTAAATTCGTTGTTGGCCAAATTCTTTAATCACCACACGATATATAGATCGCAATAAACGGTTGCTTAGGCACCATTCACCGTCATACCCATGACCACACTCATAGCATTGCACTGTTACTGTAATGCGTAATCAAAGAGCGATGTTTTTTATTATGTGTGTGCAATTGGAAGCAATGGTCGCAGAGATTACTCAGTCGAAAGAACCGTTACTGGAGAAGGGGAGTTACCAGTAACGCGGTCAAGTTTATGTCATCAAGCTCACTGGCTTTTTAACAATAATAATAATCTCAGGACAATTGACACAGCGCCATCTAGACCCAAGTTAAGCTAGCTGAAGCTTGTGTTATGGGTACTAGATAACTGATACAAATACATAGATATTTTTTTTCTTTAAAATACTATACATATTATACATAGAAAACACCCAGACCGATACAAACAATCATACTCATGAATACAAATGTTTGTACCGTGCGAGGAATCGAACCCGCGACCATCGATCACCGAGGTCGTCAGTTTGAAGTAAGGTTTTCTTTCCCAAAAAGCGCAAAAGCACTGCCTTTATTATTCATAATTTGATTGACAAATCTGTATTATTGTAAACATGTACAACATTCATTTGAAAAGAATACGAGCTGAGTTTCTTGTCAGTTCTTCTCATCTCGAAATCATTCCGAACTGACGGTGAATTTGACATATCATAAGAGTCTGTAATAGACCTACATGAATAAAGATATTTTGAATTTGAATTTGAACTGGAGAGAAAAAGTATTTTAAATCAAAGCATAAAGTTACGCCTATCATACGCTAACGCTCTGTAATCGCATACCAAGAGTAGCATCGAGCGTCACATTGTAAGATGTAAAGATTGTAAGATGTCTGTAGTTCTGCGACGGTGACCACTTCACCATCGGGACTTTCAGCTTGTTTGTCACGCCAATTACATAAAAAACTGTCATATATATATATATATATATATATGTAGGCGAGTGTACGTTGTGCGACATCCGTCTCAAATTGATGATCATTTGTGTAAACACACGTTTCGCAACGCGAATCGTCCGAGTTGCTGCTAATTGTCTGTAAATCCGGCCTCGGAGGCACCACCAGGGGTGGGGACCCAGAAAAAACAGGTTAACACTTTTTTTTTGGGGTTTATGGGTATTGTCAGGTGCTAAAATCTGTAACACTGCGACCGGCCGCTCAGAGATTACAGAGTCGTCTAACGGATACGACTTTAGTCTGAGGGCATCGCTAGTTCGAACTAGAGATGTGTCAACTCTAGTTAACTCGAGTCAAATTCTGCCAACTCGAGTTGGAAGAATTCAACTGGTAAATCAATGAATCAAGTGAAAGAGCGAGAGCATGATTCTGTCGTCGAACTGACAATGACATGAAATTTTCCGATCATTTCATATCATACAATTTTCACTCGTCACAAATATTTCAGTATTGATTTGAGGTTGTTATCATTTTTTTTAGCATATTCGTCCGATTATGTTATCAGTAAAATGATTGTGCGTTCTATAAGTCCTTCCGAGGCTTTAAAGTGCCATTTCTACTCGCCCCCTATAGTTCAGTGAAGCTTTCAGGAGTAGCTGCGCTAAAAACATTAGAATTATTAGAAATAATATAAACAAAAAAAATATTCGGGTAACTTCCAGGTCAATTCGAGTTAACTCGAGTTATCTGTGTTTCAACTCAAGTTAACTCGAGTCATGTTTATTACGAGTTAGCACATCTCTATCAGAGATTGCATTTCGGGCAGGTCGGGATTTGATCCCGACCTGCCCGAAATGTAACTAATGTAATGTAATGTGCGATGTAACTTTGAACGGACGTACAATTTACGGCAAAATTTTAAATAACAGCCTGGTGATAAAATAAAAAATTTAATAATTATTCCAAATCACAATAAACGTATTAATTTTGGGCAATTTTTTTTTAACTCTTAACAAATATAAAAATGATAATTTTAAAAGACAAACCATATCAAACTACGCTGTTTCAAGGTTATTTAGTCACATCACTACAGAAACAGTTGATTGGTAAGAAACGCAAAGCATCAGGGGACAAGAATTAAAGGGATATTCTTAGGAGCGATGGTTTATCTCCTCAAAGAACAGGAATGTATACTTTCTCCAAAGGAGATATTACGTTTATGCACAAGTGGGTTACAACCACATTGGATGTGTGCCAACCTTACAACACTTAATACTGTTTGACATTAGTGGATTATTGTGACATATTGTTGTTATATTGAATTATGGACTGATGCTGGTCATCCGCGCCCCCGTGGAGGTTGGGGCCTCGGAGCGAGCCCCTTTGCCCCGACATCAACTCAGGGGATCACAATCCCCGAGTATCTGGAATGTTGTAAGCCTCCTAAGGCCGGAAAAACTATAATATATACATAAAACCATAGCGTAACTTATGAATTAGATAAAAAATCCTAATGTTTTTTTTAATTTATATTATTTTGTTAACGTTATTTTTTTTTTATTTATATTTATCAACGTTCTAAGAAATAAGTAAAATAAAATAGGGGATGAAAGTTTGTATGAAAATTCGTCATTTTTCAAGCTAGAACCAGCAAACGATTTTGCTTTTTTGGGTTAGATTATAAAATATTTTTTCTTTATTTGATCAAGGTCACTATTCTACGCGGACGAAGCCGCGGGCACAGCTAGTATATGTATATACATATATGTGTATATGTATATATATATTTATATACAAGCTACCCACCTGCTTCGCACAGTATATATTATACACAACTACCTCTTGAATCACTCTATCTATTAAAAATAACGCTTCAAAATCCGTTGCGTAGTCTTAAAGATTTAAGCATACATAGGGACGGGCAGACAGCGACAGCGACTTTGTTTTAACTATGTAATGATATATATAAATATATATATGCGGTGTAATATAAACCTTGACATCGATATAACGGCAGATTTGTATGTCGTAATGAGGTTATTGATCCTTACGTAACTCATTGATTACGGCCGCTGACATAACAACCAATACAAAATAGTTACGAATTAGCTCGGCCACACTAAAATAAACACGACCGTACGATATTATTGAATTCACCGATCACATTATTTTATTTATGAAAATTTTATGTATACAAAACTACAATTTATTGAACATTGTCATCTTAGCAAACATTGCTTCTGTATATATCCTTATTTACTGATATGTGTACATATTATATATAATTTATAGGTACCTATGTCTGTAATAATACTCTATGATTATACTCTATGATAATCGTAAATATTTTTTAAAAATAAAATTATTCTATTTGAAAATAGAACACACGAATCAGAACATCGATATTGTTTTGTTCTTTTTATAAATTTCTACACACTTCTCGAACATTCCACGGCATCACCAATAAATATATTTAGTGTACAAAAAGATCCCATCAAAAACATAAATATGAAATGATAGCCGAGTTCAATATTATGATATATGCCTTGATTGTTGACTTCTACGACAAAAGAGGTGAGATCTAAATGGGTGCCAAGTTCAATGGTCTGTCCTGAAATGTATTTATAACAATATAAAATATCATTTCTTCTTATAACTTAGGATAATATACTGTAGCCTAAGGTCTGACTTGGCTAGTTCTCATATACCAATTATTACTTTCGATTGCTAGTTACTACTAATAATAAAATAGGAACCGACGAGTAACATGTTTAGAACTTGGGAAGGCTACAGTATATTTTGTATATGAAAACTAGCCAAGTCAAATCAACACAATCTCAGGACAATTCACACAGCGCCATCTAGACCCAAGTTAAGGTAGCTAAAGCCTGTGTTATAGGTACTAGATAACTGATACATATACATAGATATATTTTTTTCGTAAATAAATACATACTATACATAGAAAACACCCAGACCGATACAAACAATCATACTCAGGAATACAAATGTTTGTGCCGTGCGAGGAATCGAACCCGTGACCACCGGAAGTAAGGCAGTGTGCCACCATTAGACCGCCGAGGTCATCATCCAGCAACCTTGTTGAAATACATACAAACACTATCCATCCAGGGCCGTAAAAATATACTATCTTTACCTTTCTTGGCGTTATCGGAGAGCGTGACATCCAGCACTGTGCTGATGGCGGTAAGGGCAACAAGCACAGCGGTCACCTGCGGAGCTACGCCCGCTCGTTGTCCGTAGGCGGCGGGTCGGGGCCTCGGGTCCCTGCCGGCAGTACTCCCGCATGGTACAAACCGCGCTGACATATTATGCACCGAGAGATCATGCTCGCGTTGACGCACGATGAAAACCTAATTGGTGATACAATGTTTAATCTTCATAGATAAAGATAGATCAATTCTTTATTCAACAATTATATACACAAATATTATAATGGGTGAAAACTGTGTTGGTACAGTTTATGCTGTAAATAATATAAATGACGTAGTGGAGTAACTTGAAACAGTCATGCTCGCTAGAAAGTTCAAACTTGTGGCGGCGTGGCGGATGTGCACCCTCAAATATGGTTGAGTGGGGGGAAAGGGTTTTTGTTAGTAATGTGGACTAATGACCCCATTACTAGCAATGCACCATGTCAGGTTGACCTCCACGCGGTTCCCCTGGAAACCATCACGTTGAGCTAACGAACCTGCCCTCATGTTCATCTTCATTTCATCTTCAGTTCTCTTTCATTTCGAAATATTTCTGTAATAGACCTACATGAATAAAGATATTTTGAATTTTTAATATTGAACATAACATAGAAAAAAACATGAATTAATAAAAAAAAATGTAGATAATGATTCATTCCTTTCCCTTCATTTATATATTCATTCTCTCGTCATTCATTCATTCATTCCATTCATTCCAATTAATGAATACATCGTTGAGTTAACACAGTCGTTCCGTTACAAACCAATCCCACATTGGGCCATCCTACAGTCATGTCTGTCCCCAGATATGTTATCTATGAAACTATATGTTATGACTTCATTCTCATCAGATACACTTAAATAACAACATAAAATACAATATAATATCTTACAATTAAATACAATATCTTACAACTAAGTACAATTGACAAT
Source organism: Achroia grisella (assembly GCF_030625045.1). Taxonomy (NCBI): domain Eukaryota; kingdom Metazoa; phylum Arthropoda; class Insecta; order Lepidoptera; family Pyralidae; genus Achroia; species Achroia grisella. Next base: position 10,599 of record NW_026712958.1, read on the forward strand.
AACAATTTATTTACCAGAAAACTATTCGTGTTTAAGATCATAAATTAAGTGTCTAAGATAAATAATAAAATGTCATTATCTTAGATCTTGTTAAACTCGTTTAACTATGTTATAAATGCAAAAGATTTAATGCTTATATATAACTAGCTGTCCCGCTTAACTTGGGTATTTTTGCCTTAAAATAAAAAAAAAATTTAGGGTTGGACTATCCCTAACATTTAGGGGGATGAAAAATAGATGTTGGCCGATTCTCAGACCTACTCAATACGCTCACAAAATTTCATGAGAATCGGTCAAGCCGTTTCGGAGGTGTATGGGAACGAAAACTGTGACACGAGAATTTTATATATAAGAAATTCTCGTGTCACAATGTTAGTTACAATACTTCTCCGAAACGGTTTGACTGATTTTCATGAAATTTAATATGCACATTCAGTAGGTCTGAGAATCGGCTACTATCTATTTTTCACACTAAGTAACAAAGGTTGTCCAGAAACATTGTATTTTTATTTTAGATGGTTTTTTTTTTAATAAAACACATATAACCCTAGAGTTTCTTTCTTCTATCACCAACCCCTATTTTTTTTATAGCGTTATTAATTTATATGGCAAAACAACGTTTGCTGGATCATCTATGTAGTAATGACCATATAATCATGTAATCCTATGACCTATGACCTAACATAAATCTTACAGATTTCCATGATAAATTACTCATAAAATTTATACGATCATAAATTACATTGAGTTTTATATTTCGATACATTACGTACATCTCAACATAGTTACATTGTATGTACGTCATATGAACGTTGTATGTCACAATCGCACTTAACTTTATACAGACTGGAACCAACAAAATGCAATACAAACTGGAGTACATGAGTTGCAATCAATAATAGACGTAATTACGATTAAGTAACTTTTTTTAATGGATGATAATGGAGTGGTGCACCCGCCTGCACTAATGGTTTACCCAGGGCGGCAGTGGAGGATGATAAGATGAGCATGAGGTCAGGTCCAAATAACTAGGAATTAACTACATGGTTTCCAAGGGGAACCGCGTGGTCGACCTAACGTGGTACATTGCTAACAATGGAGACACTGTACCCCATTACTAAATATCCCCTCCCCATCAAATAAGCATTGTTCATTTGCTATTATTATTATATCAGTTATGTGTTGTTTTACTTAGACTATTTTTTAATTTTAATAATGTTTTAAATAGCTACTCGCCCCGGCTTCGGCAGGTTATACATGTATTATACATATAAACCTTCCTCTTGAATCACTCTATCTATTTAAAAAACCTCTTTAAAATCCGTTGCGTAGTTTTAAAGATTTAAGCGTACATAGGGACGGACAGACAGAGAAGCGACTTTGTTTTAAACTCTGTAGTGATGATATCCTGTATACGATAAAGTGGCGGAAAAAATAAGGAAATTTGACTCTACCAGAGAGCGAGATAGAGATATTAATAATAATAACTCAATATAATCTTAAACAGAGCCATCTAGCCCCAAACTAAACAGAACTTGTTATGGGTACTAGACAGCTGATAGAAATATATAGATATTTATTTATAAATACATGCATATGCATAGAAAACACCAGACCGATACAAACACACACTTATGAATACAGTTGTTTGTATTCTGCGAGGAATTGAACCGCGACCATCGGAAGTATAGCAGTGTGCTGAATCTGATGCGTGCATCTGTTTAACTTAAGGTTGCAAATAGAAACTTAGGTTTTTTTTTTATGTATGATAATGGAATGGTGCACCCGCCCGCGCTAACGGTTTACGCTGGCGGGGCACCAGTGGAGGATGATAAAATGAGCATGAGGTCAGGTCAGTTAGCCCAGCGTGACAAATTCACCAGGAATTTAACACGATGGTTTTCAGGGGTAACCGCGTGGAGGTCGACCTGACATGGTACATTGCTAGCAATGGGGTTATCAATCCACATTACTAACAATCCCCTTCCCCCTAGAAACTTAGGGTTGGAAATCGAACTTGGACACTCGGAGCGGAGGATGTAGGGGCATCCCAAGTTTCCAGGAGGCGAGTGATCCGTGGAGTGTGGGCGTGGAGTGGTCCCCGTGCCCAACTTCGGGGGCTCCTTCACTGCAGACCCGCGGCTGGAGTGCGGTAGAATGCAAATGCCAACCCGCACGAAGGTGAAAGTTGTTTTTAGAGGAACACCGTGGGGTTTTGGGGGGATTTCGTCCGCTCCCCTTCATAAAGGCGGACGTTTCGGTACTGAAACCTCTCCCCTCATAAAAAAAAATAAAAAAAAAGGGGTTGGAAATCGAAATCGTTGCATTTCTTACTGCATCCTTATTTTAAACTGACCAAATTCAAATCTTGTTTTTTTTTTATATTCAGGTTGGCAATTTTTTTAACTTACCATGCGTCAAATGCTAGCTGTTCGAAGCTCTCGTTGTGGGAGTGGTGAGCAGCGAGCGGTAGGTGGTTGTGAGTGGTGTCTTGGTGGTGGGGACAGCGGCGACTCACGCACAGCCCTCGGTGCAGTCGGGTGTGGTTGAAATTGTCCACCCAGTTAGCTGAGTAGCGCTGCAGAACATATTGGGCTCATTATATAGTACTTAATACATGTAATTATAATAATAATAATCTCAGGACAATTCACACAGCGCCATCTAGACCCAAATTAAGCTAGCTAAAGCTTTTGTTATGGCTACTAGACAATTTTTTTTTCCTAAATACATACATAATATACGTAGTAAACACCCTGACCGATACAAACAATCATACTCATGAATACAAATGTTTGTGTCGTGCGAGGAATCGAACCCGCGACCATCTGACGTAAAGCGGTGTGCTAGACCGCTAGACCACCGAGGTCGTCAATATTATTACTATATTTATTATATCTCCCTTTTTATGGGGGTAATATATTCAAACACGCGGGCCTTAGCCAAGCATGGATGAGTTATGTGAGGAAGATAGAAATTTTCTGACTATTCGGCATGTGTTTAGTATGACGGCTTTTTGTAATAGGTCTATTGTAGAGGAGGGGATATGCAACGTGTCTAGGTGTTTGATAAGACTTCTTGGTATAATTCCTGTGGATGACAGAACTGTGGGTACTATTATTATACTATATTGTTATTATTAATATCCCCAAACAACTCACAGCGCCATCTAGTTCCAAGCTAAGCAAAGCTTGTGTTATGTGTATTAGATAACTGAAATAAATGCATAGATTCTTTTTTGTAAAATACATACTCGTAATTCAATTCAAAATATCTTTATTCATGTAGGTCTATTACAGACTCTTATGATATGTCAAATCTACCGTCAATTCGGAATGATTTCGAGATATGAAGAACTAATAAGATACTCAGCTCGTATTCATTTCAAATAAATGTTGTACATGTTTACAATATAATAATATTTAATTAATGTAATAATGTAAGTGTAATAAGAGCTCTGGACAACTCACATAACGCAGGGGGAAAGGGGTGGTTTGTAATGCGGACTGATCTTATTGCTAGCAATTTACCGTGCCAGGTTGACCTCCACGCGGTTCACCCTGGAATCCATCGTGATAAATTCTTGGTGAATTTGTCACGATGGCCTAACTGACCTGACCTCATGTTTATCTTATCATCACTCACTGGTGCCCCGCCAGCGTAAACCGTTAGCGCAGGCGGGTGCACCATTCCATTATCATCCATAAAAATATATTTATATATATATATATATATGTATATTAAGATTAATTTAACATGACATTGATATATATACTTAAAGGTTTAATTAACAAATCAAAAACAAAATATCTTTATTCATGTAGGTCTATTACAGACTCTTATGATATGCCAAATCTACCGTCAGTTCGGAATGATTTCGAGATGAGAAGAACTGACAAGCAACTCAGCTCGTATTCTTTTCAAATAAATGTACATGTTTACAATAATGGAGAGTCATTAAAATTCAAATTTGTGAGAATAGAGTGACCACCAGCATATGCTATTGCAAAAAACAGAAATCTAATCAGTGTTCGCAACCTGAACCGAGCAGTCCCCACGAGCAGCACCCGTTCACAAGTATATTCACGTGTATTAATTAATATGAAATCATCGCGAAAGTAAACTGCTTGCTCAACTGAAGTCGCGGAATGTTTTGTGTCAGTCTGTGTTTAACCCAAATCGTGTGTTTATGTGAAATATAAGCGTGTATCTACCAAAATATATCTTACTAATATTATAAACGAAAATTTGTTACTCTTTCACGCAAAAAGAAAGAAGTTAGAAGCTTCACTGTTTATTGTTAGCTTCAATGTATAGAGAATTTAATTTATTACTTTTATTCCAACTAGCTCTACATGGAATTTAACGTTATTTTCCTAAAAAAAAAGTAGCCCAAGTTACTCCTTATTACATCTGTTACCGGTCAAAGTCTCGTCAATATCGGTCCAGCCATTTCAGAGATTAACCGATATAGACAGACAGAGAGACAAAAAATATATAAAAAATGTTGTTTTGGTGTATGTACCGTATTTATATTCATATGAATGTAGTAAAAAACGGTTATTTCGATATTACATGTTACAAACAGACACTCCAATTTTATTTATATGTGTAGATGTATAGATTTATAGAGAGATTGGGATCATCGAAAATTCTCATTGCATGTTTCTGGACCGAGTCAAAAAGACCGAGCTGGTATCCAGGTGCTCCCGCCCAAAAGATGAGAGCAGTATTTCAATATTACAAACAGATACTCTAATTTTATTCATATGTATAGATTTGGAACCATAAACTAACGATGTTATTATGATGTTGGTGGCGTCACTATAATGCCACCAACATACAGAAAAAAAGGTGGACAGAACAGCCATTCTCATTTTGAAAGCCGATCAATGATAAAAGATATATTCTATTACCGGTATAAAAAAATTAATATAAGTGAGTAATGTAATTGGAGACCGAAATAAAAACAAGTACATCTGCATCGAGATATTATTTCGAATCTTTCCAATATTATTCGTTTGCATTGCAGTACCGTATCGTACCCAGTTAACAACAGCCATAAATAATCTTAATTTTGCAACACTAGTGTAACGTAATTTTAATCCACAATGTTTGAGCAATAGGCTTCTTAGGAAACGTCGTAAACTCTCAAGTTCTGATATATTAACACTGGGGGAAGGAGACCTGTTCTCTGAGGACATGTCCTAGTTTCTGAAGAGTCCTGGAAAGTCCTGAATAGATATTTGGTACTGTACTGGGTTTTTTTTTAATTTGCGCGCCTCTTAATTACTGTTTGTCAACAGTATAATTTTATATATTATAATGTAAAAACTTGACGTTCATAAGCGGCTAAAATGTCCTACATGAATAAATGATTTTTGAATTTCAATTTATCAAATACTTTTTATTAAAAAACCTGATTATATTAATTACTTGAATTTTACATACTAATATAACTATTGCAACACTATTTATTTATTTTATTTAATTCAGGCTACATGGCCCATATTATAAATACCTTATAGACTAACATACATAAGAGATAATAATAAAATATGTAAATAAAACTGTCTCTATGGTCACGGCACTGACGACGGCAATCTGCAACGGGAGCGCCGATAGCCGATTATTACTGCGTTCTGTTTTTAAACTGGATAGCACTGGTTTATTTAACTTGGGCTTGGTTTTTGGGCTTGGGAACCCTATGTAATATACGCGGTTCCCTCTGGAAACCATCGTGATACATTCCTGGTGAATTTGTCACGATGGGCTGTCTGAACTGACTTCATGTTCATGTTATCCTCCACTAGTGTCTCGTCAGCCTACGTTTACATTCAGCCGCTTCCCCTGCCACTCGCGCTGCCGGAAATATTGCCGGGCGACAACTGAGCGAGAGGGCTGAATGTAAAAACACGCTGCCACTCGCGCTGCCAGTCCTTTGACTTGCGCACGAAAAACCGGCAATCGAGGGAGCGCCGGGCAGCGCGAGTGGTAGCTCCAATGGTATGGGAAGTATTTCCACTCATGTTTATACTCTCGCGCTGCTCATTTCCCTGCCCACTCGGACTGAGTGTAAATTGAGCATTAGAGCAGGCAGGTGCACCATTCCATTAAACAAATCCGCGGCAAACAGTTGTATGATCCGTAAACCACGTCGTCTCATAATTACACAGATGCGAACAAAAACTGCATAATTTTAATTACGTGAAAGTGCTTATATTTAGTATATATTGCGTCATTACGATGTAGAGTGCAGATTTGCGAAATGTACGGAGAAAGTGGCGTGTGCAGCCAGGAGGCAAGTAGATGTAGGTCAGCGCAGCTCGTGGTTGCAGTGGACACTCCGCACACATACACAAACACAGATACTTTATTTATTTATATATTTATTTAAACTTAATGCACGAACAGAAAAATAAAGGTCCTCCACAAAGGAAGATCTAAAATGCGACAGTATGCGCATAAGTCATTTTGGGGAAAACATATTTAGATGCCGTTGAAACGAAAGAAGATGAATACGGCAAGTTGCAAGTTAAATAGAAATTAATAAAGATTTATCCAAAAAATTTAATATAAGCACTTTTGAATAGTCAAGTTTTTTTATTCTACCACTCATTCGGAATGCAGATTCATCACAAGAAGAATAAGCACGAGACTTGTGAATAGTGGTACATACACCAAAGTAACATTTTTTTACCCTTTTTGTCTGTCTGTCTGTTTGTTCCGGCTAATCTCTGAAATGGCTGAATCCGATTTTGACGAGACTTTTATTGGCAGGTAGCTGATGTAATGAAGAGTAACTTAGGCTACTTTTATTTTAGACAAATAAAGTTAAACACAGTCGTAGTATCGGGTACAGCAAGTTTGAATTTATTACTTGAATTACATAGTATAAAACAAAGTCACTGTCGCTGTCTGTCCGTCCTTATGTATGCTTAAATCTTTAAAACTACGCAACAGATTTTGAAGCGGTTTTTTTAATAGATAGAGTGATTCAAGAGGAAAGTTTATATATATAATACATGTACACCCGTGCGAAGCCGGGGCGAGTAGCTAGTTATTAATATATTATTATATACAACTAAGAATGGTGTGTATGCAGTGATTCAAGAGGAAGGTAAGCGGCCACCAGTTGGTATTAATGATTATATTATCTGTGGTATTACCAACAATCCCTACCCGAAAATATAGTAATAAAAATTTTGATATGTATATTTGGAAAGTGGAGACAAAAACGCCTGTTATGTTTTCGATTGACCGGTTATCCGGGCCGCGATATGCGCATACTGCTACCAATACATAATTGATGATACACCGGGTTACTAAACGCCGACACGTGGTTGCTAGCTGTGGCGAAAGGATGGGAATTTGCTACATACGCAACCACGCCACCCAAAAAGTGATAAGAAATCTAGGCCTGTGACTGTTAATTGGTTGTCAGAAGTGAATTCAAACAACAGCATTCTTAGTTGTATATATATTAATAACTAGCTACTCGCCCTTGCTTCGCGCGGGTGTACATGTATTATATATATAATCCTTCCTCTTGAATCACTCTGTCTAATAATAAAACCGCTTCTAAATCTGTTGCATAATTTTAAACATTTAAGCATAAATAGGGACGGACAGTCAGCGACAGCGACTCTGTCTTATACTATGTTTATATTTCAAATTATGTGATATTTCAAACTAACTGTACCCGCTAGGACGTCTGCGTATAATTTAACTTTATTTTTCTAACATAAAAGAATATAATATATTAATAATTATAATATAATATAGCTACCTGCCAAAAAAAGTCCCGTCAAAATCGGTCCAGCCATTTCAGAGATTAGCCGGAACAAACAGACCGACAGACAGACAGACAAAAATTGTAATAAGTGGTTTTTTTGTGTATGTACCGTATTTATATTCATATGCATGTAGTAAAAAATTGTTATATCAATATTACAAACAGACACTCCAATTTTATTTACATGTATAGATGTATAGATTAAAAAAAATCGAAAAGTATTTGTGTCAAATGAAATATATCTCATATTTATTACAGCATAAGGTGCATAATATCAGTTATCTAGTACCCATAAAACAAGGTCTCCTTAGCTTGGGACTAGATGGCGCTGTGTGAATAGTCCTAAGATATTATTATGTAGAAAAATTCCATATGGTGTACTAACCTGCATGGTCTGGAACAGCTGATGATGAGAGTCTGCAGAGAGCTCGAAGCTACCGAGGCAGTAGACTCCGCGCGCCGCCAGGCACTGCTCGTAGTGGTCCAGGTGGAACAGGTTCGGCATCTGATAGTACTGCTCATCTGTAACCCACAGTTTATTAATTCAATTTTAAATACACGTCGTGATTGTAGAATGAACTACCTGCCCAGGTTTTCCCACGGGACTACAGCATGGGGTTTTTCAAGAAGGGTATATTAAGGTTTCTTAAGGGTCGGTAACGCGCATGTACACCCCTGGTGTTTCAGGCGTCCATAGGACGTAACCATTTACCATCAGATGGGCCGTATGCTTATTTACTACCATAGTAGTATAAAAAAAAATAACAATAATTATGATAATAAATAACCCTGGACAATTAACACAGTATCTAGTCCCACGGTAAGCAAAGCTTGTGTTATGGGTACTAGACAACTGATGTAAATACTTAGATATTTTGTAAATACATACATAATATACATATAAAACTCACAGACCGATACAAACAATCATACTCATGAATGCAAATGTTTGTACCAAAGTCAAATTCAAATTCATAAATCATTTATTTATGTAGGACATTTTAGCCGCTTATGAACTTAATTTTGTTTATATTATAATATAAAAAAATTGGTTTATTTTTCCATACCAGTCCAGTTCAGTATATAGATCTAATTGAGAAGAATTGGCAAGAAAGTCAATTGAATATTTTTACCGTGCGCGGAATCGAACCCGCGACCACCGGAAGTAAGGCGGCGTGCTAAACCGCTAGACCACCGCGGCCATCATATCATAGGTAATAAATGTAAGGTTGCAACACAATTATCGTTTAATTGTGAGTCATTGTTACGATGACTTGTTGCACAGACGGTGCAACAGTTCAAGATAGCAGGTTCCCGACCCCGGCGAGTAAGATAAGTTCCGATTTATTGACTCACCGTTGTTTTTTTTCGGACTACTCTAATGCTGTTGACCACAGCTGGTCTTTACAGATTCAAATTCAAATTCAAATTCAAATTCAAAAATCATTTATTCATGTTGGACATTTTAGCTGCTAATGAACGTATTTTTTTTTATATTATAATTTTTTCCCTACCGTCCAGTTCAGTATATAGATTCAATTGAGAACAACTGGCAAGAAACTCAATTTTGACATGGTCTAGTGTTTTGAGTAGTCATGCTCACTAAAATGTCCAGACTTGTGGCGGCGTGGTGGGCCGGGTCATTGGGCTCCCTAAAATATGGTCGAGCGCAGTGATGGCTGGCTCATCCGTCATACTCGTGAACGGGTGCTGCTTGTAGGGACTGGTCTGCTCTAATCACTATGACTGATTTCCTCTTATTAATTGTTTAACCAGTTATATTCAATATTTTTTCTATTTGAGTATTTAATAGAATTAGTGCTAATTGGTGGTTTGTATTCACACACTTAAACTTAAAAATGTAAAGTAATAATAAAATTATTTAAAAGAGCAACACGCAAGTTTCTTGCTCGTTCTTCTTGTGATGAGACAGCTTTCCGAACGAGCGGTAGATTAAAAAATGTAATGACTATTCAAAAGTGCTTCAATGTGGGTTTATTTGAATAAATGATTTTCTATTCTATTCTATTCTAATTGAATATATTTTTTTAAAGCCATTTTATTTACAATGTATATTTATATAGGTGTCTATGTCTAACATTAAATGAAAATCCCGTGCATGAACAACTATTGCCATGCACGCTCGTCATTCAAGTAATCGTTTAGGACTTCACCGGACGATAGGGGACGAGTGCTGATGGCACTCCAAACCAAAAGAAGGATGTGGAGAGGCTGAAGGCCAACTCCCGCCTGACGGATACGACTTGATACTGACACCGCTAGGGGTTCGATCCTCGGCTCAGGCCGTCGTAATATCGATCCCCGTTTGAATTGGACGGGGGATCGATCGGAAGCAACACTACACTTTTTTTATACTACGATGCTGGCAAGGCTGTGGACTGAAGTGGGCTGATGATGATGTTGATGATGATGATGATGATGTCGGCAAACATACGGCCTATATCATGGTAAATGGTTACCGTAGCCTATTGTCGAGCGAATAAAAGCTACAATCAAATAAAATAATACCCTTAGGAATTATAATGAATGTCAAAGAAAATTGTTAGGTAGGATTGTAAAAAATAAATAAAAGTTGTTGTGTAAATAGTAAATAAAAAACTAGTAAAAAGATAAAAGAACTAGTAAAATATCTAAGTGTTTATATCAGTTGTCTAGTACCCATAACACAAGCTCTGCTTAGCTTGGGACTAGATGGCGCTATGGTAATTGTCCAGTTTTATTTATTTGTTACTAGCTGTACCCGCGACTTCGTCCGCGTGGAATTTAACTTTATTTCTCTAAAATAAAAGTAGCCTAAGTTACTCCTTATTACATCAGCTACCTGCCAAAAAAAGTTCTGTCAAAATCGGGTCAGCCATTTCAGAGATTAACCGGAACAAACAGACAGACAGACAAAAATTGTAAAAAATGTAATTTTGGTGTATGTACCGTATTTATATTCATATGCATGTATTAAAAAACGGTTATTTCAATATTACAAACAGACACTCCAATTTTATTTATATGTATAGATATTGTATTCTTCACACACTTATATTAGAGCAAATATAAATATCGAATCGTTGAAACTGGTTTTTTATTTTTCGCTAGAATTCTAAAGTACAGCAAATAACCTAATTTCCATTTATTTATAATGATATAACTAACTCTCATTAAGTAAATAATTAGATGTTTTCTAAATAAACAACATAATTATAGCAAACACTTCCCCGTACCGTCCACCAGCAGGTGACTGGTCACTAAACAAACAAACAAGGTAGGTAAAACCAAATGAAAGTGCCGTACAATACCAAGTGTAGGCTGGGTACATGAACAACCTCCTACAGATTATACACTCGAGCGAAACCAAACATTGTGTAATAATCAAATATTATTTTAATTACCTAAACGTCGTTTAACTAAAGTTATGGGACACAGTTTAGATACAGCAGTGCTTAGTAGACAATATTGAATTTGTCTTACTGGACATTATTAAATGCAATTATTATTTTGATGTATCTGTGTCCCATATTAGTAATTCGTTTTATGGCAATTGTGTAAGGTTTTATAATAAAATACCAGAGTCTGTTATAAGTCTGCCTGAAAAAAGATTTAAATCTAAATATATATAACTTAAAAGGTAACTGACTGTAATAGTGATCTATCAACGCACAGCCCAAACCACTGGACGGATCGGGCTGAAATTTGGCATGCAGGTAGATGTTATGACGTAGGCATCCGCTAAGAAAGGATTTTGATTAATTCTACCCCCAAGATGATAAAATAGGGGATGAAAGTTTGTATGGAACTTTGTCAATTTTAAACCGATCGGGCTGAGACTTTGCATGCATAAAGCTACTATGACGTAGGTATCCTCTAAGAAAGGATTTTGATAAATTCCACCCCTAAGGGGATAAATTAATGCGACCGAAGCCGCGGGCAGAAGCTAGTGTCATATAGAACACTTCCTTTGCAAAAAAGCTTACTATAAAATTGAAGAATTCGTTAACGATAACAATGTTTTTATAGAAAAACTTTAAATCCATAGCACTGACAATATTATCTGATTACATTAATAATGAGTGCGTAGCGACTTCTATGTTGATTATCGCATGCCTCTTACTTGTTATACTATAATTATTTATATAAAAAAAAACATCTATTAAAAAGAGCAACACACAAGTTTCTTGCTCATTCTTCTTGTGATGAATCTGCATTCCGAATGAGTGGTAGAATCAAAATATGACTATTCAAAAGTGCTTGTAATGAGTTTATTTGAATAAAGATTATTTCTATTTCTATTTCTATTTGTATTACGTTTCAACATTTGGTCATGTTGATAATTAAGTCAACATTCCATCTGTACGTAACATTATTTTAAACTAGCTGACCCGCGCGATTTCTTCTGCACCACAATGTACATAATATCTTTTTAAATTATAGCCTGTGTTATTCTGATATATAAGCTATGTTACTGAAAAGTTTCATCCAAATCCGTTCAGCAGTTTTTGCGTGAAAGAGTAACAATCTTCCATATACAAAAACTTTCGTGTTTATAAAATTAATAATAAGATAATGGAATGGTGCACCCGCCTGCGCTAACGGTTTACGCTGGCAGCATCAGTGGAGGATGATAAGATGAGCATAAGGTCTGGTCATCATGAACTACTCTCAGAACTGGTCCAGTATCATTCCTCTCAATCAATTGTATAGTCTGACTCAACAAACCTTATGTACATACATCTATACATATAAATAAAATTGGAGTGTCTGTTTGTAATATTGAAATAACCGTTTTTTACTACATTCATATGAATATATATACGGTACATATAGCAAAAAACATTTTTTACAATTTTTGTCTGTCTGTCTGTTTGTTCCGGCTAATCTCTGAAATGGCTGGACCGATTTTGACGGGACTTATTGGCAGGCACCTGATGTCTTCTCTTCTTCTTATTTTAGAAATATAAAGTGTTGCAAAATTCCACCCGGACGAACTCGCGGGTACAGCTCGTTCGTAATGAGTATTGCACGATCTAGGAAACGTTTAGATTTACGTCTAGAAAGGACTGGTCGAGCGGGTGTCGCCTCTAGAAAGTGACGCGGCAACTGGTGTTCCGTCTACAGTTACCTCACTGTACTAGTGACGTAACATAGGGATATCTATCCTATTCTAGCCTGTGTAGCCACGCCATGCTAACATCAAATCAAATCAAATCAAATTTATTTGCACTAAACATAGGTTTACATTGGTTGTTATTGTAATATAATGTACCATTATGTTTTGCCTCATTAGGCATGCAAAATATATAAATATTAAATATTATTTAATTATTAAATCAATTGTCATCAGAGAATTATAAATACATATTAACTATCTAACTCAAGAGATTTATCATTATATTCATAACTAGCTGTACCCGCAACTCCGTCCGCGTGGAAATTAACTTTATTATACATACAAACATAATTTTTTTTCTAAAATAAAAGTTGCCTAAGTTACTCCTTATTACATCAGCTATCTGCTAATAAAAGTCCCATCAAAATCGGTCCAGCCATTTCAGAGATTAGCTGTAATAAACAGACAGACAGACAAAAATAGTAAAATATGTTATTTTTGTGCATGTACCATATTTATATTCATATGCATGTAGTAGAAAACGGTTATTTCAATATTACAAACAGACACTCCAATTTTATTTATATGTATAGATGCCGCATAATAAGTGTAAATTTTAAACATTACATTATTTCAGCAGTTAATTTAAATCGAGAGTTGGTCTCTCATCCGTCCCTCATCTCATTATATAAATGTCTAAATATTGTATTTACGCATGTTCAACACATTTTTTTTTATTTACTTTTACCCCAGAATTTAATCAGTAGATTGTCAAAATATTATGTTCCTATATTCACCGCAAGAGTTCCTTTATCCACCCCGATGAACAGTGTCTGACTGTTTGTGGTTTTATTGTTTCTAAACGGATGGACCTATTTTGAATGGGGCTTTATTTTAAACTGAGATCATTGAGACAGTTCTTTCATTTAAAGACTATTAAGTACACGAGTTAATAAATTCAAAATTCAAAATATCTTTATTCATGTAGGTCTATTACAGACTCTTATGATATGTCAAATCTACCGTCAGTTCGGAATGATATCGAGATGAGAAGAACTGACAAGAAACTCAGCTCGTATTCTTTTCAAATAATAGTGGAACATGTTTATGATAAATACAGTTATTAAAATTCATATTTGTGAGAATAGTGTGACCACCAGCATATGCTATCGCAAAGAACAAAAAATTTAATCAGTGTTCACAACCTGAACAGACCAGTCCCCACAAGCAGTTTATAAAATAGTTTATAATCTCTCTTCTGATTGACAATTTCTATAACTAAAGTTTTCATCAGTCGCCTACTCAATTGAGTGGTGAGTAGTCATGCTTACTAAAATGTCCAGTCATGTGGCGGCGTGGTGGGCCGGGTCATTGGGCTCCCTAAAATATGGTCGAGCGCAGTGATGGCTGGCTCATCCGTCACACACGTGAACGAGTACTGCTTGTAGGGACTGGTCTGCTCTTATCACTACGACTGATTTAATCTTATTGTGCCTAAATTAATTCGTGCTGGTTGGTAGTTTGTATTCACACGTTTCGACTTGTAAATGTGAACTTACAAGGATTGTTTAAAAGAGCAACCATTTTCTTCTTGTGATGAGACAGCTTTCCTAATGAGCGGTAGATTAAAAAATTGTTATGACTATTCAAAAGTGTTTAAATTAAGTTTATTTGAATAAACGATTTCTATTCTATTCTAAATTGTATTTGTACAATTGAATATTTTTGTTATGGAACCGTAAAAAGACCGGTTATGAGGAAAACGTTAAATTTAACCACGCGCTGGTTATGTATTAATTATTTATCGACGGTTACAGTTAAAGCAAATGTAGTAATTAGTTTGCAATATTGCAATAATAGCGGCGAGTGTGGGAGAGTGCGATGGAACGTCGACTTTGAATAATATGTAATAATATTACGTAGGGTAGCGTCGGCCGGCGCGGTGGGCAGCGTATGTCACAATATCCTAACTAAATAACTAACGGTGAATACTTGAAAAGATACGCTCAATTAACTATTTATTTAATTCAAGCTACCCGGCCCACATTATTAACATGCACCTTATATACTAACATACCTAAGAAATAATAATCGATACATACATGTAAATAAAATTGGAGTGTCAGTTTGTAATATTGAAATAACAGTTTTTTACTACATGCATATGAATATGAATACGGTTATAAAATATTTTTTTTTACAATTTTTGTCTGTTTGTTTGTTAAGGCTAATCTCTGAAATGGCTGTACCGATTTTGATGGGACTTTTATTAGCAGGTAGCTGATGTAATAAGGAGTAACTTAGGCTACTTTTTATTTTACGATATATATTGTTTTTTTAGAAAAATAAAGTTAAATTCCACGAATATTTTAAGACTAAAATTAGCAAAATCGATTTACTGAATGTTTACCGATTCTCAGACCTACTCAATACGCTCACAAAATTTAATGAGAATCGGTCAAGCCGCCGAAACGGCTTTAACCGATTCTCATGAAAGGAGGAGTATGGGAACGAAAACTGTGACACGAGAATTTTATATATAAGATTACATAGTATAAAACAAAGTCGCTGTTGCTGTCTGTTCGTCCATATGTATGCTTAAACCTTTAAAACTACGCAACGGATTTTGAACCATTTTTTTAATAGATAGAGTGATTCAAGAAGAATTATATATAATACATGTACACCCGGGCGAAGCCGGGTTGGGTAACTAGTAATATATAAAAAGAATGAAAACTGTATAAGAGTTTTAAGTGTAGCAAGAATTTACTCTCATTATGATAAAGAAAGAAAGAAAGAAGAAAAAAGTAGACCCTGAAAATCGTCTTGCTATTGTAGAGACAAACAAGAAATACAATAACTCATTATAATCAGATAATATAACACTATTTAATTAATAATTACATTTTTAATTACTTTAAAACAATTTTAACGATCTTTATTATCAACTAAACAACACGTATAATATTCAATTTGCTATTTACTGATTAATATAATAGCTTTATTTGTAATGAATATGCAGTTCAAGTCAAATATAAATTCAAATTCTAAAATCATTTATTCATGTAGGACATTTTAGCCGCTTATGAACGTCAAAACTTTACATTATAATTGTATTTTTTTCCCTACCGTCCAGTTCAGTATATAGATCCAATTGAGAAGAACTGGCAAGAAACTCAATTGAATTACTTTTTTTTAAAAGCAATTTCATACATGTTATTTTTACTAGTGATTTCGTCCGCGTGGAATATAACTTTATTATTAAAAAATGAATGAATTTTTCTAAAATAAAGGTAGCCTAAGTTACTCCTTATTACATCAGCTACCTGCCAATAAAAGTCCCATCAAAATCGGTCCCGCCATTTCAGAGATTAGCCGGAACAAATAGACAGACGGACAGACAAAAATAGTAAAAAATGTTATTTTGGTGTATGTACCGTATTTATATTCATATGCATGTAGTAAACAACTGTTATTTCAATATTACAAACAGACACTCCAATGTTATTTATATGTATAGATAAATTTAACTGTGGTATAGTGGTAATTACCTCATATAGACCGAAAGGAAAATGTATATTTCTGACTGACTTTCCTGTGATGGAAACACCGGTAATAAACTACCAAATTAATCAGTTTTAAACCTGTATACCACTTTGGATGTTAATATACATAGAGACACTTCCACTGTCGACAATACCGAAGGTACTCTACTGAGGATAAAAGACATAAATTAAAGAATCATAATAAGAAGAAGTAAATAAACTGATATAATAATTAACTCTAATCAAAATTTATTCTACACTAGCTGTTCCCGTGACTTCGTCGTCGTGGAATGTAACTTTATTTTTCTAAAATAAAAGATATTTATCTAAAACAAAAATGTAGCCTAAGTTATTTCGTATTACCTCAGCTACCTGCTAAAAAAAGTCCCATCAAAATCGGTCATGCCATATCAGACATTAGCCAGAAATAAACAGACAGACAAAAATAGTAAAAAATGTTATTTTGGTGTATGCATCGTATTTATATTCATATGCGTGTAGTAAGAAACGGTTATTACAATATTACAAACAGACACTCCAATTTAATTTATATATAGAAAGAAATAATCTTTATTCAAATAAACTCATTACAAGCACTTTTGAATAGTCATATTTTGATTCTACCACTCATTCGGAATGCAGATTCATCACAAGAAGAATGAGCAAGAAACTTGTGTGTTGCTCTTTTGAATAGATAGAACAAGTAAGAGAACAAAAGAATATTTTTTACAAATAACAAAATAATGTTTTTTACAATTTTTGTATGTCTGTTTGTTCCGGCTAATCTCTGAAATGGCTGGACCGATTTTGACGGGACTTTTATTGGCAGGTAGCCGATGTAATAAGGAGTAAGTTATGCTACTTTTATTTTAGATTTTTTTTATTTTAGAAAATTTAAGTCGGACGAAATCGCGTGTACACATATATAAGTAAATGTAACTTTAACGCACCCACAGTATATAGCTATACAAATCGCATAGTATTTCATATTGTATAACGTTTAAACCAACATTCACTACTTTAACTTCCTTAGATACTGGTGTGGTACCAGACAAACCAAATACTGGACACTGCAGTAAAACATTTTGATTATGATTGCGTAAAGCACTTAAAAACTTCTAAACAAATATCGATGTAATTGCACACATTAAACAGATTAAGAGAACAACAGATTGTTTTAAGCGATGAGTATTTTTTTTGGTAAATATTTCTGTGCCCAATAGAAAATTATTAATATCGCCTTTTGTATAGCACATTTATTTAAAAGAGTTTTGTTTATAAAATAAGACTAGCTACTCGCTCCATCTTCGCCCGGGTGTACATATATTATATATATAAACCTTCCTCTTGCATCACTCTATCTGTTAAAAAAAACCGCTTCAAAATCCGTTGCGTAGTTTTAAAGATTTAAGCACACATAGTGACGGACAGACAGCGACAGCGAGTTTATTTTATACTATGTAATGATATAAAACTTCCTCTTGAATCACTCTATCTTAAAAAAAATCGCTTCAAAATCCGTTGCGTAGTTTTAAAGATTTAAGCACACATAGTGACGGACAGACAGCGACATCGACTTTATTTTATACTATGTAATGATATAAAACTTCCTCTTGAATCACTCTATCTGTTAAACATAACCGCTTCAAAATCCATTGCGTAGTTTTAAAGATTTAAGCATACATAGGGACGGACAGACAGCGACAGCGACTTTATTTTATACTATGTAATGATATAAAACTTCCTCTTGAATCACTCTATCTTTAAAAAAACCGCTTTCTAAATCCGTTGCGTAGTTTTAAAGATTCACGCATACATAGGGACAGACAGACAGCCACAGCGACTTTGTTTTATACTGTATAGGGTTTTACTACCGTTCAAACTTCTAATTTAACTATGGTTAAATTTCAAACACTGAATTTAAAACTATTACTATAAATCACAGGGTGCACAAGGGTTGTAGAGGGTGTTATACACGAGCACTGTACCGGAGATGTCGTAGACATCCTGGGCTGCGCATGCGCAGGCCAGAGCGGCGAGGGCGACGGCGGTGATCGCTCGCGCCATGTTGGGGTCACACTGCGGCGGACCGCGCCGGCGCATGCGCACCTACTTGCGTAACATGCCTGAGCCTTTCCCCTGCTTCTAGTTCTTATTATATATATAAATAAATGTACATATAGTATGCCAGGTCACGGCAAACGTATGTCGTATGATTTCCACCCTTATCCGTTAGGGGTATAAAAAAACCTTAAATATTCTAAAACCAAATCTATATACATCAAAAATCATACTGTTTCGGAGAAATTCTATAAAAAACAAATTTATAAGTAGATATATTCTTATTACTTATCAATATATATATATATATATATATAACTCAAAGGTGACGGACTGACATAGTGTCTGTCGACATAGTAGCTTTATGCATGCAAAGTCTCAGCCCGATCGGTTTAAAATTGACAAAGTTTCATAAAAACTTTGATCCCCTATTTTATCCCCTTTGGGATAGAATTAATTAAAATCCTTTCTTAGCGGATGCCTACGTCATAACATCTACCTGCATGCCAAATTTCAGCCCGATCCGTCCAGTGGTTTAGGCTGTCCGTTGATAGATCACTATGTCAGTCAGTCACCTTTGAGTTGTATATATTTAGATATAGATTTGGGATATTTGTTCACGTAATATGACTAGGACAATCCCATTGTACCTGTACTAAATAACAAAAAATTACAACTTAAACTTATGCGATACCAGCTAGAACAATAACTTGGCAACATCGGAAGTTGTCACTGCCAATATTTCATGGATATACCTATGTCCAATTAATTTAACTTGGAAGTTAAATTGATAATTAAGCTTGGACGATATATAACTTGGATATACTCTTTTATAGATGAATTACAAGCACATTCCATCAAAATATAATGCAGATCTTCTTTCCCACAAGGTACATAATTATGGAAGTCTACCTAAATGAAATAGAAATAATCTTTATTCAAATAAACTCATTACAAGCACTTTTGAATAGTCATATTTTGTTTCTACCACTCATTCGGAATGCAGATTCATCACAAGAAGAATGAGCAAGAAACTTGTGTGTTGCTCTTTTGAATTGATGTTTTTTTTATATAAATAATTACAGTATAGCAAGTAAGAGACACTCATTATTAGTGTAATCAGATAATATTGTCAGTGCTATGGATTTTAAGTTTTTCTATAAAAACTTTTTATCGTTAACGAATTCTTTAAAATACATTCAGTAGTTTTAACGTTAAAGAGTAATAAACATCCATCCATAATCCATATACACTCACAACTCACAAACTTCTGTATTTATAATATTACTCTAATATAAAAAAAAAGAAGCAGCAAATCTTCTGCTTCTTTTTCTATATCAGAGTATATATTTTTTGTGATTTATGCTGTGCAAATGTATTCAAATTCAAAATATCTTTATTCATGTAGGTCTATTACAGACTCTTATGATATGTTAAATCTACCGTCAGTTCGGAATGATATCGAGATGAGAAGAACTGACAAGAAACTCAACTCGTATTTTTTTCAAATAATAGTGGAACATGTTTATAATAATATACAGTCATTAAAATTCAAATTTGGGAGAATAGAGTGACCACCAACATATGCTATTGCAAAAGCCAATAGTCTAATCAGTGTTCGCAACCCAAACAGACCAGTCCCCACAAGCACTTGTTCACGAGTATGACGGATGAGACAGCCATCATTACACTCAACCATATTAGAGGGAACACATCAATCCGGCCGCCACAAGTTTGAACTTTATAGCAGGCATGACTGTTTCAAGTTACTCCACTACGTCAAATATATTATTTAAAGCATAGGTTGTAACAATCACAGTTTTCACACATTACAATATTTAATTTACATTATGTCATTAATAAATTTACAATACGTTTCTTTAGTGTTTATTACATTATCTATGTCAATGAGAAAGTTATATACCTCATAACAAAAGTTAAAATTGTAATTAAGTCCACGCATTGTAGTCATTCAAGTAGTCGTTTATTTTATAATAAGCTTTAGCGCAAAATGTATTTTTACATGTATCTTAAATTTCCCTTCATTTAATTTGAAAACACTATCAGTATGTATATATATGTTGATGTGAATATAGTAAATATCTTTCATGTCATTTGAATCACTAATCCTGGCGTTGTTGGGTGCCGACGTCATCGGAGTCATCAAAATAGGTTAACACTAGTTACATGCACAGTTTGCGACACCCTTCCGATCGATCCCAGTCCAATTCAAACGGAGATCAAAATTACGACGGCCTGAGCCGAGGTTCGAACCCTTAGCGGTGCCCTCAGACTAAACTCGTATCCGTCAGGCGGGAGTTGGCCTTCAGTGGCTCCATAAGTCCTTCCTTGGTTTGGAGTGCCATCTGCACTCGCCCCCTAACGTCCGGTGAAGCTGTAAAGATCAGCTGCGAGCCAACAGCATTAGAGTAGTCCGAAAAAAAAGTTTGCGACAGTGGCGATTTAGAACCGAACCGGTCCTCCCGCGGGCCGACACCGGCACTGCTGACACACTGCCCCGCGACACACAGACCTGACACCTTGCGACACTCGCATCGATACCCAATACATCTCTACATTCCTATCACTAAGAGGAAACAATTCTATTTCTTCTAATGACTAAACTCAAGTTATAATTACCGGCTATTAATTTTATAACCCTATATATATATATAAAAAGAGCAACACACAAGTTTCTTGCTCATTCTTCTTGTGATGAATCTGAAAGGAAAGAAAGAAAAGAAAAAGAAAATTGTTTATTTGCTACACTGAAAATAATTTTTAAAATTTAATTTACATTTTATATTAATAATTAGAGTACCAACTAGGTCTCCGCTCAGCATATGTAGTGACGGGGTGCCACGACGCTGGTTTTCAGCGGATACCTTCATATACAATAAACATAATAAAATAATAATAATAATACACATACATACATAAATCCAGGCGGACAACACAAAGCAAACATTTGCATTCCGAATGAGTGGTAGAATAAAAATATGACTATTCAAAAGTGCTTGTAATGAGTTTATTTGAATAAAAGTTATTTCTATTTCTATTTCTAACTAGCTATTCCCGCGACATCGTCCGCGTGGAATTTAACTTTATTTTTCTAAAATAAAAGTAGCCTAAAGAACTAAAAATTATTTTGTTCGTCTTAATTTATTCGTTCCATTAGGTACTGATAGGTTCAGACTAATACATTTACATCCTGCATCATTCCTTATTTTATCCCCATAGGGGTTGAATTTATCAAAATCCTATTCAAGCGAACGTCTTTAATTTCAGTTCAATCAGTCGAAAATTAAAAAAGATGATTTTTACAAATTTTCATCCCATATTTTATCCCCTTAGGGGTGGACTTTATCAAAATCATTTCTTAGGTGATGCCTACGTCATAGTAGCTTTATGCATGCAAAGTCTCAGGCCGCTCGGTTTAAAATTGACAAACTTTCATCCCCTATTTTATCCCCTTGGGGGTAGAATTAATAAAAATCCTTTCTTAGCAGAAATATTCATATAAATAAAATTGTAGTGTCTGTTTGTAATATTGAAATAATAGTTTTTTACTACATGCATATGAATATAAATACGGTACATACACCAAAATAACATTTTTTACAATTTTTGTCTGTCTGTCTGTTTGTTCCGGCTAATCTCTGAAATGGCTGGACCTATTTTGACGGGACTTTTTTGGCAGGTAGTACATACTTTTATTTTACTAAAACAAAGTTAAATTCCAAGCGGACGAAGTCGCGTGTACCGCTAGTTATATATAAGATTATACAAGCATTTCTCACAGTGCAACAGCGTCGTGGAATTTTTGCCGGCGAATCGACCTCGTCGTTGAAATCTAGTTTTAATACTTTCAATTATGATACACTCTGTATTATGACATAGTTATATAAATATAATATATTATGGAAGGTGGGTAACGCAGACGGCTGGGTGGTCAGGTTTCTTGATCATACTTCTTGGCTGAACTCACATTATATTATAGTACCACTAAATATCACTAAATAGAGCTCCATTACCAATCTGCTCCGATTTCCGGTATCTAGGTTCTCTCCTCCAAAGCAACTAAACACATTTATAAATCTGTAAAGTTAACACTAAATAAAAGTATTTATTATTATATAAAATAAAGTCACTTCCAGTGTCTGTTCACTAAGATCTTTTTAACAATGCAACAGATTTTAGTGCAGTTTATACCAATAGATAGTGATTTGATAGGAAGTTTTATATGTACAATACATGTGCACCCACACTGTGGCGAGTAGCTAGTACTTGATATAAGGAAAATATATTCTGGACGCATTACACCGACTTTGTAAAGTCTTTCATTGTTTTTAAAGGTACATTCTACTCGAGTTATATAGTTTATATATAATTGTAATATATACAGAACAAGCAGAAGCAGGTTCCCTCCTCCAAAGCAATGGAGAATTAGACAGGACCATAAAGCATAGAATTAACGCAGGATGGATGAAGTGGCGGCAGGTTACGGTAACGACGTGTGACTCACGTGTTCCCCTTAAGCTTAAGAGGAAAATTTACAAGACCATGATCCGGCCTGCTGTCTTGTATGGATCAGAGTGCTGGCCCGTAAAGGCGACGGATGAAAGACGACTGCATGCAACTGAAATGAGAATGTTGAGGTGGATGTGTGGTGTGACAAGAATGGATAAGATAAAGAATGAATACATTAGAGGAAGTATGAAAGTGGCGCCGGTGTCAGAGAGGTTGATGAGTAATCGTCTATCATGGTATGGACATGTAATGCGTAGGAATGAGGATAATATTTTAAGGAAGGTGTTACATATGAATGTGGATGGTTATAAGGGCAGAGGAAGACCGAAAAAGAGATGGATGGACTGTGTGAAAGATGATATGGTAAGAAAGGAAGTAAATAACGCGATGACTGCGAACAGAGATGAATGGAAGCGAAAAACATATTACGCCGACCCCAAATAAATGGGATAAGGAAGAAGCAGATGATGACCTCACAGACACAAATACACACACAGATTTACATTAATACAGATCAGATATACGATCAGATTGATTGTTACAATCCGTCAGGTATGCCGTCAGATGACAATCCATCAGATGGACCGTTTTGTTGTTTGTTACAATCCATCAGATGGTCTGTCAGATTGTTTGTTAAAATCCATCAGTTGGATGGTCAGATGGTTTGTTACAATCCATCAGATAGACTGTCAGATTGTTTGTTACAATCCATCAGATAGACTGTCAGATTGCTTGTTACAATCAATCAGTTGGACCGTCAGATTGTTTGTAACAATCCGTCAGTTGGATGATCAGATTGTTTGTTACAATCCATCAGTTGGATGGTCAGATCGTTTGTTACAATCTATCAGTTGGATGATCAGATTGTTTGTTACAATCTATCAGTTGGATGATCATATTGATTGTTATAATCCATCAGATATACCGTCAGATTTTTGTTACAATCCATCAGTTGGATGATCAGATTGTTTGTTACAATCTATCAGTTGGATGATCAGATTGTTTGTTACAATCCATCAGTTGGATGGTCAGATTGTTTGTTACAATCCATCAGTTGGATGGTCAGATCGTTTGTTTCAATCCATCAGATGGACGGTCGTATTGTTTGTTACAATCCATCAGTTGGATGGTCAGATCGTTTGTTACAATCCATCCATTACAATCCATCAAATGGACGGTCGTGTTGTTCGTTACAATCCATCAGATGCACCTACCGATTATTCGTTGCAATCAATCTGATAGACCGTCAGATTGTTTGTTTTAATCCTTCAGATAGTCTGTCAGATTGTTTGTTACAATCAAACAATTGGACCGTCAGATAGTTTGTTTCAATTCATCAAATGGACGGTCGTACTGTTTGTTACAATCCATCAGTTGCATGATCAGATTGTTTGTTACAATCTATCAGTTGGATGATCAGATTGTTTGTTACAATCCATCAGTTGGATGGTCAGATTGTTTGTTACAATCCATCAGTTGGATGGTCAGATCGTTTGTTTCAATCCATCAGATGGACGGTCGTATTGTTTGTTACAATCCATCAGTTGGATGGTCAGATCGTTTGTTACAATCCATCCATTACAATCCATCAAATGGACGGTCGTGTTGTTCGTTACAATCCATCAGATGCACCTACCGATTATTCGTTGCAATCAATCAGATGGACCGTCAGATTGTTTGTTACAATCCATCAGATAGACTGTCAGATTGTTTGTTACAATCAATCAGTTGGACCGTCAGATTGTTTGTAACAATCCGTCAGATTGTTTGTTACAATCGACAGATAGACTGTCAGATTGTTTGTTACAATCAATCAGTTGGACCGTCAGATTGTTTGTTACAATCTGTCAGTTGGATGATCAGATTGTTTGTTTCAATCCATCAGATGGTCTGTCAGATTGATTATTTCAATCCATCAGATAGACGGTCGTATTGTTTGTTACAATCCATCAGTTGGATGGTCAGATCGTTTGTTACAATCTATTAGTTGGATGATCAGATTGATTGTTTCAATCCATCAGATGGTCTGTCAGATTGATTATTTCAATCCATCAGATAGACGGTCGTATTGTTTGTTACAATCCATCAGTTGGATGGTCAGATTGTTTGTTACAATCCATCAGTTGGATGGTCAGATCGTTTGTTACAATCTATCAGTTGGATGATCAGATTGTTTGTTACAATCCATCAGTTGGATGGTCAGATCGTTTGTTACAATCTATCAGTTGGATGATCAGATTGTTTGTTACAATCCATCAGTTGGATGGTCAGATCGTTTGTTACAATCTATCAGTTGGATGATCAGATTGTTTGTTACAATCCATCAGTTGGATGGTCAGATCGTTTGTTACAATCTATCAGTTGGATGATCAGATTGTTTGTTACAATCCATCGGATGTACCGTCAGATTGATTGTTAGAATCAATCAGATATACCGTCAGATTGATAGTTACAATTCATCAGATGGACCGTCAGATTGTTTGCCACTTACCGTAATTTGAGCCGACAGCTTGTTTGCATTCCATCAGGTCGACACATGTGTCATTTTAACCATAAGGTGGACCAGTAACATAAAATATTTTAAAGCTATAATTTCTAAACTTAGTCATAAAAGTAACAGAACCCGAGGACAACGACTATGTACTTGTGTTTAATGCTTTGTACTATAGTTTAGAGGCTATCTTACATGATATATGGACACACAATGTAATTAAACAACTGTCAAAAATAAAAAAAATATATTTTCGCTACTTATATTCGAACAATTTATTATAACATTTTTGTCATTATTCCATTTTATTTACAATAAATAATAAAATTTTTAGGAGAAGTGTACGTACAATTACATCAGTCATTCAAAAACAAATCTACTTAAAATATCTAGATATATTAATATATTTATTAGTACTTATAAACAAAGATAACAAAACCACCTGCTTACAGAAATAGATAATACAAAACCCACATAGACAGCCCCTCCGATCGATCCCCCGTCCAATTCAAACGGAGATCGATATTATGACAGCCTGAGCTGAAGTTCGAACCCCTAGCGGTGCCCTCAGACTATAGTCGTATCCGTCAGGCGGGAGTTGGCCTTCAGCCGCTCCATAAGTCCTTCCTTTGGTTTGGAGTGCGATCTGCACTCGCCCCCTATCGTCCGGTGAAGCTGTAAAGGCCAGCTGCGGCCAACAGCATTAGAATTGGGCGTTATATTGCGGAATTCTTTTTCATTCCTATTTCCAATGCAGATAGCATCTCACTGATCTATAACAGTTATCTAATAATTATTTAATGTACTTCTGCAATACAGGCTCAGGTATAACCATTTTTTAACAATTCACAAAATTTTTTTTTTATCCCTACATAATATACATAGAAAACACCTAGACCTATACAATCATACTCATTAATACAAAAGTTTTTACCGTTCGAATCAGAATTAAGGCCGTGTGCTTAACAGCTAGACTACCGAGATTAACTCTACTCTATAGAGCCAATTGTTTAAAAAATAAAAATTATCTAATACTAGCTGTGCCCTCGATTTCACCCGCGTAAAATTTACAGCCTATATGTCATCGATTATATAGAAAAATGACTATTTTGAAAATTAGAAGCTAGAATTCCCTCCTTTTATATAAGTAATTAAATTAACCACGCCGTCTTAATCATTATGTAAATACTTTTAAAATGATATAGAATACTTGTGTGTAAATTTAAGACTTTAAAGGAAAAAATAATTTAAATAAATTAAGTATTAATTATTTGATTTAATTAAATAATATGATTAAAATTTAAGAAATAAATTAAAAAAAAAAACATAAATGCTTGTCTTGTAAAAAATGTACATTTTGAAAACTGCCATTTTTCTATTTAACCGACGATGTTATTCTATATTACTGTATGAGCTATATTACTGTAAAGTTTCAACAAAATCCGTTCAGTAGTTTTAGCGTGAACGAGTAACAAACATCCATACATACTCACAAATTTTCGCGTTTATAATATTAATAAGATATATATGACACAATTCCCGGGAATGGCAACGAAAGTGCCGTGATCTCATATAAATTTTACAATATTTTCTTCAGATATATTACAATACATCAGGTATTTTCTCATTTTGCTGTGTCATACGAGGGCAGTTCTAAATTTTACGATGTTTTCTTCAGACATTGTTGTCATACGAGGGCAGTTGTAAATTTTGCGATTTTTCTTTAGCGGATATATATATATATATATATATAAGTATATTCACATGGGAATGCTGTCGAACGGGATAAAAAGTCCTATGTCCTTCTCCTGGCTCTAAACTACCCCTGGCAATTTTCCTGCCAATTTTCAGCTTTATATAATCGGTTCAGCCGTTCTTGAGTTATAAGTGGAGTAACTAACACGACTTTCTTTGATATATATTGCCTTTACACGAACGCCCTTTCACGCGCCAATACCCCTCCGATCGATCCCCGTCCATTCAAACGGGGATCGAAATTACAACGGTCTACAGGTTCGAAACCCTAGCGATGCCCTCAGACTACAGTCGTATCCATTTCAGAGTTGGCCTTCAGCCGCTCCATAAGTACTTTCTCGGGTTTGGAGTGTATCTGCTCTCGCCGTGAAGCTGTAAAGGCCAGCTGCGGCCAACAGCATTAGAGTAGTCCCAAAAAAGAACGCGCCAATAGACTCTCACATGGGAAAGAGTGTGCATGTAAATGTAGACAAACGCTGTCTTTACACGGACGCTCTTTCACGCGCCAATAGACTTTCACGCAGAAATCATTGTGCATGTAAATGTAGACAAACGCTGTCTTTACACGGACGCTCTTTCACGCGCCAATAGACTTTCACGCAGAAATCATTGTGCATGTAGATGTAGACAAAAACTGTCTTTACACGGACGTGCTTTCACGCGCCAATAGACTTTCACGCAGAAAACATTGTGCATGTAAATGTAGACAAAAGCTGTCTTTACACGGACGCTCTTTCACGCGCCAATAGACTTTCACGCAGAAAACATTGTGCATGTAAATGTAGACAAACGCTGTCACGGACGCTCTTACACGTGCAAAAAGGCTTTCACGCGAGAAGTGAGTATATAAATAGCCTGCTTTTACACGACACGTTCTTTGTTGGTCGATCAAGAGCGCGAGAAAGCCAAAACGCGCAATCGTGTTTGAGCGCAGTCTTTCTTGTTCTCTTTTAACATTTACACACCCATGATTATTAAATTACACGTGTAAAAACATCTATTAGGCTTTAAAGCAAGAAAGAATGTAAATGTAGATAAAGAGAACGTTCGTGCTGTAGCGCCTTTTAATAAGAATTAATTATTACAAAATGGTGGATATCTGACTATAGAGCAAAAAAATTATTATTCATAATTTATAAATATTAAGCCAGTCTCTGGATTTTTTCTTAAAGGAAGTGAAGTGACATCTTATATATTATTACTTATAATAATATTATTTATGAGCTTATATCCCTACCAGTTGAGAACTTACCGTCGAGGTCATTGAACAGGCCCAATAGGAAAATAGCAAAGACGAGAACAAATACTGGTCGCTCGAGGGCCGTGTACACGAGGATGACGATTGGAGACGTGTAGTGGTCAAGGTAGGTGCCCAGAGAAGCCAGTCCCACCATCATTGGTATACTAAGTTTGTACGACCACACCAGCCACTGAAATAAAAACATGAATAATGATAAAATCATATATTCTCATTAAATTCTCTATTCTTAATAGCTGCCTATACATTTTCTTTCATGTGCGATCAGGAACGTGTGCAAAGATCGATCCGCCGTCCAATTCAAAAGGGGATCGAAATTACGACGGCCTGAGCCGAGGTTCGAACCCCTAGTAGTGCCCTCAGACTAATGTCGTATCCGTCAGGCAGAAGTTGGCCTTTAGCCGCTCCATAAGTCCTTCCTTGGTTTGGAGTGCCATCTGCACTCGCCCCCTAACGTCCGGTGAAGCTGTAAAGGCCAGCTGCGGCCAACAGCATTAGAGTAGTCCGAAAAGAAAAAGTGAAAATTCTCATTCCATTCTCTATTCTTAATAGCTTTATGAAATGAAATGAGAATAAAAATAGTGTTTTAAATATAACAATTGGATTAGTATGCTCCATTTCTCTAGTTGCTTTTTTAATTAATAATAACAATTCAGTAATAAGTACTATTGCTTCTCGTTTGATGTCATAAAAAAGCGACTTTTTAAGTTGCGTTTTTGTTTATTTATTTACTAGCTACTCGCCCCGGCTTCGCACGGGTGTACATGTACATATATGCGTAGTTTTAATGTCTATTAAAAAAACCGCTTCAAAATCCGTTGCGTAGTTTTAAAGATTTAAGCATACATAGGGACGGACAGACAGCGACAGCGACTTTGTTTTATACTATGTAATGAAGTCTATGGTCAAATTGTGAATATATTAATATAGTTAGCCTTTAAAATTATTTCTCTATGAGAATAGATATATATTTGTTTGTCTTTAAAATTATTTGTAAACTTATTATATTGTAAACTTATATCTATACATATAAATAACACCTACAGAGAGAAAACACTACTTAAAATGTCTATGTTATTTATTGTTTAAAGGATTAATTACATACTTTACATTTAATTGCCTTAAATCCCTGGTTTTGTTGCTCGAAATAGATATTTGCAACCAATAGGCCTAGAATACTGGACGGCAGGCTTCCCCAAGGCGACATGTAGAACTGATGGAACGATGGTACATCCACGAATCTAGTGTGAGTATTCCTGAAAATTGGAAAGATGCTACAGTTAATTATACCGCAAAAATGAATTAATTTCGTTTATGGCTGAGTATCTTTTTAGCGCCATCTAGACCCAAGTTAAGTTATCTAAAGTTTGTGTTATGGGTACTAGATAACTGATTGTAAGATTATGAATATAACTGAGTATCTAATATGATCTATTTGGTAAATAGCGCCATCTAGTATTTATAGACCGAACCACGTTGTTTGTCAGAAGATAACCGTTACCTCCGCTTCTCTCCCTACTACACTAACTTCGGTCTATAAATACGGAGGTCGGTAGTTGAATAATCCTCTTTGGTTGGGTGAGCCGCGGCATTCAGTCGACGAGTGCAGAGCGTGCTGGTTGTGTTTTGGATACTAAAGTGAATTGTATTAGGAATGGGTTCATCCCGGTCTTAGTTGGGCCTGGGGGGAAGCTGCAAGTAGTGAAGGCGAGTGTTAATGCATTCTAAAAGAGCTCTTTAAACCTACACCCGTGTCACAAGTCACGGACGCTACTTGGGGTTTCCCTTGCAGTAGCCGGCTTCAAAGCCTAAGTCATCATCTTATACAAGTGGCATTTTACATGATACATATACATAGTTTTTTTTATAAAAATAAACCGATACAAACTATCATACTCATGAATACAAATGTCTATGCCGTGCGAGGAATCGAACACGCGACCATCGGTCGTAAAGCGGTGTGATAGATAGCTAGACCACCGAGGCTGTCATAGACAGAGTAATGACTTGACTAATAAAATTATAGGTGACGTATTGAAAATTTTGAATCAAATTGGAATTTCTGAAATAGGTTTGTACGAGGCCATGCTATAAATTATGAAAGATTATTCCTACATTAGGAAGAAAGTTGTCAAGGGATGTGTGGTATGTACATCATGAGTATAGAAGATGAGGCAATACAGATAGAGAAATAGAAAGATCGCATGCTAATAGTATGGTACTTACTGTGGGTTCATTATATACAGCATTGACTGCCACTCGAAGATATAAATGAGTACGGCGTTCAACAGACAAGATGCCAAGAACAAAACGCCAAGTATCCGGACAGAATCGCGGCCGAGTCGTATCAGGACAATCGTTAGCACTACTGCCACTAAATACAACTGCATGTCCATTGCTAGGAACCTAGAAGTAAGGTTTGTGGTTAGATACTATTTCGGATCATCAATTTCATTAGATGCATCGTGTACTAGTGATTGTAAGTCTTCAATATTTTATGTTACAAAACAAAGTCCATCAGTCAAATAAGAACTCATCATTTCTCTTTTTATTGCAGCTTTGTTCTTTGATTGTCATTCGAATTCGAATCTTTGTTCCAAACATTGGTTTGCAAGAAACAGGTATACTTATATTTTGCGCTTAATGATTCTGCATCTTTCAGATTACAAAATTTGAAATTTTGTTGCATTTGATTTTTATATTTATTAAATTTATGTTTTCCAAAACAAAAACAGTTTAATTAGTCAAAAGTTACCCATGGATTATTGTTGCGGGTGAGTGATACTATGTTGTTTGTCGAGACGATGTATATTACAGATGATAATAAACTGACAATATGTACATATAAATATTGATCTTATATACTAAATGACAATAGGAAAATGTAAGGTGGGGTGACATTAAATGCAATTATTATTTTGATGTATCTAGATGACTGTGTCCCATAATTATCTCCAGGGAAAAAGATAAAGTTAATAAACTTTAGATGCCTTGAACTTGACAAAAAATGATTAGTTTCCCGCTCCTTTAAAATAAATTTAATTTACCATTTACAAGGAGCGTCGATTGCCACCTGTAAATGCTTCTTTCTGTAATGGTCGTTCACGAAGAGTAATGAATCGAGTAGCAACAGTTACTGGCAGATTGTCTACCATTCTTTTTATAAACTTTGTGCAATTGATATCTGTTTTAGTGTCACTTTTGATCCGTTACTTCTTCTCTGTGAGCCCTTTTGGGAAATATACACATTTTTTTTCTTTCTTCATGTAGATCTATTACTTACAGACTCCTATGATATGTCAAATCTACCGTCAGTTCGGAATGAGAAGAACTGACAAGAAACTCAGCTCGTATTCTTTTCAAATAAACGTACAATAATATAGATTCATTTCTAAATTCAAATTTAGGAGAATAGAGTGACCACCAGCATATGCTGTTGCAAAAGCAAAAAGTCTAGTCAGTGTTCGTAACAAGACCAGTCCCCACACGCAGCATCCGTTCACGAGCACGATGGATGAGCCAGCCATCATTGTATTCAACCATAGACAATTACAATTATTAAATTTGTTACTATATGTATAAATGATAAAGCTGTAATACCAGGTGGGTAGAAGGCAGAAGTAGTCTGCAGGTAGAAGGTTGTGTGCGTAGAGAGCGTGCACCCACAAGCGGTGACGGCACGCGGCGCTCTCTGCGGTGACGGCGCCCCACACGGGCCCGGAGCCCGAGTACACCCACCATGTCCCCGCGAACCACACCACCAACAAATGGACTGGAGATATCCTGACGAAGGACCGTGCATTAGTCTCGTGAGACTCCAAAGAGGGAGAAAGGTTCGGGAAATATCACGAAATATTGTCAATGGGAGGAAGTGGTGGTCCCTTTTGACGATATTTCGTGATTTTTGCCGATGCATGACGTGTAGTAAGATCACAATCAATCAGGCGAAAGCGCGCTGCCAGGCGCTCCACACCGGTACCCCCGGGCGCCTCTTCGATCGATCCCCCATCCAATTCAAACGACGATCGAATGAAATTATATTCTCTCTCTAAATTATAGTCTATTTTATTCCGTGGTAAAGTTACATTACTAATATTTTATCAAAATCCGTTCAGTAGTTTTTCCGTGAAAGAGTAACAAACATCCATACTTACAAACTTTCGCGTTTATAATATTCATCATCATCATCATCATCATCGCAGCCCGGAAGACGTCCACGGGGACATAGGCCTCCCCCAAAGATCTCCACAACGATCGGTCCTGCGCTGCTCGCATCCAATGCCTTCCAGAAATCTTGACCAGATCGTCGGTCCACCTTGCTGGAGGCCTTCCCACGCTGCGTCTTCCGGTCCGTGGTCGCCACTCGAGGACTTTATTGCCTCAACGGCCATCTGTCCTACGAGCTGTGTGCCCTGCCCATTGCCACTTCAGTGTCGCAAGTCTTTGTCGGTCGTCGTTAATAATAGTATTAAAAAAAAAATTACATAATAATTACTACCGTTATTCACCTGATAAGTCTGTAAAAGATACACTTGGGTAGCATCTTAAACGTGATGGGTTCAGATTTTGAGTACAACAGAATGTTATATCCGAACAGGAAACTGGTGAGCACCACAAAGCACTGCACCATCGCTGTGCCGCTCTTCAGGACCGCCACTAGTGGATGCTGCATCAACTGGAAACGAGAATACAATTATTATACTATGTTTATCAGATCCATCTGCCGTTCATTTTTTTTTTAATCTCCTAATTGTAGGGATATATATATATATACATACACACAGTGCCATCTAGACCCAAATTAAGTCAGTTAAAGCTTGTGTTATTGGTAGTAGATAACTAATACAAATACATAGATATTTTTTTTCGTAAATACATATTATACATAGAAAACACCCAGGCAGATACAAACAATCATACTCATGAATACAAATCTTTGTGCCGTGCGAGGCATCGAACCCATGACCATCGGTCGTAAAGCGGTGTGCTAAACCGCTAGACCACCGAGAAAATGGTACTTAAGTTTTCCGAAATAAATGTTATTGTAATATAATAAAAATCACCTGCTCTGCGGCCCGAGGACTGTACGGGTATAGCGTATAATAAATAAAGCCTGTATGTACCACGATCACCAGAACCAGCATCACCACCCTGCAAAATTCATCACGGCTTGAGGTCAAAATGATGATGATGAATTAAGAATAGATGATGCTACTTATCATCCACGGGATCACATAAAAAACCAATTGTAAGACCTTTAGGCTTTGCGGCTTGACCTTACATCTCTGTGCATTTTCTACCGCATATATCTCAGTGAGTATTCTGAGGAATTGTAGGGTAAAATAGCCTCAAAAAAGCTTGGTGTGCTCAGTAGAGTGAGACGGTATTTCTTATACAAGGCGCAGATCCGGCCGCATATGGAACACTGTTCTCATCTCTGGGCGGGAGCACCACAATACCAGCTACTTCCATTTGACCGCATTCAGAACCGAGCAGCCAGAATCATTGGTAATCAACGTGTATGTGACAGACTCGACCCATTGGCTCTGCGGCGAGATATTGCATCTCTGTGCATTTTTTACCGCATATATCACGGGGAGTGTTCTGAGGAATTGTACGGATTAATACCAGCTGCTGAGTTTCACCATCGTACTAACCGCCATGAACTAAAATATCATCCTGATCATCTGGATAAATGGCGGTCCTCCACAGTGCGGTTTTCCAGAAACTTTTTGCCTCGCACAACCACATTGTGAAATCACCTTCCAGCAATGGTATTTCCGAACCGATACGATATTGAAACCTTCAAGAAAAGAGCTTATTCCTTTTTAAAAGGCCGACAACGCACTTGCTATTCCCCTGGTGTTGCGGGTGCTCATGGGCGGCGGTAATCACTTATCATCCGGTGAGCCGTAAACTTGTTTGTCCCATACGGTTAAAAAAAGAGAACTCCAATGTAAGTCAAGCCAAACGTGAATTCTAACTATACTGAGTCACCTGTCCGGAGTAGTCAGTTAAAAGGGTAGGGGCGGATCTACCTAAGGGCTTTTTGGGCTGCTGAGGGCCCCGGGAATACAAAAAAATATCTAGAATGTTAAAAAACTTATAAGTTGGCAACCCTGAGATCAATCACCCCATGCAAATGCGCGTCTATCGAAAGGAATAGGGAATTTCTGGTCGCTTGTTTTTGGTCGGTGTATTTTTTTTGTTGAGTAATATAATTAGGTAGGTGTAGGTGATGATGGTGGTGATAATGATGATGATAATAATGACAATGGTGATGGTGATGATGATGATACCTAAGGTTACCTTGCGCCTTCCAGCGGTAGTAGAGCAGCACGCGCCGGGTCTGCCGCAACACGATTACTCAACAAGCGCCGCCAATTTGAAGCAGCCGACCACGCGGACAGTGCCTTCGATTCTGGAATAAATTAATTCACTACTTACACACTTATACAAAATTGTTTATAAAATGTACGAGTTTAAATAGAAAATGCTAATACTTTTTAACCGATTGTAGAAAAGGAGGAGGTTCTCAATACTACTGTATTTTTTTAATGTTTGTTCTTCATGATTAGGTCATAACGATGATGACCGGACGTCCTTGGGGTCTAGCGTTCTAGCTTACTTCCGATGGTCGCGAGTTCGATTCTTCGCACGACAGAAACATTTGTATTCATGAGTATGATTGTTTGTATCGGTCTAGGTGATTTTTTATGTATAATATGTATGTATTTACGAGAAAAATATATCTATGTATTTGTATCAGTTATCTAGTACCCATAGCACAAGCTTTAGCTAGCTTAACTTGGGTCCAGATGGCGCTGTGTGAATTGTCCTGAGATTATTATTATTATTATATATACTTGGATTTTCCAATATATTTCTTATGCTGTATTATTATATACCTAATGAATATATAGATGTTGTAAACAGTAGAAAATTATTAAACCCATTTTCATATAATTACTGCCAAATTGCACCTACCATATACTTACAGATTTAAATATATATAACTCAAAGGTGACTGACATAGTGATCTATCAACGCACAGCCCAAACCACTGGACGGATCGGGCTGAAATTTGGCATGCAAGTAGATATTATGACGTAGGCATCCGCTAAGAAAGGATTTTGATTAATTCTACCCACAAGGGGATAAAATAGGGGATGAAAGTTTGTATGAAACTTTGTCAATTTTAAACCGATCGGGCTGAGACTTTACATGCATAAAGCTACTATGACGTAGGCAACCCCTAAGAAAGGATTTTGATAGACTCCACCCCTAAGGGGATAAATTAACGCGAGCGAAGCCGCGGGCAAAAGCTACATACAATAAGTTGATACACTAAGACAACCCCTTTTGCTGTGGCTCCTCAATTCCAGAACACGGTAATTACCATCTCTAAGAGTATTGGGATTCTCGGTATCGACATCTCTAGCACAGTTGAGTTCCGTAGTCACCTCGAAGAAAAGGTCAAGCTGGCGTCCAAAAAACTCGGTGTGCTCATAGACTCCTCTTATATAAGTCTCAAGTTCGGCCGCACATGGAGTACTGCTCTCATCTTTGGGCGGGAGCACCTGGATACCAGCTCGGTCTTTTTGACTCGGTTCAGAGACATGCAATGAGAATTTTCGATGATTCCAATCTCTCTATAAATCTATACATCTATACATATAAATAAAATTGGAGTGTCTGTTTGTAATATTGAAATAACCGCTTTTTACTACATGCATATGGATATAAATACGGTACATACACCAAAATAACATTTTTTACAATTTTTGTCTGTCTGTCTGTTTGTTCCGGCTAATCTCTGAAATGGCTGGACCGATTTTAACGGGACTTTTGGCAGGTAGTACGTACTCTTATTTTACTAAAACAAAGTTAAATTCCACGCGGACGAAGTCGCGGGAACAGCTAGTACACAATAAGATTAAATCAGTCGTAGTGATTAGAGCAGACCAGTGCCTATAAACAGCACCCGTTCACGAGTATGACGGATGAGCCAGCCATCACTGCGCTCGACCATATTTTAAGAAGCCCAATAGGCTAATACAGTACAGATGATACTCACTTTTTGATTCATCCTTGACCATCAGATCATACACGGTTCCTACAACATTCATCAACAAGATCAGCCCAACTACCGCTGCGAAGACCAACTGCAGGGTATCAGGCTGCAGGGTATTTGCTTCGCTGATATCCTCGTGAGTATGGCAGTACTGGAGGTGGTACAGCTGCGAGTGGAGAGAGTGGGTATCCGCCCACTTCTGGACGCAGAGTTCGAAGCGGTACGAGGTATTCTTTTCTGAAGCGGTCTGCGGGCAGCGTCTGCTGATGCAGTACCCGCGGTGGAGTTGCGTGTGATTGTAGTGGTTGCTATCTGATGAATACTCCTGGGAACAATATTATTACAGAACTGTACTCACGACTTTGTCCGTGTGGAAATTAACTTTAATTTTCTAAAATAAAAGTAGCCTAAGTTACTCCTTTTCACATCAGCTACCTGCCAATAAAAGTCCCGTCAAAATCGGTCCAGCCATTTCAGAGATTAGCCGGAACAAACAGACAGACAGAGAAAAATTGTAAAAAATATTATTTTGGTGTATATACCGTATTTATATTCATATGCATGTAGTAAAAAACGGTTATTTCAATATTACAAACAGACACTCCAATTTTATTTATATGAATAGATGTATAGATTACACGGTATCGAAGTATGAGTCATCGGAAATGAAAACCATGAGAGAAATACCAGAATACCATAAAGGTTATGGTATATATATATATATATGGTATATATTCATAAAAAAATACTCTAATGAGAATAATAATACCTTCTCAGGACAATACACAGCTGTTTAATCGTATGCTGTTGGTTGCAGCTGGCTTTTACAGCTTCACCGGACGAGGGGGCGAGTGCAGATGGCACTCCAAACCCGCAAGACTTATGGAGCGGCTGAAGGCCAACTCCCGCCTGACGGATACGACTTTAGTCTGAGGGCACCGCTAGGGGTTCGAACCGGCACCACCCCACAACCAGGCCCCTGGAGGCGCGCGCGTGTACCCACGCGCCTCCACGAGAAGGTAGGGTGCAAGCCATAGCACCCTAACCAGAGAGAGGGGGCCTGTCCTACAACATCTACAGGACAGGCCAAGCCGCCGAATTCTGGGTTGAGTGCCAAGTGCGAACCCCGGACTCCGGCCCACGGCATCTCGAGGTACACCGTGTGGTTTTTTAGTGGGTACAAGTCCCACACACCACCTCGCCATCCCTCCGGCGGGGTGACGGTCTTTTGAAGATTTTTCCACACGATAAAAAAAAAAAAAGGGGTTCGAACCTCGGCTGAGGCCGTCGTAATATCGAATTTTCCCATCAAATTGGATTTTCCCAAAAATTTATAGAAAAACTAAAAATGCATTGCACTGACAATATTATCTGATTACACTAATTGTTGTGAAGTCAAAGCGCCTACTATTTTTTTTTACGCAAATATTATACTTTTAGTAGTTTCTACATACAATTTAGTAGTTTTATTAAGTTAAAATATAGAAGTTTTTAATTTTATTATTCCCGAAAATCCGCTGTTCCAGAACACTAATAGAGAGTGCGTAGCGGTTTCTATGTTGATTATCGCATGCCTCTTACTTGTTATACTGTAATTATTATATAAAAAAACATCTATTCAAAAGAGCAACAAATAAATGTTTCTTGCTCATTCTTCTTGTGATGAATCTGCATTCCGAATGAGTGGTAGAATCAAAATATGACTATTCAACAGTGCTTGTAATGAGTTTATTTGAATAAAGATTATTTCTATTTCAGTAGATACGAGAGGAATTTACACAGCGTCCTCTAATCCAGAGCTTGTATTATAGGTACTAGATAACTGATATAAATACATACACTCGCCCCCTATCGTCCGGGAAGCTGTAAGGCCAGCTGCGACCAACAGCATTAGAGTAGTCGTAATTTTTTTTTATTGTGAATTTGGAAAGTCTGTACATCAATAGATATACCTACCTGCATAAGTTGAAAAGTTGGGTTTTCTTCATCAGAAGTGAGGTGGAAGGTGCCCAGGCAGTAGAGACCGTCAGTCTGCGAGAGGCACGCATCGTAACGGTCAAGGTGAAACAGTGGTGGTAGATTGTAGTACTCCTCATCTGTTGAAGAAACAACATATTTCTAAAAAAAAAACTAAATGGCAAACCACCTGATGGTTTGTGTAAACCATTGTCTATATATTTAAATATATATAACTCAAAGGTGACTGACATAGTGATCTATCAACGCACAGCCCAAACCACTGGACGGGTCGGACTATAATTTGGCATGCAGATAGATGTTATGACGTAGGCATCCGCTAAGAAAGGATTTTGATTAAATCTACGCCCAAGGGGATAAAATGGGGGATGAAAGTTTGTATGAAACTTTGTCAATTTTAAACCGATCGGACTGAGACTTTGCATGCATAAAGCTACTATGACGTAAGCACTCCCTAAGAAAGGATTATGATAAATTCCACCCCTAAAGAGACAAATTAACGTAAACGAAGCCGCGGGCAAAAGGTAGTAATAATAATAACTCTTACAAAATACTCAATACCCGTCACAATAAAAGAAAATTTCTGGCGTCGACAATAATAACATCTTCACATAGCACCCTTCCCACACTAGGCTAAGGCTCGTGTGAGGGATTATCACCTTTTAAGTAAGATAAAAGAATAGAAAAGAAAATAAATATATAATAATAATAATAGCTGTGAAAATATATAAAAAAACACACACACATTCTGGCTAAATTGTATAAAAAATTAATTAGATTTATATATATAAGACTTTTTGAATACTGCCATTTTTCTATTTAACCGACGAAATGTTGATTTTACTTTATCAATAACAAACACATATACATTTTCACTGTATGTTTGTTTATATATGTTATATTATGTTAACAGATAACATCAGTTTATCGATAGTTACAAGTAAACATCAAACCAACATATTTCTAAGTATTTACATTACTCCAATTAAGTTACAATATTATCTAACGAAGAGGTCAGGGGTCTAAGCTATTATTTAACTAATAGTGCCCGCGACTTCGCACGTGTGTTATCTTAATTGCATAAAAGCACAGATAACATAATGTTACTTAATAATAGTAACACAGGAAAATTCACACAGCGCCATAAAAAACCACCACTTTTTATTTTTCGGACTACTCTAATGCTGTTGGCCGCAGCTGGCCTTTACAGCTTCACCGGACGTTAGGGGGCGAGTGCAGATGACACTCCAAACCAAAGGAAGGACTTGTGGAGCGGCTGAAGGCCAATTCCTGCCTGACGGATACGACTTTAGTCTGAGGGCACCACTCGGCTCAGGCCGTCGTAATTTCGATCCCTGTTTGAATTGGACGGGGGATCGTTCGGAGGGGGGCCCGGGGGCGCCGGTGTGGAGCGCCCGGGCGCTCGCAGGCGCCCGGCTGAATGCGCGATATTGTGTGTAAAGGATTTGGAGTTGGCAAAACCAGGACAATTTAGTTTAAAACCAGGACTCAGTAATATACTTGTTATAATTATATTATTATATAATGTCAATAGGCTAAATTATTAAAATCCAAGTAATGGTAATAATCGATCTTTAATACTTAAAAATATTAAAAAAAAAACTCTACAATTCGAGCAGGCATTGTAAAAATGGCGCGCGAATTATGAAAATACATGATCTTATCAGGGCGTTTTAAACCCAGGACGCTGCTTAAAAACTATCCAGGACACCCCAGGACACTACAAAAACTAGGACATGTCCTGGGAAAACAGGACGGTTGGCAACTCTACCGTACCTACATGAATACATTTATTTTAAGTGGATTGACCTTCTCGACATAACTCCTTTGACCTGAGTTACTTACGGAGTAATGTGTACAGATAATTACTTCATAATTATCATTCGTAATGGTATAATTATAATAATAATCAAACTGGACTATTCTTGTAATTATTATATTGTTTTTTTAATCCCGGAAACAAATTTGACGTTACCGATGTTGCCAGATTTTTGCTTGGCACTATCGGAAATTGATATTAATTACCCATTTTTTTGGGATATTCAGAAACAATGTGTGGGTGTTTATATAAAACGCATTAATACAAAATGAATTAAGTATAGGTATTAATAAATATTTGGTTGTTGTATCGAAATAGACTTTTTTATTTTTTTAGATTTTTTCATGAGCGGGCTGGGCATCAACATTATCAGCGAGTACATAAATCACCTACGATTTGCCGACGATATCGTGGTCATGGCTGAGACCCTGGAAGACCTTAGCAAAATGCTCGAAGACCTCAGTAGAGTCTCGCAACGAGTAGGTCTTAAGATGAATGGACAAGGCGAAAATCATGTCAAACGCCCATGTCGTACCTGCTCACGTAAAAATCGGAGATTCTACACTCGAAATTGTCGATCACTACGTATACTTAAGGCAAACTATCCAGCTAGGTATGTAGGTTCAATTTCGAGAAAGAGGTCAATCGTCGAATCCAACTGGGATGGGCAGCGTTCGGGAAGCTCCGATAGATCTTTTCGTCCAAATTTCCGCAGTGTCTCAAGACGAAGGTTTACGACCAATGTGTATTGCCAGTAATGGCACACTTACGGCACAGGGACGTGGTCGCTAACTATGGGCCTCATGAACAAGCTCAGAGTCACTCAGAGGGCAATGGAGAGGACTATGCTGGGAGTTTCTCTGGGTGATCGATTCAGAAATGAGGTGATCCGCAGAAGAACCAGACGAAACGACATAGCCCGAAGAATTGCGACACTGAAGTTTGACGACCTCGGTGGTCTAGCGGTCTAGCACACCGCTTTACGTCCGATGGTCGCTGGTTCGATTCCTCGCACGGCACAAACATTTGTATTCATGAGTATGATTGTTTCGGTCTGAGTATTTTCTATGTATGTATTTACGAAAAAAAATTATCTATGTATTTGTATCAGTTATCTAGTACCCATAACAAAAGCTTTAGCTAGCTTAACTTGGGTTTAGATGGCGCTGTGTGAATTGTCCTG
The DNA here is from genome assembly GCF_030625045.1 of Achroia grisella. Taxonomy (NCBI): domain Eukaryota; kingdom Metazoa; phylum Arthropoda; class Insecta; order Lepidoptera; family Pyralidae; genus Achroia; species Achroia grisella. Next base: position 52,227 of record NW_026712958.1, read on the forward strand.
AGATTATTATTATTATTACTGAAGTGGCAATAGGCCATTTAAAATAATAGGCTACATAGGTCGTAGAACAAATGGCTGTTGAGTCAATAAAGTCCTCGAGTGACGACCACAGACCGGAAGACGCAGCGTGGGAAGGCCTCCAGCAAGGTGGACCGACGATCTGGTCAAGATCGCACGAAGGCATTGGATGCGAGCAGCGCAAGACCGATCGTCATGGAGATCTTTGGGGGAGGCCTATGTCCAGCAGTGGACGTCTTCCGGGCTGAGATTATGATGATTTATGGTTTGTGCTGTGCGTTGATAGATCACTACGTCAGTCACCTTTGATTTATATATATTTAGATATATTAGTATTATAATATTAATTTATATATATGTTAGCCTAAAAGTTATTTATAATAGTTGTTTCAGGCCTAGTTGCCTGAAATCTTAATAATATTATAACCGCGAAAGATTGCAAGTGTGGATATTTGTTACTCTTTCACGCTAAAACTACTGAACTGATTTTGATGAAACTTTACAGTAATTCCAATTCAAATTCAAATTCAAAAAGCATTCATGTAGGACATTTTAGCCGCTTATGAATGTATTTTTTTTTTATTATAATGTTTACCCTACCGTCAGATATAGATTAAATTCTTGTCCCTGATGGGTCTAGGCAGCGAACTTTGAAAAAGGGCAAGCACAATAGATCTATGTAGGTCGCTGTGCTACAAGTGCTACAAACATCTGACAATAGCCCAAACTACCCAATAAAAAAAACATATAGATCCAATTGAAAAGAACTGGCAAGAAAATCAAACGATTTTTTTTAAAGGCAGTTTATTTACAACAACTTATATATAAAATTCTCGTGTCACAGTTTTCGTTCCCATACTCCTCCGAAACGACTTGACCGATTCTCATGAAATTTTGTGAGCGTATTGAGTAGGTCTGAGAATCGGCCAACATCTATTTTTCATCCCCCTAAATGTTAGGGGTAGACCAGTCCAACCCAAAATTTTTTATTTTATTTTTTAGAAAAATTTTTTCGTTTCTATTTTTTTATGATACAACATACAAAAATACATACAATCCTAAATTTTCACCCTTCTATCAACAACCCCTATTTTTTTATAGCGTTTAATTTTTAATATATATTTATTAATTTTTATTAATTTATATGGCAAAACAACCTTTGCCGGGACACCTAGTATATTTATATAGGTGTCTATGTCTAACATTAAATGAAAATCCCGTTCATGAACAACTATTGCCACGCTCGTCATTCAAGTAAGAGTCTTTGCTCAGTAAATATGATTTAACAGATGTTTTAATATAGCTTATAAATCAGAATATCATATAGACTATAAATTTCACGCGAAGCCGCTGGTACAGCTAGTAAATAAATAAAATAGATACGTACCGGTAATTATTTAAATTATTAACCGGGTCTTAACACGAATATTTTATGGCAAATAAAGGTATTTACCTCTCTCGACGTTTCGACTAGGTTGCACTAGCCGGGGTCACGAGCTGACTGACTTAACACGAATATTTTATAGCAAATAAAGTACCCGGATAAGACCCGGTTAATAATTTAAATAATGTATATTAAACACGAAAGTTTAGAAGTAACTACGTACCGGTAATGTCACGAGCTGTCACTATTGCAAACACACAACCAACTAAACACAGCACTATCACTGAGGCGATCATATTTGTAAATAATCAATGTATTATACACTTATTATTATTTATACATATACATCGGCTACAGATTTGCCGCTGGAGGTATATAACGTCTTATAACACATAGATAATGTATATTTATAGTCTTTGCATATATCCATATTTATATAACTCAAAGGTGACTGACATAGTGATCTATCAACGCACAGCCCAAACCACTGGACGGATCGGGCTGAAATTTGGCATGCAGGTAGATGTTATGACGTAGACATCCGCTAAGAAAGGATTTTGATTAATTCTACCCCCGAAGGGATAATAAATAGTGGATGAAAGTTTGTATGAAACTTTGTCAATTTTAAACCGATCGGGCTATTACTATGCATGCATATAGCTACGTAGGCATCCCCTAAGAAAGGATTTTGATAAAGTCCACCACTAAGGGGAAAAATTAACGCGAGCGAAGCCGCGGGCAAAAGCTAGTTGCTGTATATATGACGACGAATAGGCGGTAATTACATAGTCCAATCTGCTACAGTCATAACATTTATTTGAAAAGAATACGAGCTGAGTTTCTTGTCAGTTCTTCTCATCTCGAAATCATTCCGAACTGACGGTAGATTTGACATATCATAAGAGTCTGTAATAGACCTACATGAATAAAGATATTTTGAATTTGAATTACTCTTATTTTTTTTTTAATGATGGCCTCAATTATCTAGCGGTGTAGCACTACGCCTTACTTCCGATGGTCGCGTGTTCGATTCCTCGCACGGCACAAACATTTGTATTCATGAGTATGATTGTTTGTATCGGTCTGGATGTTTTCTATGTATAATATGTATGTATTTACGAAAAAATATATATCTATGTATTTGTATCAGTTGTCTAGTAACCATAACACAAGCTTTAGCTAGCCTAACTTGGGTTTAGATGGCGCTGTGTGAATTGTCCTGAGAAGGAAAAATATATAAAAAAACTGATCTGACAAGCGCAGTGCTGACGTAATGAATACATAAACAAGTTGAAATCATTAAGCTTCAAAAACATCCTATTTTTTCGTTTTATAAGAAATTTCGACGAAGTCCTCTGTGGTTTAGCGGTTTAGCTCACCGTCTTACTTCCTATGATCGCGGGTTCGATTCAGATGCAGCCCAGGGCCCCGAGGATACAAAGGGCCCCCAGTTCAGTAGGGGATGAAAGTTTGTATGAAACTTTGTCAATTTTAAACCGATCAGGCTGAGACTTTGCATGCATAAAGCTACTATGACATAGACATCCCCTAAGAAAGAATTTTGACAAATTCTACCCCTAAGGGGGTAAATTAACGCGAGCGAAGCCGCGGGCCAAAGCTAGTAAACTATAAATCAACTTAAAAAACTTACTAATACGATACCATCCAGAACCACAACTTGGCTGCATCGGAAGCTGGTTCTGTCAATATTTCATAGAATGTATGTCTAATGTATTTAACATTTTTTTTTAATATGTGGCATAAAAATACATACAACCCTAAACTTTCACCATTCTATTACCAACCCCTATTTTTTAATAGCGATAATAATTTATATAGCAAAACAACGTTTGCCGGATCATTACATAGTATAAAACAAAGTCTCTGTCGCTGTCTGTCCGTCCCTATGTATGCTTAAATCTTTAAAACTACGCAACGGATTTTGAAGCGGGGTTTTTTTTAGTAGATAGACTGATTCAAATGGAAGGTGGAAGGTTATATGCACAATACTTTTTGGGCTGCAGCCCAGGGCCCCGAGGATACAAAGGGCCCCCAGTCCCCACTGAAACGATATTTAGAATATAAAAAAATATCTAGAATGTTAAAAAATCTATCATAAGGTTGGCAACCCTGAGATCAATCAACCCATGCGATTGATTGATCTCAGGATTGGTTGATTGATCTCAGGAAGTAACGGGGAATTAAAATAGAAAGGAACGGGGAATTTCTGGTCACTAGTTTTTGGTCGGTGTATTTTTTTAATTGAGTTATATAATTAGGTAGGCCCTTAAGTAGATTTAGCCCAGGGCCCCACAAATTCGCAATCCGCCCCTGGCTACAATAATGTAATCCTTACTGATAACATATATCTATAGTTTATAACAAGATAACGACTTCAATCCTTGTTAATATTACTAGCAGTTCCCTCGACTACGTCCGCGTGAAATTTAACTTTATTTTTCTAAAATAAAAGTAGCCTAAGTTACTCCTTTTTACATCAGCTACCTGCCAAAAAAAGTCTCGCCACAATCGGTCCAACCATTTCAGAGATTAGCCGGAACAAACATACCGACAGACAAAAATTTTCAAAAATGTTATTTTGGTGTATGTTCCGTATTTATATTCATATGTGTTAGCTTCAATATATAAAGAACACTCGGTTGACTAATTTGTTACTTACATTTCATTCATTAAAAGCCATAGTGAGTCACGTGAAGTTGGTGGCGTCACGATTATGCCGCCACCAATAGTAATAGAGATAAAGAGGCCGGGAACAAGGAAGGAGCGGGCTGCTCTCTCTTTGTTCGTGGCGACCGCGACGACCAGACGTGAATGTACAGCGACGCAATTTATGTGGAGGGTGATTTGAAGAAAGGAATAAACTAAATGTACTACTGTCACCTACATTTCTTTTAGTAATTCGTGTTTTTCTGTATCGACGTATCATTTCTGAAACTTCCCAATATATGCATGTAGCAAAATCGTAATCCTAATATAAGTAGTATAATAACATAATTAGTCACGTTATATACAGTTTATTCATACTTTATATATTTTGATAAGAATAGAATAGAATAGAATAGAAAATCATTTATTCAAATAAACTTACATTGAAGCACTTTTGAATAGTCATAACATTTTTTTTTAATCTACCGCTCATTCGGAATGCTGTCTCATCACAAGAAGAACAAGCAAGAAACTTGTGTGTTGCTCTTTTAAATAATTTATTCTTACTTACAATTTAAGTTTAAGTGTGTGAATATAAACCACCAATTAGCACAAATTCAATGAAATAATAAAATAGAAAAAACATTCAATATACAACAACTGGTTAAACAATTAATAAGAGAAAATAAGTCATAGTGATTAGAGCAGACCAGTCCAGATAAAGTTTAATATTTATGGAATTTTCTAGTAATAAGTAAGGAGCCAACAGAATATCAGCGCTGCAGAGTTATCTGTAGCATTATGCTGAGTTGGCTGAGTTTTCACTTTTGCGGCACATAAAGTCACCTACATTTCTTTTATTAATTCGTGTTTTTTCTGTGTCTCATGTATGTTATGTGTCTGTAATTGTGAATAAAGAATTTATTTATCTAAGAAACGGATATTTCAATATTACAAATAGATCGCTTTGTGTGTTCTACCGAATATACAACGGACTGTGTTCTGATGAATTGTTTGACATGATGCCTACGGCTACCTTTTACCATCGCACCGCTCGCCATCGACAGGGAATTCATCCCCACACGATGGAACCTAACTATCTCGGACAGTGCGGTTTCAGTGGATCTTTCTCCCGCGTACACTTAGATTGTGGAATGAATTCCCTGCCGAGGTTTTCTCACGAGACTACAGCATGGGGTTTTTCAAGAAGGGTATATTAAGGTTTCTTAAGGGTCGGCAATCGGCGTATGTGACATCCCTGGTTGTTCAGGCGTCTATAGGCTACGGTAACCGTATACCATCAGATGGGCCGTATGCTTGTTTGCCAACTAAGTGGTATAAAAAAAAACAGACACTCGCACACAATTCTTTTTATATGTATGAATGTATACAGGACGGTGCACCCGCCTGCGCTAACTAAATATATATGCTCTGGCGAGACACCAGTGGAGGATGATAAGATGAACCTAGGGTCAGGTCGTTGCTAGTAACCACAGATAACATAGTATTACGAGCACATACTAGTAATGGATATTGTAGTTTAGGCCAGTTATATGAAGTTTATACAAAAAAAATATTTTTTCATTATATTAATACTAGATTTAAAGACAAACTTGCTGTCCCCTAGTATCGTTTAGAAAAAGTCAATAGGTCTTTTATAGGAATTGATATAAAAATTTACAATAAGATACCAAAGGATATACTGGAATTACCCTTAAATAAATTCAAAACATCTGTTAAATCATATTTACTGAGCAAAGCCTACGCACTAAACGATTACTTGAATGACGAGCGTGCACGGCAATAGCTGTTCATGTATTGGATTTTCATTTAATGTTAGACATAGACACTTATATATCTAAATATATATAACACAAAGGTGACTGACATAGTGATCTATTAACGCACAGCCTAAACCACTGGACGGATCGGGCTGAAATTTGGCATGCAGGTAGATGTTAAAAACGTAGATATCCGCTAAGAAAGGATTTTGATTAATTCTATCCCTAAGGTGAGAAACTAAACTGACTTAAAAAAAAAAAATTGAGTTTCTAGCCAGTTCTTCTCAATTGGATCCATATACTGAACTGGACGGTAGAAAAAATTAAAATTATAATGTAAAAAAATTGACGTTCATAAGCGGCTAATATGTCCTACATGAATTAATGATTTTTTAATTTGAATTTCTCTTATTTTTTTTTGTGATTTTTGTACACAAAATGTGACGATGATAATCCCATTGTACCTATACTAAATAACAAAAATCTAAATATATATAACTCAAAGGTGACTGACTGACATAATGATCTATCAACGCACAGCCCAAACCACTGGAAGGATCGGGCTGAAATTTGCCATGCAGGTAGATGTTATGACGTGCCTAGTCATAACATCCGCTAAGAAACGATTTCGATTAATTCTACCCCCAAGGGGATAAAATAGGGGATGAAAGTTTGTATGAAACTTTGCATGCATAAAGCTACTATGGGATAAATTAACGCGAGCGAAGCCGTGGGCAAAAGCTAGTAAACTATAAATCTATTTAAAAAACTTAAACTAATATGATACCATCCATAACTTGGCTGCATCTGAAACTGGTTCTGCCAATATGTCATGGAATGTATGTTTAATCTACTTAACTTTTTTTCATTTTTACGACAAAAAAAAATTGCACCATTCTATCACCAACCCCTGTTTTATAATAGCGATATTAATTTATATGGCAAAACAACGTTTGCCAGGCCATTACATAGTATAAAACAAAGTCGCTGTCGCTGTCTGTCCGTCCCTATGCTTAAATCTTTAAAACTACGCAAAGGATTTTGAAGCGGGATTTTTATTAGATAGACTGATTCAAATGAAAGGTTTATATGCATAATACGTGTACATCCGAGCAAAGCCGGGGCGGGTTGCTAGTAGTGTATATAGACGACGAGTACACAATGCTAATATTTTTTTTTAAATCAGGCATAAAAAATCTTTTCAGACACTGGCAATGTAGTGTGTGTCACACGCATATATACTCTTTTGTTTATTATTAAAGGTTAAATTATGAATATATTAACATTGTTTGCCTTTTAAATTATTTGTCTATGGTCTTTAACCTTTATAATGATCAAACTTATAATTTATACTAGCTACACGCCTTCGCACGGGTGTACATATATTATATATATAAACCTCCCTCTTGAATCACTCTATCTATTAAAAAAACCGCTTCAAAATCAGTTGCGTAGTTGTAAAGATTTAAGCATACATAGGGACAGACAGATAGCGACAGCGACTTTGTTTTATACTATGTAATGAAGTGTATGGTCAAATTGTGAATATATTAATATAGTTAGCTTTTAAAATTATTTCTCTATGAGAATAGATATACTATATTTGTTTGTCTTTAAAATTATTTGTAACCTTATGTCTATATAAATAGAATTGGAGTGTCTGTTTGTAATATTGAAATAACCGTTTTTAACTACATGCATATGAATATAAATACGGTACATGCACCAAAATAACAATTTTTACAATTTTTGTGAGTCTGTTTGTTCCGGCTAATCTCTGAAATGGCTGGACCGATTTTGACGGAACTTTTATTGACAAGTAGCCGATGTAATAAGAAGTAACTAAAACTACTTTTATTTTAGAGCAATTTCTTTATTTTAGAAAAATAAAGTTAAATTCCACGCGGACGAAGTCTCGGGCACAGTTAGTTTTAAATGAATTATGGTCGAATAACGACCACTGGGTGACCACAAATACTGTTATGTCACCACCGGATTTCAACTTGAACAACTCGAATTAGTAAACCGTGACACACATGAACCTTGAACAAGTTAAAAATAGTAAGTATTTATATATAATTTGTTATTATCTTTAAATTGTGCCATCAAATACATGTCTATACATGTCTACCAGTTATATTAGATTTTGTTGTTTTAAAATATTCCATACGTATTAATTGTTTGTTTGTAAACAGGTTACAATTGGCTGGTGATTAACATAAATGTCAAACCAAAAGTAAGTTTATAAATGTATGTTTATCTCACGGATTAGTAACAAAAAATATATTTTATTGTCTTTTACATTCATGTAATGAGTAACTGCACCCGGTAATGCATATATATATATATATATATATATATATTAGCTTGCTAGCCCGCGGCTTCGCTCGCTTTAATTTATCCCTTAGGAGTGGAATTTAACAAAATCCTTTCTTAGGGGATCCCTACGTCATAGTAGCTTTATGTATTAATAGTATCAGCCCGATCGGTTTAAAATTGACAAAGTTTCATACAAACTTTCATCCCCTATTTTATCCCTTTGGGGGTAGAATTAATCAAAATCCTTTCTTAGCGGATGCCTACGTCATAACATCTATCTGCATGCCAAATTTCAGCCCGATCCGTCCAGTGGTTCGGGCTGTGCGTTGATAGATCACTATGTCAGTCACCTTTGAGTTATATATATTTAGATATAAATACTAGCTGTAAAGATGATGTAAAAATGATCTTTACTAATAATAAAAAAATAATCGCTCTAGCTTCAAAAATGAAAATTTCGGAATTTAATAATTGCACACGTCCTACCATATGTAGGTTTTGAGACAACTTTTATAGTGTATATATACAAGTATTTACAGCTGGGTATCTCAGATTCCGAGATTCTTACCTAATTTAAGCTTAAATGACTGGATTAAAAGCGAAGTCCTGCGAGTTGACCTTAGGGGCCGCGGGCGGCGCTTGCGGGGTGAGCTTGGGTAACCACAAATAACATATAATATAATAAATTAATACAATATTACGTAGTATATATTAAAGATGAAATCAGACAATACAAAAAATGGTTTCCGATTTTTTCGATTTGGCGGTTTTAACACCTTCTACTAACGTCGTTGCATGCACATGAAAATGTCTTGTATACACAATCAATTTACATAATATACAACTAGCAGACCTGGCACCGCGTTGTTGTGGCTAAGGTTCTTAAATAAAAATGATAAATCTAAATATATATAACTCAAAGGTGACTGACTGACATAGTGATCTATCAACGCACAGCTCAAATCACTGGACGGATCGGGCTGAAATTTGGCATGCAGGTAGATGTCTTAGGCAGGTAGACATCTTCTAAGAAAGGATTTTGGTTAATTCTACCCCCGAAGGGATAAAATAGGGGATGAAAGTTTGTATGAAACTTTGTCAATTTTAAACCGATCGGGCTGAGACTTTGCATAAAGCTACTATGACGTAGGCATCCCCTAAGAAAGGATATTGATGAATTCCACCCCTAAGGGGATAAATTAACGCGAGCGAAGCCGCGGGCAAAAGCTAGTAATATAATATTGCGACTGTAAATTGAGATGTAAGCTATCCTATCATTTAATTTGGATCAAATTGCACACAATGTGCAAATCAAATTTGCAATCGGTTCAGTAGTTTAGGAATCCATCGCGGATAAACAACGTGACACGTAATTTTTATATATAAGATATTTTGTGTTTTCGACATTATCACACCATAACTCCAAGTATCCGCAACTAAAATAATACGTATATAATTTATACGTCGATTATTTTGCCAAACTAGTCAATATTTGTTAACAAAACTTGTTTTACAAGACGTAGGGTATATGAGTATGTACTATATGGCCATAGCAACACAATAATAATAATAATAATCGAAATCGATGAAAAGGATATAACACCAGTCACACCAGTGACTAGGCACACAATAAGTACACACACACTCACACACGCGCACACACACATACACACTCTACACTTACTTGGTTTCGGCCCGTAAGTGTGGAGAAAACCAGCAAAAGCTGAGAAAAAATAATAAAAATTGCTAAATATACTGATTTGGCAATAGAACTAAAAATACAATGGCAGGTAGAAACAGTGAAAACTCTCCCAATTATTATCTCGTCCACAGGTGTCATCCCAGCATCCCTACACACTAGCCTCAAGATATTAAAACTTCACCCACTTACTTTCATCCTTCTCCAAAAAGCTGTAATATTAAACACTTGTAGAATAGTCCGCAAATTTTTGTCTTCCACTTAAAAATTATCCATCCTCATCATTCATCATTTATACTGTCATTGTTTGGTGATTTTTACCCGCAATGATCAGTCTATTACCCCATCAAAGGGAGATATATAATATATATATAAAGAAGTAGTAAGTAGCTTTGACGTGGTCTAGTGTTTTGAGTAGTCATGCTCACTAAAATGTCCAGACTTGTGGCGGCGTGGTGGGCCGGGTCATTGGGCTCCCTAAAATATGGTCGAGCGCAGTAATGGCTGGCTCATCCGTCATACTCGTGATCGAATGCTGCTTGTAGGGACTGGTCTGCTCTAATCACTATGACTGATTTCCTCTTATTAATTGTTTAACCAGTTGGTTATATATTCAATATTTTTTCTATTTGAGTATTTAATAGAATTAGTGCTAATTGGTGGTTTGTATTCACACACTTAAACTTAAAAATGTAAAGTAATAATAAAATTATTTAAAAGAGCAACACGCAAGTTGTGACGAGACAGCTTTCCGAAGGAGCGGTAGATTAAAAAATGTAATGACTATTCAAAAGTGCTTCAATGTAAGTTTATTTGAATAAATGATTAAAAAAAAAAGTAATATTAATTTATTCAGCATCATAGTACAGAGTAAAAATATATAAAACTTAAAAACTAATATTTCTTTACGAGCTAAAAAGGCTCAGCTCTCAGCTGGTGCCACACTACAGCGCTGATTTTCAGTGGAGCCACTTGAAATAGTGAAATAGTATTAATAAGTTGTTGCCCGTGTGAAATTTGTACACTACTAGATGTGCCCGCAACTTCGTCCGCGCAAATTCAACCCTTACAACCCTTTTTTCGGATTAAAAAGTAGCCTATATCCTTTCTCAGGTTTTAGACTATCTGTGTACCAAATTTCATTTAAATCGGTTCAGTAGTTTTGACGTGAAAGTTAGACAGACAGAGTTACTTTCGCAGTTATATGCATATAATAATAATAATAATAATAATCTCAGGACAATTCACACAGCGCCATCTATACCCAAGTTAAGCTAGCTAAAGCTTGTGTTATGGGTCCTAGACAACTGATACAAATACATAGATATTTTTTTTTTTTTCGTAAATATATACATATTATACATAGAAAATACCCAGACCGATACAAACAATCATACTCATGAATACAAATGTTTGTGCCGTGCGAGGAATCGAACCCGCGACCATCGGTCGTAAAGCGGTATGCTAGACCGCTAGACCACCGAGGTCGTCATTATAATATTAGTAATGATGTTTAATTCTGATGTATAGAGCTACAACTCCTTTTGGTATAATAACTTTAATCTTTGGCTACATTCCTGAAAAAGTATAGTGGACACAGAGCAGCGTACATCCGGTATCTACACTCGAGCTAGCCCTGCCATAAAGTAAGTAAATATTATGTTATCTGTGCTGTGAAGTTTCAACAAAATCCGTTTAGTAGTTTTTGCGTGAAAGAGTAACAAACATCCATAAAACACAAGAACACTATGCATTTCAATAAAATCACAATCTCTATAAATACTATTTGCAGATGTTCATAATTGCTCTATGAATTTTGCACGTGCATTTTATTTAATTACATTTGAATGTCTGTGGTTTTTTGCCAGTTATTATCAACCAAAACTATAGCCTAAAATAATCTATCTAAATATATATAACTCAAAGGTGACTGACATAGTGATCTATCAACGCACAGCCCAAACCACTGGACGGATCGGGCTGAACTTTGGCATGCAGGTAGATGTTATGACGTAGGCATCACCTAAGAAAGGATTTTGATTAATTCTACCCCCAAGGGGATAAAATAGGGGATGAAAGTTTGTATGAAACTTTGTCAATTTTAAACCGATCGGGCTGACACTTTGCATGCATAAAGCTACTATGACGTAGGCATCCCCTAAAAAAGGATTTTGATAAATTCCACCCCTAATGGGGATAAAATAACGCGAGCGAAGTCGCTGTCAAAAGCTAGTTGAAGTATATAATGCTAAAATATTTATACATCTATACATATATCATATAAATAAAATTGGTTTGTCTGTTTGTAATATTGAAATAACCGTTTTTTACTACACGCATATGAATATAAATACGTTACATACACCAAAATAACATTTTTTTAAATTTTTATCCGTCTGTCTGTTTGCTCCGGCTAATCTCTGAAATGGCTGGTACAATTTTGACGGGACTTTTTTTGGCAGGTAGCTGATGTAATAAGGAGTAACTTAGTCTACTTTTATTTAAAAAAAAATAATGTAAAATTCCTCGCAGACGAAGTCGCGAGTACAGCCAGTTATAAATATATTTAATTGAATGTTGAATCTCAGCTCACATCTGTAGGTGACAATTATCATTCTCTATGAGGTCATTACAGTAAGTCATTAAAGTACAGTATTGTTAATAATTAGCATATAGAAATAAAATAAACATTGTTTTTTTAAATAAAATATTTATCGACCTTTGACACTTAAACAAAGACTAACTTTCATGACTATTGAGTTGAGAAATTAACTACCTAACGAGGTTTTAGATATTACAACGTAGGGTTTTCTAAGGGTATATTAAGGTTTCTTAAGGGTTGCCAACGTTTTCATGACACTCCTTGTATCTTAGGCGTTGTAGAATACCATAAGGGGATTGTTAGTAATGTGGATTGATTATCTTATCGCTATCAATGTACCATGTCAGGTTGACCTCCACGCGGTGCCCCTGGAAACCATCGTGATATTATATATATAGTGTAGTTTGCATTCACACACTTAAACTTAAAAATGTAAAGTAATAATAAAATTATTTAAAAGAGCAACACGCAAGTTTCTTGCTCGTTCTTCTTGTGATGAGACAGCTTTCCGAACGAGAGGTAGATTAAAAAAATGTAATGATTATTCAAAAGTGCTTCAATGTAAGTTTATTTGAATGAATGATTTTCTATTCTATTCTATAAATTTTTGATGGATTTGTCACGATGGGCTAACTGACCTGACCCCATGCTCATCTTATCATCCTCCACTGGTGCCCCGCCAGCGTAAACCGTTAGCGCAGGCGGGTACACTATTCCGTTATCATCCCTAAAAAAACTGTTTACAATCAGGCGGGCTGTATGCATGTTTCCACCGCAATGGGGAAGGCCCTCGCTTATAGCGGGGTCCTTATCCATTGCGAAGGTCCAGACTTTCCTTTGTCCTTCGAGAAATATATGTGATGCGAAATAGAAATAATCTTTATTCAAATAAACTCATTACAAGCACTTTTGAATAGTCATATTTTGATTCTACCACTCATTCGGAATGCAGATTCATCACAAGAAGAATGAGCAAGATACTTGTGTGTTGCTCTTTTGAATAGATGTTTTTTTTATATAATAATTACAGTACACAGATAACATAATATTACATATTACAGTATAACAAGTAAGAGGCATGCGATAATCAACATAGAAATCAGATAGTATTGTCAGCGCTATGAATTTTAAGTATTTCTATAATAACATTATTATCGTTAACGAACTCTTCAATTTTTGCGATTTAGTTGATTCCAGCGCTATACGTATGGACCAGTACTCGACTGCACTCGTTCACGTATTAAAAAACAAGCAGGAAAAATATCATAATATATGTTTATTTGCACATTTCCATATATACATAACGCAGAATCCATAAAAATATATTTAACATTTTTTTAAATCGTTTTTTTTTCTTCGTATATTTTAGTGTTTGTTCGTTTGCGATTAAATAAGTCTAAGACGGTAAGTTTATGTAACTTGCCTCTAGGCAAAATGCCAATCACTGGTTGTTTAAAATTTCTATGACGACCTCGGTGGTATAGCGGTCTAGCATACCGCTTTACATCCGACGGTCGCGGGTTCGATTCTCACGGCAGAAACATTTGTATTCATGAGTATGATTGTTTGTATCGGTCTTGGTGTTTTCTATGTATAATATGTATGTATTTATGAAAAAAAAATCTATGTATTGGTATCACTTATCTAGTACCCATAAGACAAGATTCAGCTAGCTTAACTTGGGTCTAGATGGTGCTGTGTCAATTTTCCTGAGAGTATTTAATTGACACAGCACCATCTAGACCCAACTTTAGTTTTTTAACAAGGTCCCGGACAATTGCCTTACGTGAAGCCCCTGCAAGAGCAAGGCCCCGGGCGATTGCCTTGTATGCCACTCCCTAAGGCCGCCATTGGCCACCATCGCTACATAGTATAAAACAATGTCGCTGTCGCTGTCTGTCCGTCTCTACGTATGTATCTTTAAAACTACGCAACGGCTTTTGAAGTTTTTTTTTAATAGATAGAGTGATTCAAGAAGAAAGTTTATATGTAATAAACTTTCTTCTTGAATCACTCTATCTATACATGTACACGTCTGCGAAGTCGGGATGGGTAAAATTTAAAAGTGTATATTTACCATAGAGTTCATATCTAAAGCTTATTTGCATTTCTAGTCACGAATAACTTCTCACATTTATGTACCTATCTGTTATTCAATTATTCACAATATAACAATTTAATATTTCTTTAATATTTCTAGGATATTACACCTTTGCAGCATTTTATACTAATTTAATTCACACATTATTAAAAACAAACATTATCTATGACTATATGCAATTTTATTATATTTATGTGAAGTGAAAAAACACAGCGCGACTTTGGACAAAGTTAACTACTAGGATGAGTCGTTTCAATTCCAAAGCTAAAATATAATAATAATAATAATAATAAAGACAGGGTACTAAGACTTGATTCATTACAAACCTATAAATTTGTGTTCTTCCAACTTATAAATACCCATAAAAACATAGTGATATGGTACCCAGTGACTTGCAATGCAATCCAGAGTAAGTACACCAAGGTCATGCATAAGACATCGAAATGATTTCCAAGGCCGTAAAATACTTAATAAAAAAAAAGGCATCTAAATGGCGGGAAAACAAAAGCAGGACTATATCTTTTTTTTTATATAAAATAGTCTTCGGCTGAATACCTAAATTACTGATTTTTCTTATTATAAAATGAAACACCGCTGAATCTAGGAAACTGTATTAAAAAAAAGTACAATTAGCGCCATCTAGCGAAAAAACACAGAATTATTCCCGACATTCCGCCCACCAAGAACTCTGTTCTTCATATGTGGGCCGCCCACCATAGCAGAGTTATTTATTGGAATTTTGGCAACGGAATAAGTTTTGAAATAGGGCGTTTTAGCGTTGAATTTTTACATTTGAGTGTCACAACTCTCACATGTCCATCTGGACCAGTGTGCTTGTGTAATATACGCCCCAGTAGCCACTTAGTTGGGGGCAAGTCATCCTTTATAATGACGACATCATCTATCTCCGGAATTTGGTTCGAATTTTGCCATTTATGACGTTGTTGCATGGTGTGTAAATATTCTCTGGACCATCTGCGCCAGAATTGTAACATTAATCTTTGTGTTAATCTCCATCTATTCAAAGGACTAATACATTTTTCATCCTCATCATTCTTCTCAGGTATGCTAATTAATGGTTCACCAACAAGAAAATGTCCAGGTGTAAGTGGTGCAAGATCATCAGGATAATCATTGAGCAAACAAATAGGTCGCGAATTGAGACAAGCTTCGATTTGATGTAACAAGGTTGTCATTTCCTCGAAGGTCAGTTTTGAATCGCCGATTATTTTAATAATATTTGTCTTAAGTATTTTAATTCCTGCTTCCCAAAGCCCACCGAAATTTGGTGCTCTCGGGGGTATAAAATGCCACGTAGTGCCATCATTACTGAGTAATTCGGCAACCTCTTTTAATACGCCAATCATGGCTTGGTTCAACATCTGTGTAAGTTCTCTTGCAGCTCCAACGAAATTCAAGCCATTGTCACTGTATAAATCGGAACAGTGACCTCGACGTGACACAAATCTTCTAAAGGCAGCGATAAAACCCTGTGAAGTAAGGTCACTTACAGCTTCAATGTGGACTGCTTTTGTTTTCATGCAAATAAAGAGACACAAATATCCCTTGTAAGCCTTTTGGCCTCTACCCTTGGATGCTCTCATTTGTATTGGTCCAGCAAAATCTACTCCGCTGGTCTTAAAGGCGCGTCCTGGTTGAACGCGAACGGCAGGTAGTTGACCCATCTTAGGTTGTATTGTCTTGCCTCTATATCTTAAACAAACTGTGCATTCTCGGTAACATTTTTTTACTAATTGTTTTAAACTAATAATCCAGTAGCGACTTCTCAAATAATTTATGGTAAGGGCAACACCACCATGTAATAATTTTAAGTGAGCATCTCGTATAATTAAAATTGTAAGGTGAGTATTATTGGGTATAATAATTGGATGTTTGTGTTGTTGTGATAACTGAGAAGCTTGTATTCTTCCACCTACTCGTAGAAGACCATCAGTATCAAGGTAAGGTGATAAGAAATATAGTTTACTTCGTTTTTTTATTTTTCTATTTTGTTTTAAATCATAAATTTCTTCTAAAAATTCTTCTTGTTGTACCATTTTTATTAATGTATCTAAAGTTATTCTTAACTCTTCACTAGTTAAATAAGTGTTTAATTTAATTCTAATATCTTTTTTTGTTTTCAGGTGCAGTAAACGACGACAATAGCTGAGTACCCGAATCATTCTGGTAAGTGTTGAAAATCTGTTCCAGATCGGTTCATCTTTTTCACATATGAAAACCTTTGTATGTTGTTTTCTTTCTTCTAACTTTGTTTCAGGTATTGTTGTCATTGACTTCTGTGAAATTTCTTGGCTTAACCAAGTGGGACCCTTCCACCAGGTTTGTTTTTCTTTTAATTCAGATGGATTGACACCACGTGACGCGATATCAGCAGGGTTCTCCATAGAATTTACGTGACTCCAACATTTATTGTTTAATCTGGTTTGAATTTCTGTAACCCTATTACCTACAAATGTTTGCCACTTTGTTGGCTGAGATGCAATCCAAGCTAATACTACCATCGAGTCTGTATAAGCAAATATGTTACTACTGGATATTTTTAAAGTATTTGCGGCTTCTGCCAGTAGTTTTGAAAGTAGAACGGCTGCACACAACTCCAGACGAGCAATGGAAATCTGTTTTAGTGGTGCCACTTTAGTTTTACTTTCTAGTATAGTTACAAAAATATTATCTCTGCTAACTACCCTTACATAGACCACAGCTGCATATGCAACTGTGGAAGCATCTGCAAATCCATGTAGTTCAACTCTTTCATTTTCTTGGTAAGTATGAATCCATCTTTCTATGTGTATCACTTCTAATTCTGGGAGTTGTTTTCTGAAACATAACCATTCTTCTTTCAGGTTTGTTGGTATATCTTCATCCCACCCACATGTACAGAGCCATAATTTTTGAATTAATATCTTAACCTTTACTATAATTGGAGATAGCCACCCGAAGGGATCAAATAGGCGTGCCACCTCAGACAGAATGCTTCGTTTTGTTATTGTATCTGGTACATGAGGTAAGTTAATGTAAACTTTGAATTTGTCATCTAATCTGTCCCAAGAAAGTCCCAGTATTTTAATAATTTTATCAAATTTAATCTCCAATGGTTTTATATTTCTTTCTTTATTTTGTATGATTTTATCTAATAATTTGTCAGAGTTACTGGACCACTTTTGTAATTCAAATCCAGCACATTTCAGCAACTCATCCAGTTGTCTATAAATTTCCATCGCTTGATGTATATCATTAGCTCCACTCATCAGGTCATCCATATAAAATGATTTTTTTACAATTTCAGCGGCTAAAGGAAATCGATGTCCTTCATCTTCTGCTATTTGTATGAGAGTACGGACTGCCAAAAATGGTGCTGCAGCTGTACCAAAGGTTACAGTAAGTAGTTTGTATGAGGCTATATCTTTATGAGGGCTTTCCCGCCACACTATTCTTTGATAATCTGTATGTTTGTCTGTCACCAGCACTTGGCGGTACATCTTCACAATATCACTTATGAGTACTATTTTAAATGTTCTCCACTCCATTAATAGTGTTCGTAAGTCTCTTTGAATTACAGGACCAGTCATCATGGTATCATTAAGTGAGTATCCCTTGGATCCCTTAGCCGACGCGTCGAAGACGACACGCAGTCTTGTAGTATCTTTGTCTTCTCTAAGTACAGCGTGATGCGGTAGGTAAATTGCATCATCAATATCTTCGGAAGCTTCTATCATATGTCCTAGTTCAAAATGAGATACTCATTGATCACAGTACTATATTCTTGTTTTAATTTATTGTTGTATTTGAATCGTCTTTCCAGTTGTAAAAATCTAGAAGTAGCTATTTCTTTAGTTTTACCACACTTTTTCTGCTGGCTCTACATCTTCTCTAAAAGGTAAATGCACTTTATATCTACCAGATTCCGTTCTTATTGTAGTTTGTTTGTATAACTCCTCACATTTCTTTTCTTCTTGGGTAATTTTTCTTTCAGAGGTAAGTACTTCGTTTTCAATCTCCCAAAATTTTTTCAGTATATCATTATCACATATACATACATGTAAATTAGTTAATTGTTTTTGTGTTTCAGGTTGTGTGTTGCTAGTATCACCAGATAGAATCCAGCCCAGATGTGTAGATTGTGCTATAATGGACCCAGATGGACTCTTCAGCAATCCGACATCTATGATTTTGCTATAGACTTCAGCGCCTAGCAGTAGGTGTATTTTGTTCGGAATATTAAACCCTGGATCTGCTAGTGTTATGTTTTCAAGGGCAGGCCAACTAGACATCGTAACTTGCTGTGTAGGTAAGTAGTTTGTGATATTGCGTAATACATACGCTCTAATAAGGATAGTGAAGTTTGTTTTCAGTCTTGATCGAAGTTCAAGCTGTACTGTATATTTGGTTTGTAATTTTATTCCTCCACTCAATCCTGATACCACGCCGCTGGTTTTCTCTCTTTTCAAACCCAAGGTCTGAACAAGATCTTCTGACACAAACGTGGCTTGAGAGCCTTGATCAATGAGAGCACGGTAGGTGTGTATATTACTATGACTTGAAGTCACATCCACCAGTGCAGTTGCTAATAAGATTTGACCAGGTTGTTTTACAAAATGTGACACTATGTTTGTCTGATCTTCATGACTTTCACCTCTTACAGGTTCCTTTCTTTCAGGGTGTAACAATGAATGATGTTTCTTCTGGCAAACACGACATGATGTTTTCCGTAAACATTTATTTACAGAATGATTTGGAATCAAACAATTGAAGCAAAGTTTGTTAGTTTGTACAAAGTCTGTTCTCTCTTTGTAACATAATTTTGCAAACTGTTTACATATATATGTAGTTATCACCTTTACAATATGAACAAATTATTGTTTTGTTATCTATTGTTGAATAAAATGTCCTTGGTTTCAATATTTTATTTGATTGTTCTAACATTTCTAATGATCTGAATCTTGTTTCAAGAAATAATTGCAATTGGTTAAATGTTGTAAACTCTTGGTCTGGTGAAGTATGTTGCTCCCATAGCCGACGACTTTCAGGATCTAATTTAGTGACTGTCATATAGACCATAATGCTATCCCATGACTCCGTAGGCAAACCGAGATGTTTCAATGAGTTTAAACATTCAATGGTTGTATCAATCAGTTGTTTTATATTAAATGCAGATTCAAATGATATATTTTTTAAATTAAAGAGTTTCTTGAAAATACAATTTGATAAATACTTCTTGTTATTATATCTATTTTTCAATGTAGTCCAAGCTTGTTCATAGTTTTGACTTGTTATAGGTATACTTCTAAGTAACTGTTCGGCTTCACCGGTCACAGATGTTTTGAGATAATGAAGTTTTTGAACATTGTCTAGGTTCTTATTTGAATGGATTAATGTATTGAATAAATCATGGAAGGATTGCCAATCCGTGTATTTGCTTGAAAATATAGGAATTTTGATAGTCGGTAAGGTAATTTCGGTAGTTTTAAGTTGTTTTTCTGCTGGTTGTTTTTCATTCTTAGGTGACAATTTTTGTATTTCATTTCGTAAATCTCCCTTGTATTCGATATATATTTCTTCACATTGGTTGTAAATATCATTCTTAAAGTATTCAATTTCTTTACGTTTTTCCCTTTTAATTTCTGCAATTAGTTGATCATGATCGGTTTTAAATGATTGCCATGTCTTGTCTAAACTTTCCAAACGCGTTTCTAAGTAGCTCAATGTAATTCTTTGTTTTGGACTTTTGTGATAATTTCGTTGTCCCTTAGAAATTTGTTCACATCTTTCTTCTTGTACGTTAAGTAATTGTAATATTTTCTCCATTGTTATCAAATAAATGAGACGGAAATGATAAGTATCACTAAGTACACAAGTTAAAGTTTTCGATAAATTTACTAAGTTCGATATTAACAACACAAATTGTTCACAAGTCCCAGTTACACTAAATTGTAATTTGTTTTTATAGTAAACGGTTTTAAATGTTTTAATATGAATACACTATTAAATCACAGAAATGTTCAATGTCCAAATTGTTTATTTTTCGTAATCTTTTTTCACTATAGTTTTTTAGGTTAGGAAAAACGCATGTCAACTTAGTTCGATATTGTTTTTTTTCTTTGACACTTGCTTGAGTATAGGAGATTTTTTAATTAATCACATAAGAACATCCGGCTCGAAGGACCACTATGAATACCTAAATTACTGATTTTTCTTATTATAAAATGAAACACCGCTGAATCTAGGAAACTGTATTAAAAAAAAGTACAATTAGCGCCATCTAGCGAAAAAACACAGAATTATTCCCGACATCGGCTATTAACGGCCAGTTACCTATATATTTAAGAACTCCAGGCGTATATAGCTAACAGGTGACCGGATTATATGTGTCTGAAGTCTATCCGTCAAATATATTAGTGTGTGGAAGGTAAATTCATATCTAATCGGTTTTACCACTTACTAAACATACTAAGTGCTGATGCCCTAGATAGAATGATTATAAAGAAATATCAACATTTTGTCAAAGAAAAGACAGCTGTCATTCCGAAGCAGTAGTAATTATGATTTTAACTATGATTTGACACGTATGTTTACATGTTTCTATATATTATATTTCAATAATAAACATGTTTGGCGTCTATATTGTTACCGCTATTATTTGTGTTTATGTAGTGTTCTTGTAGCAGCAGCGGGAAAGAAGGAGGTAAAATGATGAGTCCAGATTGTTGTTATGTACATATTTATAATATAGAAATATTTACAATGAATATATAGGTATGTACAAGAAAGTGATTCGGTCTCGAATTGACAGGCCTGTTATTTTATTCTTCTGTCGTAACTAGGCAACGGTGTTGCCGCGCGATTATAATTAATTCGCCACACCACCCCCCCGCGGAGAGAAAAAGGTGAAAGAAAAAGAAAAGACACTATTAATCTAAAATATCATCAAATAAAACTCTCCGTTCTGACCTGGTAACCGATGGTTTTGCGTTGAGGCAGGTTGATTATATGAAGTGGTGGCGAATTGAGATGAATATAAATGATGAAGAAGTGAAAGGAATAGAGGAAGGGTGGATGGTAGTGAGGGCTCATGTAAGTAATGAGCAGGACTCAAGCATCCCGGCTTATCCTCATTCTGTTCTTCTTCTAGATGAAGTGGAAGGAACAAAAGATGACACTGTGGACCGTAGTGAGGGCTTATGTAGGAGATAAGCAGGACTCACAATATCCCGGCTGATCATCTGTTCCGTTCCATTCCAGATAAAATGGAAGGAAATAGAAGTGAAAGTGTGGATCGTAGTGAGGGCTCATGTAGGAGATGAGCAGGACTCACAGCATCCCGGTTGATCACTGTTCTTTTCCCCCATGATTAATGGCTTGGTGGTAGATGACTGATAATGAATTAAATGTGATAGACTCAGCCATGTTATCTCAACCTGTGTGAACTGTAATGCCGTACAGGTCAGGAGGGAGGTAATTAAAAAATAAAATATTTAGGTACCTCCGGGGCAGATGATGTGGTTACGTTGAATGTGCCGAATTGATCATTGCGAGACGAAAAATAAATCAAAATTTACAAATAGAAAAATATACAAATTTACACAATGAGTAACTGAAAATGTTGTCCATCCGGGAATCGAAGTCCAACTCGTAGTGTATTGACTGCGTCGTACTGGCCCGTGTCGTAGTTCCTTTGTAGGCGACGGTGGGTACTGCGACGGTATATACAGGAACGGTCAGTCAATAGTGACGGTGTGGTCATCGGTGATGAACTTGAATGGATTACGTCTGGTTGGCGGTATGAATAAGGAATGAAGGAAAGATGGCACCTGGACTGGAGTGGGTTCACGCTTTACTGTGGCTGCTGTGCTGGAACGTCGTGGGTCACCAATTTAGCGTCTTTATTGTTACCGCTATTATTTGTGTTTATGTAGTGTTCTTGTAGCAGCAGCGGGAAAGAAGGAGGTAAAATGATGAGTCCAGATTGTTGCTATGTACATATTTATAATATAGAAATATTTACAATGAATATATAGGTATGTACAAGAAAGTGATTCGGTCTCGAATTGACAGGCCTGTTATTTTATTCTTCTGTCGTAACTAGGCAACGGTGTTGCCGCGCGATTATAATTAATTCGCCACACATGCGAAGTATCTCTATATAATTTGTGAAATTAAACCGTTTCGATTTATTCCAAAATCATGATAATGGGTTGGCAACACAGTTTACTACATTTATGATTATTTGACATTGGACATTCAATTTTTGTAATTTATATTGTAAAACTTTAAGTTCGGCTAAAAATGACTTATATCCAGAGCCTTAAAACATATTAATAAAAAAATCGTCTGACTGACAGGCTTGAACTGCAGAACTGACACTGACTGACGTTTCTTGCCGTGTCGAACTACTGTAGAAAAAGAAAAGACAAAATACATTCGTTTATAACCATACGTTATGTGTAAAATCTCATAATATTAAGTATTTAGTGATTAATTACGTAAATCGAATTTGAATTGTGAATAATGGGAAGCCATCAAAGCCACGAGAAGGCAGGTGTACAGGATGGGAGTGAATCGAGTACTCCGCGAGGAGGATCACAAAGGGGTTCCACATCTCGCTCAGGCTCCGGCGGTGACCTCCAGGGTCTGCAGGAGAAGCCACTACTGTCTATGGTTCCAGTAGAAAATCTGGGCAAGGTGAGTACCGCTGCACAACGTGATATATATACATATTTTAACGTTATTTCTCTATTGCTGACATCAAAACAAACATAAGGAAATATAGCAACCCTGAACGTAACCTTGGTCGTTAATATTTGTATTAATTAACAAGATTATGTTGTGTCGAAAATTTGAGTTGTAGTAGATTTAGATGGAGTTATTCGGTGGATTATATACAGCAGCAAATATAATTTATTCTCAATCTGAGTCAGTTGCACGTTACATATAAACTTAGCAACATGATTACTTATTTTAAATGTGATGGATTACACTTTTTCTTCTAAAAGATTGAAGAAGAAGCTATTTGTAAAATCTATTAGACACATTGAGTGTCTAATAGATTTTACAAATAGCTTCTAATTTCAAATATTTATGTGTTCTGTATAATGTAATGTATTACATTATCGTACTTATTACTGTCCTATTCTAGAAATAGAAGTAATCTTTATTCAAATAAACTCATTACAAGCACTTTTGAATAGTCATATTTTGATTCTACCACTCATTCGGAATGCAGATTCATCACAAGAAGAATGAGCAAGAAACTTGTGTGTTGCTCTTTTTAATAGTTTTTTTTTTATATAAATAATTACAGTATAACAAGTAAGAGGCATGCAATAATCAACATAGAAATCGCTACGCACTAATTATTAGTGTAATCAGATAATATTGTCAGTGCTATGGATTTTAAGTTTTTCTATGAAAACATTATTAATGGCAGCGACAGTAATAATCAGGTGAGCCGCATGCTCATATAACCCCTGTGTTATAAAAGAAAAAACGAAACCATAATTTAATTAATTGGTCTTGATTTAACGAAAGAAAGAATGAAAGAAAAATATTTTATTCAGTGCAATGTAAAAAATACAATATAAACAACAAACGAAAAAAAAAGAGCAAATAAAATGTACATATAATTATACTTAATTTACCATAATTAAAAATAATCATTTTTTACATCCAAAAATGCACTGAAATGGCTCCACTCAGCTTTAATGTATGTCCTAGGTGAACATACAGCTGGTTTTCAGTGGCACCAAAAATATATATATAAAAGGGAGAGAGAGAGAGAGAGCACTTTTTAAAATATTAATGATAGTAATTAAAACAAAATTACAACTAATAAATACAAACCAATACATATAGTAGAAAGAACAAAATAGAATAAAATAACATGAATAAATATAAACATTAAACATATATATACAACTACTTTGCCGTAAGATTTATAGGTTAAATAGTACATAGATAATTCTTGTATAGTTTTTTAAAGGTGAATAATGATTTATACAATATGGACAGTGTTCGTGAATCAATATGGTATGATGTAAGGTCACCACTTTGGTATGCTGTACTTTTCCATATAACTGTTAAGGAATTTCAAAGCCGCTTGTATTTGCAGATCATTTTTCCTTAATATTTTTTTGTTTATACTGATGGAATACGACAGTTTCTCGAAGGGGAATGGATCGATCTCTGCCAATTCGCAAGTGGTTACGTTACATACGTACACCGCGTTACGTCCGATGGTCGCGGGTTCGATTCCTCGCACGACAGAAACATTTGTATTCATGTGTATAATTGTTTGTATCGGTCTGGGTGTTTTCTATATATATATATATAATATAAAAAAATCTACGTATTTGTATTTAGTTATCTAGTACCCATAACACAAGCTTTAGCTAGCTTAACTTGGGTCTAGATGGCGCTGTGTTAATTATCCTGAGATTATTATAAAAAATTTTTTTAAACGGTAGTTTCTTTACATTGTATATTTATATAGGTGTCTATGTCTAACATTCAATGAAAATCCCGTGCATGAACAACTATTGCCATGCACGCGCGTCATTCAAGTAATCATTTAGTGAGTAATAGTATAATTATTACACCTGTATACTCACTACCTAGACTCTACTATAAACAATAAATTATGGAGCGACGCCTCATCACATGATAAAGTGGTGAGGTGATAACCATCGCTACCACGACGTCGATAGTTGACAATAGAAACCTCTGGCTGTACCAACTGTGATAGCAGCAATGGAGATGCATTTATATATATATACTAGCTGTCCCGGCAAACGTTGTTTTGCCTTAAAATAAAAAATAAAAATTTAGGGGTGAACTACCCCTAACATTTAGGGGGATGAAAAATAGATGTTGGCCGATTCTCAGACCTACTCAATATGCTCACAAAATTTCATGAGAATCGGTCAAGCCGTTTCGGAGGAGTATGGGAACGAAAACTGTGACACGAGAATTTTATATATAAGATTTTTTGTCTCTGTATCCACAGATTCGAATTACAAATTCAAAATATCTTTATTCATGTAGGTCTATTACAGACTCTTATGATATGTCAAATCTACCGTCAGTTCGGAATGATTTCGAGATGAGAAGAACTGACAAGAAACTCAGAAATTCTTTTTAAATAAATGTTACACATGTTTACAATAATACAGATTCATTTAAATTTAAATTTGGGATAATAGAGTGATCATTGTGACCAGATTATATCATTGTAGCATTTATTCTGCGCGATTTAACATATCAATCAGCTTATTACTTTAGACGAATGTAATTAAAAATTCTCGCTACGTACCTACCCATTTCAAATAGTCCAAGAGCTCGTGAACTTTTTATATATAACCTTTCTGTAAAGCTAAATTCTGAAATTTTTATATTCATGATTCATGCTGATAATCTTTATATAGTATAAAACGAAGTCGTTTCTGCTGTCTGTACGCTAGTCTTTTACACTACGCAACGGATTTGTATGTAGCAATACATAGTAATTGCGTAAGATTCTATAATAAACTGCCAGAGTCTACGCTAAATCTTACAGAGAAGCAATTCAAATCTTATATTGAACAAATGTTATGTAAAAAAGCCTATTATAAAATAGATGAATTTATAGATGATAGCAATATATAGCAAGAATAAGTTTATTTGCGGACAACGTTATAATTTTAATTTTCATACTGCTTTCTTGATATATGATAGCGTAGCGGCTTTTATATTGATTGCCGCATGCATCCTTATGTAACGTGCGAATACTGTAACTACCATATATATTACATACCAGTCATGCTCACTAAAATGTCCAGACATGTGGCGGCGTGGTGGGCCGGGTCATTGGGCTCCCTAAAATATGGTCGAGCGCAGTGATGGCTGGCTCATCCGTCATACTCGTGAAACGAGTGCTGCTTGTAGGGACTGGTCTGCTCTTATCACTACGACTGATTTAATCTTATTGCATATTTATATTTGACCCAAAAATTAGTGCTTGTTGGTAGTTTGTATTCACACGTTTCGACTTGTAAATGTAAACTTACAAGGATTATTTAAAAGAGCAACACACAAGTTTCTTGCTCGTTCTTCTTGTGATGAGACAGCTTTCCGAACGAGTGGTAGATAAAAAACAAATTGTTATGACTATTCAAAAGTGCTTAAATTAAGTTTATTTGAATAAATGATTTTCTAATCTATTCTATTCTATAGTGTTTAGAGAGGAAGTGAACGGTCTGCTTGCCGGCGACCGTTAAGAATGTCTTCGATAATGAAAAGAGAGCTTGTATAATAATATAAATATATTTGATATTGTTAAATTATTTCATTAAAGTCAGCCGAGCACCTAACATATGATAGATAGATAAATAAAAATTGTATTCACGTTACAGTCACACATACACACAAGGCACTCTAATAATAAGAACAAAAATAAAAACAGATATACACATTACATTAGTGAAGTCAAACAAAATACAATACACAACAAATATATAGATAAAATAAAATGCAATACAGATGACAAAAAAACTGTATGAGTAACGTAGTGTGTGTGTTACATATGAATGTGGATGGTTATAAGGGCAGAGGAAGGCCGAAAAAGAGATGGATGGACTGTGTGAAAGATGATATGGTAAGAAAGGAAGTAAATAACAGGGATGAATGGAAGCGAAAAACATATTACGCCGACCACAAATAAATGGGATAAGGAAGAAGCAGATGATGATAACGTAGTGTGTGTGCAGAAAAAAAAGGCCATATGCTCAATTTACGGTTTGGGTTCCAGGGAGTCTTTGCGAAAGTGCTTTAAGGAATCAAATATACTTATTTACTTCTCGGTACAACCTGAACAGAGCAATACACAAGTTTCTTGCTCGTTCTTCTTGTGATGAGTCTGCGTTCCAAATGAGTGGTAGAATAAAAAAGTAGGTCTTTTCAAAAGTGCTTATATTAAGTTTATTTGAATAAAGATTATTTCTATTTCATGACAATTTGCAAATAAAATTCTTGCCGTATAGAAAGACAGGTTGTTCCCAAATTTTACGAGCTCTCGGTCTACAATATCGGTATGTTTACTTACCTAGACCTATATAATATTTACGAACGGATCTTATCAGAAATCAACGTAGATAATATTGATTCGATTCAACCATTGCAACCATTATCATTCACTCGATATTTACTGGTCAAACACAATCGATCTATTTGTAAAGTCAATCAGTACTTAAGAAAAAAAAAGTATATATATATTTCGTAACTATCATAAATGTAATATATTCCATAATAAATGTGTGCTGAAACGAATTTAGTGTTTATAAAATTGTGTTTATATAACTCTACCTAAAGTGAAACTTGTTTAGTAAAAAAAGTGCGGACATTGGTTTTGTAACCTCAGAAAAAATTACACTCTCGTTAATACATAATATAATACGCAGTCGGTTAAACAGAATCTGTGTTGTTAAAGTTGTGTTTAGATTACTCTACCTAAAGTGAAACTTGTTTAGTAAAAAAAAGTGCGGACATTGGTTTTGTAATCTCAGAAAAAATTACACTCTCGTTAATACAATAATTTAATACGCAGTCGGTTAAATACTTTATAATCTGTTTCATACTCTTGTTAGTGTTCTACGTATACTATAAGTGTTCAATGTTAACTTCAGTTACGAATAACAGTTACGCGCCATTTTTATCAGCAACTAGCTACTCGCCACGGCTTCGCTCGGGTGTTCATGTATTATACACTACACCTTCCCCTTGAAACACTCTATCTATTAAAAAAAACCGCTTCAAAATCCGTCGCGTAGTTTTAAAGATTTAAGCATACATAGGGACGGACAGACAGCGACAGCGACTTTATATTATACTGTGTAATAAAGTGAATATTGCCTTGAATTTATTTCAAGTGCATATTTAATGTATTATCTTATATATAAAATTCTCGTGTCACAGTTTTCGTTCCCATACTCCGCCGAAACGGCTTGACCGATTCTCATGAAATTTTGTGAGCGTATTGAGTAGGTCTGAGAATCGGCTAACATCTATTTTTCATCCCCCTAAATGTTAGGGGTAGTCCACCCCTAAATTTTTATTTCTTATTTTAAGGCAAAACAACGTTTGCCGGGACTAGTGAAGTGTTAAAATTGTAATATAAAATGGTTTAGCACAGTGTTTATGCCGAAGGTAGTTTGGTTGAAGGTTAATTTAAAAAAACCTGGAAGTTATTGTCTAGATTAATGTAAAAATCGTACGAAAATTTGTTGCGATATTTGAAGTAAGCTGAGAAGGAGCAAGACAAAAAATAGGTACTTTGTTATCAAAAGGATTCCTAATCACAAGTCTCGTAAATGTGATCTTTGCAAAAGTAAGCGAAAAAAGGGGAAAAATACAGCAGTACAGGTTCCCAAATAGTTATTGATAGATAGATAGATAAAAATCTTTATTCTGCGTATTATTGCTGCGTGTCACTTCAAAAAAAACATCAAACTTTGCGTACCCCTTACTGTAGCAATAACACCAATATTATGAATGTGATATAGTTTGTGAGTGTATGTGTATGTATGATAGCCGCACGATCTCCTTGATGCAACTTGATGGGTACGCGTACCACTAATTGAGAAACCGTTTTATTCTATTGGAGATAAAAAGGGATATCTAAAAACAAGCCACGTACAACTACATTGAGATGGAACTAGCCAAAATTGAGAGATGGATACCAGCTTTGCCGACGACGAAGAATCTACGTTTCTCCATCGTGGGAATCCAAGTTAGCAGAATTAAAAAGAGGAAGTCTGCATCGCCCACTTGCAAGGTGATTTTTAATAACAATTAACTCAGAATTATTTCAGACTTTGACGGCTTAGGAGTTTTAAGTGGATTGTTAGTAATGTGGCCTAATCCTATTGCTAGCAATGTACCATCAAGTTGATCTCCACGGAAACCATCCCCAACTCCCCTTGGAACCCATCGTGCTAAATTCCCGGTAAATTTGTCACGATGGGTTAACTGATCTGACCTTATCCTCCACTGGTGCCCCTCCAGCGTAAACCGTTAGCGCCGGCGGGTGTACCACCCAATATCATCTACTAAAAACAACTGACGGCCTCGGTAGTCTAGCAGTTTAGCACACAACCTTACTTCCGACGGTCGCGGGTTCGATTTCTCGCATGGCACGAACATCGTATTTATGGGTATGTTTGTATCGGTCTCGGTGTTTCCTATAAGTATGTATTTTCGAAAAAAAATATATCTCATTTGCGACTAGATAGAGTTGTGTAAGTTGATAAAACACACGGGTATAAAAGTTATACACTTAATGTGTTAATAATAATAATAATCTCAGGACAGTTCACACAGCGCCATCTAGTCCCAAGTTAAGCTAGCTAAAGCTTGTGTTATGGTTACTAGATAACTGATACAAATACATAGATATATGTTTTGTGGAAATTACATATACATAGAAAACACCCAGACCAATACAAACAATCGTACTCATGAATACAAATGTTTGCACCGTGCAAGGAATCGAACCCGCGACTTCGGAAGTAAGGTGTGCTAAACCGCTAGACCGCGAGGGCGTCGTATATAAATTTGTAATCTTCTGCTTAAATATTTGTATTATCATTAAATCAAACAGACACGGGTCATTAACTGTGTAGATACGTATAGATTAGCGAATGATGGATCACGCGCGTCATAATCCACACATACATACATACAGCAAACGTTATGTAAACAGTAATAATAATCCCATCAAAAACATAAATGTGAAATGATAGCCGAGTTTAATATTATGATATATGCCTTGATTGTTGACTTCTACGACAAAAGAGATGAGATCTAAATGGGTGCCAAGTTCAATGGTCTGTCCTGAAATGTATTTATAACAATATAAAATATCATTTCATCTTATAACTTAGGATAATATACTGTAGCCTAAGTTCTAACTAAGGAACCGACAAGTAACATGTTTAGAACTTGCGAAGGCTACAGTATATTTCGTATATGAAAACTATCAATGTCATCAACGGATCAATGTCAATTGGTGGTATCGACGTTTTCATAGAATTTTAGTATTCGTCCAGTATAAGTTGAAATATAATCAATTAAAGTGAAAAATTGTAGTAAAATGATAACAATTTACCAGTTTCAGATTTTTTCCTTTATATTCACCTAATTACCTATCTGCATGCCAAATTTGAACTTCCTAGGTCATCTGGAAGTGTGTTATAATTTTGATCTATAGTTGATCAGTGATAAAAATGACGATTTTTGGATATTAATATCTAAATAACCGTTTGAGATATGTTTATGAAATTTGGAACACATATTTATCTCGCAAGTCTCAATATATGAACCAAATTTGACAGGTTTGTGTGAAAGAGTTTTTGAGTTATGAGGGGGTCAAAAGTGGCTCCAAATGGTTCGTGTAAATATACACACGGTGCTATGTATATAGGGTGTCTGTGTCTAACATTAGATCAAATGAACAACTATTGCCATGGAAAGTCGTTTGTTGCCATGGGTACTTCTATATCATTGCAATTACAGTATATAGATTCATTATTATTGTCTACTTATTTTTTTATTTATTTAAAACTTTATTGATTTTGTACAATAGAAAGAAGGAAATTGTTTATTTGGTACACTGAAAATAATTTTAAAATTTTAATGTACATTTTTATATTAATAATTACAGTACCAAATAGGTCTCCGTTCAGCATATGTCGTGACGGGGTGCCATGACGCTGGTTTTCAGCGGATACCTTCGTATATAATAAATATAATAAAATAATAATAATAATACACATACATACATACATACATAAATCTAGGCGGGCTAAATGCTAATAGCAAATATTTTTTATAGGTGTTTTCATCATCGGAGGTGTTAGACTGTAATTTACTCATGTATTTGCAAAAATGTGGCATCAAATTTACCACTTTTAATAGTAAAATCACTAAGATATTGCGACTTTTGCGATTTTATCACTGTCTGTTTGAACAGTAAACTCTAGTAGTATTTCATCAAAGGATTCGCTTTATGGCATCCGAGATAAATTTGATAAGAGACTACCAATTGTTAGAAATCGTTGCCTCGGAAAATTACCAGTGTATATATCATAAATTTTATAATGTAATAAATATTCATAGAAAATTTGCGATAAAAATTTTAAAATTTGTTTATTAATAACTAGCTGTACCCGCGACTTTGTCTGCGTGGAATTTAACTTTATTTTTCTAATATAAAAGTAGCCTCAGTTACTCCTTATCACATTAGCTACCTGCCAATAAAAGTCCCGTCAAAATCGGTCCAGCCATTTCAGAGATTAGCCGGAACAAACAGACAGACAAAATTTGTAAAAAATGTTATTTTGGTTTATGTACCGTATTTATATTTATATGCATGTAGTAAAAAACGGTTATTTCAATATTACAGACATTCCAATTTTATTTATATGTATAGATTAAAAAAAAAATGTTGGGAAAAGTGTTGGGGCACTTGATACGAGACGACGAACTAATTAACAACATTATAGAAGGAAAAATAGATGGAAAGAGAGGAAGGGGAAGACCGAGACAGCTATATCAAGCAGGTTAAAGAAAAAGTTGGAGTCGTGTCGTATCAACAGCTAAAAGGACTGATGGAAGATCGTGGAAGGTGGCGGGAGCTCCACCGACAAGAGCACAGCTCTTAAATTATGAATGAATGAATGAATGTATAGATTAGTGGCTCGTCCTGGCTTCGCCCGGGTGCTCAACTTTGTGAGTTTTTATCACGGCTGTCACATGATAACGTGATGTCCGTGCTCTTCATGTATTAGACGGCAGGTACCACTTGCCGTCCAATAACATCAGTGACAATTAACGTATACTACTAGATGTAGACACCTACATAAGTACATAACGCGAAGAAACTGGCTATTAAAAAAATCAGTTGAAATTCTAGCCAGTTCTTCTCAGTCGAATCTGTCAATGCGAAGAAACTGGCTGTTAACAAAAAAAACAGTTGAGTTTCTTGCCAGTTAAAAAATCTATTCAAAAGAGCAACACACAAGTTTCTCGCTCATTCTTCTTGTGATGAATCTGCATTCCGAATGAGTGGTAGAATCAAAGTATGACTATTCAAAAGTGCTTGTAATGAGTTTATTTGAATAAAGATTATTACTATTTCTATAGTTCTTCTCAATTGAATCTGTATACTGAAGTGGACGGTAGGGTAAAAAATATTAATACAAAACTTTGACGTTCAGAAGCTGCTAAAATGTCCTGCATGAATGAAAGATTTTTGATTGGATTTGAAGTGACCACAACTTACCTGACTGTGAATGAGTAAGCTATATAATTAAAAGACTTTCTTCAACTGTTTCAGCTGCTGGTACAACGGTCACAGAAAGAAGATGGCGTCAACGGGGTCACGGAGAATTCGTTTATTGTGAGTAATCAATATACATTTAATTATTTACTTCAGGCTACTAGGCCCATATTATAAATATCTTTTAGACTGATTTCACGGCACTGAAGACGGCAATCTGCTACGATAGCGCCGATACATCACTCCCTTCGGGCAGTAGTCCTCCTTCATGAAGGTAGTTAGCATATTGGTGGGGATTCGGCCCAGAAACGCCTTGAAACTCTCAATGTCAAGTTACTCCTGGTCCGTATAAATCCTGAGCCCAGTTATTACCGGCTTCGGTGATCTAGCGGTTTAGCACACAACTATACTTCCGGTGGTCGCATGTTCGATTCCTCGCAATATATAATTGTATCAAAAAAATCATACTCATGGTGCAAATAATTGTATCCATGAGTATGATTGTTTCGAGGCGGTCCACCATCTTTCAATATTGACTCCGCACGACTTCCAATATCCAATAAAATGTATTTAAGTATTTCTGTCAGGATCCTTAGTACTTTTTTTCGAATTATTCTAATGCCGTTAGCCTCTATTGGCCTTTACAGCTTCATCGCAGGATAGGGGGCGAGTGCAGATGGCACTCTACACCAAAACGCGAACTTACCAAGCGGCTGAAGGCCATCTCCTCCCTGACGAATACGACCTCAGTCTGTGGGCACCGCTATGGTTTAGAACCTCATCTCAAGTCGTCGTGATTTCGATCCCCATTTTAATTGAACCGGTGATTGATCGAATGGGATAAGCTTAGCATAATTTGGAACTAGATGGCGCTGTGTTATTTCTCCTAGATTTTTTTGTATCCTTTATACCTTGTCGTGCAGAAATACTTGTTCCCAATGTATCCGGAGCTGGCGCGACAGTTCTACAAGTATGTGCACCGGGTAGGCAAGTGCAAGAGCCAACACATCCCGCTGTCCACGTTCCGGCAGCAGTGCGAGAAGATACTCGGCCTCCTCGACGATGCGGTCATCATCGAGACATACGTCAGGTAAGTAAGCCGAGAAATTCAAAGATTTGTTTTGTTTCCGTGTGAAGCCGAGGCGGGTCGCTAGTATATTATACTTTTTCCTTATATAAGTATGACAAAAGTCAAGATTGAATGTACAAAAATACAATTTTTTTAAAAATATCTAAGATAGGTTTAAATATGAATCTTCTCTATTATCTAGAATGTTCGGTGCCGAAACGGACGATAACATGGTGACACCGGATGGCCTTCAGAAACTCCTGTACATTAGCTACAAATTGTCTATGGACCATTATCCTGAAGGACCACAAACCTGTCTTATGGTTAGTATCTTCTTAGAGTCTCAAGGATTTTTACAGTTTTTAGTCAAAAAGTATTAAATCTGTGTAATTTCTGGATGGTTTGTCAAATGAGTCCAACGTTAGACGTTGGTCGTAATACTTTTTTCTTGTGTTAGATTCACAAGACTCTAGCGGCGGTGGTGAATGGCTGCTTCAACAATAAAGAGTCGCATAGCGTGGGCTTCGTGGTGCGCTGGCTCGAGGAACATTGTCACAGACTTATATTCCCCGTCCACAGGTAATATATGGTTTTAATCTGTGTAATCTTGTGAGTTTAATAATATAGCTACGTTTATTATAATTGGAGTTATGGACATGAATGAAATTGCATGTTTTATAGGTGTTTTTATTAAAGTTTAATTGCATTTATGAATAAATTACATATTTGTTATAGTATTTTTATCATTTTGGATGATTAAGTTCTCGGTGATATTTTATAAATATTTCTTAAAGAAGTTATCAGCTCGTTTGCTGTTCTAAGTCGTAAAAAAGAGTAGCAAATAGAAGATTGGACACGTTTATTTTCAGTTTGTCAAGAAGTTTATTCAAATATGTCGGCATGCTGTATGGTTATGTGGTTCTCTTTTATGATTTGAGTGATATCTGGATGTTAGCGTATATCAGGATTATTCTAACTAAGGAATTTGTCCTTTGGAAGAATGGATTTGTGTTTCTCCTGAATCAATTTTTTAGATATTTTATTCTTGTGACTAGACAGTGGTAGCTCCGAGCGGTAGGTCTTTACTGGTCGTTTAAAATTTGCTTGGGTTACGTAAAGCCTTTGCAAGAGCGAGGTCTTCGGTGATTGCCTCGTTCGTCATCTCTAAAGCCGCCTAGATTTTTATGTAAGTCGACAACGGCCACGAGTCGTCGCCATATCCAAAATGGAACACAGTCCGGATCGTGTGCGATGATCACGGAAGCAGGGTCCGTAGTGGTGGTGTGCGGGCAGGTACTGCGTGCACCTGCTGGCGACGCGGCACCGCGACATGGAGGCGCGCGTGGAGTCGAGCGGCAGCGGCGCGGGGCTGGAGCTGGCGACGCCGGTGCTGGAGCGCGCGGCGTGGGCGGCGTGGGCGGCGGCGGGCGCGCTGCTGCCGCTGGCGGCGGCGTGGCTGGTGGCGGGCGCGGCGCCGCCGCTGTACTCGCGGCCGCTGCGCGCGCCGGCGGCGGCGCTGCCGTCGGCGGCGTGGCTGGCGCGGCTGGTGTGCGCGCTGCCGTCGCACTGGGTGCCGCTGTACCGGTCGCGCGACCACGGCGCCGGCGCCAACCGCTTCCTGCACCACTCGCTCGCCTACCGCGGGCCCTCGCTGGCGCTGCTCGCCGCCGGCGACCTGCTCGCGGTGCTCGCCGTCGACTCCGAGTGGCGCGAGACGCACCGCTACTGGGGCGGCCCGGACTGCGCGCTCATGCAGCTGTTTCCCACGTACGTGATTCTTTTTTTTTTATTTCAGACGATTAAGGCGTTGCGACTTAACCTATAGTTTCACTGTCTCTCTTCAAATTGCAACTGTAAAATCCGATCTGCTCTATTGAATATCTTCATTGCCGTGCCTTTATTCTATTATTTCGGCTCAGCTGAATATGTCATGTCCGCCGTAATCATTATATTTCAATGTGCTATTATTTGTCTAAAACGTTTTATGTCATGCAGAATAAAACCAAATAAATTATATTTTGACGGACGGAGCGTAAAGGCAACTAAGCATCACAAGATTACAATTTTAGAAAATTAACATTTAACCTTCGAGGATTTCTCCACCTTATTTTCTCAAATTAAAACTATCGTCAATTCAAGATCCTAAAGTTTTTCTTACTGATGATCTCACTGACTCTGTTCCAATTCCTCATTAGAAGCTAACTGCCAAAAATGGTGACGGGAGTAATTCCCGTCACCAGAATCACGAACGGATACCAATGTTATCAATTTAACAAATCCGGGTACTAAAGTTTGCTCCCCGCCAGTCACCACTCCTAAAAGAACATTTTAACAGAGGAACAGCTGTAAATAAACACGTCGTTGCCGTAGGTTCTCGGTGCTGGAGCGCGGCCCCCGGATGGTGTACCTGAACACGTCCATCCGCGGGTACCCGCTGGGGCTGCGCGCCGGCAGCGACCCGCGCCGCCCGCTGCTGGCGGTCGACGACGGGTTCGACGCCCTCACCTTCCAGGGCGTGCCCTACACGCTGGACGCCGTCGAGGTACGTACGCGACGGGTTCGACGCCCTCACCTTCCAGGGCGTGCCCTACACGCTGGACGCCGTCGAGGTACGTACGCGACGGGTTCGACGCCCTCACCTTCCAGGGCGTGCCCTACACGCTGGACGCCGTCGAGGTACGTACGCGACGGGTTCGACGCCCTCACCTTCCAGGGCGTGCCCTACACGCTGGACGCCGTCGAGGTACGCACTCCACTCACCACATCAGCAACAATCATCACACAGCCACACTCCTCACACTCACCACACTCCTCACACTCACCACACTCCTCACACTCACCACACTCCTCACATTCACCACACTCCTCACACTCACCACATCCCTCACACTCACCACACTCCTCACACTCACCACACTCCTCCCGCTTACCACACTTCTCACACTCACCACACTCCTCACACTCACCACACTCCTCACACTCCTGACACTCTCCACACTCCTCACACTCACCACACTCCTCACACTCACCACACTCCTCCCGCTTACCACACTTCACACTTACCACACTCCTCACTCACCACACTCCTCACACTCACCACACTCCTCACAATCACCACTCACCATACTCGTCACATTCGCCTTTCTTTACATTTGCCATACTCCTCACACTCGCCAGTCTTTACATTCGCCATATCTTCACACTCGCCATACCCCTCACACTCACCATACTCCTCACACTCACCATACTCACACGCACCATACTTTTCAAACTCACCACAGTCATCACACTCGCCACTCTCGACATATACTTCATCATTTTGTATGACCTTCACCTTTTTGTATGACATTTTTTATCGAGAAGAAATCCTAATAGATGCGACCGCCACTCTGCAGGAACGGAGTGGAATAAGTGAAATTCGTTTCACCATAACTCGTTGATGTTTCTCTTCGGTCTGTCAGAGGCCTCGAGAAATACCGCAATATACTACCGATACGTCTGTAGCCTTGGCTCACCCTGTATGATGTTAAGAATAGAAGCCACTTTTCATCGAGATGGTTATATCTGTACACCACACTCATCACACTTATCATACCTATTCTTTACGATGTATCCTACATGTTAGACAATATAGCTCCACGCTGTCTCAATACACCGTGTCACTATATGCTACCACACTCGTCACACTCGTCTCACATCTACTACCTATTTTTTAAGACGTGCTCTACATGTTAGATACTATATCTGCTCGCTGTATCAATACACCGTGACGTCACGTTCGTCACAATTGTCAATCTCGTCACATATGTCACATCAACACTTATTTAGTAGTGTTGTATTATACAATTTGTTAAACAAGTTACTTTCTCGTCAGGTGTGGGGCTGCGGTGACCAGGCGTCGCGGGAGACGCAACTCGAAATTAAGAAATGGCAAGTTCGAGAGGCCGAGAGACAACGACAGGTATATATTAATAATTATTACTAACATTGAAATAATCTCTCAGGACAATTCACACAGCGCCATCTAGACCCAAGATAAGCTAGCTAAAACTTGTGTTATGGGTACTAGATAACTGATACAAATACATATATAATTTTTTTTTTTCGTAAATACATACATATTATACATAGACAATACCCAGACCGACACAAACAACCATACTCATGCCGTGCGAGGAATCGAACCCGCGACCATCGGATGTAAAGCAGTGTGCTAGACCGCTAGACCACCGAGGTCGTCAACGTCGTGAAATGCAATCAAATAATTTAAAAATGAATATTTCTGTAATCCTGTACTCATTTGTAAGGAATAAGAGCTGAGTTTCTTGTCAGTTCTTGACTCGAAAGCACTCTGAACTGACGGTAGACTTTCCATATCATAAGAGTCTGTAATAGACCTAGTAGTCGGCTGTGTGTTGATTTGATTTGAATATTTCAGGTGAAGTTATCAGCCGCCGACTGGATCGAACACCCGGACCGCTATCTGCTGGAGCTGGCCGGCCGGCCGCAGTACAACAACTCGGCCAGCTAGTCCCACGAACCCCACTAGTGGGCAACACTAGCTAACGGCGCATGTGACCACGCGGCACAAACTTTATAGTTTACAAGTCGCTCCATGTACGGAGTTATAAGTGCGAGTGTGTTTTACAAGAACTGTGCATGTAAATGTAAAAATTGGGAGAGAGAATAATGAATTTCATTTCAAAATATATATTGTATATTCAAATAAGTCCATACAAAAGGCTTTAGACAGTACATTTTTAGTTATCATCATCATCGCAGCCTGGAAGACGTCCACTGCTGAACAAATGCCTCGCCCAAAGATCTCCACGACGATCCTGCGCTGCTCGCATCCAATGCCTTCCAGCGATCTTGACCAGATCGTCGGTCCATCTTGCTGGAGGCCTTCCCACTCTGCGTCTTCCGGTCCGCGGTCGCTACTCGAGGACTTTACTGCCCCAACGACCATCTGTCCTACGAGCTATTTGTGATTCGATATTCATTTTTAGTTATGGTTCCAATCAATTGCTTCTTGCTGAATATAGGTGTACCAGGGTGGCAAATAAAATTAACTTTTATTGTTAAAGGTATTGATTTTATATATGTAAAATACCTTTTATCAATCTGATGATGTAACACTGCCTGTACTTAATATTTATCCAAATACTTATATTAAGTTTCGTAGTGAACACTACAACATACAGACGGATCTATTCACCATAACCAGAATACTTGCTATTACAATTAAAAAAAACCTAGTCTGTATAAATTTTGTACATATTCTTTGGCAATCTAAACCGAGAGAACTTAAATGACCAAAGTCAATACATAAATCAGTTAAAAGAGTGCAAGTTTTAAGAAATCAAGAAAGTAAACACTATGTTTGCTTAATAATACAATTGTTTAACTCGAAAAAAACACATGATCGAGGCGACCAGTTGTGCTATTACAGTTGCCAAGTTCCTTTGGCAACTAGAATAAGTTGCCAAATTTCGGTCAAAATATATTAAATATATATATTGGATGCACAATCGCTGGTATAGAATAGACAAATCATTTATTCAAATAAACTTACATTGAAGTACTTTTGAATAGTCATCACATTTTTTTAATCTACCGCTCATTCAGAAAGCTGTCTCATCACAAGAAGAACGAGCAAGAAACTTGCGTGTTGCTCTTCTAAATAATTTTATTATTTTTTTTCTTTACATTTTTAAGTTTAAGTGTGTGAATACAAACTACCAATTAGCACTAATTCAATTAAATACTCAAATATAGGTAATTATTGAATATATAAGCCTTTGTTTAAATATATTTTGACCGGAATTTGGCAACTAGAGTAGTACAATCAGTAGCTTTGTTGAAGTGTTTTTCATGTTAAATAATTGTACACAATATTATTAACACGAAAGAAGACTCGAAAACAAAAATATAAAATGAAGGAGTGAAACTTTAAAGGTATTCTATCAAAAATCTATTTTAGTTAATGTAATGAAGCGATTTTATCTTATTCATGATTACTTGTGTAGTGAATTGGATAAGTTTCCTGGCAATGTTATTTTGTGATTATATTAGTGCCTTATATAATAATAACTATTCGCTCGCGTTAATTTATCCTATATATAAATTCCACCCCTATCTTAGGGGTGGAATTTATCAAAATCCTTTCTTAGGGGATGCCTACGTCATAGTAGCTTTATTCATGTAAAGTCTCAGCCATCGGGCTGAGTTTAAAATTCTCAGTTTAAAATTGACAAAGTTTCATACATACTTTCATCCCCTATTTTATCCCCTTGGGGGTAGAATTGATCAAAATCCTTTTTTAGCGGATGCCTACGTCATAACATCTACCTGCATGCCAAATTTCAGCCCGATCCGTCCAGTGATTTGGGCTGTGCGTTGATAGATCACTATGTCAGTCAGTCACCTTTGAGTTACATATATTTAGATTAGTATTTCCTTGCGTAGTTTTAACATGTATGAAGACAATTGTTATGAATCAGTTGCTCAATTTAACAATTTCCCATGCTTGTAATTTGCTTTATGCGCAATTCATAAGTATTTCTATTGTAAAATCAATCAAATCAAATATAAATTGAATTAGACTGCAATGTAACACTCTATCTTCGCAGAATCCACTAATATTTTTATATAAAAGTCTAAAATGGCTACTACAAATCTGTAAATCTTAAAATAGACCCATTTTTGTAATTAAGACAAAGCTATTAAATATAAGTAGATAATTTTTTTTTTCTGTAAATTTTTGGTTCTGATTTCGAGTGCATTTGTTTTTATCAAGTACTTATTGTTTGTTCTACTATAATCGAGAATATTTTAGTATTTTCTATATTTACTATAAAATGTTTTATACAACGATAGTGGCAAATAAGCTTACCATCTGATGGTAAACGGTGACCATATTCTATGGACGTCTGAAACACAAGGCATTATGTACATTTTATTATATTCAGCTCTTTATTGTTAAGTTACAGCTACTTAATCTCATAATCTTTGTATATAACATTTCTTCGAAGCCAGATATTTTGAAATATAAACTTCAGTCAATATTTTAAGTGTTTTTATTAATTTTTAACATTATACCTTTTTAAAATTGACGAAAATAAGAATCGGACTAGTAGCAGATTGAAAGACTTAAAAGTAATTCATTACCGAAAAATTGCAAAATCGCTACTATCAATTAGTCGATAGCATCATCTAGTCAAAATACAGAATACAAATATCTGTTGTTTGACTATTATTATATATAATATTAATAATAATAATAATCTCAGGACAATTAACACAACAGCCATCTAGACCCAAGTTAAGCTAGCTAAAGTTTGTATTACGGATACTAGATAACTGATACAAATACATAGATAATTTTTTTTCGTAAATACATACATAATATACATAGAAAACACCCAGACCGATACAAACAATCATACTCATGAATACAATGTTTGTGCCGTGCGAGGAATCGGACCCGCGACCATCGGACGTAAAGCGGTGTGCTAGACCGCTAGACCACCGGAGGTCGTCTCTGTATATAATTTATTTATTGAAATAAATTTAATCTTTTTCGGTTTCCTCTGTCACATTTTATGTGCAGACTCAGGCGAGAAATAAGAACAAGAACCTAGACTGATAGTCAATAAAAACTATACAACTTTTGTCTGAATATAAGTACAAATTACCTATAATGTCCACCACATTATAGGCAATAGAGATAGTACATAGAGAAAAAGGATGACCAAATAGAAGATGGCAGGATGAAATAGAACAGCAGGGAAGATATGTACCAGAATCACACAAGACAGAACAATGGAAAAGATTAAAGACCTTTGCTTCCAGCAAGCAGAACATTCTACTACTACCTAGATATAGTATAAAAAGCAAAAATAAAGTCTGAATAAGGTACCTATAAATTAATTTTTAATGTTTTATGCAGATTGGTCATAATCTGCATCAAATGATAAGCTATATTCGATATCTAGTTTTTAGTATGTTGTATGGTGTTATATCAAACAATTAAGGCATTTAAGACGCTCATAATATTTGCAGGTAAATCCAGAGCAGTAACAGTAAAATAAAGATCAATATAAATATTTCAATTGCGCAGATTAGGAATCGAATTCGCAAACATCGGATGAAGGGGGAAAAGGAGATTTGGATTGATGCCCTATTGCTAGCAATGTACCAATTCAGGTAGACCTCCACGCGGTTCCCCCTGGAAACCATCGTGATAAATTCCTGGTGAATTTGGACTAACTGACCCAATTTTCATCTTGTCATCCTCCACTGATGCCTCGCCAGCATAAACCGTTAACATAGCGGCTGTACCATTCCATTATCATCCATAAAATAAAAAACATAGGATGAAAAAAATCTTGGTTGAACAAATTCTTCGGCCTTGTTACACAATCTCAGTGTGCCAAGGCCGAAAAATCGATGATCGATCTACCAATTGATTGACAGTTGTGACTGAGCGCAGATTGACAGTTACCGTTTCTCACTTTATGTCACTCACTTCAGTCAAGAATCAGACGTAAATAAACATGTTATCGGAGTACTAAAAACTAATTATTACAATTTTATTGCTACTAATATTAACTGAATTTTAATCTGGCGTTCTTAAAACACCATGGCGGTTTACGCGGCGCATTTAACGCGCACTCTTCAGGGCACTCCGTCTATATTTCAAGTGACTGCCCAGGAGGCCCTTGGCACCACCGTAAAGCCTGCAATGAGGAAGCTAGTCGAGGTATACCATCTTCTTACTAGATATTCTACTCTAAAGAACAATATTCACCTTAAAAACAGGTACTGTTGAGTTACAACATGCAATTCTATTATTGTTTTTCTATAGAGTCCGTAGGTCATCATTTATGTGTTAAAAGTTCAAAGTATATTTTTTTTTAAATAAATCATTATGAATCTGTCCACCTGCCTTCGCTAACGGTATATGACTGGCCGGCCACCAGTGGAGTCCTGTTAGTTAGAAATATACACTACAGAACAGACATACACCTATATTTCCTTACTCAAAACATTATACAATTTATTTTATTTTTAGTAATGGGAACTAGTAACACCCATTGCTAGCAATGTACCAGGTTAGGCGGACCTCCACACTGTTCCTCCTGGAAACCTCCATGATGGGCCAACTGAACTGATCTCATGCTCATCTTATCATACTCCACTAGTCTGCTAAACCGTTAGCGCAGGCGGGTGCACCATTT
This sequence comes from Achroia grisella, assembly GCF_030625045.1. Classification (NCBI taxonomy): domain Eukaryota; kingdom Metazoa; phylum Arthropoda; class Insecta; order Lepidoptera; family Pyralidae; genus Achroia; species Achroia grisella. Next base: position 95,434 of record NW_026712958.1, read on the forward strand.
CATTATCATCCCCCAATAAGAAAAACCTTATCCCATACAGAACAAATTATAAACCCCTCAACATAGTTAATAATAGTTCAGAGATACCTATTTCATATTTCAGTATGCAGCAGAAGCTTATCCAGATAAATTTGGATGGTGCAAGCCGTGGTATGATGAGCTTTACCTGCTGTTTGATTGCTGTTTGCAGTACCACTATCTGAAACATTATGGTGAGTAATTTTTATTGTATAATTTTTTATTTATTTCAGGCAACTTAATATTATTTGTATAACAAAATTGGTCCATATTATATTTGCCTTAAGGACTAACTTATATTTGAAAATAATAATAATAATAGTAGTCACCTCCATCCATCTCTTTTTGCCTTCCTCTGCCCTTATAACCATCCACATTCATATGTAACACCTTTCTTTAAATATATGCTACGCATTACATGTTCTGATATATACCTCTCTGACAATTATATTAATGTATTCATTCTTTATCTTATCCATTCTTGTCTATATAATTCTCATTTCAGTTGCATGCAGTCGTCTTTCATCCGTCGCCTTTACGGGCCAGCACTCTGATCCATACAAGACAGCAGGCCGGATCATGGTCTTGTAAATTTTCCCCTTAAGCTTAAGGGGAACACGCGAGTCACACGTCGTTGCCGTAACCTGCCGCCACTTCATGCATCCTGCGTTAATTCTATGCTTTATGTCTAATTCACCATTGCTTTGGAGGAGAGTATGCTTGTTCTGTATATATTACAATTATATATAAACTATATAACTTGAGTATAATATACCTTTAAAAACAATGAAAGACTACAAAGTCGGTGTAGTTCATCCAGAGTATATTTTCCTTATATCAAGTACTAGCTACTCGCCACAGTGTGGGTGTACATATATTGTACATATAAAGCTTCCTATCAAATCACTATCTATTGGTATAAACTACACTAAAATCTGTTGCATTGTTGAAAAGATCTATGTGAACAGACAGTGGAAGTGACTTTATTTTATATAATAATAATAAATGCCCTTATTTACTGTTAACTTGACAAATTTATAAATGTGTTTAGGCAGTAATTGTGGTCCTGTTAGTCTATGTTCATTATTTATTTCTTTTTTTTCTCTACATCTGAATGTCAACAGTCTATCATGTGACATAGGCCTCCTCTAATTATTTCCATAGGGTTCGGTCCCTTGCACTCTGAGTCCAAACTTTCCCTGCTACCTTCCTAATGTCATCTTCCCATCTTTTGGTCTGTCTGCGTCTGCTACTTTCGTGTCCTCTTGGGTACCACTCTGTAATATCTTTTGTCTTGTATTTTTTCCCTAATCATGATTTTATTTTATACTATGTAAAGATATAATATTATAGATGTCTCTCTATAATATATGTTCTAATGATAAACATGGTTAAATTCCAGCTGCATCATTCTCTGAGAGCTTCTATGGTCTTCTACGTGTTCCTATGGCAGTGAGCATGGAGTTCAACCAGGGCAACCCTCGGTTACCAGAGTTACTGGAGTACGGCTCTGTGGCCTTATTAGTGCTGGTACCATACCTTAAGGACAAGGTTGAGAAGGTCATAGACAGGTGGAGGGAGGACAATGAAGATGGGAGGCTGGGTAAGGTGAGATAACTATATTTATTTATTTATTTATTAAACAAGTAATTTAACTGGCTTTTTAAAAAAAGAAATTCACTTAATAGTCCGAGATCCCGCTGCAGAATCAGTGTACCCATCGAGTGTTTGCTGAAAACCAAATTTTTACACATATTTATCATTAGGAGAATTTATATCTACCAGGTTGCCTATCAAAATGTGGCCGCTAGTATTTTTAATTAAATTATTAATAATTCATAATCCGTAAGAAATTTCATTGACTTGTTTTTTCAGTAAAATGTCGTTCACTTTACGGCAACATCTATAAAGAGTGAAAAATCATGGTTGCCGTTGCGCACCTGGCCGCACCTCTTCGCAGCCAGGTGTACACAGGTATGATTTTATTACATTTATACACCCACAACGTACATTCATAATTTATATATCAAATTAAAGCTAATTTTTTTCTGTTTATTATCATATACGGTTGCCTAATTAAATCTGGCCGCAAATAAGGGTTGCTGGCTATTAAATATAGTAAATATTAAAAGTAGAGTGAAAGAGAGCTAGCGCGTAACACCACTAGTCAAACGAGGATAGCGATTGCCAGCTGTCGGACAGTTTAAAGCCATTGCGCATGCGTCAGAGCTAGTGTTCTAGATTCAAACAATAGTAACGCCTCAAAATAATAAATACTCCAAAAGAAACGTCTTTCTTTTCAAAATAATAAATTAGCTTTAATTTGATATATAAATTATGAATGTACGTTGTGGGTGTATAAATGTAATAAAATCAGCTTGTACAAAATGTGCGGCCAGGTGCGCAACGGCAACCATGAACAGTCTTTATAGATGTTTAAAGTACATTTTACTGAAAAACAAGTCAATGAAATTTCTTACGGATTATGAATTTAATAATTTAATTAAAAATACTAGCGGCCACATTTTGATAGGCAACCTGGTAGATATAAATTCTCCTAATGATAAATATGTGTAAAAATTTGGTTTTCAGCAAACACTCGATGGGCAGCTCTCGTACTATAAAATAGTTCATCTCAATTGAATCTATATACTGAACTGAACGGTAGAGAAAAATATATAACTACAAAAAAAGTTACATTCATAAGCTGCTAAAATGTCCTACATGAATTTTGATTTTGATATAATTAATTTCAGAGTAATGCAGACCGCGCCCGCAAGGCAGCTATAAAAATATACGCAGTCGTTCACTTCGTGGCGGAGTCAGCGAAGCTGGTGCAGGCAGCCAGGTACCTGACGGGCTCCGCCAGGACACACTCCCCGGAGCTGGCGCTGCTCGGGCTCTCGCTGCGGGACGCGCCCCTCATGGAGAAAGACGACTCCACCTGGGGGGAGTTCTTCAAGAACCTCTTCACGGGGCAAATAGGGTGAGTTGTTTTAAATTATTATAAGAAAGAATGATGTATGGACTGTGTGAATGATGATATGGTAAGAAAGGGAGTAAATAACGAGATGATTTCGAACAGGGATGAATGGAAGACAAAACATATTACGCCGACCACAAATAAATGTGATAAGGAAGAAGCAGATGAATGATTAAATATTTAGACAACATTTGACACATTTTGATTTTTTTCGTGTTGACCGAATTTGAATTCACTGCCTTTTGGATGTAAGTCGAGGTTTAATTAATTGCATGGAGTATGTGCAGTAGTAAACTTTACAAATAGAGTGAGAGGTTGGTTTGAATTATTGCAAACACCTACAGAACTACCGTTACGACTGTGATCCCGGATGGGGTAGGCGAGAAGCGTTGTCATTGTCGACTTTTTTACTACTCTAATGCTGTTGGCCGCAGCTGGTCTTTACAGCTTCACCGGAGGATAGGGGGCGAGTGCAGATGGCACTCCAAACCAAAGGAAGGACTTATGGAGCGGCTGAAGACCAACTCACGCCTCACGGATACAACTTTAGTCTGAGGACACCGCTAGGGGTTCGAACCTCGGCTCAGGCCATCGTAATATCGATTCCCGTTTGAATCGGACGGGAATCGATCGGAGGGGCGATCGGGGGCACCGGTGTGGAGCACCCAGTTGATTGCGCGGTATAGTGTGTTTGAGGTCGTCGTATTCGCCGGCGAGGACGGTGTCGTGTGTGTCTAAATGTGTGCTCGGATGGAACGTGTCCACGAGTCCACATCCTTGGGGAGGTTAACTACCGTTATGGTGTCGTCGGGATCAATAAGGACATGCCTCGACCGACGTCGTGGCGTACGTCGGATATGTCTCCTCGGTGCTCATTGTCGGCGACCGTGCGGTGTGTGGTAGGAGAGTAGTTGTATGAGAGACAGTGAGAGTGAAGCGATGTGTACAGGAGCGCGGCGGTGACGTTCCCGATGGTGGGCGGCGCGGTGCTGCGCGTGGTGCAGTACGGAGCGTTCGGGGTTCAGTTCCTGCGCTGGTGGGACTCCCGCGCCGCCTCGCACGCCGCCCTGCAGCCGCCGCCGCCGCCGCAGGTCACCACTTACAACATTTACACTTCAACCCCCCTGCTCCTACAATAATCATAGATATTATGCTACATTGTCTATGTTCCACTCTTGCATACTTAAAAATCTACAAATTTTGCCAAACTGAAGAAGAAACGCTACAGCACATCCTATGTGGTTATAGCCCAGTCCTGCATAAACGAAATATCTCCTTTGGAAAGTTTACTCCTTCCCGAGGAGATAAAAACCATCGCTCCTGAGAATAGAATAGAAAAGAATAGAAAATCATTTATTCAAATAAACTTACATTGAAGCACTTTTGAATAGTTATTACATTTTTTAATCTACCGCTCGTTCGGAAAGCTGTCTCATCACAAGAAGAACGAGCAAGAAACTTGCGTGTTGCTCTTTTAAATAATTTTATTGTTACTTTACATTTTAAAGTTTAAGTGTGTGAATACAACTTAAAAACTACCAATTAGCACTAATTCAATTAAATACTCAAATAGAAAAAATATTGAATATACAACCAACTGGTTAAACAATTAATAAGAGGAAATCAGTCATAGTGATTAGAGCAGACCAGTCCCTACAAGCAGCACCCGTTCACGAATATCCTTCAATTCTTGTCCCTGACGGGTCTAGGTAGCGAACTCTGAAAAAGGGCGAGCACAATAGATCTATGTAGGTCGCAGTGCTACAGGTGCTACAAACACCTGACAATAGCCCAAACAACCCAATAAAAAAATGATGAATATGAACCCCCTGTCTAGACTCTTCCCTACTCCACTACTCTCACCTGAAAATCAGTCTTAACAAATGCTTACCGACTATGGTCAATTTATTCGTAATGAGTTTTAAAATTATTTTTGCCTGATTTGTTTTGAAGGTAGGCCATCCCAATATACAATGAGTAATGTTCAAAAATGACTTTGTATATTCTAACAAAATAGTACTTTATTACTATGGCCATATTATCCTAATGTGCCCAGAGCCTCTAATAGGTGAAAGACAGCCCTGGTTATTTATTTTATTTATTAATTTATTTCAGGCAACTAGGCCCATATTATAAATACCTTATAGACTAACATACATATAATATAATATTTTAATAATAATAATAATAATAATCTCAGGACAATTCACACAGCGCCATCTAGACCCAAGTTAAGCTAGCTAAAGCTAATGTTATGGGTACTAGACAACTGATACAAATACATAGATTTTTTTTTTTCGTAAATACATACATATTATACATAGAAAACACCCAGACCGATACAAACAATCATACTCATCAATACAAATGTTTGTGCCGTGCGAGGAATCGAACCCACGACCATCGGACGTAAAGCGGTGTGCTAGACCGCTAGACCACCGAGGCCGTCATATTTAAAATCTAATACAATAATATTGTCTGTGTGATCACGGCACTGAAGACGGCAATCTGCCACGGTTGTGCCGGTATACCACACCTTTCGGCCAGTAGTCCTCTTTCATGAAGGTGGGCAGCAAGTCGGTGGGGACCAGGGCCACAAACGCTTTGAAACTCGCGTTGTGACTCGACTCCAGCTGCGTCACCCTCAATGTCAGGTTACTCTTGGTTCGTATATAATCGACAATGTCCTGCTCCTTAGTGGCGTAATGTAGACGGGACAGGTACATTGTCGTGGTCGGAGTAGCAGCACGCAGCAGAAAGTTGGGCCCAGTGAGTGCAGTGCCACAATAGTTCCTTGTTATGCATCCTTTATTTTTTTCCCTACAGTCCTACCTTATCCGCTATCCCCTAATAAGTAAACTGACTGACAGCCTCGGTGGTGTAGTGGTTTATCACAACGCTTTACTATCCGATGGTGGCGGGTTCGATTCCTCGCACGATATAAACATTTGTATTCATGAGTATGATTGTTTGTATCGGTCTAGATGTTTTCTATGTATAATATGTATTTATTTACAAAAATAAATGCATCTATGTATTTATATCAGTTGTCTAGTACCCATAACACAAGCTCTGCTTAGCTTGGGACTAGATGGCGTTGTGTGAATTGTCCTGAGATGTTATTATTATTATTATACAAAGAGTACTCTATTATGTTGATATGTATTCTTTCCAGCCTGACGAAAAAGCTGTGAGATGGAAGAACAAATGTCCGATATGTCTGCAGACTTGGAAGATTCCCACCGTGTTACCAGTCTCTGGGTGAGTACCTCAACTTCACCATATCAAATGACCTGATGGAAAATGACTGAATCAAACTTGAATTAAATTTTAACACGTTAAAGATATCGCTCCGCGACGAAAGTAAATTTACACGTTGGGACTGGGCGATCACCCGTGAGCACTTTAATTGAAATAATAATTTATTCTAATCTTTAACGCAGTTGAAACCTCTAGTAAAAGTAAGTAGGGTACAGCTAGTAAATAAATAAAAATCGAAACAGCTTCCAAAGCATTCAGCTTGGCGGCTGAAATAGGGAGACGACTAAGGTCGACGCAGATCACTTACAAAATACATTTATATTAAAAACTAGCTGTACCCGCAATTTCGTACGCGTGGAATTTAACTTTATTTTTCTAAAATAAAAGTAGCCTAAGCTATTCCTTATTACATCAGCTACTTGCCAAAAAAAGTCCCGTCAAAATCGGTCCAGTCATTTCCGAGATTGGCCGGAACAAACAGACGGACGGACAAAAATTGTAAAAAATGTTATTTTGGTGTATGTACCGTATTTATATCCATATGCATGGAGTAAAAAACGGTTACTTAAATATTACAAACGGACATTACAATTTTATTTATATGTATGTATATATGAATGCAATACATATGTGTTTTCCAGCTACATATTCTGCTACGTGTGCATCTCCCGGCACGTGCGGTCGCGCGGCGCGTGTCCCGTCACGCGGTGTCCGGCCGGGGACGGCTCGCTCGTCAGGCTCTACGTCGACTGACACGCCCCCCGCGCTCTCACTCTACTCGGACCGCGTTCTGACTGAACTCTGACCGCTCTCTGACTCAACTCGGACCGCACTCTGACTGAACTCTGACCGCTCTCTGACTCAACTCGGACCGCACTCTGACTGAACTCTGACCGCTCTCTGACTCAACTCGGACCGCACTCTGACTAAACTCTGACCGAACTCTGACCGCGCTCTGGCGCCACCTTTACAGAACTCTGACCCACCCTGACCGAACTCTGACCACGTTCAATCCACCCTAACCGAACTCTGGCCGCGTTCTGACAGAGTTCAGTCAGGGTGGGCTGAACCCACCCTGACTGAACTCTGACAGCACTCTGACCCCTGTGTCTCTGGTCAGTTATGAGTATGACTCACTGACCTACTTCTAACTTATAAACTTCTGACTGCACATCTTATTACTGAAGTCATCTTAAAGATGCAAATCTTATTCTTCAATAGACACTAGTCACTATTAAGATAATTAACATGTTATTTATTCTAAGACCTTTGTTTACCTCTACACCACAAATAAATAATTTAAATTTAAATTTGAAATAATGAAAGAGTTATTCAGTAAATATTTTTTTATTGTCACTATTGAGTTTATAGTATTCGATGTCCCCATTGGTAGCGCTTTAACACAATATATTACTTTCCGATAGTCACTAATTTGATCCTGACATTATACAAACATTTTATGAGTGTGTTTGTTTTATTTTAGTCCGAGTGTTTTTCTATGTGGGTATGTTTTTTTTTATTATAATGGAATGGTGCACCCGCCTGCGCTAACGGTTTACGCTGGCGGGGACCAATGGATGATGATAAGATGAGCATGACGTCAGGTCAGATAGCCCATCGTGACAAATTCACCAGTAATTTATCACGATGGTTTCCAGGGGGAACCGCGAGGTCAACCTGACATGGTACATTGCTAGCAATGATATAATCAGTCCACATTACTAACAATCCCCATTACCACACTGTGGGTATGTTATGTGTATACAATACGTGTGAATTGTGGTCTATCATTATTAATTACTAGCTGTTACCTGCGTGAAATTAAAATAAATCAAATCTCATTATAACATTTGCAATATGAGAGTGGAAATCGCGTCAAAATCGGTCTAGCTGTTTCGGAAATAGCAAGAACAGACAGATACAATTTTTTTAAACATTAATCTATATATATATATAACTCAAAGGTGACTGACATAGTGATCTATCAACGCACAGCCCAAACCACTGGATGGATCGGGCTGAAATTTGGCATGCAGGCAGATGTTATGACGTAGGCATCCAAGAAATGATTTTGATTATTTTCTACCCCCAAGGGAATAAAACAGAGGATGAAAGTTTGTATAAAACTTTGTCAATTTTAAACCGATCGGGCTGAGACTTTGCATGCATAAAGCTACTATGACGTAGGCATCCCCAAAGAAAGGATTTTGAAAAATTCCACCCCTAAGGGGATAAATTAAGGCGAGCGTAGCCGCGGGCAAAAGCTAGTGTAGGTGTGCTATGCACACACACATACATATTGTTAATACAGAGATTGAATTACATCGCGTGGCACAGTGCACCTACTACACGTCCCTCCCCAGTCAGATATACGATGTAGTCCCGTATCGTCGCATTACAATTGTGATAAAATATAAATGTGTTTTCATTTGGTAAAGCTCATGACACCACACCTGAACACGCAATATATATGAATAAGACCTCCACGCGGTTCCCCCTGGAAACAATCTTGTTAAATTCCAGGTGAATTTGTCACGATGGGCTAATTGACCTGACCTCATGCTCATCTTATCATCCCCCACTGGTGCCCCGCCAGCGTAAACCATTATCGCAGTCGGGTGCACCATTCCATTATCATTCATAAAAAATATATATATATATATATATATATGAATAGGAGAACCTTCCATTCATAGTACATAAGCGATACCATAGACCTGTGAAACTAGTATTATATAAGTATCGTGTATTTCATATGCATTTAAGATGTTAACTATTTCTACATATTGTTAATTATTTACGAAGGTGGCGGTAGAGGAGATATTATATATACTATACATATCATAGTTTGTAAGTTTGTTGTTATATTCTTGTAGATATAGATTTGGAATTTTACAATGTACAGACACTATGTATAAAATTTGTAATAATAATAAAATAATAAAAAAAACAATTCATCTGGCAAATATGTTTGTTTTATTAGTACATAAACATATAATTTCTATATAATAATAATAATCTTAGATTCTGCCCCTATTGTACGCCGGTTTCTCTCCCTGGGGCAACGAACCCCGGCCGACTGTGCTCCTGCCGGGGGTAAGTTGCCATCTACTCTCCTTAAGAGGGGAGATGAGAATTTTTGTAAAATATATATTATTTTTTTCACAAAATCATACATAACATAAAGTGCTGCAGAGCCTTTGACGCATGTAAATTTCCGTACAAAAATACAGATATGTATATATGTTATTTGTTTTTTTTTTATAACTTTATACATATATAGGTATATATATATAAACACCTCTTTGGGCACTTTGTTGATCACGCCACAACCTAAACACTTGCCGATTCCACCTTTTGCACTGAATAACTTGACTCCTATCGCGTATATCTCAGGCGGTATGGCAACGTCGCATTCTACTTTGCGATGTGGCCATATATATTCGTCGATAGTACGATATACTCGACACATTTTTTACTAATAATTCGTGCATGACTGGCTCCGAACGGCAAAATTTTTGGTATACACAAAGACTTTTTGGCTCTGAATATATTTCAAAAATCAATTAATTATGTTGATCACTTTATATACTCGTCCTTACTGCGATACTTATTTTCATCCGAATATATATAGATACCGTAACGGTCTATCAATTATGAATTTATTAATTTACTAATCTAGATATTTTATATTCGCAATGCTCCATACATAGTAACTCCAGCGTAGCAGGGGGGAGCACCGTACACCGCACCCCGCGCACACAAACAAATTAGATATTTTTTGAATACACAAAGACTTTTTGGCTCTGTATATATATTTCAAAAATCAATTAATTGTGTTGATCACTTTATATACTGGTCCTTACTGCGATACTTATTTTAATCCGAATATATATAGATACCGTAACGGTCTATCAATTATGAATTTACTAATCTAGATATTTTATATTCGCAATGCTCCATACATGCAAGCTCCAGCAACGGTGGAGGCAGGGGGAGCACCGTACACCGCACCCCGCGCACACAAACAAATTAGAATAAATTAAATTCATAAGATTATTTATATATTTCGACTGCCTCGGTGGTCACACCGCTTTACATCCGATGGTCGCGGGTTCGATTTCTCGCACGGTGCAAACATTTGTACTCATCGGTCATCGATTGTTTTCATCGGTCTGGGTGTTTTATATGTATTTACAAAATAAAAATATCTATTTATATCAGTTCAGTATCAGTCTGTGTTAATTGTCCAGGGCTATTTATTATATTTTTATAAACGTTTATCTTTTTCCATCGCACCGCTCGCTATCGACAGTGAATTCATAGAAATGTCACTCTAATAACAAAAATAGTTTTGTGTTTTGTATTTCAAATACTAAATGCAAAATAGGTATTTTCAAAATACTTTTTCAAAATAAAGTACCTTTTGAATTTTTGTCCAAACCTCAGATATTTTATTTATTTTAGGTATATCAATCATTACATAGTGTAGTATAAAACAAAGTCGCTGTCGCATCTAACAGTACAAAGAAAGAAGACTTTTTGGCTCTGATACCGTAACGGCCTATCAATTATGAATTTATTATACCTAATCTAGATATTTTATATTCGCAATGCTACATACATTGTAATATCCGCCTCCATTCATTGTAACGGTGGAGGGACTAAATAGTTGAATAAAACTGAATAAGCAGTTGCTCCACTCTATAGGTACTGCGTCGTCGTCGTATGCTGTTCATTTTTTCACTCGTTTTGGCGCCAAGAGAGGGTCACATAGTCGTGGTCAAGTTAAGAACTTATAATTTAATTTTAATAACAATAGATACAAGTAAAAAGTAGGTATTATATTAATGTACGTAAGTACTGTACTTAAAAATATTTATTCTTCTTTCATTTGAAAAACTTAACACTTAAGGACTTGTACATATACACGTACATACTGCCATTTTCTCTTAAAGACATCCAGAGAAGCACTATTTATCAAATACGCGGGGTGCACCGACCTTTGACCTTATAACAGCTGATTCGCGCGTAACGAATTACATTGCTACTTTTTGGTATTTTATAGTGGATATATCACTATAAAATATTATTATTTCTTTAGATTATGACATAATAACATTGTTTACATGATTTTAAGGGAAACATACGATAAAAAAAATTCCCGTAAAATGTAAAAGATAAAAAATGGTTATTTTTGGTTATCCTTAAGAGATAGACATATACCATCACGGACATTTCATTAAACAGTATTGTATTTTTTTATTTCTTTAACTTTAATGCACAAAAAAATTTGTACATGTGGCGGACTTAATATTTTGCCGCGTTATTTACCAGGCAACCATGAGTGGTGCAGCGAAAGATTATTGACGGTGAACTAATATAAATAAGAAATGTCAAAAAAAGATATATAAATACAAAGCAAAATATAAATTTTTATAAAAAAATAACAATATACATACATAAATATATATCTAAATATAACCCATAAATGTATAAATATTATATATAAGTAAATACATAATGATCCGATAATCAAATTATAAGTACAGTCTCAAATTGAAAGTAAGAAAAACAGAAAATATAGAGAGAACTATAGGGATATAACAGAAAGATGTGAAAAAAGGAGAAGGACAGTAAAAAAGTTACAAATTTAAATAATGTTGCCGCAATTTCTGTTTAAATGAATTTATTACATTATTATATATATTAGGCATACGACTAGCCTTATGACTGTTACTTTTTTTAAATCTATAGATCTATACACGTAAATAAAATTGGAGTGTCTGTTTGTAATATTGAAATAACCGTTTTTTACTACTTGCATATGAATATAAATACGGTACATACACCAAAATAACATATTTTACAAGTTTTGTCTGTCTGTCTGTCTGTTTGTTCCGGCTAATCTCTGAAATAGCTGGACCGATTTTGACGGGACTTTTTTTTGGCAAGTAGCTGATGTAATAAGGAGTAACTTACGCTACTGTTATTTTAGAAAAATAAAATAATATTTCACGCGGACGAAGTCGCTGGGGCCAGCTAGTCTATAGATATACCGAGATTTAATGTTTAAGTTGCTATTATGTTGTTGACAAAATTTTACTGTAATGTTACTATTACGTTATCCTACACAATTTGTATTATTTTGGATGAATAAATAAATAAATAAATAATAATCTATACATATAAATAAAATTGGAGTGTCTGTTTGTAATATTGAAATAACCGTTTTTTACTACATGCATATGAATATATATAAGGTACATATACCAAAATAACAATTTTTACAATTATTGTCTGTCTGTCTGTCGGTCTGTTTGTTCCGGCTAATCTCTGAAATGGCTGGACCGATTTTGATGGGACCTTTTTTGACAGGTAGCTGATGTAATAAGGAGTAACTTAGGCTACTTTTATTTTAGAAAAATAAAGTTAAAAACCACGTGGACGAAGTCGCCGGAATAGCTAGTGTATAATATATTAGAGATACCTACGTGTTTTTTTTATTGATGACTAGCTGTACACGGGATTTCGTCCGTGTGGAATTTAATTTTATTTTTCTAAAATATAAGAAGTTACATTCCACGCGAACGAAGTCGCGTGTACAGCTAGTTGTCGGTAGTCTAGCGATTTAGCTAGCACACCGCTTTGATTCCTGCTTGATGGTCGAGGGTTCGATTCCTCGCACGCTGCAAACATTTGTATTCATGAGTATGATTGTTTGTAACGGTCTGAGTGTTTTCTATGTATAGATAATATATATTAATTTACGAAAAAAATCTTTGTATTTGTATCAGTTGTCTGGTACCCATAACACAATGTTCAGCTAGCTTAACTTGGGTCTAGATGAAGCTGTGTGAATTGTCCTGAGATTACTATTATTACTATAATAAATCTTTTCAAATCAGCCGATGTTTATTTTTGCCATAATACGTGCTGTTACCATGTGATAATATTACGTACTTACTGTTTGATAATGTGATAATATTACGTACTTATTACTGTTTTAAATGTGATGCGTTCATTATTTCTATTTCCTTTGAATTAAAGACAAGTGTATATATATATACGCGCACTTAGTTGCACACTTATGTTGATCCAGCCACGACCCGTAGATACATTTGCTGACTCCACTGTCTCTCTCTTTCTACCACTATAACGGTATCGTGGCGGAACGGCAACATGTTGCCGTTCCGCGTTCCCGCGTGTTCCCTAGATAAAGTATTCGTCGATAGTACCTGTACTCGATATATATTTTTTCAACAATTTCCTGCAATAGTGACTCCGTATCAGCAAAATTTTTTAAATGCAAAAACTTTTTGCCTCTGAATATATTTAGAAAATCATTTACTTGTGTGTTGATGAATTTATATACTAGTACATGAAGTACCTAAAATACTTGTTTTGATACGAATAGGTAGCGATATTATGAATTTATTATACGTAATCTAAAGATTTTGACGAAATAAGAGTAATTAGTTATCTGTTAACCTTGACTTCATACTGGCACCAGTATTATCAGATGATGAACATACTCTTCGAAAACTTACAGCAGAAATATCGTGTTTGGACTCATTAGATTGGTCTCGATGAATAGAGTTTAAAAAACTTAAAATAAATGGTAAATTAGAAATAACGTATAAAAACACTCTACACAAAATTCAACCACTTTAAAACTTAATAATAATAATTAGGAAAAGATCAAAGCTATAAGTGCACTGAAAGTAATTGATGGCTTCCACACAATATTTTCAGTACTAAACAACTCTGTTTGTTCAGTAAAAGTGTAAATACACTGGTAACCTTTAATCATATTTTATATGCAAACATTACATATGCAAACCCTAAAGTTTTATTTCAGAATGGCCATTTATGTTAGGTATGATACCAGGGGCTATATTTATATTCGGGTTTGTTATATATATAGGTCATCATTCCCTTGCCTTTATCCCATTATTTGTGATCGGCGCAGTGTGTCATTCTCTTCCACTGATCTCTATCGGTCGTCATATCTAAACATACTCTTCTTTTATTCATATCATCTTTCACACAATCCATCCATCTTTTCTTAGGGCGTCCCCTCCCTTTACATTGTTATATATATATATATATATATATATATATATATATAGATATATATATATATATATATATCTATTGGGCACTTTGTGGCTCAGACGTGCCGTATAGGTAGTTTTTTGTTGATCCATTTTCACTTGTTGATCCGGAGGCCTTTTGTTGATCTAATGCCAGCTGACCATATATAAATGTTGATCCGTTTTGAGCCACAACTGTCACGACGGGTAATAATAATAATTAAGCGATTTATACACGACTTTATACAAATCCACCTTTTTGGCATACGACCACTTCTTGATCCAATTCAAACGGGCCAATCAGGGTGCAGCATTTGCCAAGGGCTTCCTCATTGGCACGTTTGGGCTACTACATTATGGCTACAATAACTTAATAATGTCTAGCTAGTATTTCAAGAATAATAGTCTATCTAATCTAAATATTTATAGAAATCAGTCTGGAGTAACGTGACTCCAGATCAAAACTCAATACTTGTTATTTTTTGGACGGGAATTTTTCCTTTTGTAACTACGTACTGAGCGAATGAAGAGAAGACGCAACAGCGGATCTAGGGGGGAGCGTCATGGAGGTCTTGGGAGTCATGGGGGGTCATGACTCACCCCCCGCTTAGCCCAGGACTTAGGTAGACAACTAATTGAACTAAAAAATAATGAAACAGCAAAATTTTTTGTACGATCGGAGTGTTGGTGCAGTAGTATTAATTATAATTAAACATTGTTACTTAAAATATAACACTTAAAGTACTATAACACTAAAAGCAAAATAAGTATTTTCAAAATACTTTTACAGAATAAATTACCTTTTGAGTTTTTGTCCAAACCTCACATATTTTATTTCTTTTAGGTATATCAATCATTACATAGTATAGTATAAAACAAAGTCGCTGTCGCATCTAACAAGTACATAAATAAAGAAAGAAGACTTTTTGGCTCTGAATATATTTCAAAAATCAATTACTTGTGTTAATCAATTTATATACTCGTTCTTATTTCATAGTACTTGTTTTGATCCGAATGTATACAGATACCGTAACGGTCTATTAATTATGAATTTATTATACCTAACCTAGATATTTTATTTTGACGAGACTCCGTGTAGTAGTAGTATCCGATAAGGGTATGCGAACCCTAAGTATTATTTCAAAATGACCAGTAATTTCGAAGAAATAAGCCTTTGAATTTCAAATCAACTTACCAAACAGACGCTCAAGGTTCGATTCCCGCCACCAATTTTTTTTTTGTTATTTTTTTTTTGTTTTGTCTTTATTTTATATTTTAAATTAACTATTTTAATAATGAAATGAATTTAATCGAACAAAACGTTGTTAAGTATTAAATTAATTTTAATTTACATTGCCTATTATACTTTCTAAATTGTAAAGCAGCTAACAATTATAGTAAGATCTTATAAATAATTAACACAACAAGTAAAACATTTTAAATGTATTTTCTTTATTATCACAAAATATTTTTTATGCATAATATAATAGTGTTTACGCCGAAACGTAACATTATTTCCTTTTTACCTATACTTTCCTTACGCAGCGATAGGTAGACCAATGCTCTATTTCACTCACACGCAGCCGCGCATCTCGTTCATTCATTTTTAACTACCAATATAATAGAAACATAAGCGCGCGTTTTAATTTGCATATCTGTCTCACTCACGCATACTCATCCCATATATGTCCTTCCTTGTCCTACTTCCTGAAACCATGTAACATGTCAAAGGACAAGAAGAAATAGAAAGACGACTTCCGCCCAGTTAGTTCAAGTTCAAGTTCACCGCCGGCCGCCATCGCTAACGCTGCTCAATTCGCTATCCGCCTGTACAAAACTATTATACAATAAACGCATAAAGTGAGAATAAATCCGTAATGTGTTGTGTCTGTTAATCAAGAAGTTTTAAGAAAAACATTATAAAAATATTAGTCTTGGTGAATAGAAAAGAGAACCAGCGCCGAGAATCATCGGGAGAAGTCGAAGAAAGAATTCACCGGTGAGCTCCTTTTGTCCTTTCTACCTATTCACTCCAAATAGTTAATATCACTTAAAATTAATTTAATACTTAACGACGTTTTTATCGATTAAATTCATTTAATTATTAAAATAGTTAATTTTAAATATTACTTTAAAAAAAAAACAAAAAAGCCAATGGTAGGAATCGAACCCGGGATGGCTGTGTGGTAAGTTGGTACACAGGTACATTCCTAACTAGTAAAATTAATTTAATGCTTAACTACGTTTTTATTATAAATTAATAGTCGTATAAATTAAATTGATTATTAAAATATTAAATTAAAAAAAAAAAACAAAAAAATAAATAATAAAAGTAAACGGACGGAAAGAAATTCGAACTCGGAGTGTCTGTGTGGTAATGTGGTTTTGGTACACAGGTACACTACTAACTAGGCCATATTGGTGTTGCTTGTTATGGTGAAAAAACTAGTATATATATAAGTTACACGTACAATTTCAAAGACTTATTTCTTCAAAACTACTGGCCATTCTGAAATAAAACTTTAGGGTTTGCATATGTAATGTTTGCATATAAAATAGGATTAAAGGTTACCAGTGTATTTACACTTTTACTGAACAAACAGAGTTGTTTAATACTGAAAATATTGTATGGAAGGCATCAATTACTTTCAGTGCATTTATAGCTTCGCTCTTTTCCTAATTATTATTATTAAGTTTTAAAGTGGTTGAATTTTACGTAGAGTGTTTTTATACGTTATTTCTAATTTACCATTTATTTTAAGTTTTTTAAACTCTATTCATCGAGACCTATCTAATGAGTCCAAACACGATATTTCTGCTGTAAGTTTTCGAAGAGTATGTTCATCATCTGATAATACTGGTGCCAGCATGAAGTCAAGGTTAACAGATAACTAATTACTTTTATTTCGTCAAAATCTAATAAATTCATAATATCGCTACCTATTCAAATCAAAACAAGTATTAGGTACTTCATGTACTAGTATATAAATTCATGAACACACAAGTAAATGATTTTTAAATATATTCAGAGCCAAAAAATCTTTGTGCATTTAAAAAAATTTGCCGATACGGATTCACTATTGCAGGAAATTGTTGAAAAAATATATATCGAGTATAGGTATCTACTACTATCGACGAATACATTTGGCAACAACGCATGGTCTCGGTCGGAACGGCAACATCGCATATTAGAATACAAAGATAGTGGTAGAACGCGGAACGGCAACATGTTGCCGTTCCGCCACGCTACCGTTATAGTGGTAGAAAGAGAGAGATAGTGGAATCAGCAATATCTACGGATCGTGGCTGGATCAACTAAGTGAGCAAGTGTATATATATATATATATATATATACATTTGTCTTTAATTCAAAGGAAATATAAATAATGAACGCATCACATTTAAAACAGTAATAAGTACGTACGTAATATTATCACATGGTAACAGCACGTATTATGGCAAAAATAAACATCGGCTGATTTGAAAAGATTTATTATAGTAATAATAGTAATCTCAGGACAATTCACACAGCTTCATCTAGACCCAAGTTAAGCTAGCTGAAGATTATGTTATGGGTACTAGACAACTGATATAAATACAAAGATTTTTTTTCGTAAATACATATATATTATCTATACATAGAAAACACCCAGACCGTTACAAACAATCATACTCATGAATACAAATGTTTGCAGCGTGCGAGGAATCGAACCCTCGACCACCAAGCAGGAATCAAAGCGGTGTGCTAGATAAATCGCTAGACTACCGACAACTAGCTGTACACGCGACTTCGTCCGCGTGGAATTTAACTTCTTATATTTTAGAAAAATAAAGTGAAATTCCACACGGACGAAATCCCGTGTACAGCGAATCATCAATAAAAAAACACGTAGGTATCTCTAATATATTATACACTAGCTGTTCCCGCGACTTCGTCCACATGGTTTTTAACTTTATTTTTCTAAAATAAAAGTAGCCTAAGTTACTCCTTGTTACATCAGCTACCTGCCAAAAAAAGTCCCGTCAAAATCGGTCCAGCCATTTCAGAGATTAGCCGGAACAAACAGACAGACAGACAAAAATTGTAAAATATGTTATTTTGGTGTATGTACCGTATTTATATTCATATGCAAGTAGTAAAAAACGGTTATTTCAATATTACAAACAGACACTCCAATTTTATTTACATGTATAGATGTATAGATTAAAAAAAAAGTAACAGTCACAAGGCTAGTCGTATGCCTAATATATATAATAATGTAATAAATTCATTTAAACAGAAATTGCGGGAACATTATTTAAATTTCTAACTTTTTTACTGTCCTTCTCCTTTTTTCACATCTTTCTGATATATCCCTATAGTTCTGTCTATATTTTCTGTTTTTCTTACTTTCAATTTGAGACTGTACTTATAATTTGATTATCGGATCATTATGTATTTATTTATATAGAATATTTATACATTTATGGGTTATATTTACATATATATTTATGTATGTATATTGTTATTTTTTTATAAAAATTTATATTTTGCTTTGTATTTATATATCTTTTTTTGACATTTCTTATTTATATTAGTGCACCGCCAATAATCTTTTTCTGCACCACTCATAGTTGCCTGGTAATTAACGCGGCAAGATATTACGTCCACCACATGTACAAATTTTTTTGTGCATTAAAGTTAAATAAATAAATAAAAATACACTACTGTTTAATGAAAATGCGTATTGTCTAATGCTTTGAGATGTATCAAAATAAGGTCAACAAAAAAGTCCGTGATGGTATATGTCTATCTCTCAAGGATAACCAACAATAACCATTTTTTATCTTTTACATTTTACGGGAATTTTTTTTATCGTATGTTTCCCTTAAAATCATGTAAACTATGTTATTACGTCATAATCTAAAGAAATAATAATATTTTATAGTGAAATATCCACTATAAAATACCAAAAAATAGCAATGTAATTCGTTACGCGCGAATCAGCTGTTATAAGGTCAAAGGTCGGTGCACCCCGCGTATTTGATAAATAGTGCTTCTCTGGATGTCTTTAAGAGAAAATGGCAGTATGTACGTGTATATGTACAAGTCCTTAAGTGTTAAGTTTTTCAAATGTACAATAAAGAATAAATATTTTTAAGTACAGTACTTACGTACATTAATATAATACCTACACTTTTTACTTGTATCTATTGTTATCAAAATTAAATTATAAGTTCTTAACTTGACCACGACTATGTGACCCTCTCTTGGCGCCAAAACGAGTGAAAAAATGAACAGCATACGACGACGACGCAGTACCTATAGAGTGGAGCAACTGCTTATTCTGTTTTATTCAACTATTTAGTTCATAATTGATAGACCATTACGGTATCAGAGCCAAAAAGTCTTCTTTCTTTATTTATGTACTGTTAGATGCGACAGCGACTTTGTTTTATACTACACTATGTAATGATTGATATACCTAAAATATCTGAGGTTTGGACAAAAATTCAAAAGGTACTTTATTTTGAAAAAGTATTTTGAAAATACCTATTTTGCATTTAGTATTTGAAATACAAAACACAAAACTATTTTTGTTTTTAGAGTGACATTTCTATGAATTCACTGTCGATAGCGAGCGGTGCGATGGAAAAAGATAACTGTTTATAAAAAATATAATAAATAGCCCTGGACAATTAATACAGACTGATACTGAACTGATATAAATAGATATTTTTATTTTGTAAATACATATATAATATACATATAAAACACCCAGACCGATGAAAACAATCGATGACCGATGAGTACAATTGTTTGCACCGTGCGAGAAATCGAACCCGCGACCATCGGATGTAAAGCGGTGTGACCACCGAGGCAGTCGAAATATATAAATAATCTTATGAATTTAATTTATTCTAATTTGTTTGTGTGCGCGGGGTGCGGTGTACGGTGCTCCCCCTGCCTCCACCGTTGCTGGAGCTTGCATGTATGGAGCATTGCGAATATAAAATATCTAGATTAGTAAATTCATAATTGATAGACCGTTACGGTATCTATATATATTCGGATTAAAATAAGTATCGCAGTAAGGACCAGTATATAAAGTGATCAACACAATTAATTGATTTTTGAAATATATATACAGAGCCAAAAAGTCTTTGTGTATTCAAAAAATATCTAATTTGTTTGTGTGCGCGGGGTGCGGTGTACGGTGCTCCCCCTGCAACGGTGGAGTTACTATGTATGGAGCATTGCGAATATAAAATATCTAGATTAGTAAATTAATAAATTCATAATTGATAGACCGTTACGGTATCTATATATATTCGGATGAAAATAAGTATCGCAGTAAGGACGAGTATATAAAGTGATCAACATAATTAATTGATTTTTGAAATATATTCAGAGCCAAAAAGTCTTTGTGTATACCAAAAATTTAGCCGTTCGGAGCCAGTCATGCACGAATTATTAGTAAAAAATGTGTCGAGTATATCGTACTATCGACGAATATATATGGCCACATCGCAAAATAGAATGCGACGTTGCCATACCGCCTGAGATATACGCGATAGGAGTCAAGTTATTCAGTGCAAAAGGTGGAATCAGCAAGTGTTTGGCTTGTGGCGTGATCAACAAAGTGCCCAAAGAGGTGTTTATACATATATATATATTTTTTTTTTTTCTTTATTCCAGTCTTAAATACAAGGTTTTAAAAACGTTAAATTTTTTTGTTTCCAAATATTTATACATATTGCAAAGTATATACTATTAACTTTGGGCTTATGTTGAAAGGATTTGTTACACTGATGCTAAACTTGTTAGAAGCGTAATGTTGGTCATTTAGGAATAAATCTTTTGTACATTATTATACAATGCGTCACTTTTGTATCACAATTTTAGTGGTTACTTCAGTGTATAAATCATTTTAATGTAAACTTATATTTAAAAAAAAAGTGCATAAATGCAATATATGTACCCAGTGGCGGCTTTAGGCGGTATCGAACATGGCAGTTCCCCATGATCTCACTCTTATGCCCAATTTAGACTCAGCCCGAGTGGGCAGGGAAGTGAGCAGCGCGAGAGTGGAAATACTTCCCATGCCATTGGCGCTGCCACTCGCGCTGCCCGGCGCTCCCTCGATTGTCGGTTTTTCGTGCGCGAGTCAAAGGACTGGCAGCGTGTTTTACATTCAGCCCTCTCGCTCAGTTGTCGCCCGGCAATATTTCCTGCAGCGCGAGTGGCAGGGGAAGCGGCTGAATGTAAACGTAGCATTATATGGACCTCGCGTAATAACCCAAGCAAATTTTGAATCATTACATAGTAAACGGGGGATCGATCAGAGGGGTCTCTCTGTTTACAAACGTACTATATCTTAAGATATAATACAAAACACATCTTGCAGCCGCGATGTAGAAATTGTACCTAATTAACTATTGTGTATTATAATTAACAATTAATTTAAACAACTAGTGACTTCAATTACTTACCATTCCTATTTAGAAAAGAAAGAAAGAAAATTGTTTATTTGGTACACTGAAAATAATTTTTAAAATTTAATTTACATTTTATATTAATAATTAGAGTATCAACTAGGTCTCCGCTCAGCATATGTCGTGACGGGGTGCCACGACGCTGGTTTTCAGCGGAAACCTTCATATACAATAAACATAATAAAATAATAATAATAATACACATACATACATAAATCCAGGCGGACAACACAAAGCAAACATTTACGACATACTACCATATATAAATAAACATCAAACATAAACTACACACTGAAAACATAAAATAAACATAAATTCTGGTGACACTAGTATTACCCTGCATTACCCCGCTTTTGGAGTGCAGACTTTCTGAGTGAGGAGGAGTATTTTTTTTTAATTTATTTCTTTTATAATTTACATTGTTAATACAAATAAAACAATAGAAATTGTGGTTATTGTGTTTAATTACAAAAATAACAAGGTAAATAACACTAAACTTACAGTCTAACTTATATCTAAGACAATATCTCATTTTTATACTGCTGGTACACAATAATAATTATTATATACCAGCTGACCCCCGAACTCTGATCCGCCTCAGAATTAGGAGTTTTGAAGTTTAGTTACGCAATAAATTTCCTTTTTGAGAGTTTGTATGGGAAAATAAAATTTAATGTTGCTATTCTACATACAAATTCTTCATATTTTATCACCATTTAAACTAAAATCTACTTTCTAATACTCTCAAAGTATATTTCTGAACGCACCAAACACATCAATCAAGTGTCATTATAGTGTCATTTTTTGACTGACATGTTTTAAAAGTAAATAATTTTTCTGTTTTTGAAATCTAAATTTTCCTCGCAATTTTTCTATATTCTCTCACCGTTTAAACCTTACCTGGATTTCCAGGAATATTTCAGGAATAAAATTAGCTATATATATATATATATATATATATATATATATATATATATATATATATATATATAGCTAATTTTAGTAATTCTGGAAGCAGCCGCAGCCCCGGCAACGCGTTGCTGTGGCTAAGGTTCTTGAATAAAATAATATTGCGACTATAAATTGAGATGTAAGCTATCCTATCTTTCAAGTTGGATCAAATTGTACACAATGTGCAAATCAAATTTGCAATCAGTTCAGTAGTTTAGGAGTCCATCGGACAACAACGGGACACGTAATTTTTATATATAGAGATAGTAACAATTCCATCAAATGGGCCATCAGGTTGTCATTTTAATTGCATAAAAAAAATGTCACTATGACTAAAGCATCTGTAATCAGTCGTGAATCAATATTACTAATACTTAAAGGTATTCTAAATCGGTAACTACCCCCGCGGGTAGGTAGTGGTGAGATAGCTGCCTCCCGTTCTTTGCCACCAGCGCCAACCTCGGCGTCTTCCCCTGGACGAGGATCGCGGTGGGCTGTTCCTCAGGTCCCACGGACGCTGGTGGTGTCTTCGCTAAGAACTGCGCCAGTTCCTCGCGAGAGCTGAACGTATCGCCGCCGTAGGCTATTCTGCCTTCAGGAAGTTTGATGACTTTCCAGGATTCTGTGGTTTCGAAGTACCCGCCTTCGCCCTGTGGATATGTTTTGTGAAATTAATATATATACCTATATTTAGTCGTAATATTACACATACATAAATTGTAAATATATACGCACCCCAATATGCAAAAATTGAACAGAAAACATATATAAATAGTAATAATAATAATATGAAAAAAAAATGAAAACAAATGATTTAATGTTACATATAAGATTTTATGTCTACAGTCACTTGTGTGCGACTATTAAAATTAAAATTAACAAAAAAAAAATTGCCAATGGTAAAATGGAAAAGGTCGGAAGAGGCCTGAATCCTTAAATGGATACCCAAATAAAAAAGAGACATGGATAATTGGTGTAATTCTAATAATTATTGCCTGCTAATAATGAGTTAACAAAAATATATTTGACGACCTCGGTGGTCTAGCGGTCTAGTCTACCGCTTTACGACCGATGGTCGCGGGTTCGATTCCTCGCACGGCACAAACATTTGTATTCATGAGTATGATTGTTTGTATCGGTCTGGGTATTTTCTATGTATAATATGTATGTATTTACGAAAAAAAAAAAATATCTATGTATTTGTATCAGTTGTCTAGGACCCATAACACAAGCTTTAGCTATCTTAACTTGGGTCTAGATGGCGCTGTGTGAATTGTCCTGAGATTATTATTATTATTATTATTATATAAATAAAGTGAATAAAAATTATCAGAATAATATAAGTTAAATAGTAATATGATTAAAGAAATGCATGTAATATCATTATTTTGGAAAATAAAAGGCTTTTTTATTTTATTTTATTTATTATTATATTTAGTCGAGGATGTGACATGCCTGGTGTTTCAGGCGTCCATAAGCTACGACAACCATTTACCATCCGATGGGCCGTATGTTTGTTTGCCACAATAGTCGTATAAAAAAAAAGAAGAGAAAGACCGCGCGCGCAGGACTTTGGAATTCCAAAAAAAACCCCAACTGACCTCGAAAGTGGAGACAGCATAGTGGTTCCCCTTCCTGGCGGTGACAACCGACACGAGGGCGCCGTCCTGGCTGACGATGGGAGTTCCAGCCATGTAGTGGTTGGCCGACTCGAAGCTGGGCGCGCACCGCCACTGCGCCAGCTTGCCGTCGCTCGATATGATGAGAAGACGTTTGGTACGGTTGATGAACACCTGTAGGTTACATCTACTGTTAACAACATATGCATGATGACTGGGGCCCTCATAGGACACTGCAAATTAAACAAGCATATGGCAAAACTAGGCCTACAGTTTTCATGAGCGGCACGACAAAAATCTGCAGATTCTTCCAAACTGAAGAGGAAACGCCACTACACATCCTATGTGGTTGTAGCCCACTCATGCATAAACGAAATATCTCCTTTGGAAAGTTTTCTTTTTCCCGAGGAGATAAAAATCATTGCTCCTAAGAATATCCTTCAATTCTTGTCCCTGACGGGTCTAGGCAGCGAACTCTGAAAAAGGGCACACTATAGATCTATGTAGGTCGCAGTGCTACAGGTGCTACAAACACCTGACAATAGCCCAAACTACCCAATAAAAAAATACACCCACTGTTATTTCAAGCTGTTATATCACTGATCCCGACCAGAAAGAACCGTCTTTCACCTGTTAGAGGCCCTGGGCACTTTAGTATAATGACCATAGTAATAAAGCACTATTTTATTAAAATAGACAAAGTCATATATGAACATGACTCTTTAGATATATATGGGGGTACCTTACCTTCAAAACAAACCAGGCAATAATAATTTTTAAAACTCGTTATGTGATAAGGAGTTCAAGTTCTTGTTAGACATTTATAAAAAAAATAACAAAAACGAACAAATTGACCATAGTCGGTAAGCATTTGTTAAGACTGATTTTCAGGCGAGAGTAGAGTAGCTATCGGTTATCGTTTGGTAACGGAGTAGGGACTATACTAGACTAGGGGGCCCCAATACATCGCGGGGCCCTGGGCACGTACCCAGTGTGCCCAGTGGGGAAGAGGAGATTGGTCTAGACTCTTGTAGTCTTTATACGACATATTTTGTCTCATCTCTCTGAACTTCTAATTGACTAAGCTTCATAATACATCTCTAATAACCACCTTAGAAATTTTAGACTAGGGGAAAATTGGTCACTTTGAACTGTTGGGGCCATTGTAGTTATACCAAAAACCATTAACGTGCAACGGTTATAATTGCAGTTGTCATAGGATTCATGTGTAGTGGGTTTGTATACATTGGTGCAATATTAAGCATGTAAAATAATGATTAAAATTATTTTTTTTATCATTATCATTATATCAGCCCGGAAGACGTCCACTTCTGAACAAATGCTTAATTAAAATTATTAATGTAATGATTAAAATTATTCATATAATGATTAAAAATACTCATATAATGATTAAATCATTAATTAATGATTACTTTTTTAACAGCCATGTAATACATATAATGAAGCTCCAAAACAAGTGGCTAATATTTTGTGTCTGTAAGTACCTTCTCAGCGGTGTCCTGATCGAGGCGTACGTAGGCCAACTCCTCAAGTGGAGCCATCAGGTCTCGTGTGAACACGTCGCAATAATGGTGTGTGACTTTCGCTAATGTTTCAACCTGGAATATTCACACATATATACACAGCTGATATAAATACAATATTTAGTTTACAAAAGAGGGCCTGTCGCTCCATTTATGGTATAAATCCTAGAACCCCTAGGGAGTCATTGTGAGAGTGTTTTAAGGAATCAAATATCCTCACCGTTGCTTCTCAATACATTTATGAAAATATCATCTATACCAGGAAAAATATAGACAGTTTCAAAAGAGTTAGTGATTGCACCAATAAAAGCTTACGTAACAATAACAAACTGATTTTACCTAAATGTCGTTTGGCTAAAGTTAGTTAGTTACTAGCTGTACACGAGACTTCGTCCGCGTGGAATATAACTTTATTTTTCTAAAATAAAAGTAGCCTAAATTACTCCTTATTACATCAGCTACCTGCCAATAAAAGTCCCGTTAAATCGGTCCAGTCATTAAAGAGATTAGCAGCAAACAGGCAGATAGACAGACAGACAAAAATTGTAAAAAATGATATTTTAGTGTATGTACCGTATTTGTATTAAAATGCATGTAGTAAAAAACACTTATTATATTTCAATATTACAAACAGACACTCCAATTTTATTTATATGTATAGATTAGCTGTGTCCAAAGTAAATCCTTGATGCATGATATTTACATGCATCAAGAAGAACTGATGGTAAGTGATCACCGCTGCCCATGAGCACCCAACACTAAGAGAATTGCAAGTATGTTACCGGCCTTTTCATAAGGAATAAGCTCTTTTCTTCTATGTTCCCAAATTTCGTACATTCTATACGAAAGAGTGGTTCGGACGAAGAATCTAGTACCCTACTGACCTGTTCTGGTGTGCAGCAGTGTATGGGCACCACGCCACTGAACGTGGCATATCTGGTGCCGTCGGGCCGCTCATGCTGCTCCGCCGGGATCGAAAAATTCTCCACCAGACCCTTGTAGTGCTCGTTCAGCGCCGTCCGCTGCGACATTGTCACCTGCAATTAATTACAATAAAAATTACAACCCAGGAGAATTCACACTCAGAGGGGAAAAGTTAGTAATGTGGACAGATGACCCGATTTTTTATGAATGATATTGCAATGATACACCAGCCTGCGCTTACGGTATATGCTGGCGGGGCACCAGTGGAGGATAAGATGAGCATGAAATCAGGTCAGTTAGCCCTGGCAAATGGCAATTTACCACGATGATTTCAAGGAGGTACCGTGTGGAAGTCAACCTGATATGGTACGTTGTTAGCAAGGGGGTCATCAGTGCACATTACTAACAATCCCCCCCCCCCCCAGATCAGGTTGACCTCTACGTTATTAGTTCCATCATATGATAAACCATCGTGATAAAATCCTGGTAATTTATTCACGATAAACATGAGTTCATCTTATCATTCTCCATTAGTGCCCCCTCAGCGTAAACCACATGGTTGGTGCACTATTACATTGTCATCCATAAAAAAAACTACAGAGGGGAACGACCATCGTTAGTAATTTGAACAGTAACAACCAATAACCCTGGCCAATTCACACGGCGCGGGGGGAATGGTATACTTTGACTAACTACTCCATTACGGGCAACGACCATGTCAAGTTGACTCGTAAGTTCCAACTAGAAAGCATCATGATAACTCCCGATGAAAGTGTGTGAAAAGAAACCGGCTGAAAAAATGTAGATTCTTATGCCCAATTTACACTCAACCCGAGTGGGCAAGGAAGTGAGCAGCGCGAGAGTGTAAACACGAGTGGAAATACTTCCTATGCCATTGCCCCGCGCTCCCTCGATTGTCGGTTTTTCGTGCGCGAGTCAAAGGACTGGCAGCGCGAGTGACAGGGGAAGCGGCTGAATGTACATAAACGTAGCATTATGATGCCTTGGCTAGAAGTATTGTTTACAAGATAAAGAAGAAGCAATACATAAATGTACACATACGTTAGAGTTACTGTAGTTACACTTATTTGTTATTTATGTCTTGTATCGCCTGGTATGTAAGTTGTTATCGATATATCGGCTCGTTAGCCACAGCTCCACGTCCTTACTCAGTGGCGCTTGCGCGGGGAATATTTCCCCTCTTGCGCACGGTGGCCTGTGTACGCTCGGCGCGAGACTGCAGATAATAAATCGCTAGTGTTTCCACATACACTACAGTTGCCAACCGTCCTGTTTTCCCGGGACATGTCCTAGTTTTTGAAGTGTCCTGGTAAGTCCTGAATATTTATTTGGTACTGTCCTGGGATTATAAAGTATGCGCGCCTCTTAATGACTTGACTTGATTGTCAACAGTATAATTTTATCAAATACTTGTTATTACTGTACAATAACTGATTATATTAATTACTTGATATTTACTACATATTAATATAACTGTTGCAACACTATTACTGCGGTCTGGTTTTAAACTGGATAGTCCTGGGTTTTTTTAACTTTCAATCGTGGTTTTTTTAATTTGGGCTTGGCAACATATCAATACTAAATTGGCTTCTGGTATCTGTGATACCAGAAGCCACATTTTTATATACATACTAATGTACTAATATAATAAAATTGGAGTGTCTGTTTGTAATATTGAAATAACCGTTTCCTACTACATGCTTATTGATATAAATACGGTACATACACCAAAATAACATTTTTTACAATTTTCGTCTGTCTGTCTGTCTGTTTGTTTGTTCCGGCTAATCTCTGAAATGGCTGGACCGATTTTGACGGGACTTTTTTTTTGGTAGCTGATGTAATAAGGAGTAAGTTAGGCTACTTTTTAAATAAAAAAAGCTATAATTATTATGCAGAAAAAATTTTAACCTCCGAAGAATAAGGTTAAATTCCATGCGGACAAAGTCGCGTGTACCGCTAGTTATGTATATAAACAAACTTCGAGAAACAAATATAAATAAATATATATGTATATAGATATATATATATATATATAGATATAAACAAATATAGTCACGAATACAAATGTTTGGATCGTACCAGGAAACGAACCCGCGGCCATCGGAAATAAGGCTGTTTGCCGCTAGACCACTGAAGCCGTCAATGATTTATTTATATACTTTATTGCATCATCAGATACAGGAAAAGTTTAAATTAAATGAACCTATTTACTTGAATTGGCAAAATATGCAATCTAATCGCTAAGATACCACAGACAATCATTGAATGGTAACAAGATATTGTATAGATGGTAAGTAGTTGGTAATAATTTGAAAGTATCATACCTTCCATAGAAAATAATAAAAATGTACTATTGAATAATTTTATGGTAAACTAGGTTCATCCGCATGACATTTATAGCCATTTTAAACATATAGGCTTCTGATGTATTAGCTATATTATTGTAAAGTTTCATTAAAATTCATTCAGTGGTTTTTGCATGAAAGATAAACAAATATCCATCCATCCCATCCATACTCACAAACTATCGCGTTTATAATGTATACATATAAATAAATTTGGAGTGTCTGTTTGTAATATTGAAATAACCGTTTTTTACTACATGCCTGTGAATATAAATACGGTACAAACACCAAAATAACATTTTTTTAAATTTTTGTCTGTCTGTCTGTTTATTCCGTGTAATCTCTGAAATGGCTGGACTGATTTTGACGGGAATTTTTTTGGCAGGTAGCTGATGTAATAAGGAGTAACTTAGGCTACTTTTATTTTAGAAAAATAAAGTTAAATTCCACGCGAACGAAGTCTCGGGAACAGCTAGTATTAAAATGTAAAAGTATTTACCTCTCTCGAAGTTAAGCTATATAAATCATATGTTTCTTTAGTTTTAATTTTTATTTTATCTTTTCTTAATTTTATTATTTGCACTCCCGTGACCCACACACCACTTCCTGTGTCACGCGGTTTTGGGTTGACTAGAAGAGATCTCTTTTAGAGATAAATCCTCCTTTGTTAACAAAACTTATAACGTATATTCAAAACTTGTATTTAAAAATGCAATAAAATATATATAATTATACATGAAAGTTAAAAAATAATAAAAACGTAATTCAGCCGTATCGTACACACTCTGTGCTTGATGTTCAACATAATTCTATAACTTTTTCTACTTATTTCTCTGTGCTCAAAACATGTTAATGTCGAAAGCAACCCTTGAGTGCAGTCATTATTGTATATTACACAATATTGCATATATTAGATTATTTGTTATTGTTTATTTTGCAGGAAATACATTTTATTTTCGTTAAAGAACAAGCGTATCATTTACAACTTACTCGCGTCACAGCCGCGGAGTGAATGACAGAGCAGCTGTGAACGGACTCGGAAATCGTACTGACCAAAGAGTAAAGTAAACATACCAAAAGGTACTGACCTAAAGAGGGAGCAATTTATCATAGTGATGTGTCAACTCGAGTTGCGCATAATTCGAGTTAACTCGAGTTGAATTCTGACAACTGGAGTTGGAAGAATTCAACTGGTAAATGAATGAAATAAGTCAAAGAGCGAGAGCATGATTCTGTATGATTATGACATGAAATTTTCCGATTTTTAGCTTTTATTTAATGTTGTAACTAATCCTGAATAATGTTTAGATTAAATATATTTAAGTTTGTTATTGTCCAGTCTTATTAGTTTGTAATCTTGTTATTGTCAATTTTTATGTTTACTTTGTTAGTTGTAGTTTAGAACTTAACTTAATATGCTATCGTCGTCGTCGATCTCATATTGTATTATTTTACTGATAAAGGCTATAACAGAATAGCAGAGAGGGTGGACTCACTGCCCTCACTGAGTTGTAGACCGTTTTGTCTCATTCATTAGTTTTAAATTATATTATTGTATGGGCAACAGTTGTATTGTGTGAAAAGTTTTTGCTTGAAACAAATAAAGATCATTATTATTATTTATTATTTATATATATATATATATTATATATCTCCCTTTGATGGGGTAATAGACATATCATTGCGGATAAAAATCACCAAACAATGACAGTATAAATGATGAATGATGACGATGGAAAATTTTTAAGTGGAACACAAAAATTTGCGGATTATTCTACAAGTGTTTAGTATTACCTTATTATTATTATTATAATTTTCACTCGTCACAAATATTTCAATATTGATTTAAGGTCGTTATAATTTTTTTTCGCACATTCGTCCTATTATGTTATAATAAAATGATTATGCGTTCTATAAGTCCTTCCGCGGCTTTAAAGTGCCATTTCTACTCGCCCCCTATAGTTCGGTGAAGCTTTCAATGCTAGCTGCGCCCAAAAAAAAAACATTAGAATTGTTCGAAAAAATAAAAAAAAACACATTCCAGGTAACTCGAGTCAACTCGAGTCAACTCGAGTCATGTTTATTACGAGTTAGCACATCTCTAACTTATCAATATATGTTACAATCGTATTTGTATGGACTTTACTGGAATGGTGCATTCGCCTGCGCTAACGGCACCGTTAGGGGGGGGGGGGGGGAGGGGATTGTTAGTAATGGTAGTCCCCATCGCCAGCAATGTACCATGTTAGGTTGAACTCCACGCGGTTCCCCCTGGAAACCATCGTGATAAATTCTTGGTGAATTTACCACGATGGGCTAACTAACCTGAGATCGTGGTCATATTATGAGGGTGACGCAGTTGGAATCGAGCCACAAAGCGAGTTTCAAAGCGTTCGTGGCCCGGGTCCCCACCAACATGCTGCCCACCTTCATGAAGGAGGACAACTGGCCGAAGGGGGTGGTCTTTCGGCGCTACCGTGACAGATTGCCGTCGTCAGTGCCGTGACCATAAAGACAATTTTATTTACCTATTTTATTATTAATTCTTATGTATGTTAGTCTATAAGTTATTTATAATATGGGCCATGTAGCCTGAATTAAACAAAATAAATAAATATTATCATCCTCCACTGGTGCGCAGTCGGGTGCACCAATTCATTATCATATACAAAAAAAAACACCATTAAAAACACAATAGCACCGGTGAAACATGATAGAATGGGTATGACATCAGGTCAGTTAGTAATAATAGTACATCGTGACGAATTTGTTAGGAATTTATTGCTGTTGTTCCTGGAGTTACTGCGTGGACGTCATAACATATACACTGTTAGAAATGTCATTCCTCCCCCTTCCTTCCATGAAATAGAAATAGAAATAATCTTTATTCAAATAAACTCATTACAAGCACTTTTGAATAGTCACATTTTGATTCTACCACTCATTCGGAACGCAGATTCATCACAAGAGGAATGAGCAAGAAACTTGTGTGTTGCTCTTTTGAATAGATGTTTTTTATATAATAATTACAGTATAACAAGTAAGAGGCATGCGATAAACAACATAGAAATCGCTAAGCACTCATTATTAGTGTAATCAGATAATATTGTCAGCGCTATGGATTTTAAGTTTTTCTATACGATATCTGGGATGTAAGGTTGATTCTAAAAAAATGTTTTATTCTGTGTTATAGACAAACAATCTAGCGGTTTATTCAGTTTCTAATATTGCATAGTTTCTAAAAAAAAATTATTACAGTTACTTTATCGATAGTCATATAATTAGGTTTCAATTTCATGAAGATATCTTGAGGTACTGTAGTCCAGGAAATTTTTATTCTCTACAACTTTCATTCAAAACATTATCGAGTTATTTTGAAAAAAGGCGTTTTCAACCCTATTTTAATTTTTTCGTCCCTTTCTCGTCAACTAGAATCAAAATTTCTTTCTGAATATTATTATTCACGTATTTAACTATATAACTCAAACTGATGAAACTGTGACTGACTTACGTAGTGATCTATCAACGCACAGCCCAAACCACTGGACGGATCGGGCTGAAATTTGACATGCAGGTAGATGTTATGATGTAGGCATCCACTAAGAAAGGATTTTGATTAATTCTACCCCCAAAGGGATAAAATGGGGGATGAAACTTTGTCAATTTTAAACCGATCGGGCTGAGACTTTGCATGCATAAAGCTACTATGACGTAGGCATCCCCTAAGAAAGGATTTTGATAAATTCCACCCCTAAGGGGATAAATTAACGCGAACGAAGCCACGAGCAAAAGCTAGTTTTTATATATTGCGACAAAACTGGTCACATCATGTTTTATTTGAAATTTTACTGGATAACTGAGGAGAAAATTTTTCGTCAAGGCGTGTCACCCCCTTTATTCCCTTACTATAAGGGTTAGGGGTGTGAGATTGATTGTACGGCTATTTTAGATGAAAAACAAGGTAAGAATCCTTCATCTGATGCGAGTGCAGTTTTCATATGCTTAACCGCTAGATCTCTTGCCAGTACAGTATGTACCTACATTCATATGCATTTAGTGAAAAGCTGTAATTTTGAATAATACATAGACACTACATAACGAAAAACCTCTGATTATTCCTAATGTAGGTATAATATTCTTTATTCTTTATTGTACACACACATCTATACATATAAATAAAATTATAGTGTCTGTGTGTAATATTGAAATAATCGTTTTTTACTACATGCCTATAAATATAAATACGGAACATACACCAAAATAACATTTTTTTCAATTTTTGACTGTCTGTTCGTTCCGGCTAATATCTGAAATGGCTGGACCGATTTTGTCGGGACTTCTATTAGCAGGAGTAATTTAGGCTGAAGTAGCCTATTTTAGAAAAATAAAGTTAAATTCCACGCGGACGAAGTCGCGGGTGCAGCTAATGTAAAATATAAGGAAATCTAATACCGTACGACCACCCAAGCTGACAAATATATAATAATTATTATTATTATTGCGCACAGATAAACACAAACACAGACCAATAGATTTACATACAATAAAACATCTCCCTTATCCTCTAATTTCACAGACTAATCAAATTCAAAATATCAATGTAGGTCTATTACAGACTCTTATGATATGTCAAATCTACCGTCAGTTCGGAATGATTTCGAGATGAGAAGAACTGACAAGACACTCAGCTCGTGTTCTTTTCAAATAAAGTATGTACATGTTTACAATAATACAGATTCTTTATAAATTCAAATTTGGGAGAATAGAGTGACTCTGATGGTCACTCTAGAAATGAGAAGAGAGGACAGGAAACTCGGCTCGTATTCTTTTCAAATAAATGTTGTACATGTTTACAATAATACAGATTCATTTTTAAATTCAAATTTGGGAGAATAGAGTTACTACCAGCTTGTGCTATTACAATTTTGTTAAAAGGAAATAGTTTAATCAGTAGCCCTAATCAGAACAGATCACTTTCATCAACCAAAGCACAGGTTACAAACGTACAGCTAGTGTATTATATATATATAAACCTTCCTCTTGAATCCCTCTATCTAATAAAAAAAACCGCTTCAAAATCCGTTGCGTAGTTTTAAAGATTTAAGCATACATAGGGACGGACAGACAGAGACAGCAACTTTATTTTATACTATGCAACTAGCTACTCGCCCCGACTTCGCACGGGTGTACATGTATTATATATATAAACCTTCCTCTTGAATCACTCTATCTATTAAAAACACCGCTTCAAAATCCGTTGCGTAGTTTTAAAGATTTAAGCATACATAGGGACGGACAGACAGTGACAGCGACTTTGTTTTATACTATGTAGTGATGAAGTACTATTTAAAATCTTTAAAGTTAATAATTATTATTGTATTTATACTGAAACTAGCTGTGCCCGCGACTTCGTTCGCAAGGAATAGAGGACGAATGAGGAATTTCCATTTCATCCCCTATGTTATTTCACCCCCTTAAGGGTAAAATTCGTACAAACTTTGAATGTCATATAAAATATAAGTTTCAAGCTTCTAGCTTTAAAAATTATGATATTTCCATACAACCTTTCATCCCCCCTTTCAACCCCTTACAACCTGTTTATCGCATTAAAAAGCAGCCTATATCCTTCCTCAGGGTCTAGACTATCTGTATACCAAACATCATTTAAATCGGTTTAGTAGTTCTGGCGTGAAAGCGAGACAGACAGACAGAGTTACTTTCGCATTTATAATATTAGTCCTTACTAAAAATCCTTATTTTAGTAAGGACTAATATTATATATTAGTCCTTACTAAAATAATAATATCCTTATCCGTTTAGGAACGTCAAGTTTTTTGTATTAATATATTTTCTCTACCGTCCAGTTCAGTATACAGATTCAGTTGAGAAGAACTGGCAAGAAACTCAACTGAATTAAAAAAAAAAATATTGTTGAGTTTCTTACTTATTCTTCTTATTCTTGAGATTGTATACTTATTATATTAAACTCGAATTCAAATTCAGAAATCATTTATTCATGTAGGACATATTAACCGATTATGAACGTCAAATTTTTATCATTATAATTAAAAAATTTTCCCTACCGTCCGTTCGGTATATAGATCCAATTGAGAAGAACTGGCAAGAAACTCAATTGAATTACTTTTTTTTAAAAATCCGTTTATTTACAATGCATATTTATGAGACAGAAAGACAGACAGAGTTACTTTCGCATTTACACATATTAGTAAGGATAAAGTTATTATATTGACTTACCTATTCAATAATATTGTTTCGAACAGATAAATAGTACAGCAGTAATTATTATTAATATATTAATAATAATAATAATAAAGTTAATCACAATAACAACAAATTAAATAAGTTATATGAGATACAACCGAGCACTGTTCAAGTTTTAGAATACTATTAAAATTGGTTGTAACATTTTACAATTGCGTTGTGTAATCACAATATTTTTGTAGATATTGATTGTATCAAATATTTATTATCTATACATATAAATAAAATTGGAGTGTCTGTTTGTAATATTGAAATAACCGTTTTTTACTACATGCATACGAATATAAATACGGTACATACACGACAATAACATTTTTTACAATTTTTGTCTGTCTGTCAGTCTGTTTGTTCCGGCTGGACCGATTTTGACGGGACTTTTATTGGCGGGTGGCTGATGTTATAAGGACCTTTTACCATCGCACCGCTCGCCATCAACAGGGAATTCATCCCCACACGCTGGAACCTAAGTGGTCTCGGACAGTGCGGTTTCAGAGGAGCTTCCTCCCGCGTACACTTAGATTGTGGAATGAACTACCTGCTGAGGTTTTCTCACGAGACTACAGCATGGGGGTTTTCAAGAAGGGTATATTAAGGTTTCTTAAGGCAACGCGCATGTGACACCCCTGGTATATCAGGTGTCCATAGGCTACGGTAACCGTTTACCATCAGATGGGCCGTATGCTTGTTTGACACCTACGTGGTATAAAAAAAATAACTTAGGCAACTTTTATTTTAGAAAAATAAAGTTAAAATCCATGCGGATTAAGTCGCAAGTACAGCTAGTCTATATATGTATATCTACCTATTTATGCTTGTGTGACTTTGCGTAGATATCACTAATGATAACACATATCTCATGCTGATAAGATTTGTGATTGGTACTTATAAAGTTTAAACTCCATTACGCAGTACATATGTCATTTGTTCTCCTCTACAGACTGTTCCTACGGATTGTAATGCAGTTTTCAGCAATAGATAGAGTGATTCAAGAGGAAGGTTTATATGTATAATAATAATAATCTTAGGACAATTCACACTGCGCCATATAGACCAAAGTTTAATTTTTTTTGTAAATACATACATATTATATATAGAAAGTGGCGCCGGTGTCAGAGAGGTTGAAGAGTAATCGTCTATCATGGTATGGACATGTAATGCGTAGGAACGAGGATAATATTTTAAGAAAGGTGTTACATATGAATGTGGATGGTTATAAGGGCAGAGAAAGGCCGAAAAAGAGATGGATGGACTGTGTGAAAGATGATATGGTAAGAAAGGAAGTAAATAACGAGATGACTGCGAACAGGGATGAATGGAAGCGAAAAACATATTACGCCGACCCCAAATAAATGGGATAAGGAAGAAGCAGATGATGATGATACATATTATATATAGAAAACACCCAGACCGATACAAACAATCGTACTCATGAATACAAATATTTGTGCCGTGCGAGGAATCGAACCCGCGATCATCGGTCGTAAAGCGGTGTGCTAGACCGCTAGACCACCGAGGTCGTTAAAATGTATAATGTATAGTGTATAATATACATGAATAAAATAGAATAGAAAATTTCAATTTTAAGCACTTTTGAATAGTTATAACAATTTTTTTTATCTACCGCTCTTCGGAGAGCTGTTTCATCACAAGAAGAACGAGCAAGAAACTTGTGTGTTGCTCTTTTAAATAATCCTTGTAAGTTCACATTTTACAAGTCGAAACGTGTGAATACAAACTACCAACCAGCACTAATTTATTAGGGTCAAATTTATAAATCTATACATATAAATAAAATTGGAGTGTCTGTTTGTAATATAGAAATAACCGTTTTTTACTACATATATATGAATATAAATACGGTACATACACCAAAAAAACACTTTTTACAATTTTTGTCTGTCTGTCTGTCGGTCTGTTTGTTCCGGCTAATCTCTGAAATGGCTAGATCAATTTTGACGGGACTTTTATTGGCAGGTAGCTGAATAATAAGAAGTAACTTAGGCTACTTTTATTTTAGAAGATATCTTTTATTTTTGAAATATTAAGTTAAATTCCACGCGGACGAAGTCGCGGGAACAGCTAGTATACAATAAGATTAAATCAGTCGTAGTGATAAGAGAGATACATGCGTGTTACAGTATAAAAAAGGCCGGGAAATACAAAGATTTGTAATACATCCGAGCGAAGCCGTGATGGATCGCTAGTGTACAATACTGATGAACCGAGTCATCCGCACCCCCCTAAGAGGGTGCAGGTTGGGTCCTCGGGAGGAGCCTATGACTTCGGAGGCAACAACCCCCTGGGAGGCTGGATTTCAGCGCTTGTATATAGGCAAGAAATTGACAAAAAAAAATCAGGGTGTTTATGTGAATACGTAAATATACTTAACGTGTGTTAAAAAAAACATTATATCGCGAACACTGCGGAAATTATTCACAATAGAGCAAAGTGATTCACTTTAGTTTTATATTTAGCTCCAAGTAAGTTAATTTCACAATAATAATTAACATTATATGACTTTAAAAAAAAATGTGTATAAAATTATATATATAAAATAATTTCTCTGAATTAATAATCACTCTGAAATTATACAAATTGAAATAAAAAATAATCATAAAAATCGGTCACAATCCAATATAATATCGGACATGCGCGCAGAAATAATGACTTAACTATTTATCTACCACGCTCTCTTTTATTGAAGTCTAAAAATATATCTAAAGTGTTTAAGAATACAGTGCATTATTGATAGTTTTAATTAAAAACAAATACACTTACATCTCCATTAATTGTCTCCATATTCGACTCCATAACTAAAGAAAATCACTACGACACTAGACAATCACTAACTTTACAAAATAACAAAATTCGTTCCCAAAATCGCAATATTCAATAACGATTGCAAAACTGTAATAACAGCTATGCATGGAAAAATTTGTATTATATAGGGCGCTGCCAACACCCCCCGTTAGCGCCCTTAAGATCGCCAGAATAAAAAAACCGTTTACACGCGTTAAGTTACTGGCGAGTACCACTGGCGTAATAGACTTACGCTTTTCAGTATCGCATGTGCGCTGTAAACTCGGCTACTTGCCATGTCTAACTAAACTGTTCCCCGATAGTAGGTAGATCTGATTTTTATAAGAAAGTTTCCTATTATTTCATACATATACATATATATTACTAGCTTTTACCCGCGGCATCGCTCGCATAACTTCATTACTGTTTGCTAGATGGCGCTAAAGTAGCATAATGTTGATATTTTATTTTTTCGTTCTTTATATAAAATATATGTTTTTCTTTTTAAGAAAAAGTATCCTATGTTCATTCTGATACCTCCAAGTATATCTATGTGTACAAAATTTCATGACGATCGGTTCAGTAGTTTTTGCGTGAAAGCGTAACAAACATATCTACATTCACATTTATAAAATTACTAGCTGTACCCGCGACTTCGTCCTAAAATACTGATCTTGACCAAATAATTAAAAAAATATTTAATGACCTTACAACCTTTCTATCGCATTTAAAAGTAGCCTATGTCCTTTCTCAGGATCTAGACTATCTGTGTACCAAATTTCATTTAAATCGGTTCAGTAGTTTTGGCGTGATAGCGAGACAGACAGACAGACAGACAGAGTTACTTTCGCATTTATAATATTAGTAAGGAAATAGTAAGGAATAAGGATATTGCAAAATTAAAAAATATATTTATTAATAACTAGCGACCAGTCCTGGCTTCTCGCACTTTCTCACGAATCTTTAAATTCCTCGGCTTATTCTATACAATAACACGCATATATTATACATATAAACATTCTTCTTGAACCCCTCTATCTATTGCTGAAAACTGCATTAAAATCCGTTGCTTAATTCAAAAGATATAGGCGAAAAGACAGCGGCAACGATTTTTTTCTGTACTATGTAAAATACAGCAATATCATTAATAAAAAAAAAATAGAACTATGTTGTATGAGTGTATGTTATATCCCATTCGCGAAATAACTTTAAAATACAGATATACTTGATTATGGATGTTTTATTATCTGTCAAAGTTATGAAAGTAGCTATGGATTGTTGTCTATGGTTAGATACTACTTTTTTTTTATTTATTAAGTCACCAAACATAACACGTAACATAAGCAATTCAAATTCAAAAATCATTTATTAATGTAGGACCTTTTAGCCGCTTATAAACGTATTTCTTTTATTGTAACTTTTTCCTTACCCTCATTAATAAATATATATCATTAAACAAGTATAGATTTTTTTAATTATATAATTAAAGAAGAACACAGACAGATCAACAACAATAGAAGGGAAACAGATATATGTGTATCTTCTCTTTTGTATATGTATAATAAAAGATTTTTTTATATTCTCATTGTATAATGTATATTTATATTTTTCTGCTTCAGCCGTCATTTGATACAAAACTTTTAATTGTTTAATATGTTTCTCTTGAAGGGATGCTATGTTATGATTATATAAATACATATATAAATAAGTATAGATTAGCTAAAGATAAGAATAAACAGTACTTGATAATAAAAAACTGTCTATGGCTATTATAAGTTACGACTATATTATAAATTTATATGTAATAAACAAATATAGATGAGTCGAAGACAAGAATTATAATAAAAAAAAACTGTCCATAGCTATAAGAATCAATGACCATAAACTACGTAATATATTAAGCTGAACAATCGATCTAGCAACACTGCGAGGTTTTTCCACCGGAATAAACGGGTTTGACACGTGAAGTGACGTAGCTATACAATATTCACCCTACAAAAATGATTGCAATCAGAAATGATAATCTGTGATAATGACAATGACAGTCAATCATTAATTAATAGTAGATATATGTATATATACTAGCTGATCCAGCAAACGTTGTTTTACTATATAAATTTACTAGCTCGCCCCGGCTTTGCACGGGTGTAAATGCATTATATATATACATTCCTCTTGAATCACTTTATCAATTAAAAAAAAACGCTTCAAAATCCGTTGCGTAGTTTTAAAGATTTAAGCATACATAGGGACCGACAGACAGCGACAGCGTTTGTTTTATACTATGTAATGATGATGAAACAACATTTTGCAATAGCATATGCTGGTGGTCACTCTATTCTCTCAAATTTGAATTTAAAAATGAATCTTTATTATTGTAAATATGTAGGTATTGTATTTGAAAAGAATACGAACTGAGGTTCTTTTCAGTTCTTCTCATCTCGAAATCATTCCGAACTGACGGTACATTTGACATATCATAAGAGTCAGTAATAGACCTACATGAATAAAGATATTTCGAATTTGAATTCAAATTCATACTAATATATCCATAAAAACAAAGAAGAGAAATTTCCCTATATAATTTTAATGGATGATAATGGGATGGGAATGGGATAATGGGTACACCAACGGTGGGTCCTGTGGAGGGGTCATGGGGGTCATGACCCCCCTGACCTTAGAACTTAGACGGACCACTAATTGAACATAATGGTCATGAGGGTCATGACCCCCCTTGAGCCCAGAACTTAGGCGAACCACTAATTGAACATAATGATTTTATTTATATATTTTGTCACCATACAGATTGTATGTAACTCCATACCTTCAATATTTAATTAATTATATTTAAATAGTATTTCTCTGGATGTCTTCAAGAGAAAATGGCGATATGTACGTGTGTACATATATGTACAAGTTATTATGTGTTAAGTTTTTCAAGTGTACAATAAAGAATAAATATTTTTAAGTTAACTTACGTACATTAATAAAATACCTACTTTTACTTGTATATATTGTTATCAAAATTAAATTATAAGTTCATAACTTGACCACGATTATGTGACCCCCTCCTGGCGCCAAAGCTGGAACCGCTCTTGGGTGTACCCGGGTACCCTAACGGTTTACGCTGGCAGGGCACCAGGGAATATAATAGAATGGACATGAGATCAACTCAATTAACCCACAGTAATAAATTCACCATGAATTTATCACGATATTCTACATGGGGAACCGCGTGGAGATCAATCTGACTGATAAACCACATTGCTAATCATCTTACTAATATTATAAACGCGAAAGTTTATAAGTATGGATGGATGTTTGTTACTCTTTCATATAAAACTACTGAACGCATTCTGATGAAACTTCACAGTAATATAATTACAATCTCTCATCTCGCATAGCGCCATCTAGACCCAAATTAAGCTAGCTAAAGCTCGTGTAATGGGTAGTAGATAACTTATACACATACATAGATTTTTGTTTTTGTAAATACATACATATTATACATAGAAAACACCCAGACAGATACAAACAATCATACTCATGAATACAAATGTTCGTGCCGTGCGAGGAATCGAACCCGCGACCATCTTTTTTTACATGCATATGAATATAAATATGGTACATACACCAAAATAACATTTTTTACAATTTTTGTCCGTCGGTCTGTCGGTCTGTTTGTTCCGGCTACTCTCTGAAATGGCTGGACCGATTGTGACGGGACTTTTTTTGGCAGGTAGCTGATGATATAAGGAGTGACTTTGGGTTTATTTAGATTATTAGAAATCTAAAGTTTAATTTCCGGACGCGGACGAAGTTGCGGGAACAGCTAGTATATTAATAAGATACTGGTCGCCCAATAATAGAAATTTGACTAGAATTAATTAGAAATTTGAACATTATCAAATACTATAAGGGGCGTCCATAAATTATGTAAGATGTTGAAGGGGCGGAGGGGGTCGAGTCAAATCTCATATAATTTTACGTTGGTGCGAGGGGTTTTTTTTAATTCAATCAGAAAAAAATTAAGGATTTTGATCAGTTCTACCCCCAAGGGGATAAAATAGGGGATGAAAGTTTAAATGAAACTTTGTCAATTTAAACCGATCGGGCTGAGACTTTGCATGCATAAAGCTACGACGTAGGCATCCCCTAAGACAGGATTTTGATAAATTCCACCCCTAAGGGGATAAATTAACGCGAGCAAAGCCGCAGGCAAAAGGTAGTAAACTATAAGAGTGTTAAATTTCATACGCCTCCGTCCGCGCAATTTTTCGTAAAACAGAGTACAAGTTTTTGCTTCACGTATTAATCTATACTAATATTATAAAGCTGAAGAGTTTGTCTGTTTGTTTGAACGCGCGAACTCAGGAACTACAGATTCGAATTGAAAAATTATTTTCGTGTTGGATAGTCCATTTGTCGAGGAAGGCTTTAAGCTATATAACATTACGCTACGACCAATAGGAGCGGAGCTGCAGTGACAAATATTGCAAAAGGTACGGAATTGCGCGGGTCAGTATATAGTCAGTGTATAGATAATGAGCACCGAGAGCCGGCATTGTACCGGGACTTCCCCGATATTTGAATGCGGAATCAATACATCCGTAAACGTTTAGCCTAGCCCAATTGTTGTATCATTGATTGTCAGTGCGCGCCGCTCGCTGCGCGGAGACGCCGCGCCATCTTACATCCTATCAAGTTATACTTACATTTCAAACATTTCTGCGTAGCTAACTTAGTACAAAATTATATAATAACAACGAAATAAAAAAATACTCATAAAAAAAAACCAAAAAAAAGTAGCACTTCTGTAAGTTACGTTTTTTTTTTATGTATTGTACATATATATCTTTATTGAATAATACTTAATTAATTAATTATTTATTTGTTCTAAATAATACATAAAAGAAAGACACTGATCGTATCTATTCAATCTGTACATATAATTAAAATTGGAGTGTCTGTTTGTAATATTGAAATAACCGTTTTTTACTACATGCATATGAATATAAATACGGTACATACACCAAAATAAGATTTTTTATCATTTTGCTCTGTCTGTCTGTCTGTTTGTTCTGGCTAATCTCTGAAATGGCTGGATCGATTTTGACGGGACTTTTATTAGCAGGTAGCTGATATAATAAGGTGTAACTTAGACTCCTTTTATTTTAGAAAAATAAAGTTAAATTCCATTAACAATTAGTCTTATAATATAACTTCCTTACATATAAACCACGCCACGGATTCGACACGAGTTTCAATGTCAATTAAATATTTGTTACGGAAGGTTTGTATGCGTGTAAAACACGTAAATAGACGAGCAAAGTCTGTACAATCTACTAGTGTTATCAACAATATAAAAGCCACAATATCAACGATTTTAAATATGTAAGAACTCACCGGTATGGTCAGTGTAGTAAAAAATATAAAACAAAATGTACACAATGAACTCGGAAATTTGACCATGTCGTACATGATGTAATATTTACGTTTTACTTATAGTTAGCTTTGATACACCCATGGTTATATATACCATCTGTATAGTGACGTCACATAGCAATAAATATAAGGTGCATTCATACAAAACGGTGTTTTTTTTAGATGATAATGAATGAATTTAGTTTATTAGCATACAACGTTATAATTTGTTTATCTCATTGCTTTCTTGATTCAATTATTTTAGAAATATGAAAGCGTAGCGGTTTTTGTATTGCTTGCCGCATGCATTCTTATGTAAAATGTGAATACTATAACCATTAGATGGCAATTGTGAGTAGCTATGATGAGGTCTGGTGTTTTGAGTAGTCATGCTCACTAAAATGTCCAGACTTGTGGCGGCGTGGTGGGCCGGGTCATTGGGCTCCCTAAAATATGGTCGAGCGCAGTGGTGGCTGGCTCATCCGTCATACTCGTGAACGGGTGCTGCTTGTGTGGACTGGTCTGCTCTAATCACTATGACTTATTTTCTCTTATTAATTGTTTAACCAGTTGTTGTATATTGAATGTTTTTTCTATTTTATTATTTCATTGAATTAGTGCTAATCGGTGGTTTGTATTCACACACTTAAACTTAAATTGTAAGTAAGAATAAATTATTTAAAAGAGCAACACACAAGTTTCTTGCTTG
Source organism: Achroia grisella (assembly GCF_030625045.1). Lineage (NCBI taxonomy): Eukaryota > Metazoa > Arthropoda > Insecta > Lepidoptera > Pyralidae > Achroia > Achroia grisella. Next base: position 139,889 of record NW_026712958.1, read on the forward strand.
TTCTTCTTGTGATGAGACAGCATTCCGAATGAGCGGTAGATTAAAAAAAATGTTATGACTATTCAAAAGTGCTTCAATGTAAGTTTATTTGAATAAATTATTTTCTATTCTATTCTATTCTATTAATCACGTATAATATAAAAAATACCCACATATATTTAAGAGAAACTGTGACATTCCAGAAAGAAGAAGTAGACAAATACAAGCTATATGTCCCTAAACAAAGATTGGCACTTTTTTCAAATAATGTATCTTGTATGGCCATAAAAATTTTCAATAATCTTCCAGAATTATAGAAATTTGAACAATAAACCATTTAAAAGTAAATTATTTGAAGAATTACTAAATAAATGTTATTATTCCACAAATGATTATTTAAATGATAATAATGGATTGTAATAATAATGTATTGAATTTATTTATTTATTTATTTATTAGCATACAAAACAGATTACAGTCAATATAATAATATCACTAGGAGCGTGTAGTTCGGTACAAAACTGGATTGTTATCCAACACTATGTATGCCTAAGAGCTAAATTATATAGACGCATTCAATATACGCTAGGTATCTAGATAAGCTGCTGTATTAATAATTTTAAATATATTATATAACGAGGGTAGTTCCCCTATTTGGGATACCTCGTCATCAGAACCCATGTTGGGCAGAGTGTAGGCAAGAAATAATAGTCTTATTGCAAAATCTAATCGTCTATTCACTCACTCCCATTAACAAAATAATAAAATCACTAACAATCAGTCAGATGACAACAAATTATTCAGGGAAACGCGGCAAGTTCGGTACAGAGTGCAGCACAACCTCTCACGCTCGTGCCCAATTCAAGTGCCGTTTCGTAATTAAGATCGATAATAGATGGCGCTATTCTAGTAGAAATTAATCAATTGAGCCTCTTTGTTGACTCTGCGACATATATGTAAATATTATACTAAACTTTTACATGCCGGAAACGGTAGGGCATGTTTGAAACTATTATAATCTTAAGACCATTATGTACACATGTTCCAGTAAATAAATTCAATTGAATTGAATCCACTGGTATGGTGAAAGGTTTATGAATGAATCCACCTGCGCTAACGGTTTACGCTGGCGGGGCACCAGTGGAGGATGATAGGATGAGCATGAGGTCAGGTCAGTTAGCCCATCGTGACAAATTCACCGGGAATTTATCATATGGTTTCCAGTGGAAACCACTGACATGGTATATTGCTAGCAATGGAGTTATTAGTCCACATTACTGACAATCTTCTTTTTTTCCCCTTTTGGATGATTATTTATTCATTTATTTCAAGCAACTAGGACCATATTATAAATACTTTATATACTAACATACATATGAAATAATATTTTAAAACTAATACATTGATATTGCCTGTGATCACGCCACGGTAGCGCCGATATACCACACCTTGCGGCCAGTAGTCCTCTTTCATGAAGGTGGGCAGCAAGTCGGTGGGGACCAGGGCCACAAACGCTTTGAAACTCGCGTTGTGACTCGACTCCAGCTGCGTCACCCTCAATGTCCGGTTACTCTTGGTACGAATATAATCGACAATGTCCTGCTCCTTAGTGGCGTAATGTAGACGGGACAGGTACATTGTCGTGGTTGGTGTAGCAGCACGCAGCAGAAAGTTGGGCCCAGTGAGTGCAGTACCACAATGGTTCCTATTGACCCTGTTTATGCGCCTCTTCTTTTGTACCACGACGAAACCATCATCGTAGTGGTTACCAGTGGCATCACACGTAGGGTCAATGTTCTGTGCCGCTTTTGGCACACGCCACTGTACTGAAGCAGTCGGTTTGCTAGCGACGACGGCGGCAAAAACAACGACGCTGTGGTTGCACCGAGGATTTTATTGGCGCTGCTGTTGGAAAAACTTATAGTTTCAAGAAACTTAAAGACTGTACAAGTAGAAACTTACGCAATAAAAATAAGTTAATTTTACCTAAATGCCGTCTACACAAAGTTAGTAATTCATTTTATGGTAATTGCGTAAGATTCTATAATAAACTGCCAGAATCTACGCTAAATCTGACAGAGAGGCAATTCAAACTTTATATTAAACAAATGTTATGTAAAAAAGCCTATTATAAGATAGATGCATTTATAGATGATAGCAATATATAGCAAGAATAAGTTTATTTGCGGACAACGTTATAAATTATTTTTCATACTGCTTTCTTGATATATGATAGCGTAGCGGCTTTTGTATTGATTGCCGCATGCATCCTCATGTAAAGTGCGAATACTGTAACTACCATGTAGTAATTTTTGTAGCTGTAACGTGGTCGAGTGGAATGAGTAGTCATGCTCACTAAAATGTCCGGACATGTGGCGGCGTGGTGGGCCGGGTCATTGGGCTCCCTAAAATATGGTCGAGCGCAGTGATGGCTGGCTCATCCGTCATACTCGTGAACGAGTGCTGCTTGTAGGGACTGGTCTGTTCTTATCACTACGACTGATTTAATTTTTATTGACTTATTCTTCTTGTGATGAGACAGCTTTCCGAATAAGCGGTAGATTAAAAAAAATATTGACTATTCAAAAGTGCTTAAATTAAGTTTATTTGAATAAATGATTTTCTATTCTATTCTATGCTGCTTCCACATGGCGCGGGGGGCGCGGCGACCTGCGGTGATACAACAGCTGGTGACGTCAGCGCCGCCGTGAACGCATCGTGGCATGCCCCACGGCGCGTGTTGATGTCCGTAGCGTCAAGTGACCTAGTTTCTTTTTTTTTTCTCCATATTCGTCCATCTCCTTTTCAGTGATGGAACAGGCAAAGATCCTTAGACCGTACAGCCTAGTCTACGTTTATACTTCTTCATATTTGAACAAGTGATGAGGCCAAAGGCCAATTCTTATGTATGTTTATTCATTATGTTTTCATTCGTGTTCAAAATTTAAGTCTTATCCATAGTCCATATCTTTGTATCAATTATTTAAAGTTTTATCGATATAGAGGTAACGTATAAATGTTTTCCGATTTCTTGTAAATGTTCAGTAAATTATCAATAAAGACCAAGCGTTGAATATTATAAGCGGAACATTCGAAAAATATGTGATTTAGGGTCTGACTGCTTGACCTAGTTTCTTTTCACGAGTCACGCAAACTGTCCACGCTCTGCTTACCGCGGGACTAGATGGCGCTGTGTTAATTGTCCAGAGGTTATTTATTTATTATTATTTATTTAAAAATGTATTATATCTAAAATTACTTATTCAAATTTATTTTGTACCTATTTTACGTAGTATAGCTAACTGATGTTGGATGTGAACACTCCCTAATAGGATATCCGCTGATTGACGGGCGACCCCGTAATCTTAACATGGCGAGTAAATCAGATAAACATGTTCATACATGTATATATTGTTAGGGAATATACTCTCTGCTACCAAAATGTTAGGGAATTTACTATGTATATATATAGGGAAAAATATGTGGAAGCGTCTGTCACGTACCTGTATGGTTCTGCGGATTTCTTGGGCTTCAGGATCTCGAAGATATCTTCGCTAGCTTTCCAGTTTCACAATAGGTTTCACAGTAGGTTTAACACAGTTCTAATTTATTTCAATTCACAACAAATGCGCGCGCGTCATGTCCGCTGTACGGTCAGTTCAGTACTGTAGGTAAGGGAGGGGAACAGAAACCGCGGGAGCACAAACTAACGGACTCTAATATAATAATCTGTGCTTACGATGGTACAGGGTAGATTTTGAATATATATATATATATATATATATATATATATATATATATATATATATATATATATATATATATATATATATATATAACACAAACCGCGAAAATTACTCTGCGTCACATATTCCCCGTTTTTGCAACAATTTTCATTGCAGCTCCGCTCCTATTGGTCATAGCTCATCATCATCATCATAATCGCAGCCCGGAAGACGTCCACTGCTGGACATAGCTCATGACACTCACAAATAACGTGGCTATCTATTGCTAAAAGGATTCCCAAAATTGGTTTAGTAGAACGAGAGATTAACTCTATAACCTCCCAAAATTTTGTATCTTTATGTATATTGTATTAGTACCTGTTTTTTGGATATTATATTTATATATTTAGTTTTAATTATTTATGACATTTTTATTAAATTATTAATTTCACAATTTGACCCACTCAACACTTCCTATGCCACGCTCTATTGGGTTGACTGCAAGAGATCTCTTTTAGAGATAAGTCCTCCTTTGTTAACATTATGTATTTCTAATTAATATATATATATATACTTATAATTAATCTAAATATATATAACTCAAAGATGACTGACATAGTTATCTATCAACGCACAGCCCAAACCACTGGACAGATCAGGCTGAAATTTGGCATGCAGGTAAATATTATGACGTAGGCAGCCGCTTAAAAAGAATTTTGATTAATTCTACCCCCAAGAGGATAAAATAGGGGAGGAAAGTTTATATGAAACTTTGTCAATTTAAAACCGATCAGGCTGACACTTTGCATGCATAAAGCTACTATGACGTAGGCATTCCCTAAGAAAGGATTTTGATAAATTCACACTATGTCAGTCACCTATGAGTTATATATATTTAGATTTTTTTGACATATTCTTTTTGTTACATTCTATTATATATCCCTGTCATATTAGACGCATTTTATTTTATCTCCGTATTTTCCTTATCAAAACCCTCACTTATCAGACACATTAGATACCTCCGCTTCAGTTACATTAACATCGTTAGGCATATATTGTAAGAGTTTTTAATTTTTAGGCATTTAGTATTTAACTTTTAAATACTAAATTCCCAAAAATTCAAGAAACAAAATAAAAGTATATTAAAAAAAAAATAGAAGCACTTATGAATTTTTTTTTGTGTTCTACCACTCTTAGGATAAGAAGAATGAGGTAGAAACTTTACGTGTTGCTCTTTCTAAGGTTTGGTTTGAATACGAACTAGCAAATAGCACCAATTCACCAGAGTGAAATATCAAATATATGATTGGTTGAACAACAAAATATAATCTGTCAGAGTTGTGTGTGATATACATAATAATATATGTATTTAGAAAATGACTATTTCATTTTCTAGAAATAGAAATAGAAATAGAAATAATCTTTATTCAAATAAACTCATTATAAGCACTTTTCAATAGTCATATTTTGATTCTACAACTCATACGGAATGCAGAAATTCGGAATTTCTAAATACATATATGACAAAATATTTGAATTATATGACTATATGTTTTTTTTTCTAGAGTTTACCTACTCTAAGACAAGGATATAGAAAAAGAGGACGACCAAATAGAAGGTGGCAGGATGAAATAGAACAGCAGGGAAGATATGTACCAGAGTCTCACAAGACAGAGCAGAGTGGAAAAGATTAGAGGAGGCCTTTGCTTGGAAGCTATCAGACGACCAAGAACTAAATATAGTATAAAAGCAAGAAAAAAAAACAAATAAAAAAGTCTGAATAAAAAAAGGCTATAATAATAATGAAAACGTACCTACTCTAATGTTATTGATCATAGATCTCTACAGCTTCATTTCGAAAATGGAGGAGATAGCAGTCCTAACCGGAGTGGACTTTTTTTTTTTTTTTTTTTTTATTTTATTTTGGCCTTGAACGGTATGTGTAGCTTCTGAACCTGCCTAAGAAATACGACTATGTATTTAGGACATCGCCGGATATTCGAATCTAGCGAATCGGAGAGACTATTTGAACCTATTTTTTTTTATTCTACCACTCATTCGGAACGCAAACTCATTACAAGAATGAGCAAAAATTTTGTGTATATACAAAATATAAATGGCAAAGTTGACATAAATAAATTAATTACTTGAGTATATATTTTTAGCGGCTAAGATGGGGCCGCTATTATTTATGATTATGTTGTGTTCTTGTAGCAACAGCGGGAAAGAAGGAGGTGAAATGATGAGTCCAGATTGTTGTTATGTACATATTTATAATTACGAAATATTTACAATGAATATATAGGTATGTACAAGAAAGTGATTCGGTCTCGAATACAAGCTTGTTATTCTTCTTGCCCCATCGTAACTAGGCAACGGTGTTGCCGCACGATGATAGTAGATTCGCCACATATTTAATCGAATTATGTTTTATTTTGCGGAAGTCCACTTCACTACTTAACGGATTCTAATCATTTTGTTTAATACCGCTACAATTAGCACTAAACCGAGAATGTTGATCGCGGGTTAGTCGCCGATGAGTCAACACTACACTTCGGAGCTGTACCCGAACTCTATTTAACGCCTGATGATGCCTCGTTCGGAGGTGAAACACGTGTCGCAACATGGGTGTAGACTCAATAACGGTCGGAATTTCATCACCATTCGAGCAGGTCGTAACGGTAGTCAAGTTTCCACACCGAATATTTGTGGTCTCACACATGCTAATCTAATAATAATAATAATTTATTTGCTTAAAAAACACAGTATAAAAGATGGTAATTAAAACTTAGTATCATGTGTCTTGCCATAGTAGTGGCATGCAAAATAGTATTGTTTAAAATTATACATAATTAACTATACAGAGAGAAATAATAATATTAATAATAATAGTTAAATAGGATCTCTCTAGTCGGTATTTATATATTGTCAAAAAAATTCTTTAAACTGTAAAATTCCTTATTTTTTAACCATTCTCGTAATATCTTCTTAAATAATATTTTGTTATTCAATATTAAATCGTTTGTACTTATTATGCTTTTTTTTTATCTCAGGACAATTCACACAGCGCCATCTAGACCCACGTTAAGCTACCTAAAGCTTGTGTTATGGGTACTAGATAACTGATACAAGTACATAGATATTTTTTTTTCGTAAATACATACAGATTATACATGGAAAACACCCAGACTGATACAAACAATCTCTCGGTGCAAACATTTGTATTCACGAGTATCGTGAATACAAATGTTTGCACCGAGCGAGGAATCGATCCCACGACCATCGGACGTAAAGAGGTGTGCTAGACCGTTATTCGTCTTCAATGTCTCAGGATTACAATTATAAATTCTTATACACATATTTTCACAGTTTTTTGTGTACTGTGTCATTGTATGGGTTTTAGCAGGTATCGTAGCGGAATTAAACAAAATAATATACATCCATCAAGTAGCATTTAGACACGTGTTTATGACATGATTACGTGGATGATTTCATGTAATTTCATCATAATGTTTCTGAATCAACGGTAATTTTATTTACAAAAATAAGTTGTCGCAATATCAATATGGTATTAGTCATGAGTTATGAAGGGTTTATATAGTATATAATAAAGTCACTTTCGTTGTCTGTTCGCTTCGTTCTGATTTCTTTTTAAACTATTCAACGGATTTTAATACAATTTTCAGCAATACCTAGAGTTATTCATGAGGAAGTTATATGTATTTAGTAGTTTATTTAAGTAGAAGGAAGAAACTTCCAATGGCAAGTATGTATGTTTGTGTTCCTGTCCTACTTGTAGGCATGGTAAATGTGGATATCTCAACTTCATTTTGTATTTGTCCATGAAATATTTAGACACCGTACATTCAACTGTTTGACCATTTTCAAGCTGGAGAGGGAAACTGGAAAAAAAATTATGTATAAAGTTTAAAAACCTAAAAAGAATAATGCCGCTCATTGACTTCCCTCTATGGCATTCACCCTGTATTTCACCCTGGATGTTCATTTTATTCGAGGGTGAGCAAAAACTAAAAAATAGCGCCCTTTCCTTGCGGCCAACATATTGGCCGCAACATCATCATCATCATTTGAGCCCGGAAGACGTCGCGTCGTGACAAATTTCTCATGATGGTTGCCAGGGGGAACCGCGTGGAGGTCAACCTGACTTGGTACATTGCTAGTAATGGGGTCATGAGTCCGTGATCAAGTTGTCAAAAGTGCGTCAAAAGTGATAAGTTGTATATTCATCTGCCAAGTTCGAATCTGCCGCCCCCAGAACTTGCCGGCGGGGCATGGGTCTGTATTTTTTTTTTGTGGATGATAATGGAATGGTGCACCCGCCTGCGCTAACGGTTTACGCTGGCGGGGCACCAGTGGAGGATGATAGGATGAGCATGAGGTCAGGTCAGTTAGCCCATCGTGACAAATTCACCAGGAATTTAACACGATGGTTTCCAGGGGGAACCGCGTGGAGGTCGGCCTGACATGGTACATTGCAAGCAATGGGGTTATCAATCCACATTACTAACAATCCCCTTCCCCCTCATGGGGCTGTATTGCCTCCTCCCTCCCCTAGATTCGGGTCTGTATGTACTTATGGATTATGTATGCATGGATTAAAACACGTTTATATTTTAAAATCATGTTTTTTTATATGAATGCTTGTATTGAGGTTTACATGTAATGATTATATTTGAGTGCGCTACATATTTGACATTTTTAATTAAAAGTTATATTGCGGGTGACAAATACAGATACACACAATTATTGTTATATGTACAACGGTATGTTGGCATATACATATAGTACAGAAAATCCGAAAGAAATTTGACGCGGATGAAACCGGGGGCTTAGCTAGTGCTATATAATATTATCTTATCTCTGGTTATCCGGAACTGAATTCCAGTAAAAACAGCACCAATTCCGATATCTTCAAGACTGATAAGGTAATCTTAGTGGAGTAAAAAAAAAATCTATACATAGTTTAAAATTAGATTTCGTCTGTCTATTTTACTTGTAAACCACTCAACTGAATTTGATACGGCTTTTGCTTGCGTTTTAATAATTTCTTCGGTAATGAAATCAAATTCAAAATATCTTTATTCATGTATCTATTACAGACTTATGATATGTCAAATCTACCGTCAGTTAGGAGTTATTTCGACTTTTTTTTTCGGACTACTCTAATGCTGTTGGCCGCAGCTGGCCTTTACAGCTTCACCGGACGTTAGGGAGCGAGTGCAGATGGCACTCCAAACCAAAGGAAGGACTTATGGAGCGGCTGAAGGCCAACTCCTGCCTGACGGATACGACTTTAGTCTGAGGGCACCACTAGGGGTTCGAACCTCGGCTCAGGCCGTCGTACTTTCGATCCCCGTTTGAATTGGACGGGGGATCGATCGGAAGTGATTTCGAGATGAGAAGAACTAACAAGAAACTCAGCTCGTATTCTTTTCAACTAAATATTTTACAATAATACAGATTCATTTTTAAAGTCAAATTTGTGAGTATAGAGTGACCACCAGCATATGCAATTGCTAAAGCAAATAGTCTAATCAGTATTCGTAACCTGAACAGACCAGCAGGACACGTTCACAAGTATGACGGATGGCCGCCCGTCATTGCAAAGGTAAAGTTAACTAGAACTATGTTCATTTACCATACACCTTACACATAGTAAGGTGTATGGTAAATGAACATAGTTCGTTTATGATTTTATAAGTATAAATGATAAGACTGCCTCGGTGGAACAGAGGTACTTCGCTTTAACTCCGACAGTCGGGGGTTCAATTTTTCACACGGTATGAGCATTTCTATTAAGTATTAAGTATATACCTTATTTATATTCACATGCGTGTAGTAAAAAACGGTTATTTCAATATTAGAAACAGACATACCAATTTTATTTATATGTATAGATGTATTTATTAACCGACAGAACATATTTACGCAGTTTCTTGGTTGCATGAAATAGGTAAACGGCACTACAAAGAGTTGAATTGCTTTCCTTATCGATATTTATCATTATAAATAAATACACAAATATAACTGGGGCAGATGGCGGACAATTTATAGGTATTTACGCATAAAAGTAAATATGGAAATGCCCCTGACATAAATAATATACCATACTCCCAAAAGTCAATAACGCCATGACTTTAGTTTATGGTTGGTAATGTTTTAGGGTAATCACAGTTTGCATTTCATATCTATTCCTGGCCCTTCCCTTTTCATCTACGAAATATAAATGGCTATAAATATAAGGTACAGATTATACTTGTATTATTATTATCTTATGATAATCTATATCATCATTACATAATATAAAACAAACTCGCTGTCGCTGTCTCTCCGTCTTTATGTATGCTTAAATCTTTAAAACTACGCAACGGATTTTGTAGCGGTTTGTTTTAATAGATGTGATTCAAGAGGAAGGTTTATATGTATAATACATGTACAGCCGGGGCGAGTAGCTAGTATATGTATAAAAATGAATTGCTGTTCGTTAGTCTCGCTAAAACTCGAGAACGGCTGAATCAATTTGGCTAAATTTTAGTGTGGAATTATTCGTCAAAATCCAGGGATGGTTTAAAATGAAGAAATTGCATGTAAAATAGAAAAACAACAATTATGTTTTCCCATACAAATGGCTGATATCTGTCAAACTGGGTGTGTTAAGAAATTTATTGCGGAACTAAACTTCAAAAAACTTTTGACATATTTAATTTTGACGCGAAACAGCGTTCGCAGGGTTAGCTAGTGTAATGTAAATTGGACTCTATTTTGCGCAATCGGCTTCTCATCTCAGCGGTTGCATATGTAGAATAGAATAGAATAGAATAGAATAGAATAGAAAATCATTTATTCAAATAAACTTACATTGAAGCACTTTTGAATAGTCATTACATTTTTTAATCTACCGCTCGTTCGGAAAGCTGTCTCATCACAAGAAGAACGAGCAAGAAACTTGCGTGTTGCTCTTTTAAATAATTTTATTATTACTTTACATTTTTAAGTTTAAGTGTGTGAATACAAACCATCAATTAGCACTAATTCAATTAAATACTCAAATAGAAAAAATATTGAATATATAACCAACTGGTTAAACAATTAATAAGAGGAAATCAGTCATAGTGATTAGAGCAGACCAGTCCCTACAAGCAGCACCCGTTCACGAGTATGACGGATGAGCCAGCCATCACTGCGCTCGACCATATTTTAGGGAGCCCAATGACCCGGCCCACCACGCCGCCACAAGTCTGGACATTTTAGTGAGCATGACTACTCAAAACACTAGACTACGTCAAAGCTACTTACAATTGCCATCTGATAGTTATAGTATTCACATTTTACATAAGAATGCATGCGGCAATCAATACAAAAACCGCTACGCTTTCATATTTCTAAAAAGAGCCGAGTCGAGACTACTAAAGTAATCAGTCAAGCTTCTCCCAGAAGCGCAGAGGTCTCCTGGTGTCTTCATGGGCTTCACGGAGCGACCTCACCATCCCGAGGATTTGTGCTCGTGAGCAGTTTGCGTGAGCAGCCGTTTCTTCGGTTTCAAACACCCCCGACAAAAGAGACGGCGACAGCTGGTCGACAAGGTAATGTAGAGTCGTGATCCTCAGCAGTAAGGATCAAGATGAGTTCCAATAAGTAACACGGTAGTCACTAGTTACGTTTTTTCTATTAATATTTTTTCCCTACTGACAAGTTCAGTAAGGATTATGTAATATTATATTATCTGTGGTAAGGAAATGAAATGAAATTTTATTGCATAAAATGTGGTACATTGGATGTGGTATTTTCAATATTATTATATTGTTCGCACATTTAGTCATTTCTGACATGCAACAGATAATTGTGAATATATAAGGATATAACAATATAATGATAAATAAAACGAGCATGATGTCATGTCAGTTTGCCCATCATGACAAATACTAGGAAATTATCGTGATGGTTTCCAGGGGGAACTGCGTGGAGGTCAACCTGATTGAAAATTCAAAAATCATTTATTCATGTAGGACATTTTAGCCACTTATGAACGTCAAAATTTTACATTATAATTTTTTTTTCCCTACCGTCCAGTTCGGTATATAGATCCAGTTTAGAAGAACTGGCAAGAAACTCAATTGAATTACTTTTTTTTTAAAGTCAGTTTATTTATATAGGTGTATATGTCTAACATTAAATGGAAATCCCGTGCATGAACAACTATTGCCATGCACGCTCGTCATTCAAGTAATGTCATAAATGAAAATAAAAATTAATAATGATGTGGTACATTGCTAGCAATAAGATCATCAGTCCACATTACCACAGATAACATTTTTTTTTAATGTATTGTTTGGCCTGTTGTCAGGTGTCTGTAGCACCTGTAGCACTGTGACCTATTGTGCTCTTTGATAGATCTATTGTGCTCGCCCTTTTTCAGAGTTCGCTACCTAGACCCTTCAGGGACAAGAATTTAAGGATAGTCTTAGGAGCGATGGTTTTAATCAGGAAAGAGTGTAAACTTTCCAAAGGAATTTCATATATGCATGAGTGGGCTACAACCACATAGAATGTGATATGACAGATAACATTATTGACAAACGCCTTCCTTATGTAGGTATAGGTAGTGACATATATACATATATATACATTATGTAAATAGTGTCATGTATACATCATCCATTTAACTGATTCTTCATTTTATATATTTAAATTCATCACGAATGCTTAATGTGACCAGACGTCCCGTAATGAACGGGACAGTCCCTTTTTATAATTACGAGTCCCGGTGTCCCCGAAACGGACTCTGGGACGCAAAATTGTCCCGTTTTCGGTAACGGTGCGAAATTTTGGGTAGACGAGCCGGTTGTTAGTTGTTGGTAATTAAGGTGAGTATAAAAAAAATGTGCCAAGAGTGTCATTGTTACATAAATACTTCTTAAAAAGTCAAATTTGTTCCTCCGATAACAAAACATTTTATTTTTATCAGATAAATATAAACTATCTATGAATAAACAAAATGTTTAATTATATTTATCGGATATATTTCTTAATTGATAACTTTTTTTGAATAGATAATTTTAAAAAAGAGTTTTTTTCATTGGCTGTCTGTTAATTGTGTCCCGTTTTGAGTCGAAGAATAAATGGTCACATTACGAATGCTATATCTTTTTTTCAAGTGGCTCCACTGAAAATCAGCGCTGTAGTGACACGCTGTGGCTCAGCTGAGTGGAAGTCTTTTCAGTTTTTAAATTTTCCTTTTTACTCTGTACTCTTTTTTATGCTGAATAAATGATTATTATTATTATTAAACATTATATTAACTTACAGGAAAATAAACAAGATAAAAACACACAAATTACGTGTGCGCGCGTGTGCCTGCATGTGTATGTCTGTCGAATCATCTACTGAATAGGTCCGTGCTCAGCATAATGCTGCAGCGGCTGGAGCGCTGCAACGCTGTTTTTCAGCACAAGACCTGGGGTGGTGCTGGACATCATGCTCGTTTTATCATCATTCACTGGTGCCCCACCAGCCAGGGGCGTAGCTACCTAGGGGCTAGGTAGGGCAGTGCTCCGGGGCCTTCAAGCTCATCCCTCGAACCCTTACCAGAAAATCTCGATCAAACTTGAAAATTTCTCCCATTTTCAAAATAAATATGACAGATTGCAACCAGACTTCTATCATGGCAACTCAGTAGAGAGAAATTCGAAAGTTATACCTTCGGAATTCCCCTAAATTCGTTCTGTGGGTTGGCAGTGTTGTCTATTTGACGGATAGCGATATGTGTGTTTTATAAAACTGTAATGTAGGGCCACTGCTGAGCAGTGGGGCACCATTTAGAAAGAAAGAAAGAAAGAAAGAAAGAAAGAAAAATATTTTATTCAGTGCAACATAAAAAATAAAATATAAACTTATTGATTTGTGTCCGGGACCCGTGGTTACCTATCTACGCCACTGCCGCCAGCGTTAACCGTTAGAACAAAAGGGTGCACCATTCCACTATCATCCCTTAAAAAAATGTAACTATGTGCTAATAATGTAATGTAATATGTATTTATTAATTTTAATTTATTTAAGTAAGTTTATATATATATATATTATACTTTGTTACCTTATTTCCACTCACGTGCCGCCTACTTTATTTTTATTTATACTCTTTTTCATAAGGTTGTCTGGAAGAGATTGTGTTAGCGATAAGACCGCCTTCTGTACCATCTTCTTTCTTTAATTTATTGTTATATATTATTTTCTTTTTATGTATCTACTTTTAATATTGGTGCAATAAAAAATTATAAATAAAATAAATAATATGTCGTTGAGTATTGTAATCTAGATATTATTTTTACAAATTTAATGTGTTTAGAAGGGTAACCCCCAAGTATAGGCTAGATCTTTCGAAAATGTAATCATACTAAATTTATATTTTTATCTACCTATTTAGATAACGACATACCTACTTATATATAATATATAATCTATACATCTATCTATACATATAAATAAAATTGGAGTGTCTGTTTGTAATATTGAAATAACAGTTTTTTACTACATGCATATGAATATAAATACGGTACATACACCAAAATAACATTTTTTACAAATTTTGTCTGTCTGTCTGTTTGTTCCGGCTAATCTCTGAAATGGCTGGACCGATTTTGACGGGACTTTTATTGGCAGGTAGCTGATGTAATAAAGAGTAACTTAGGCTACTTTTATTTTAGAAAAATAAAAGAATTACACAAGCTTTAGCTAGCTTAACTTGGGTCTAGATGGCGCTGTGGGAATTGTCCTCAGATTATTATTATTATTATTTTAGGTCATATACTTAGGTATAAATGAAAATACTGTATGTTCTTTTACATTTTATTACCTTAATAAACCTAGTTCTTAATACAATAAATAGGACGTTCTCAATAAAACGAATAGCACCGAGTTTATATCTACATAGCTACGCCCGCAACCTCGTCCACGTAAAATTACAATACTTCCATATAACCTTTCAACCCTTGTTTTGCATTAAAAAGTAGCCTATGTCCTTCGTTAGGGTCTAGACTATGTGTGTACCAAATTTCATTTAAATCGGTTCAGTGGTTTCGGCGTGAAAGCGAGACAGACAGACAGAATTACTTTCGCATTTATAATATTAGTAAGAATTGCTAAGTGCAATACATAACTGACTTGCAAGTAGATATATATGGTTATTTTATATTTATAACTGTTAAAGTAAAAATTATATATATTCCTTCAGAACTTGTATACCTAATAACCGCTTTAAAACCACTTCAAAGTTGTTTTGAACAACACCACAGTTAACTGCCTCACGTAGTGAATAATAGTCACAATTTACACACCTTTTTAATTAATTACAGCTTGATAGAGTGATGTGGACCGACTTTGAGTTGTTATTGCATGCTAATTATAATCCATATTGCTTCTTTTTATGTTCAATTTGTCTACCTCTTTCCTTGTAAATTGTTCACCCTTTTTGGCCACGATGTCAACGCATTGTCGATTACTTCTTGAGGAAGTTGTTTCCAATCTCTTTTTATCGCTCTTTTCAGGCTTGCCATGTCACTCACTTTCATCTTACCTGCTCTTGTTTTTAACCATGACCAGATTGTGTAGTCCATCGGAGCCGCAGCGGGAGAGTTCGACATCCATTCCTCAAGCTTGATATAGTTGAGTTTACCATGCATCCATGTCTTAGTCATATTCTAAATATGCGATGGTGCAGAATCCTGATGGAAAACGAAATCACCATTTGGATATAGTCTAGGTGCATCATATCTCAGAAATTTCTTTAGTATATTTTTGATGTAATATTCAGAGTTGATTTTAGCTCCAGATTCTACAAGATATATGTTTGTCTTGCCAGCATGTGAGATCCATACCATAAACCCCTTTGCGTGTTGTTTTCTGCGCATTTTCATTTCGATTTCAGGATTCTTTTTGTCTCTCGAAACATACTGAATTCTTGCTCCACGATCACAGTCACTCATATATATCCAAGCTTCGTCAGTTGTGATGACATTTTGCCATTGATTCTTGTTTAATGTCTTATATAGCTTCAGTAATCTTGTAAAAAACATTCAACCATGCCAACAACAATTCGTGAGAGATTCGTGTTGGCGGCATCGTTGTTTTGACTATGTTTTTGCTTTTTTCTACTAGAGGGAGAAATATCCTTTCCAATATTACCTGATTTGTGACTCTGAGTTCAAAAATCGCAAATTTACAACATGTTAAAGTCGGTCCACATCACTCTCTATCAACCTGTATTAAGACTTTAATACTAGCTTAGAACAGCGTGTGGACAACTCAATTACTAAGCTGCCATTCGGCTATCATCGGCTACGGTCGGCTACTACCGGCTACGGTCGGCTACGGTCGGCTACCATCGGCTATCGTCGGCTACGTTCGGGTGTAGTCCTTGTATATGAGTATTGCGTCGTGATCCGTACCCACAGCGCGGTGAGCACGCAGCACGCGCTCGAGCGGCGCCGCACACACGCGCCCCCGCCCCCCTCGAACCCCTCCCCCTTCCCCGCGCCCCCCTCCCCCATCCCCTCGTCCGCCCCTTGCGGGGTCGCAGTAGTAGGCGCGAGTACCTCGTAGCCCGCACAGGACCACGTAGTGGCCTCGGTACCTGCCACCTCCCAAGCACCACCTACGTTCGAATACCTTGTTTATTAGTTACTCACAATATCTATGTCAGAACTATTGTATAGTGTCATTTTGTGTGTGTAAAGTTTGCATTAAGTTATGCATGCTGTGTCTACATCTAGAAGGAGTAGTTCTAAATTTAAGCATACATAGGGACGGACAGATAGCGACAGCGTCTTCGTTTTATACTATGTAATAAAATGATATACAGTTAACTTAAGCAAGGATAAAACACTGTTTTATCTACTAGACGTCCCGGCAAACGTTGTTTTGCCTTAAAATAAAAAAAATATGGGGTGGACTAGGGGTAGTCCATTTAGGGGGATGAAAAATAGATATTGGCCGATTCTCAGACCTACTCAATACGCTCACAAAATTTCATGAGAATCGATCAAGCTGTTTCGGAGGAGTATGGGAACGAAAATTGTGACACGAGAATTTTATATATAAGATATATGAAATTTCAGATCCACATTACTCTAAGAAATAGCAAACTTAAAAAAGGTTCACTTGGCTGAAATTCTGCCTCATGTGGTATAACCACCATAACGCACTTACATCATAATATAATATAATGACAACCAGAACTTTACCTAAAGTCGAGTCTGAATTTGTTATAGTAGCATAGATCACAGGAGAGCAGGCTGGCGTCTATGAGCAGTATGAGGGGTCCCCGCCGCAGCTGGGCGGCCAGCTCGTGCGGCGCCAGCCCCCCGCGCCGCTCCCTCACGTCCAGGCCTGCGCCCCCTGCCCCGGCAAACCTACTCTGCACGCGGCGACGATCCTGAGGGTATACCACACAATCTAACCTGGTTGTTCCCCTACATCCGATGTAGATACATCGTTACATGCTGTTACACCGACCACGGCACCCCATCATCCTGCCTTCACTACGCCATCAAGGAACAGGACATTGTCGATTACATATGGACCAGGAGTAACCTGACATCGAGTCACGCAGCTGGAGTCGAGCCACAACGCGAGTTTCAAGGCGTTTATGGCTCGAGTCACTAACATGCTGCCCACCTTCATGAAGGAGAACTACTGGCCGAAGATGGTGGTACATCAGCGCTATCGTGGCAGATTGCCGTCGTCACTGCCGTGACCACAAAGACATTTTCAATATATAATATTTATTCATATGTATGTTAGTTTATAAGGTATTTATACTATGGGACTAGTAGCCTGATATAAATAAACACATAAAAAAAAAATTTTTTTTGTTCTGTTTATTTTTTTGGGATCTTTGTACACAAAATGTGACAATGACAATCCCATTGTACCAGTACTAAATAACAAAAAAAAGCTTTTTTTTTATTTTATTAATACTAAAAACTTTTTTTTTTATTAATAAAATAACAAAAAAAAGCTTTTTTTTTATTTTATTAATAATGGGATTGGCAAGACCTTGGATGTAGCGCGCTTACCCAGAAGAAATCTATTCACCATAGACTTGAAGAATCCGGGGTTGTATTTCTCCGGGAACACAAAAGCTGGAAGTGTGTTCCACTCTTTGGCAGTGCGTATTAGAAAGGACGATGCGAACCGCTCAGTGCGAATGTGCGGAATTTCCACGACGTACGGATGAAGTCCAAGTGTTCGTCGTGTAGTTCGGTGGTAAAAAGGAGAAGGCAAGATCAAATTATGCAGGTCCTGTGCACACTTGCCAAAGTGTATCCTATAAAACACCGACAGACTGGCCACTTTGCGTCGATGTTCTAGCATCTGAAGACTCGACCCATTGGCTTTGCGGCGTGATATTGCATCTCTGTGCATTTTCTACCGCATATATCACGGGGAGTGTTCTGAGGAATTATTCGGATTAATACCAGCTGCTGAGTTTCACCACTGTACCACCCGCCAGAAACTGAAATACCATCCTGATCATCTGGATGAATGGCGGTCTTCCACCGTGCGGTTTTCTAGAAACTTTTTGCCTCGCACAACCACATTATGGAATCACGTTCCAGCAATGGTATTTCCGAACCGATACGATATTGAAACCTTCAAGAAAAGAGCTTATTCCTTTTTAAAAGGCCGACAACGTACTTGCAATTCCCCTGGTGTTGCGGGTGCTCATGGGCGGCGGTAATCACTTACCATCAGGTGAGCTGCATGCTCGTTTGTCCCCTGTGTTATAAAAAAAAAAACCTTCTAACAATGTGATGCCAGCCAGAATAACTTGGCTGCATCGGAAGCTGGACTTGCCAATATTTCATGGAATATACATACCTATGTTGCACAAATTGCAAGCGAAAATTGCGAAAGATAATTTTTTTTCGGACTATTCTAATGCTGGTCATAGCTGGTCTTTGCAGAACGATAGAGGGCGAGTGTATATGGCAGTCCAGACTAAAGAAAGGACTTATGGAGCGGCTGAAGGCCAACTCCCGCCTGTCGGATACAACTTTAGTCTGAGGGAACCTATTATCATCAGATAGGTCTTCAGCTTGTTTGCCGTTAGTCCACATAATTATCAATCCTATTTTAAATGTTAAGTAAAAACGGGTAGGAATTGACCTTAAACTAAAAAAATAAAAATGGTCTACTGAGTGTCTATGATAATTGATAATGTCCAGTTTAGGTATACCTATAGGTCACAATACTGACTTACCATTTTGATAATTTTGTCGTAATATTCATATGTTTGATATGCCTCGTTGACACCAATCGTACTCGTGTACATAACGTGAGGTATTTCAAATCTGCAATTTAATATACATTTAGGATTTTAAACTTGGCGGTAGTCATACCGCATGGAAACGAAAGATCGTATGGGTGGAAACAAAAGGGTAAATAAATGAAAACGAAAGAGTGAATGGATGGAAACGAAAAAGTGAATCGATGGAAATGAAAGAGTGAATATATGGAAACGAAAGAGTAACAGAATGGAAACGAAAGAATGAATGTATGGAAACGAAAGGGTAACTGAATGAAAACGAAAGAGTGAATGGATGGAAACGAAGGAGTGAATGTATGAATAAAGGAATAATTAAGAAAAGGCGATGGGCATCACTCTTTTCCTCATAGACTGCCATATAGTTAGGTTGTTTTATCTTTGTAGTTAACGTTTTTCTTTTATTTAAATAAAAGGAGTTCTTGTAAAAATCCTGTTATTTGCTAATCCTCACTACCACATACATTTTACATTATGCACCGTGTTTATAACCAGTCAGCTAGGGAGAAAGGGGATTGTTAGTAATGTGGACTCATGAACTCGGTGGTCTAGCGGTCTAGCACACCGCTTTACGACCGATGGTCGCGGGTTCGATTCCTCGCACGACACAAACATTTGTATTCATGAGTATGATTGTTTGTATCGGTCTGGGTGTTTTCTATGTATAATATGTATTTATTTACAAAAAAAAATGTATGTATCAGTTATCTAGTACCGATAACACAAGCTTTACCTAGCTTAACTTGGATCTAGATGGCGCCGTGTGAATTGTCCTTAGATTATTATTATTATTATTATTATTTCCACCGTTTCACAATATAAATATCGGTTGTTTTATAGTGATCACAAGGACGGGCTTATATCACCAAGTCACATGTTCACACAATTGAATTTTTAGACATTTTTTACTGGGCTGTTTAAAAATTTCCTAACTATTAAACACGTATCCAATATAGTGGATTTTATTCAGTTATTATTATTATTATTATTATTATGATCCCATTACTAGCAATGTCCTATGTCAGGTTGACCTCCAAAACTTGACAGAACTTTAATTTGATTGTATATGGTGTATAAAACATTGTTAGTTAAATTTAACTAAACATCTCACCTTTTTAGTAAGTAGCACAAATCTATAGTCCATGTGCACTGACCGAAACCTTCCTCGTGACAGATGTCATTGAAATTCTGTAGCATATATTCCTGTTGCTGTGGATCGAGCAACATGAGGACGCATGTGACTCCACAGTCCCAATTGTACCGTTGTTTGTAATGTGTAACATTGTGGAATATGTCAGTGTCTCCTTTTATTTCTGTTTAAAAATATACTCAATGAAACGTTAACATTACATCAGAGATACAAAGTTTAAAAAGATTATTGCACAGGATTCATTGTATTTGGTTCATTGGATGGCATGACAATTAATATTTTAATACTTGTTGTATGGTTTTGTTATTTTTTATTGCTCTTGCCTTCTGCTACACATACCCAGTTTGTTACGAAATATATTTTTATTTATTTTATTTAACTTTAATGCACACAATACAATATACAGTACAGTACATTAGGCGGACTTATCACCGTGCGGCATTTTCTACCAGGCAACCATAGGTGGTGCTGAGAATAATTGTTGGCGGTGCAAAATACAAATAGAATACAAAAAAAAACAATATACTGTTGTACATTCATATATGCACCTTAATTACCATCATTGGCTGCACCGACCCCAGTACCCAACACACAGGCCCACACAATAAATTTCTTGGATCATAAATGTGCCTAGACATAATTTCCAAACTAATAAAAACTGTATCAATTCCTTCCAGAATCATCTATGTCCATTACTATTACTTTTGCAGATAATGGTACTAAATATAGTTAAAGTATAAGCAACTATCTCTTTTAAAACACTTATATCATTGACATGATATAGGTCAGCTAACCCGCGCAATTTTGTCTGCATCACATTTACTTGACATTTATGTTTATATTTCGGCCACTAGATATAATATGTTTTTAATCTTTAGAAATAGAAATAAATAGAAATAATCTTTATTCAAATAAACTCATTACAAGCACTTTTGAATAGTCATATTTTGATTCTACCACTCATTCGGAATGCAGATTCATCACAAGAAGAATGAGCAAGAAACTTGTGTGTTGCTCTTTTTAACTTTAGCCAATGTTATTCTAATGTACAAGCTACATTACTGTAAAGTTTCATCAAAATCCGTTCAATAGTTTTTGCGTGAAAGACTAACAAACTCACATTCCATTACTTAATAATTCTTAATTACTTATGGTATAGCTATAAAGAATGTTTATTTCGCTAAAATATATTTTTTTCCTATACTATATAAGACAGGACGATTATGCCTACACTTACCCTCTACTTCAGTCATATTAACTCATATTTAAGGGAAAAAATATATAAAATTTGCAATTTTTAACTTAGTATCTATTACAACTTAGGAAAAATACATTTCTGTTTCGTGTTACTTATTTTCAAGTATTATTTAAAGTATCTAAAAATACTAAATATTTTTGATCTAATGTTTTGACTTTTGGTTGTTATTGACATAATTGATAACAAACAGGTAGGATCAGTCAAGTTGATAACACTGACAATTCGTTTCGTTTCAGAATATTTTGTTTATTTGTTTTTATAGTATCGTAAAAATTTTACAAAAAGCTACGACAAATAATAAAATTTATGTACCTTATAACTATGTAATATTTAATTTTGCGTGTAAGAAATATTATTTCATACAAGTTCAATTATTCATTCCAGTTCTTCAATTATATGAATAATTTCTGCATGAAATGGATACAAAATAGGGAATGACACTTGGATAAAGAATCACTATGGATATGACAGCGAATAATAATACCGTGATAGACCGAGATCACAGCATACGAAAATATACAGGAATAAAAAGGACAACATATTTTTTTGCTGTCCTTGTCTGAGTTTCGTTGGGCACAACCGAAGTTGTGACCAACAAAAGTTTGTGCCTTGCGATTTTTCTTGATTATTGAGTTATTTTGAGCCAAAAACATTATAGAAAGTGTGTCGATATATGTGATTTATATAATATTTATCGAGAAACATGGTGATATGTTATATCTTGGGCTGTAAAAGCCGTAGTGAGCGAAAATGTGAAAACATAACCTTTCATACGTAAGTACGACTTTTTATGGAATAATATGTTCTGATTTACAAAAATATCAATAAGGTTATCTTAATGGCTTATTAATACGTGAGGAATCGTGTCTGAATTAGTGAAATAAAGTGTTTAAAATATATTTTGTATTTACTGCGATGGTACTATTATACGACCAAATTCAGATGCTAAACATTTTAGTGGCTGCCTAAGTCTTTCATTACTTTTAATTTTTATAGGGTTATACGATTTTTAGGGTTACCAGTTAATAATGGGGAAATTACCCAAATGTTACGTATTTATTTTATTTATCATAAAATACGCTAAGGATAAATGTCTTTTTTTATTTTTCTTCTGATGATCTGAGTATGTGCATTTAATAGAGTTAATTATTTTAGATTTCCAAAAGATTCTACGATCCGGCAAATATGGATACGTGCAACAAGACGAGATAACTGGATTCCAAGTAAATATGCAAGAATATGCTCCAAACACTTTGAACGAAATTGTTTTAGGAAAACTTCTCGCAACGTTTATTTGAAAGCGTACTCGGTTCCGACGCTACATATTACTGCTAAGAAGGTAAAATATTATGATACTTGCTAATATTTAAAAACGTGTTATTGTGTACATATCATCAGTGAAAAATGGGGACAAAATATAGTAGTAGCCTTGCTAAAAATTGAGAATCTTAGCCATGATTTTGTACTATAACAGTTCATGGTTATGTTGAAAAAAGTGTTCTGAAATTGTCTACATAGTTCCTTAATTTTTACCACTTTAAAAACAAGTACAAGTCCTTTTGCTTTGGGATGGCCCAAAGCAAAAAGGACTTGTACTTGTTTTTTAAAGTCCTATTAGAAGTTAAGACAGCCTGAAATGTCCAGAATCTAAATATGGTTCTGGTGTTTTAAAGTGTAATATATTTTTGTTATTTATAGTGAATGTTAATTATAATTAATAAATATTATCATTTTATTTCAGAGTCATGATGTTATAGAAATTCCAACCACATCGTCTGCTGCGATGGAAATTGACAGAAATCCTGTAAGTAGCTGGATTTATAAGTATTTGTATATTATACGTGTATTTTCTGTTATTTTAATTATAATTAACAATAATTTCAATATTAATCATTTCAGGTCGATACCGTGACACCGAGAAAAAAGAAACTTATAAGGAAATTAGAGTGCCAAACAGTGTTAGCCGAATCGCGAAAAAAGAAGCTGGCTATACTGAGATCAAAAAATAGTCGCCTCTTGAAACAAAACGCCGAGCTATCCGCTATTATTGAAAACTTGCTAGTGAAACGGTTGATTAATCAAGATACTGCGGACTTATTAACTACTGTCCATCCAGATGGAAACATTTTAAAAGTGAAGAAAAGTAAATTTTCACCCGAAGCCCGAAAATTTGCATTAACATTGCATTTTATAAGTCCGCGTGCATACAATTTTGTGAGGAATTATTTTGATACTTGTCTTCCGCATACACGCACACTTGCACGTTGGTATCAATCAGTAGAAGGCGAATCTGGATTTTCTTCAGAATCATTTACTGCACTTAGACTTTTAGTTAAAATTTCATCAAAGAAATTTATATGTGCATTGTGTTTTGACGAGATGGCCATTCGAAAGTCAGTTGAATGGGACGGCAAAAATTTTGTTGGGTTTGTCAACTGCGGTAACCAACTTAATAACGATTCTCTACCTGTCGCAAAAGAAGCTTTAGTTTTTATGTTGACCTGCCTAAACGGCAGTTGGAAACTTCCCGTCGGCTACTTTTTGATAGATGGGGTAACTGCCGAACAAAAAGCATCTTTACTTAAAACATGTATCAATTTAATAACTGAATGTGGTGTGGATGTTGCATCAGTTACTTTTGACGGATGTCCTGCAAATTATTCTATGGCTAAGTTATTGGGATGTCAATTAACAGGAGATGTGATTAATCCCATATTTATACACAAAAATAAAAAGATGGTAATATTCCCGGATCCATCTCATATGTTAAAATTAGTGCGAAATACACTAGGTGACAAAGAATGTCTTACAAATGCGGAAGGTGAAACTGTTTCTTGGCGTTACTTAAAACTATTGCATGAACTTCAAGAAGACGAGGGTTTTCATTTAGGAAATAAATTAAGAGGTGCCTATATTCTTTATAGGAAACAGATAATGAAAGTCAAATTAGCAGCGCAACTCTTCAGTGAATCAGTGGCCGATGCACTACAATTTAGCCACGAAAGTATCGGACTTCAACAATTTGATAATTGTGAGGCAACTGTAGATTTTATTAGGAAATTCAACACGCTATTCGACATTTTGAACACGCGTAATTTGAACAGTTATGGTTTTAAAAAACCTCTCAAAATTAGTAATTATGAAACTATTAAACAATTCCTAGAAGAAATGTTTGACTATATAAAATTACTAAAAATTAACAACAGAAATATCTTAGATACGGAGAGGAAAACAGGATTTTTAGGTTTTTTACTATGTATTAAAAGTGTTTTATTTCTTTATGAGGAATTTGTAGTCTCAAATAAATTGGAATTCTTAACAACTTATAAACTAAGTCAAGACCACTTAGAAATTTTTTTTAGTGCTATTAGGGCAAAAGGTGGTTTTAATAATAATCCAACCGCTAGGCAATTTAAAGCTGCTTATAAACGCATGCTAGTTCATGGCGAGCTAAAACACCTGACTTCAGGTAATTGTTTGCCTTTGAGCGATATAAATATTTTAACGTACAGTAAGCCGGAGATCGCAATTAATAATACGACAGATCGTAATCGATTAGTAGAAAATGATACAGATCTTCTACCGTCATTAGAATCTGAGGTAGTTTTATTACAAGACCATGATTATCTGGCAAACCCAACAAGACTTACCGAATTCGCAGGACATGTAATTGTATACATTGCAGGTTTCGTCGTCAAAGCACTACAAAATCAAATTAAGTGCGAACAGTGCCTAAATGCATTGATTAGTAATGAAAAATTAGTTCATTCTTTACAGTATAAAAAAGACAAAGGTGGGTTGCATTATCCTTCTGAAGCTGTTGTTAAATTATGTAAAATAGCTGAAGAAATTTATAGAAAAAATAAAGTACATAAACTGAAAGACCCCTTACATTACCTCATACAGGAATGTTTAAAAAAAAGCCTTGGCCTAAATTTATTCTCCGAAGATCATGAATTTGCAGATCGGTCAATTTTAGACAGCCATTATCCGCTTTTGATTAAAGCTATATGTAAAAAATATCTAAATGTACGTATTCATTATGCGACTAAATCGGTATGTAATAAAGGCGAAAACATTCGCAATTTTTACAACAAATTAATATTGTTTAAAGGTCAATAGGAATTCACAAGTGTTTTTTTTTGTCAAACTGTTAAAACAATAAAGATATTATGTTTTATAGTCTGTCTTTATTTGACGAATGAAGCCCTTGACTTTTGGAAAACCTATACCTATATATAGATGACGTACTATGAAAATACTTCTCATATCTCCAGGGTGGATGATATATATACATATAGACAAGTACAGTAAAATAATATATGTATATATAAATGCAAATATATAAACATACTGATATACCCGTATAAAATACATATATAATTACATAAATAAACAAAAATTAAAGCATCAATAAGCTTTAATTTTTGTTTATTTATGTAATTAAAAAATGTAAAAAAGTACATACAAAAAAATATAATAAATTATAATAATATTATATATTTGTGGGTAAATTAATTAAGTTCATATCATCCGGCAACACCATGCGTAAGATGTACTCTATATCCATCCTTATCGGGTGTACGCGCACGTCGTGTCCATTTGATACTTGGTCCAAATGGAATGACAGCTGTACGTTTTGTTGTCGCTTTTTGTAATTTTCATGAAAATCGTCGAATACCTAATCTGTGGAAACAGTGTTATAAACGAAGTATATACATTATGTTTCTTAATATATGTCATATATACGGCTATATATAAATCTGTGTATAATAAACTTGGAAATACTGTTATTAAAAATAAATAATGAACAATTTTTTCTGTGGAACATTATTTATATGTTATAGTTAGCAACAACTAAACGGAACCTAAAAAACTTGATATAGGTTATATTATTAAAAAAAAATATTACATACATAAAAATTAATAAATATATTTATCATTCTGAAGTGAAAATAATATAGTCTTAGAATTAATATGCAATACATGTTTAGACTGTGAATATTATTATAAAACTTACCTATTCTTAAGTTCTTTCACGAATTAACTTATTTATTATATATAAATACTGACTATATTTGCCAAAAACTCACTGAGTAAAAATTGTTATTTTTACTTGAAGTATAAAATTAAATATGCTGAACTTTGAAACAGTGTTTCACCACTAATTTTCAGTATAGACCCGAACGTTTAACCTTTATTATACAATGTTCAGAAGTGTATTAATAAAATCAAGAAATGCTAAAAAGCTTTTCTCGTGTGAACTACGTGCTGTCAACAGTAGAAGTAATCACACAGAGACTGCAACTGGTGACAAAGAAAATAAACAAACCCACTTTGGTTTCGAAACTGTTGATGAAGGAGAGAAATGGAAAAAAGGTTAGTTTCTACACAATAATATTCTTATAGTAACTATATATTTGTAGTTTAATATCATCATAATCGCAGCCCGGAAGATATTCACTGCTGGTCATAGGTCTCCCCCAAAGATGTTCATGACAATCGGTCCTGCGCTGCTCGCATGCAATACCTTGTGAATGTCATTTTGAGCTAACTGACCTGACCTCATGCTCATCTTATCATCCTCCACTGATGCCCCGCTAGTGTAAACTGTTAGCGCAGGAAAAACACCATTCCATTATCATCTATTAAATAAAAAAACTATTTTCATTAATGTAACTGTTTGTATGAGTCTGGGTGTTCTATGTATATTATGTATGTATTGATAAAAAAAATAGACAAATATTTCTGTTGTTTAGTACACATAGTATAAATATATTATAATTTTACAGTGCATGAAGTATTTGAAAATGTAGCTGACAAATATGATCTCATGAATGATGTGATGTCTTTTGGTATCCATCGACTTTGGAAGGACATCTTCATCCAACGGTTGGCACCTACGCCTGGCACGAGACTGCTGGACATGGCTGGAGGCACTGGTAAGTATTAGATTTGCTGTTGTTAAGCTGGCTGTATCTTTTTATTCATTACTCATTTGTTATATGCACAACAATTCTGTACACAACAAAAATCTGCAGATTTTGTCAAACTGAAGAGGAAATGCCACTACATATCCTATGTGGTTATAGCCCAGTCATGCATAAACATGATATCTCCTTTGGAATAATTGTCAATAAAAAAAATACTCTTTTGTTGCCATTCCATAGTACTAAGGGACCATTCAAGTAGTATGTAAGTGATATAGGGGGCCGGGGGGTCTTTGCTTTGCTTATTTTGCATGACAGGAGGGTCTAGATGATGATTACGTTGTTAGTAGTTATTTACTTTTTTATACGAATGGCAATCCTCACATTGTCTTTGCTAAAAAAACAATATATTCATTGAAAAATGTTTACATAAGCATGGGGGTTTTTTTTTAGTGGATGATAATGGAATGGTACACCCGCCTGCGCTATACGCTAGCAGGGCACCAGTGGAGGATGATATGATGAACATGAGGTAAGATCAGTTAGGTATCGTGATAAATTCACCGGGAATTTATCACGATGGTTTCCAGGGGGAACCGCGTGGAGGTCAACCTGACATGGTACATGGCTAGCAATGAGAACATCAGTCCACATTACTAACAATCCCCTTACCCCCAAGCATGGGGGGAAGGGATAAGAGCTTTGCTTACTTTTGTAGGGACTGGTCTGCTCTAATCACTATGACTGATTTCCTCTTATTAATTGTTTAACCAGTTGGTTATATATTCAATATTTTTTCTATTTGAGTATTTAATTGAATTAATGCTAATTGGCAGTTTGTATTCAGATACTTAAACTTAAAAATGTAAAGTAACAATAAAATTATTTAAAAGAGCAACATGCAAGTTTCTTGCTCGTTCTTCTTGTAATGAGACAGCTTTCCGAACGAGCGGTAGATTAAAAAATGTAATGACTATTCAAAAGTGCTTCAATGTAAGTTTATTTGAATAAATGTTTTTCTATTCTTCTATTCTATTCTATTCTTTGTTGACAAGGGGGATTGGAGGGTAAATAATAATTTATTTTGTAATACTGATATGGGCTAACTGACCTGACCTCATGCTCGTCTTATGATCCTCCACTGGCACCCCGCCAGCGTGAACCGTTAGCTCAGACGAGCACCATTATTTCACATATTAAAAAGTACATAATAGAATATGAGCTGACCCGAGCATCCTCGTCTACATTTAATTTCCTCACCTTTTGAAATATTTTTCATTGCAGCTCCGCTCCTATTGACCGTAGCGTAATGTTATATAGCTTAAAGCCTTCCTCGACAAATGGACTATCCAACAGAAAAAGAATTTTTCAATTCGAATCAGTAGTTCCTGAGATTAGCGCGTTCAAACAAACTCTTCAGCTTTATAATATTAGTATAGAAGTATAGATAAGTAGAGTCAATTGGTGATATATTTATTTGCAGGTGACATAACCTTCAGGTACATAAACTACCTGAAAAACCTCGGCGAGGCAGGCGGCCGTCGCAGCGCCGTCACTGTCTGCGACATCAACCAGCACATGCTGGACGTCGGCCAACTTAGAGCACAGAAGTAATACATTAGAATATGTGAAACTTTTACTAACGACACCTTAATTGCAAGGGTTTACCTGAAATGTTTCTTGTTAACGAATTATTAAATAAAATTAGCCAAATTAGGCAAAACTTAATGGAAAACAATATTTCACAAACGGCGGTTTAGTACATCGCATTACTGCCGATGATCGGTTCGATTCCTCGCGTACGGCACAAACGTGAATTACATTTTAAATTAAACACCTAAATACCTTAATTTTTTTTAAGGAATTTTAATGGATTTTTAAGATTTTCTTATCGTTTATATAAATAGTATATTATCTTATATATAAAATTCTCGTGTCACAGTTTTCGTTCCCATACTCCTCCGAAACGGCTTGACCGATTCTCATGAAATTTTGTGAGCGTATTGAGGTCTGAGAATCGGCCAACATCTATTTTTCACCCCCCTAAATGTTATGACAGCTAGTATACTATATATAAAAAGCACGTTACGTAAATATTCACTTATATATATATAATATCTTCAGGCAAGGGTATACCAAAGACAATGCAGTGGATATAGAATGGGTGTGCGAAAACGCTGAGCAACTGTCTCTCCCAGATGACTCATACACTGCATACACCATCGCATTTGGCATCAGAAACTGTACACACGTCGATAAGGTAAGAATTCAGGTATCAAAATAATTACGTACAAAACCAGCTCTTCCCGCGGTTTCTACCCTGAAAACAGGCTGTGTTATTCTGATGTATAAGCTATATTGTAGTTTCATTCATTTCCATTCAGTGATCGATGCCCCGCTCAATTCAAACGGGGATCGAAATTTATTTATGGGAAAATATGTTTTTGTGATTAAAAAACTCTAAACTTTCACCCTTATACCATTTATTCATTCATAAACTTAAGAGCAACGCTCTTGTCGATGGAGCACTTGTCACTTTCTACGATCTTCCATCACGACACGACTCCAATTCTGTCTTTAATTTGTTTAACTTTACCTTTATACCTATTTAAACACGTTGACTTTCAGAAAAGAGAAGTTTTTTTTTTAAATACAACCAATCATACAAAGATGGCATATTACGTTTTGTTACATCGTTTACTTATGCGCTTACATTGCGTTTTGTTACATTAGAAACTTAATTAGATTTAAGTTTAAGTAAGTCAGTACCATCCACCCCTATTTTTAATAGCAATATTAATTATACATGGCAAATCAACATTTGCCGTGGCAGCTAGCTCTTCTTACTAATATTATAAACACGAAATTTTTATGAGTAAGGATGGATGAATAATTTTGATGTAACTTTACAGTAATATAACTTATACATCAGAATAAAACATAGGCTGTAATTTAAATAGATAGAATATAAATTGAGTATGTGTAATGAATTTGCACGGGTCAGCTAGATTTATATATATTTTTTTATTTTAAACTAGCTACCCACCCTGGAGTCGCTCGGGTGTACATGTATTATACATATAAACCTTCCTCTTGAAACACACATCTATTAAAAAACGCTTCAAAATCCGTTGCGTAATTTTAAGCATTTAAGCATACAAAGGGACGGACAGACAGCGACAGCGACTTTGTTTTATACTATGTAATGATATCGCCATTGTTTTCAGTGGGGGCTGGGGGCCCTGGGCTGCAGCCCAAAAAGTCCTTAGGTAGATCCGCCCCTGTAATTATGTATTGTGTAGGTTCTGGAGGAGGCATACAGGGTGCTCGCGCCCGGCGGCCGGTTTATGTGCTTGGAGTTCAGTCACATACCCAACGACGCAGTGCAATGGTAACTATCACTAGGGATTATGTAACGCTGTTACGAATTCTAATTCCATTTCTATAAAAAAATATATAGTCTGAGGGCACCGCTAGGGGTTCGAAACTCAGCTCAGACCGTCGTAATTGCGATCCCCGTTGAAATGACCGACTAGTCTGCTCTAATCACTATGACTTATTTTCTCTTATTAATTGTTTAACCAGTTGTTGTATATTGAATGTTTTTTCTATTTTATTATTTCATTGAATTAGTGCTAATCGGTGGTTTGTATTCACACACTTAAACTTAAATTGTAATTAAGAATAAATTATTTTAAAGAGCAACACAGTTTCTTGCTTGTTCTTGTGATGAGACAGCATACCGAATGAGCGGTAGATTAAAAAAAATGTTATGACTATTCAAAAGTGCTTCAATGTACGTTTATTTGAATAAATGATTTTCTATTCTATTCTATTGGACGGGGGTTGAATCGATCGGACAAACAGCGACAGCGACTTTGTTTTATACTATGTAATGATGATCAAGCGACAGAATACAGGTTTGATTCTATAAAATAACGTTTATCGCAGGGTATATGATCGGTACTCGTTCCAGCTGATACCTGTGCTGGGTCAGCTGATAGCCGGCCAGTGGAAACCTTACCAGTATCTAGTTGAGAGCATCAGACAGTTTCCAAATCAGGTAAAGTTTTTAATACTAGACTGTTGTGGTTCTTTTTGAGCCTACGTGGAGTTAAATTACCTTCTACTTCACTTAGAGCAGGGGTGGCCGACAGGTCGATCAAGTTCAGTAGATCGTGGCAAAAAATATAAATACGTAGCATAATACTGCGCAACGTAATTAAATAAGTTAGATACGCATCATACATATAATTTACCCTAGGCCGAGCCTGTATCATACACACTACCTTCTTCCAGCGACAAAATTAAAAATTTGCAATTGCGTGGGTAGATTTAAATTTCAACTTATACAAAATATGAATGAATATATAAAATTATATTTTAATTAGTATTCTCAGTCAAATATGATAAATTTTTGCTATGATAATTATTTAATTCCTGCATGTATGCCGGAGGACGTCATTAAATAAGAAGTCTTGCTCTCAATGGACGCAGACTCTCATTGCCATTTGCCAACCAATCCGATTATAGTAGACATACTGATCGCGGATAACCCAGAAATAAAAAAAATAGTTTAAATAAAAGTAAATTTCACTAAATTTCAAACAAACAGTACAAATATAGCTTGTTGATAACAATAAGAATTATTTCAATATGCCAAAGATGAAAGAAAAACAGTTTAGCACATCGCTTTACTCACGATGGTTGCTGGTTCGATTTCTCGCACGATGCAAATTTTTGTTTTTTTTTATAATAATAATATCTCAGGGCAATTCACACAGCGCCATCTAGTCCCAAGTTAAGCAGAGCTTGTGTTATGGGTACTAGACAACTGATATAAATACATGGATACATTTTTTTAAAATAAATACATATTATATATAGAAAACACCCAGACCGAAAAAAACTCATGAATAAAAATGTTTGTACCGTGCGAGGAATCGAAACCACGACCATCGGATAGTAAAGCGGTGTGCTAAACCACCACCGAGGCTGTCAACATTGTATGTGAACGTTTTATGGGAGCGTCTGAAGGCAACTGTTTTTAATTAAATTTAATTTCCTGAGTAATATTTTTTTATCTTTATCAGTTTACTTATATAGCTTGTCCAGTACTGATAACACAAACTCTGCTTAGCTTGGGACCATATCATTGAATACAATAAGTTTTATTTGATTCATTGAAAACTCCAAATTTTATGTTCGCAGGAAAAATTCAAGTCTATGATCGAGGATGCTGGATTTAGACAAGTCACATATGAAAATCTTACATTGGGAACTTGCGCTATCCATTCAGGGTTTAAAATATAATATTTATTGTTATAAAGGCAGGTATACACACTGCAACATGTATTTTCCCGCCGATCGACCCCCGTCCAATACTAACGGACCCCGGAGGTTCGAAGCCCAGGGGTGGCCTCAGACTAGTCATATTATTGTAGTTTTATAAAAATCTATTCAGTGATCGATTCCCCGCCCGAATCAAACTGGGATCGAAATTACGACCGTCTGAGCCGAGGTTCGAACCCCAGCGGCCGTATATCCGTGAGGCGGGAGTTGGCCTTTAGCCGCTCTATAAGTCCTTCCTTTGGTTTGTAGCGCCATCTGCACTCGCCCCCTATCGTCCGGTGAAGCTGTAAAGGCCAGCTGCGACCAACAGCACTAGAGTAGTCCGATAACAAATGCAATATACTCTATGAATACTATATTTGAGTTCACTAGAAATAGAAATAATCTTTATTCAAATAAACTCATTACAAGCACTTTTGAATAGTCATATTTTGATTCTACCACTCATTCGGAATGCAGATTCATCGCAAGAAGAATGAGCAAGAAACTTGTGTGTTGCTCTTTTCAATAGGTTCTCACTTAGGTTTTAATACGTTTAGTTCCATCAGAAATATATAAAAAGGCAGTTGCATTGTGTGTACATGTCTTAAATTAGTTGATAGGGTATAAAATAAACAACATTATGTCCAAAAAGAATTTATTTAGTCCATCAAACTGTAAGTTTTTGGAATGCAATCCAGTACCTAAATACATTTCCAGCCATTACAACTATGATACAGTCGACGCTCGGCCGATTATATGGTACAATTTGTGATCCGTTTGTTTATCAATCTAATATAATATATACCTCGCACTCGCTCACATTCACACAATTTGGGAATAACAAACTACGTCAAATAAACCTGGCATTCGTTCCACGCTCGTCTCGCGCCGGCCTCTCGCTCGCACCTCTCGAATTAAGCGGAGAAAATGCATGCTAATTATTATATGACATAAATGTTAGGTGTCACACTAATGAGCGAAGCTTAATTATACTCGTCAGTTCTAACCGTCGCTCACCTACGTCTAGAAAATAAAACGCAGACATCGAGAAGCAAATAAAGTGTGAGTTAGGGATATCCAAACAAACAATGACGCTTTACACGGTGACAGTTCACTGGCTGCCGAGGTCTCGCCGCCGCAGTGGGCCCACTTTTTCGACTCGGTTTTTCAAAAAGCGATTAACTTAATCTGCCAATTAACGCTTGTTAACCTCATGCAGAGCTATTATATAAACTTTGCGTTCTATACATGAAAAACAATTATTTTTTTCCTATCCAAATATTAGTTTTAAGAATAAATATATCTATAACTTTGTGAGGGTAACAAACATTATCTATTGGCTTCTTAAGTTAATTGTTAATTGAAAAAAATCGCGGGCGAGTACCGTCAAAGCACGTCGCTCGTTCACAAGACGCAAGTTACGAGCGTGGGCGTTTCTCGCAGTGACTGCGACAGGCGGAGGCGGATGGTGATGGTAATCGGGCATAGACGCGACGGCGAGAGGGACAGCGGCGAACTGTCGCCGTGTAAACATGCCATAATACTTTGTACCGAGCGTGCACTCAACATAAGTTATTTGCAATAATTACAAAATCATACCCAAAGATCCGTGATCCGGCGTCCGTTCGGTCCGTTCGGTCCGTTCTGTGCGTCCGACAACCCGACTGGCCACATCCGAGATCCTTCGGTACGATCCCACTCCGTGCGAGAGTGCACCGGCACCGTCCTACTGCGATCCGATCCGATCCAATCCGACACTAACACCCGTCCGTCCGATCCGTCCCTGATCCGATCCGATCCGATCCTACGGCATCCTGACTCACACCTCCAGCCAAGCACATCCAATGATCCCAATCCACAGTGGATGAAACAAAAGAAAACTTATTTAATTATCTAATAATTGTTTTGTCATATTAAAATTAATTTACAAAAGATTACGACGGCCCGTCGCGGTCCCTCATCTATACACTTATCATATGTCGAATTATTAAAATAACCATTTGAAATAAAGAACTTATATAGTCAAAAATTTATCTGTAAAATTCTCAGCCTACAAACGAATGACCGTCACTCGACAATAACACACGTATAACATTAATATCTACTACAATAACACAGATCAAATTGAATCCATAATTTCATGATATGAACAGGTATAAACATCTAGCTACACAGTACATACATCGCTTTAGGGACGAGCCGAAAATTGTACAGATAAGAGCGTGGTTGCAACGGGCCGTGAAATATGTAGAGCTAGTTATGTGTAGAGCTAGTGTAACTAGTCTAGTCGGACGACTGCTGCTCCGGCGCTGGCTGCTGCGGCTGGCGCTGTCAACAACATGCTCAGTCGGTCACATGTCCACACCTCTATACATTACATACGCAATGATACTTTGAATAATTGAATCTAAACTTGTGGGCCAGTCCCCAGTCTGTTCAGGTTACGAACACTGTGACTTTTTGCAATAGCATATCCTCCCAAATTTTAATTTAAATTAAACTGTATTATTTTAAACATGTACAACATTTATTTGAAAAGAATACGAGTTCGAAATTCTTGTCAGTTCTCATCTCGAAACCATTCCGAACTGACGGTAGATTTGACAAGAGTCTGTAATAGACCTACGTGAGTAACGATATTTTGGATTTGAAAACACATTCTAGATATCATATAAACTAGTCGCCTATATTATAGAACGAGCAGATCAGATCAGATCAGTGTGGCTAAGGTTCTTGAATAAAATAGTATTACGACTTGAGATTTAATGAGATGTAAGCTATCCTATCATTCAAGTTGTATCAAACTGCACAATGTGCAAATCAAATTTGCAATCGATTCAGTAGTTTGGGAGTCCATCGCGGACGAACAACGTGACACGTTTTTATATATAAATATAGAAGCAAGATAGCTATTATAGAATAATAAACTGACTAGATCACTTCCTACATTATTCATAAACTAAACTTGACGGTCTCGAGGGTCTAACGGTTTAGTACACCGTCATACTCATGGCGCGGGTTCGATTCCTCGCACGATACGAAGATTTGTATTCATAAGTATTATTGTATCAGTCTGGATGTTTTTTATGTATATAAATTGTCTAGTATCTATAACACAAGCTCTGCTTAGCTTGGGACTAGATAGTGCTGTGTGAATTATACACAAAAAAACGAAATGGCTCTCAAAAACTTTGTAACTTTTGAATTATATTAACATAAGATATATATTATTCTGAAATAAGATATATATAGAAATGCAACTATTTCATTATATAACCGATCATTTTATATTTGCGATTCTACAATCACTATTTATTCCCAATGCAATGAAATTTATACATAAAAAATTCAAAGTATCATTGTTTCAATTATAATAAAACAAAAAGGTTACTTGTTTCAAATTGTCCAGTAGTCTGAAAAATCGTTTTTAAAGACATAGTTATGATGAAACTTATAGCTAAAATGTGTTGACTGTACATATGTGTACAAAACCAAGAGATCCTGAATTGAATCACAATTGAAGAGATCTTCAAATGTTGTGCATGAATTTAGTAGACAT
The DNA here is from genome assembly GCF_030625045.1 of Achroia grisella. Taxonomy (NCBI): domain Eukaryota; kingdom Metazoa; phylum Arthropoda; class Insecta; order Lepidoptera; family Pyralidae; genus Achroia; species Achroia grisella. The sequence goes on from NW_026712958.1 coordinate 176,164, forward strand.
TATTTAAATATTATATGAAAATTAAACATATAAATGTTAACAAGTTTTATATTGTGAGTAACATCATTGAATATTGGGAACCTTTTAAATATTACAATAACTATTTAGTTTGTATATTGTGTACAATCATATATTACTGTATGTAAGTGATATTGTAAATAATTTTTGAGTTAGATTTGAATATTACATTATGACTGTATATGTAGATCGACTTGAAGCTATTGTTACATTTTATAGGGATCTATTTATAATTGATTCAGGTATTAGATTTATTTAACTGCCACATAAACAGATTGGAGAGTGTAATATTGAAATAACAGTTTTCTACTACATGCATGTGAATATAAATATGGTACAGACACACTGTCTGTCTGTTTGTTCCGGCTAATCTCTAAAATAGCTGGACCGATTTTGACGGAACTTTTATTGGCAGGTAGCTGATGTAATAAGGAGTAACTTAGGCTACTTTGATTTTAGATAAAGTTAAATTCCACGCGCACGAAGTCGCGGGTACAGCTAGTAAGTAATAATTAAAATATGACTGATATATGATTTTGACATATATTAATTATTTGAAAAAAAAAACTAATATTCATCTAAATTTAAAAAAGCTTCAAAGGCAGTACTCGCGTAATAGACTGTTAGTCTATGTTTTGAGATAATATTTGTTTCGTTTTAGTTTAGGTTATGTAAAGTGTAGCGTGTAGATCGTGTGTGTGTGTGTATGTATGTACGTACCTGGTGTGTAGGAGAGCGCCTCAGTAGGGGGAGCGGGAGCGCGAGCGGGAGCGCGAGTACGAGCGACGCACCGGGGAGTACGTCGGGGAGCCGCGCCGCCGCGGGGAGTACGACCGGGACCTGCACCCACACCACACGCTCTCACTACTACATCTCACTATCCATATAATAGCCCTCATTACTCCACTATGATAGCTCCTCACTACTCCACTTCACGTTAGCCCATATTACTCCGCTCTATGATTACCCCTCACTACTCCACTTCATGTTTTGGTTGTGAACACTGATTAAATTTTTAGTTCTTTGCGATAGCATATGCTGGTGGTCACTATTCTTCCAAACTGAATTTTAATGACTGTGTATTATTGTAAACGTGTACAACGTTTATTTGAAAAGAATACGAGCTGAGTTTCTTGTCTGTTCTTCTCATCTCGAAATCATTCTGAACTGACGGTAGATTTGACATATCATAAGACTCTGTGATAGACCTACATGAATAAAGATACTTTGAATTTTGTTAGCCCTCATTACTCCACCCCAGGATAGCCCATGACTATTCCACTTCATGATAGCCGTCACTGCTCCATCCCAGGATATCTCCTCACTACTCCACTTTATGTTAGCCCTTGTATACTCTATTTCATGATAACCCCTCACTACTCCATAACTAACCATAAATAAGAATACCATCTATTATATATTACTTTTATAACAAATTTCATTTCATTTCCACTCTATGATAGCCCTCTGTACCTTATGCCAGCCCTAATGGTACTCTTGCCTATACTACACCGCTGCTCATAATAACCTCATCAGGGTAGAGAGAGGGAATCATTAATAATGGAAATAAGTAACTTCATTGCTAGCAATATAGTGTGAGATTGGTTGACTTCCATGTGGTCCGTCCTGAATACCATACTGGTTAATTCACCACGATGGGCTGACTGACTTGACCATACATCATGATCATCATCTTTCACAGGCTTGTACATAACATATTTTCTACACTATACAAAGACTTAATATATAGAAGTATCCATGGTTTATTTCCATAGATGCATCTAAGACATACCATAGATAAAAAGTCGCGTCTGATGCATACTATTCCCAATTTACATTTTTTTACCAATTTCCAAAAAAAAACAGTTTCATTATTTTCCTATACTTTATATGTCTCCTCACCTTAAGAAGAAAGTTTTACTTTTTCTTATGAGAACTAATTTTGATAATTATTTTATTTTCAAGATGGTAATGTCTTGGTAATCTGATCAGTAGATTATTAATTCTACTGCGAGAGACTAGTCTCTCCCTAATATCCCAATATCTCGTCTAATTAATTGTAATAAAAGGTAAAGTTTGGGAGGGGATGTACAGAACAGAACAATCAAATTTATATAGGATGGCCACAGTACCTGTCACCACCACCACCACCGCCACCACCGCCGCCCCCGTAGTCCTCCTTCACACGTATGTACGACACCTCGCCCTGCAGACAAGTTCATACATCAACCATCATAGTGTCATGAACTAACTTGGAGAAAATTGACAAGGGGAGCATCAATAAAGTACTCAAATCAGCGCTGCAGATACACTGTACATAGTTATATAATAATAATCTCAGGACAATTCACACAGCGCCATCTAGACCCAAGTTAAGCTAGCTAAAGCTTGTGTTATGGGTACTAGATAACTGATACAAATAGATTTTTTTTTTCGTAAATACATACATGTTATATTTAGAAAATACCCAGACTGATACAAACAATCATACTCATGAATACAAATGTTTGTGCCGTGCGAATCAAACCCGCGACCATCGGATGTAAAGCGGTGTGCTAGACCACCGAGGTCGTCGTTATATGCAGAGTTAGATACATTTTATGATAATGGAATGGTGCACCCGCCTGCGCTTGCCGTTTACACTGACGGATTATAAAATGTGCATTAGGTCAAGTTACTCATCATTGTGACAAATTCACCAGGAATTTATCACAATGGTTTCCAAGGGTACCATGCGGTGTTCAATCTGACATGGTATTTTACCCATTTTTAGAAAAGAATTATGTTAGATTGGGCCCCCAAGTGAAGTTTCTTGAAAAGCATAGAGGTTAATTTCTGATGAATGAATGAATGAATTAACCTCAATCAAATTTAAACATTATTCTATCATCTTCTATAAAAAAAAAGACTGAGAGATATAGATAATAAGTCAGAGGAATTACAAATAGATATCCTTGAATTTTCACTAATGCCAGAATCAAACTGGCAAACAAAAAGAGCTATATTACTACAGACTATAGTTCATAGCTGTGGGTGCTCACCTCATGGCTCCTGAATCTTGAGTCATCCAATTTCTTAACAGCATACTTCATATCCTCGTGACGTAGAAACTCCACCACACCTGTGCCATCTTTGAAGGTATCGGCAAAGCAGACATCACCCGCTTCCCGCATATGATCTTTCAAGTCCTGCCAGGACCCTGATGGTGGTAGTCCAGTGACGAGCACACGGTATTCTGATCGGCGAGCGGGGGGTCCCCTGGTCGCTGTCCTGGCTCCGAACCGCTCGGGTCCTCCTCGGCCTCCTCTCATGCCTCCACCGCCGCCACCGCGAGGAAACTCCACGCGTAGTCTGTACCCATCATAGTCGTAACCGTCGCGGGCGCGGACTGCATCGTCAGCATCTCTGTAACATTGTTTTAGATTTTTTTATGCAAATAATAGACAAGCAGTTCTAATCAAGTGGATTAGATCCATTTTTTTTAATGGATGATAATGTAATGGTGCTCTATGTACTCTATGTACCCCCAATATCAAATTATTAATTTTTTTCTCTGTTCACTCCTAGATAGCTGATATTGTAAGGAGTAACATAGACCACTGGGGGGAAAGGGGATTGATAGTAATGTGGACTGATGATCTCATTGCTAGCAATATACCATGTCAGGTTAACATCCATGCAGTTCCCCCTGGAAATCACCATGATAAATTCTTGTTGAATTTGTAACAATGGCCTAACTGACCTGACCTCATGCTCATCTTAATATCCTTCACTGGTGCACCGCCAGCGTAAACCGTTAGCGCAGGTGGGTGCACCATTCAATTATCATCCATAAAAAAAACCTAGGCCACTCTGATTTTAGAAAGTGGCTTAAATATGATGGTTGTAATACACATGGACAATGATGCAGAACAGCTTGTTTAATAAAAATTTTGAGACACTGTAAATACATACAAAATATACAGAAATTTGTTAGGGTTCACATTGATATTGTCAAAAAATCTGATATTTAATATTAAAAGAAGGTAGTTTCATTATTACTTGGTATTGTTAAACTAGTTGCGTATAACCCCCACTCATATCTTCTCTGTATAAAAGGGAGGATTTTTGTAAGCCGCGGCATTCGGTGTTTGAGCATAGAATGTGCTGGTTCTAATTTAAATGCTAAAGTGAATTGTATTAGAGAGATAGTTAAATTAATGTTATATAGTTGTTATTTTATTATAATACATACTTTTACTAGTACATAGAGTTGATATATTTTACAAATTACAGTGATTAAATATACATTAATTGCATATAATAGATTTATAACGACATCATTAACTATACATATAAAAAAAATTGTAGTGTTTGTTTGTAGTATTGAAATAACCGTTTTGTATTACATACGTATGAATATAAATACGGTACATACACCAAAATAACATTTTTTACAATTTTTGTCAGGTAGCTGATATAATAAGGAGTAACTTAGGCTACTTTTATTTTAGAAAAATTCTTTTATTTTATTGAAATAAAGTTAAATTCCACGCGGATGAAGACCCGTCGGATGAAGCGTGTGTATGATATAAATACACACAAACATAAAGACAGACAGAGGTCATCAAACAATTGTATTATAATATATATATATATTGAATTTAAGTTAACAATTTCATACGTAATACCACAATAAAAACTAGAGAGAAAATTTAATTGAGCATTTACATTTTTGTTTATCAAGCAAAAATATCTAACTTGAAATTTTCGCACATGAACGAATAATTGAAGTATGTAGTACAAGTGGCATTAAATTACACGTGATTATTTTGTGACGGAATTTTCCAATCTAATACAGTAGGCGTACGATAGACAAACATTGATAATTTTAAAATCGACATGATGGCTGTTTTTATAAACACAAAATGATTTTAATGATACTTTATATTGATTATTTCTCACCTAGGATCCTCAAACTCGACGAAAGCGAATGGTGGCCCTTTCCTGTTCTTCAAATCGACAAATGTAACTTTGCCGAATTTGTAAAATAGGTCTTGTATGTCCTTTGTCCTAATATCCGGAGGTAAGTTACCGACATATATTCTGCACTCATTTCTATTGTTGCCGCTACCTCCCGACATAATATTTATATCTTATGCAGATGGTACGTAAATTTTATAATTATGAAGAAACACGATTTTCCATTCGGAACAAAATTCAAGCTATAGCGTCAGTTTGGTATGATCCAACAATTAAATTAATCAAATATGGCGTCGTCCGTGTGACGGACTAATGGACGATTTTAGCGTTTGACAGTTGCATTGCAATTCCACAGGAAAAGGAATTTACATGTTTTTTTATAAACGAATGCGTTCATGCCGCCATTTCTTGAAACGTTTCTAAATTGAGTATGTCGTATAAAATTGATGAATTATCTCACGATAATTTATCAAATTTTATCATTTATTTAATATACCATATCTAAAATATCTTTTTGATAACTTTAATAATAATCATAAAGTGTTTCTCATTGTAAAATATTGAAATGTTGTATTTAAAGCAACATCATGGTGACCACATTAAATCAAAACCCTATCGCTTTGTGTAACATTACGTCTACTAGCCATTATATTCTGAAAATTAATATTTTTGAAAAGAATGAATATATTTAACCAGAATATTTGTTACATTTAGAGTAATTTTTGTTGTAATCAAATAGTAATGTAATAAAAATTTAAGTTGAACGGGGATTTCATTGTTTGATATTTATCATAAAAAAATATCTTACAGAATTAAAAAGTAACGTACTCTTGTTCTTTTTTTAACCACTAAAAAGGTCTAATAGATTTCTAATATGGGTTAAAACGTCGTATAAAGCGTAAAGAATTCATTTATTTCAGACTGGCCGAAAATAAAACACTATGTTTAGAACGCACCATAATACACGTCATTTTTTAATCTTTCAAATTTGGAACGCCATCTGCAGCACTACAAAGAAACATTTAACGAAAGAAGCCTGTGAAAGAATCCTATAGAAAGTAGTCAGAATCTCCGGTATCAAAATCTTTACGTGATAATTTGTTCATATCTGGAAGTAAAAGTGAGTATATTTTATTTTAGTGTTAATATTTTCTTTGTTATTTATAGTTATTATTATTTTAGTGAAAATTAAGCAGGTAATTTTGGAAATAATCATAAAATGGTGATTTGTTGAATAATGCGGTTTCAAACCGCATGTATTCGCTAAAATATGCCTGTATTGATCAAACTTTCATGTTTCTATGGTATTATAGCAGTAACCTGGTAGGTGGGATTAGTTTTATCTTGTTTGCAAGCCTTTATTAAAACGGGGGTCGTTCGCGCTCTTCCTCGATTTCTATTGATGACGGGCCTGTCTGCTACCGCTTCCGTTCGAATAAGCACGAAAAAACGTCCCCAGTGCATACAGGAGTCCAGGTATACCTACAGTGCTCGTTAGGTTTTATTTGAACAATCTAGAAAATTTGCGAAAGCATGCGGAGTTGATTCCCACGGTAAATTCATAAAGGGCGCGCTGGAGTCCCGGGTAGCTCCTGACCTTTACTGGAGTCTATTTTTAGCTTAGCCTGTTATTGAATATAAACATTCAATGAGCATTAGGCATGATGCTGAAAGCTACAGCTCTGGTATCGAAACATTTCATATCCTAATCTTTCCACGTCCCTGATAACGCGAGATAAAATATTATATAGGCTTATGAAAATCATGCAGATGAAAACAAAATTACGTTAGTTTACTGATTACAAGGTTAGCATTTCTACTACGGAAAGTTTTTAATTTTTTCTAAACATTTTTTTTATGTTAATTTTCTTTGACATACTGATTCATCACAATATTATTTACTTTAAATATATTTAATACTTGTAAATAAAATAAAGCATATTAATATTCAACCGCTATTACATATTTTAGTCTTCTCCTATAAAAAATTAAAAGAGTGTACTTAATTTTAATTTTTTTTTTTATGAAAATATCTTGTAATAAGAGGACATAAATGTTTAATAGGTGAAATAATTTTATTATGTTAGTCTTTAAAATACAAAATACTCTAATTTATTTTAGTTATCAACTAAAATGAGTCTGGAGGGGTTGTGATAAATATTGATATCCAAAGTGTTTGTGTTTCTAACTGTGATCTATTTATAATGCATTTAAAATCAATAAAATTAATAATAAATGATTGTCTTGACTGTCTTGACAGAAAGAAGCAGGGTTTAAGCAAAATTAATATATATAGATTTTTTTATTTAATTCAGGCCACATGGCCCATATTACAAATACCTTGTAGACAAACATACATAAAAAATGTCTCTATGGTCATGGCACTGACGACGGCAATCGGCAACGGTGTAGTGCTGATACACCACCCCATTCGGCCAGTATTCCTCAGTCATGAAAGTGGGGCAGCATGTTGATGGGGGACCTGGGCCATGAACCCTTGAAGCTCGTTTGAATTTATAACAATAGTCAATAATTTTTGTTTGTTGCGGCAGGAACACAGCTGACAAGATGTGCGACCGCAAGGCGGTGATCAAGAATGCCGACATGAGCGAAGAGATGCAGCAAGACGCAGTAGATTGTGCAACACAAGCGCTCGAGAAATTTAACATAGAGAAAGTAAGCCATTTCAATTTTACACTCTGTAGTAATTTATCTAACTAGTGGTAGATCACCTTGGCTTCTTTCAGGTGATTGTTCCTTTTTAAGTATTCCAAATTTTACTCTGCTATTTTATCTAACACTCATAGGTCATCTTGGCTTCTTTCAGGTGCTTGTTTCTTTGAAGTTTTGTAAATATTTCGATTTTATTTATTACAAATAGTACACAATTATACTTTTGAAATTTTGACAATACATAGTTTGGCATAAAAATAACATTTAATAATCAAACAGAATTTATTTATGTAGGACATTTTAGCCGCTTATGAATGTTAAATTTTTTTGTATTATTTTTCCCACCCGTTCAGTTCAGTATAAAGATTCAATTGCAAAGAACAGGCAATTTTTTCCCTTGCAGTTCAGTATAAAGATTCAGTAGAGAAGAATTGACAAGAAACTCAACTAAATCTCTATTTTTTTAAAAGATATACTGTGATCTTATATAGGTGTCTGGTATGTGATTTAACAGATGTTTTGAATTTATTTAAAACCAATTCCAGTATATCCTTTGGTATCTTATTGTAAATTTTTATACCCATTAAAAGACCTATAATAGGATTTACTCAGTAAATGCGTCATACTCGTGAACGAGTGCTGCTTGTAGGGACTGGTCTGCTCTTATCACTACGACTGATTTAATCTTATTGTTTTTATATTTGACCCTAAATAAATTAGTGCTGGTTGGTAGTTTGTAATCACACATTTCTACTTGTAAAATGTGAACTTACGAGGATTATTTAAAAGAGTAACACACAAGTTTCTTGCTTGTTCTTGTGATGAGGCAGTTTTCCGAATGAGTGGTAGATTAGAAAGAATGTTACATTCAAAAGTGCTGAAATTAAGTTTTTTGAATAAATGATTTTCTATTCTATTCTAATATGATTTAACAGATATTTGGATTTGTATAAAGCTAATTCCAGTTGTCCTTTGGTATTTTATTGTAAATTTTTATACCAGTTCCCATAAAAGATCTATTGAATTTTAACATTGTGTGATCTGCAACAATACAAATTGGTTCTAAGCTCATTTGAATAATATATAGTCTGTCACTGTCATAATACAGGTTTTAAACTGTAGAATAATTTCTTTAATGGACTATAAACATGCAGTTTCTAGAGTTTTCTAGAGTTTCTGTGCTTAGCATGAACAGTTTTTTAACATCTGTATTTTTGATCTGAATCATTTTAAACATGAAATACTGGTATTCTCTCTAGTGTAGATTACTTGAAAGACGAGCGTCCATGGCAATAGTGCTTCATGCACGGGATTTTCATTTAATGTTGGACATGCACAGAACTGGCTTTTAAAAAAATAAAATAAAATATTCAAATGAGTTTCTTGCCAGTTCTTCTCAATTGGATCTATATACTGAACTGAACTGTAGGGAAAAATTAAAATTATCTAAATATATATAACTCAAAGGTGACTGACTGACATACTGATCTATCAACGCACAGCCCAAACCACTGGACGGATCGGGCTGAAAAATGGCATACTTGCATGTACTGATCTATCAACGCACAGCCCAAACCACTGGATGGATCGGGCTGAAATTTGGCATACCTGCATGCCATGTTATGACGTAGGCATCCGCTAAGAAAGGATTTTGATTAATTCTACCCCCAAGGGGATAAAATAGGGCATGAAACTTTGTCAACTTTAAACCGATCGGGCTGAGACTTTGCATGCATAGAGTTACTATGATGTAGGCATCCCCTAAGAAGGGTTTTAATAAATTCCATCTCTAAGGAGATAAAATATGGGATGAAAGTCTGTATAAATCTTCTTAGATTTTAGACTGAACTTAAATTAAAGATGGAAGCTACTATGATGAAGACCTTCGCTTAAATAGAATTTTGATAAATTCAACCCCCATAGGGATAAAATTAGGGATGATGCACGATGTAAATGTATTAGTTTGAACCTATCAGTACCTAATGGAACGAATAAATTAAGACGAACAAAATATTTTTTAGTTCTTTAGGCTACTTTTATTTTAGAAAAGTAAAGTTAAATTTAACAGCTAGTTATGTAATAAAATTGACGTTCATAAGCGGCTAATATGTCCTACATGAATAAATGATTTTTGTATTTGAATTGAATGAATGAATCTAAAAAAAAATGAATATGCATCTGTACAATATTAGAACATAATAGTCTATCAAGACCATACATAAGGGCCATTATACTATTATTAGTGAGGCCAACACTAACATTACAATTAAGTTTATCGAAGGCTATTTGCTCTTAAAGCTATGAATCTACATCCAGTTTTTTGTACAATTTACACAGCGCCATCTATGGGTCTAAATGTGCAGCTAGTGTTTCATAACCTTTGTGTAATGGAAGTGGTAGATTTGGTGTGCATATATTAATTGACCTACTGGCAGCCGCTAAACAAGTGGGGCCTCACAACACTGTGGTTATGTTAGTTAGTGCCGAGCGTTGCGTTCACACACTGATAAAACTGTATTTAAGTGGTTTTCCTGTGGTCGACCGCAATAAATAGATTGTTTGAACGACAATTTCACATGTACTTTAACTGTTGGGTATTGCTACAATTTATAAATAACTAGCTGATCCCGCGACTTCGTCTGCGTGGAATTTACCTTATTTTTCTAAAATATAAGTAACCTATGTTACTCCTTATTACACGAGTTACCTGTCAAAAAAAGTCCCGTCAAAATTGGTCTAGCCATTTCAAAGATAGCCGGACAGACAGACAGACAAAAATTGTAAAAAATGCTATTTTGGTGTATGTGCCATATTTATATTCGTATGCACGTAATAAACTACGGTTATTTTAATATTGCAAACAGGCACTCGCAATTTTATTTATATGTATATGAGTAAGATTGTAACATTAGCGATGATAATGTAATGGTGCACTCGCACTGCGCAAATGGTGTACGCTGGCGGGTTATGAAGGATAGGATGAGCTTGAAATCGTGGTGAATTTACCTGAAATAGACCTCGGTTTCCAGGGGGAGGGCGTGTAGGTAGATTTGACGTGGTACATGTCCTTCACTTGATCATAGATTTAACTAATACGGCTCAAATGGTAGTTTTAATAAATTAAAAGATATATATAAAAAGCCGACTCGTTGCTGTGGCTAAGGTTCTTGAATAATATTGGGACTACAAATTGAGATGTAAGCTATCCTACCTTTCAAGTTGGATCAAATTGCACACAATGTGCAAATCAAATTCGCAATCGACTCAGTAGTTTGGAGAGTCCATCGCGGACAAACGTGACACGTAATTTTTATATGTAAAGATTAAATAAATTTATTAAAAGTCGGAAAAAGTTGGTGAGAAGTTGAGAACTCGTACAAAATGTTGGAAATCTAGGTATTAGAAGGCAAAAATTTGACTTGTTACAAGAACTTCAAAATTGTAAAACAAATTTATTTAATAACTAGCTACTCACCCCGGCCTCGCCCGGGTGTACATGTACTATACATATATACCTTCCTCTTGAATCATCTATTAAAAAAAAAGTATTAAAATTCGTTGCGTAGTTTTAAAGATTTAAGCTTACATAGGGACAGACAGCGGCAGCGACTTTGTTTTATACTATGTAATAAAGATTTGGAACATAATAAATTAAAGAGTAAAATTCAAGAGTTAGAATCTTTATTATCTTGTTTTGTTTGATTGTGCCGCAATATGAAATTAATAACTAGTAAATCGCTGTATTAATTAATGGAGTTGGGAAATCACATCATTGAAAGAGAAGTGTTGTGAGACACATGACTGCCGCAGCTGGCCTTTATAGCTTCTCCGAACGATAGGGTGCTAGTCAGGGCCGGATCGTCAATTTGTGGGGCCTTGGGCTAAATCTACTTAGAGGCCTACCTACTTAATTACTCAACTAAAAAAATACACCGATCAAAAATAAGCGACCAGAAATTCCCCATTTCTTTCGATAGACGCGCACTTGCTTGGTTGATTGATCTCAGGGTTGCCAACTTTATGATAGGCTTTTTAACATTCTAGATATTTTTTTATATTCCAAATATCGTTTCAGTGGGGACTGGGGGCCCTTTGTATTTTCAGGGCTCTGGGTTGCAGCCCAAAATGCCCTTAGGTAGATCCGCCCCCGGTGCGAGTGCAGATAGCACTTCAAACCCGCGGAAGGACTTATGGAGCGGCTGAAGGCTAACTCCCGCCTGACCGATACTGACTTTACAATTTCATCGAACAGCCTTCCAAAGTCGTGTCAGTATAGCTTCCATTAACGAAATGTTTGTTGTGTTGCTGCAGGACATCGCCGCGTATATAAAGAAAGAGTTCGACAAGAAGTACAACCCGACGTGGCACTGCATCGTGGGCCGCAACTTCGGCTCGTATGTGACGCACGAGACGCGCCATTTCATCTACTTCTACCTCGGCCAGGTCGCCATCCTGCTGTTCAAGAGCGGTTAGATCGTGCGCCCGCCCACTCTTGCTCTCTAAATTTTTTGTTGTTAGCAGCGAACATAGTGTTGCGCTCGCTCGCTCCGCCCGGACACCCGGACGTCCGGACGTCCGGCAGCCGGACGCCGAACGGCCGCGCATCCGGACGGCCGGACGCCGGTCTGCCGCGCCCCCGGACGTCCGGACGCTGGACGGTTTTGTCCGGACGGCCGGACGTCCGGGTGTCCGGGTGTCCGGGTGTCCGGTCGTCCGGACGGCAGCGGGCGAGCGCTCGGGCGAGCGGTTCTCTGCGCTGGTCGCATGTGCGTCGAGCCACTTCACTTAGTCCCCGGCGCACTGGTTGTATGTTTGTACTGTGTTAGTTAATTAAGGTTCCACCTGACTCGACAACATTCACATTTAGTGTATTTATATTAAAGAAAATTTTAGTTAATTGTAGAGTTTTATTCCTAATTACCTAGCATAGCGCGGAAGGTATATATAATTGTACTTATGTATCTAAATTAATGTTTAGTTTTGTTGATATGTTCACTGGAGATATTTTCAATACTTCTCGAATTAAACTTTCTTACAAACCAATGTGATTTCTTTTCTTTCCCAACTCCCTCCTGCGTTCTTAGAGCACTAAAGATAAGGGCGCGTTTCTTTGAAACGATGCATAAACGATGATACTTACTATAAAATTTAAGAATTCGTTAACGACAATGTTTTTATAGAAAAACTTAAAATCCATAGCACTGACAATATTATCTGATTACACTAATAATGAGTGCGTAGCGATTTCTATGTTGATTATCGCATGCCTCTTACTTGTTATACTGTAATTATTATATAAAAAACATCTATTCAAAAGAGCAACACACAAGTTTCTTGCTCATTCTTCTTGCGATGAATCTGCATTCCGAATGAGTGGTAGAATCAAAATATGACTATTCAAAAGTGCTTGTAATGAGTTTATTTGAATAAAGATTATTTTTATTTCCATTTCTATATCTAACAATGTACCATTACCTCGCGGTACCCCAAAAAACTGATACTTAAGGTGGGTTTTGAAAACCACAGCACAGTATTTTATATACTTCGATCGAGGCTAACAAGCATACGGTCTGAGAAACCTGAATATAGCCTTGTAAAACCCCAGAGGAAGCACCTGAAACTGCACTATCCGAAACCATATAGGTTCCAGCGTGTAGGGATGAATTCCTTGTCAATGGTGAGCGAAGTGATGGTAAAAGGTCGTAGCATCATATCGAGCTATTGACAGTTGTTACACTACCCTACATTGTACATTATTTTTGTAATAAGTATTATATTTTGGTACTTGAACAACCCCGAGAAAACCCCTTGGGGTACAAAATATAGTAAGAAACATTAAGTAGTCTTCACACTTGACTTTATGATAACCATCCAGCTAAGATTATTGAATAGTATGTCCATACATAGGTCTTGATTTTTTTATACTATACTAATAATAAACCGCGATTTCGTCCGCGTAGAATATTGATGTTGGATACCATTTTTAATTATTTAGGCCAATTATTTTACAGATAAAAAAACCCAAATATACATACAACCTCTCATCACCTATTTTATTTTACCCCCTTCAGGGTAAAATGTTCAAAAACTGAATGTCATATTTATTTATTCATGAGTATGATTGTTTGTATCGGTCTGGGTGTTTTCTATGTATAATATGTATGTATTTACAAAAAAAAAGATATCTATGTATATGTATCAGTTATCTAGTACCCATAACACACGCTCTAGCTAGCTTAACTTGGGTCTAGATGGCACTGTGTGAATTGTCCTTGTTATTATTATTATTATTATTTATATTTAATCAACAGCCTAAAAAATAAGTTTTGAGCTTTTAGCTTAAAAATTAGGATACTTCCACAAAACCTTTCATCACCCCTTTCAGTACCTTACACAACCCTTTTTCGCATAAAAAGTAGCCTATATCTGTTCTCAGGGTCTAGACTATCTGTGTACCAAATTTTCATTTCAATCGCTTCAGTAGTTTTGGCGTGAAAGCGCGATGGACTGACAGGCTTTTATAATTTTAGTATATTTATAATATTAAGTAAGGATTTTATATGTTTGTTGGTCTATAAGGTATTTATAGTAATAAACATTATTATCCTGAAATAAATAAATAAATTTTATAACGACCTCGGTGGTTTAGCAGTTTAGCACACCGCCTTACTTCCGATGGTCGCGGGTTCGATTCCTCGCACGGCACAAACATTTTTATTCATGAGTATGATTGTTTGTATCGGTCTGGGTATTTTCTATGTACAATATGTATGTATTTACGAAAAAAAACATGTATTGTATCAGCTGTCTATTACCTATAGCACAAGCTTTAGGTAGCTTAATTTGGGTCTAGATGGCGCTGTGTGAATTGTCCTGAGATTGTTATTATTATACTAGCTGTTACTGCGACTTCGTCCGTGTGGAATTTAAATTTATTTTCTAAAATAAAAGTAGCCTAAGTTACTCCTTATTACATCAGCTACCCGCCAATAAAATTCCTCGGTCCAGCCATTTCAGAGATTAGCCGGAACAAACAGACAGACAAACAAAAACTATAAAAAATGTTATTTTGGTATATGTACCGTATATATTATTCATATGCATGTAGTAATAAACGGTTATTTCAATATTACAAACAGACACTCCAATTTTATTTATATGCATAGACTATAATTTCGGCCATTAGAAGCCTGAAATAAATAAATAAATTTTAATAAATTCAGATAGTCATAAATATATTGACCGCATACATTTTTATAATGAAGCTATGATTTCCATTTGTTAAACAAAAAAGTTTATACATCGCGTGACTAGTAAAATATTCAAACCTAGGACATGAAATACTTTTAATGGTATGTGATATTGCAGGTCGAGTCGTGTCACGCTATATGTATGTATTTGCATCTTGTTTATATTTGAAAGTTACCACCCGTCGGTTTTTCTCAGGACATGTCCTAGTTTTTGTAGTGTACTGGGACGTCCTGTATAATTTTAAGTATCGTCATTTTTTAATTTTTTTTTTTAAAAAATCGGTTTTTTTAATTAAAAAAAAAGAGAAATATTTACGCACTTTTAGTAACTAGTTTTCAACATGTATAATTGGTGGGATCCTTCCCATGGTTGTTTTTTTATTGTTAGCAAGGATGTTATGGATATGAAATTTGGGATACGGATAGGTTTCGGATATACGAATGATTATTATACCGGATACAGATACGGATGCGGATATGAAATTATTTCGGATTATCCGTTAGTTTCGGATAATTTCGGTTACGGATATTAATTTTTAAGGAATTTCAAAAGTAAAATACAAATAGCTAATAAAACGGTTACATAACGTGTCTCAATTAGGCTCCGTCCCTATCCGATATTATCCGGAATTTTTATTTCGGATTTGGTTACGGTTATGAATATTTTTTTATATCGGATATCCGATAGTAATGGATAGTTACGGAGCTTCCTAACATCCCTGATTATTAGTGTATTAATTACCCCCTTGCTAACAATGTACCATGTCAGGTTGACCTCCACGCGGTTCCCCCTGGAAACCATCATGTTAAATTTCTGGTGTATTTGCCACGATGTGCTAACTGACCTGACCTCATGGTCATCTTATCATCCTCCACTGCAGCGTAAACCCGCCAGTGTGCACCATTCCTTTATCATCCATAAAAAAATACACAGCGCCATCTAGTCTCACAGTAAGCAGAGCTTGTGTTATGGGCAGTAGACAACTGATATAAATATTTAGTTTTTTTTGTAAACATATATAATATATATAGAATACACCCAGACCGATACAAACTATCATACTCGTGAATACAAATGTTTGCACCGTGCGAGGAATCGAACCCGCGACCATTCGAAGTAAAGCGGTCTGCTAAACTGCTAGACCGAGAGCAATCAATTATCCAATACTAGCTACTCGCCACGGCTTCGCACGGGTGTACATGTAATGTACATATAAACCTTCCTCTTAAATCACTCTATCTATTAAAAATAACCGCTTCAAAATCCGTTGCGTAGTTTTAAAGATTTAAGCATACATAGGGATGGACAGACAGCGATAGCGACTTTGTTTTATACTATGTAATAAAGATATATTTACTATGTAATGATTTTCCAACTTCTTTAATCCAATTTAAATATTTTTTCAGGCAGATTTATACCAGAGTCTGTTATAAATCTGCCTGAAAAAGATTTAAATGTCATATAAAATTTCATTTCATATCAGTTCCTTTGCTTACTATAAAAAAGTCGTTACGATAATATAAAATTTAGCACTGACAATATCTGATTACACTAATAATGAGTGCGTAGCGATCTATGTTGATTATCGCATGCCTCTTACATGTTATACTGTAATTATTTATCCCATCAAAAACATAAATGTGAAATGATAGCCGAGTTTAATATTATGATGTATACCTTGATTGTTGACTTCTACGACAAAAGAGATGAGATCTAAATGGCTGCCAAGTTCAATGGTCTGTCCTGAAATGTATTTATACCAATATAAAATATCATTTCTTCTTATAACTTAGGATAAATATGTAGCCTAAGGTCATGTTTTATAGAAAAACTTAAAATCCATAGCACTGACAATATTATCTGATTACACTAATAATGAGTGCGTAGCGATTTCTATGTTTATTATCGCATCAGCCTTTATATTCTTACATACCAAATGTTATACTGTTATAATTTTGATTATATATAAAAAATGACGATTTTTGGACATTAATATCTAAAACCGTTTGAGATATGTTTATGAAATTTGGAACACATATTTATCTCGCAAGTCTCAATATATGAACCAAATTTGACAAGTTTCTTTCTCATTCTTCTTGTGATGAATCTGCATTCCTATTCAAAAGAGTAACACAATGTTTCTCGTGTGTAGAATAAAAATATGACTATTCAAAAGTGCTTGTAATGAGTTTATTTGAATAAAGATTATTTCTATTTCTATTTCAAATCCTATTTTTTTACTTGTCGTTGGCAACCCTAATGTATGTACTTGTTGCCTAGTAATAATGTTTTCATTGTGCTTCATCGATTTTCAGTGACCTTCAAATGAAATCCTTTCGACTCGTTCATACGTCACGTGGTGGTTTTCCACGTATCTACCTACTTATGGCATTTTTTTTTTTTATTCTTTACACTATTGTATTAATGCCATATGGCATTCTCTACCAGCTAACCTTTGGGTAGAACTAGAAAGCGTTGTAGGGCAGTAATGGCAAAAATTTGTATATTAATACTGTACTAAATAATAGGCAAACAAAATCTATGTACATATATAATTTATGTTATATAAATATAATATATACTTTAAATATACACACACATATATATATATATATTGAAATATATAAATTATACAGAATAAATACATAAATACGCTAAATATAGTTGAAAGTTACTTAACTACAGTTGCTCATTTTGCGACTCAACAGGTAATTAAATAGTTTCGTTTTAAAAATGGTCACTACGCAGGTCTACAGGCATTATATTCCAGAGGTTAATTGCCGTAACTGTGAAGGAGTTTGACATAAAGCTTGTATGATGGGAAGGAGTAGAGAGAAGGAGGTTATGAACTGAACGGAGGTTACGTTAATGAGAGTCGCCAATGAACCGAAATCTATTTTTCAAATAAGTGGGAGAGGAAGAGTCGAATATGATGGAGAAGAGTGTGCAAAGGATACGCAAGTTTCTGCGGTTACGAATTGACAACCATTTAAGTTGTGAGCGAAATTTAGAGACGTGGTCACTTTCTCAGCCCAAAAATGAACCGAATACAGTTGTTAAGTAATCGGTCCAACTTATTCAACTGATCTTGGGAGAGATTAGTAAGACACACGTCAGCATAATCAAAATGCATTATGTGTACATTTGTATTTTATTGATGATAATGGAATGGTGCACCCGCCTGCGCTAACGGTTTACGCTGGCGGGGCACCAGTGGAGGATGATAAGATGAACATGAGGTCAGGTCAGTTAGCCCATCGTGATAAATTCACTAAGAATTTATCGCGATGGTTTCCAGGGGGAACCGCGTGGAGGTCGACCTGACATGGTACATTGCTAGCAATAAGATCATCAGTCCACATTATCCTTTTGTGTTCAGTTAGCTACATATATAAGTATTGCGTTGACAATAGTCAATGTTTTGGGACAGAACTTTATATTACACTAGCTACTCGCCCCGGCTTTGTACGGATGTATATGTATTATATATATAAACCTTCCTCTTGAATCACTCTATCTATTAAAAGAAACCGTTTCAAAATCCGTTGCGTAGTTTTAAAGATATAAGCGTACATAGGGACGGACAGACAGCGACGGCGACTTTGTTTTATACTATGTAATGATGACTAGTAGTCTAACTAGATGACCCGTAAACGTATTGCCATATCAATTAATATCGTTATAAAAAACTGGGGTTGATAGTAGAAAGGGTGGAAATTTAGGACTGAATGTATTTTTTTATGCCGAAACGTAAAACAATAAAATGAAATATTAGTCAGTAATTTTTTTGGGGTCACTCTTGTTGTTTAGTTATATGAAATACAGCTGTACCCGCGACTTCGTCCGCATGGAGTTCTAATTTTATTTTTATAAAGTAAAAGTAGCCTATGTTACTCCTTATTGCATTACCTACCTGTTAATAAAAGTCCAAAATAACATTTTTTACAATTTCTGTCTATCTGTCTGACGGTCTCTTTGTTGCGGCTAATCTCTGAATTTGGTGGACCGATTTTGATCGGACTTTTTTTGGCAGGTAGCTAATGTAATAAGGAGTAAGTTAGGCTACTGTTATTTTAGAAAAAGAAGTCGCGGGAACAGCTAGTGTACAAATAGATTAAATCAGTCGTAGTTATATTTGACTGTGTCTTCAAACACGGGCATCTTATTGGAAAGTATATATTATTATTATTGTTAAAAATGGAGACCAAACAATGATGGTATTAAAAAAATATACATCTGTTTCATAATTTGAAGTGTAATAGTTATTTCCTAATTATTTATAACTGCTTTCTTGATTTAATTGATTGATTTTAGAAATATGAAAGCGTAGCGGTTTTTGTATTGATTGCCGCATGCATTCTTATGTAAAATGTGAATACTATAACTATCAGATGGCAATTGTAAGTAGCTTTGACGTGGTCTAGTGTTTTGAGTAGTCATGCTCACTAAAATGTCCAGACTTGTGGCGGCGTGGTGGGCCGTGTCATTGGGCTCCCTAAAATATGGTCGAGCGCAATGATGGCTGGCTCATCCGTCATACTCGTGAACGGGTGCTGCTTGTAGGGACTGGTCTGCTCTAATCACTATGACTGATTTCCTCTTATTAATTGTTTAATCAGTTGGTTATATATTCTATATTTTTCTATTTGAGTATTTAATTGAATTAGTGCTAATTGGTGGTTTGTATTCACACACTTAAACTTAAAAATGTAAAGTAATAATAAAATTATTTAAAAGAGCAACACGCAAGTTTCTTTTTCGTTCTTCTTGTGATGAGACAGCTTTCCGAACGAGCGGTAGATTAAAAAAAATGTAATGACTATTCAAAAGTGCTTCAATGTAAGTTTATTTGAATAAATGATTTTCTATTCTATTCTATTCTATACTATTATTAGACATATTTTGCATTGATAACATAAACCGCAGACTTGCTTATCATACACCCTACGCTGCATAGAGATGTGCTAACTCGTAATAAACATGACTCGAGTTAACTCGAGTTGAAACTCAGGTAACTCGAGTTGACTCGTTACCTTGAATAAACAGTTTTTTTTTAATTTTTCGAAGAATTTTCATGTTTTTGCAGCTGGCCTTGAAAGCTTCTCCGAACCATACAGGGCGAGTAGAAACACACAAGTTTCTTGCTCGTTCTTCTTGTGTTGAGACAGATTTCCGAACGAGCGGTAGATAAAAAAAATTGTTATGACTATTCAAAAGTGCTTAAATTAAGTTTATTTGAATAAATGATTTTCTATTATTTTAATGATAAAAAAATCGGACGAATATGGGAAAAAAATGATCACCTCAAATTAATATCGAGACATTTGTGACGAGTGAAAATTTTATGATATGAAATGATCGGAAAACTTGTCATTGTCGGTTCGACGACAGAATCATGCTCTCGCTCTTTCACTTGATTCGTTTATTTACCAGTTGAATTCTTCCAACTCGAGTTGACACATCTCTAACGCTGCACACGTCCCGTTTCCATGCACACGACAATTATGAGATTTTTATATAAAAATCATGGTCAACAACGATCTTATACATTCGGGCCGTGAGTACACGGCTAGACAGACAAACACGTAAATTAAATATATTTAGTTAGTATTAATTCCGCAGTTCTAATAAAAGGTAAGTTAAATTATACAATTTATTTAGTTACTACTAGCTGTACCCGCGTCTTCGCATGCATTGAATTTAACTTTAATTTTCTAAAATAAAAGTAGCCTAAGTTACTCCTTATTACATCAGCTACCTGCCAAAAAAACGTCCCGTCAAAATCGGTCTCAGCCATTTCAGAGATTAGCCGGAATAAACAGACAGACAGACAAAAGTTTTAAAAAATGTTAGTTTGGTGTATGTACCATATTTATATTCATATGCATGTAGTAAAAAAACGGTTATTTCAATATTACAAACAGACATTTCAATTTTATTTATATACATATAAATTAAATTGAAATCTGTTTTAGAACTGGGAAATTAATATTTACAGGTATAGATTAATTCCGCAGGTCTAATAATAGGTTAGTTAAATTGTTATAACAATAAAATATATTTAGTTAGTAGTTATGTAGTATTTATTTAGCAATACAAAGTGATTTGAATTTTATAAATATAGCAAATTTTAGCAAAATATAGCAAATAAACTAAGCAATATTTCTAATAAAAGTAGCCTAAATAGCGTATGTCTCTGGGCAGTGCCTGAATATCAGTGAATTGCTGCTTGTATGCTGCAAACAATACACTGAGGTGCTGCTTTTTTACGTATGGGCTCTGCACACACACTACGTTACTCATACCGTCTTTTTAATGTTATCTGTATTGCATTTTATTTTATCTGTATATTTATAGTGTATATGTGTATATCAAGAATTAAAGAGCATGATGGAAGATCGCGGAAAGTGGCAAGAGCTCCACCGACAAGAGCGTAGCTCTTAAATTATGAATGAATGAATTTGTAGTGTATTGTATTTTGTTTGAGTTGGCTAATGTAATTGTATATCTGTTTTCATTTTTGTTCATAATTATTTTATCTATGTATCTATCTAAATTACTTCTTATAATATTAGCTATCGGCAAGTCCCGTCAAAATCGGCCCAGCCAATTCAGAGATCAGCATGAACATACTGACAGTCAAAATATCTGTATATATTTCGATGATTATTTTGATACAAGTGTCGTATATACTTTCATATGAATAAAAATGAAGTTTCTGTTCATAATGTCAAATTGACAGCTTTTCACAAAAAAGCTGTAGAAATAGAAATAGAAATAATCTTTATTCAAATAAACTTAATATAAGCACTTTTGAATAGTCAAGTTTTTTTTATTCTACCACTCATTCGGAACGCAGATTCATCACAAGAAGAATAAGCAAGAAATTTGTATGTTGCTCTTTTAAATAAATATTGATTTAATTTTTTTTTTAGTTCGGTTTTTCCCTTTTTAGGGAAAGGCAAAAGATTGATTTACTTATATTAGGCATACGACAAACTGTCAATTTGACATTATGAACAGAAACTTCAATGTTATTAATTTGTATACATAATAATAATAATTTACCATTACGGCTATTACACCAGATGGTATAGTCAGTGACGTAAGTATGGCACACTAGGGAGGGGTCTAAAGCGAAATGAGAGGGGGGAGGCGGAAGTGGATTGTCAGTAATGTGCACTGATGATCCCATTGCTAACAACGTACCATGTTCTCCCTGAAAATCATCGTGATAATTTCCTTGTGAAATTATCTGGGTGTACCATTTCATTATGATACATTAAAAAAATAGGGAGTAGGCAAAAAGTATAGAATTATTATGACATGTTAGAATTCACATCATTATTGTAGAAAAAATCCGATATTTTAAAAATATATTAAAAGAAGGTAGTTTGTTTTTAGTACTAATGAAGTACCCAATGTAAGGATTATTACGAATATTGTAAATAGCGCCATCTAGTATTTATAGACCAACCTACTACACTGACTTTGGTCTATAAATACGGAGGTCGGTAGTTGAATAATCCTCTTTCGTTGCGTGAGCCGCGGCATTCAGTCGACGAGCGCAGAGCGTGCCAGTTGTGTTTTGGACAATAAAGTGAATTGTATTAGCAATGGGTTTATCCCGGTCTTAATTGGGCCTGGGGGGGAAGCTGCAAGTAGTGAAGGTGAGTGTTAATGCATTCTAAAAGGGCCTTTTAAACCTACACCCGTGTCACAAGTCATGGGCGCTACTTGGGGTTTCCCTTGCGGTAGCCGACTTCAAAACCTCAGTCGTCCATCTGGTTTATTGTAGCTGCAAGTAATAATCAATATTTCTTCCAGTCTTAGAAGATGAGTAACAACAGGGACAACCTTCTCCGGTTCTTCGACCGGCCCACGGAGCCCTGTTTCTTGCAGAAAGGCGAGGACAGTGCTGCCTTCGAGGTGCCTGATCACTACTACGTAAGTACTTCTCTTATTTTCTTTATGGCTCACAAGGAAGGTGATGGTGATCAATTTCCTCCCGGTCCAAAACTTCTGAGATGGATGAGACGAAGATTCCCATGCAATTAGAAGTTTCCCATCGAGACGAAATAATTGACGAAATTAGGCTCTGACTATTTATGTGTCATCTAGTTATTTACTCCCTTGCTTACCATATCATCTTTCACACAGCCGATCCATCTCTATTTCGGCCTTCTTCTGCCTTTATAACCATCCAGATTCATAGGTAATACCTTCCTTAAAATATTATCTTCATTCCTACGCGTTACATGTCCATATCACTACAGACGATTACTCTTCAACCTCTCCGACACCGGCGCCACTTTCATACTTCCTCTAATGTATCCATTCTTTATTTGTCCATCCTTGTCACGTCGTTTGTCCCCTATGCTGTATATATATATCACCATCATCATCATCTCAGCCCGGAAGACGTCCATTGCTGGACATAGGCCTCCCCCAAAGATCTCCACGACGATCGGTCCTGCGCTGCTCGCATCCAATGCCTACCAGCGATCTTGACTATATCGCTGGTCCAGGCCTTCCTTTGCTATATATATATATATATATATATATATATATAAATAAAAACATAATTGTGTTTGTGTTTATATTTTCAGCCAGATAAATACAAGAGTCTGACTAATTCGTTGTCTAATCGTTTTGGGAGCGGCGATCTGCGTGCTATACCTGTAAAAAACATCGCCCTACCCGACTTGACTCTGCCTCTCGAACTGTCTTATAATGACCAGTTCTCGTTGTTCGTGGCAAAACATCGCAGGATGGCTGGGAAACTCATTGACATCTTCCTGAGTGAGTAACACACACAAGTTCCTTGCTCGTTCTTCTTGATGAGTCTGCGTTTCAAAGAGCAACACACAAGTTTCTTGCTTGTTCTTTTTGTGTCTGTCTTGTTGTTTATGAGTCTGCGTCCCGAATGATGGTAGAAAAAAAATATGGCTATTCAAAAGTGCTTGTATTGAGTTTATTAATTTAAAGATATTTATATTTCTATAATATAATATTACTAGTTGATCTCAGGACAACTCACACTCAGCGCCATCTAGTCCCAAGTTAAGCTAACTAAAGCTTGTTATGGGTAATAGATAACTGATACGTATTTTATAAATATATATTTAATATACATTTAAAATATCCACACGTATACAATGTTTGTACCGTGCGAGGAATCGAACCCACGACCATCGGAAGTAAGGCGGTCTCCTAAACCACTATACCACCGAGGCCGTAAACATTTACCTTTCTATTATGTACTTTGATATATAAATAAATAAATATATTTTTTGTTCGCAGATATGCGTGACGTGGACGACCTCATTTCTCTGTGCTCGTACTGCCAAATGAGAATTAATCCTTACATGTTCAACTATTGCCTCTCGGTAGCCATTTTGCACAGGTCAGTACAGTATCTTCTATGTCACTTTATTTCTAAAAAGAACTATTAAGTTTATTCTACGCTAGCGTGAAGTTGTTAAATTATTCTATTTACGCCATCTATTGTCGAGTAGAGACAATTCATTATTGCTATTTAACAATAGATGGCGCTGAGTAAAGGACAGTCTTTATTGCCTTTTTAGAAACGTAATAATTAATAAAAAATTGTTGTTATAAGAAGTTGAACATACTTTTTATGACTATTTTTTATCAAAATTTATAATTTCTTTTAGCTGTAAGAAGTTATACAATAAGGTAAAGTTATAACAAAAGTGATACTCATATAACTGAGGCAATGAGATATGAGGGGGGCGGGGATAATGGAATGATGCACCCGCCTGCGCTAACGGTTTACGCTGGCGGGGCACCAGTGGAGGATGATAAGATGAGCATGAGGTCAGGTCAGTTAGCCCATCGTGACCAATTCACCAAGAATTTATCACGATGGTTTCCAGGGGGAACCGCGTGGAGGTCAACCTGACATGGTACATTGCTAGCAATGGGGTTATCAATCCACATTACTAACAATCCCCTTCCCCCCGGAATCTGTTAGTAATGGACTGATGATCCCATTGCTAGCAATGTACCATTTTTTTTTTTTATGGGGGATAATGGAATGATGCACCCGCCTGCGCTAACGGTTTACGCTGGCGGGGCACCAGTGGAGGATGATAAGATGAGCATGAAGTCAGATCAGTTAGCCCATCGTGACAAATTCAGCGGGAATGTATCACGATGGTTTCCAGGGGGAACCGCGTGGAGGTCGATCTGACATGGTATTGCTATGGGATCATCAGTCCACATTACTAACAATCCCCAACCCCCCTACCATATCAGGTTGACCTCCACGCGGTGCCAATTAGAGTTGAATGAGATCTAACGTATGATTAAAATGTACACTGCAGGCAAGACACGAAGGGGCTGCAGATTCCGCCGGTGGTGGAATCATTCCCGGACAAGTTCATGGACCCGAAGGTGTTCAGGAAAGCTCGGGAGACCGCCACTGTCATGACCTCTGGTAACAGGGTATGTTGAAAGTTATATCTTTAGTTATGATAACGTCTACATCAAAATATATGTAACTCAAAGGTGACTGACATAGTGATCTATCAACGCACAGCCCAAACCACTGGACGGATCGGGCTGAAATTTGGCATGCAGGTAGATGTTATGACGTAGGTATCCGCTAAGAAAGGATTTTGATTAATTCTACCCCCAAGGGGATAAAATAGGGGGTGAAATTTTGTATGAAACTTTGTCAATTTTAAACCGATCGGGCTGAGACTTTGCATGCATAAAGTTACTATGACGTAAGCATCCTCTAAGAAAGAATTTTGATAAATTCCACCCCTGAGGGGATAAATTAACGCGAGCGCAGCCGCGAGCAAAAGCTAGTTAATATATAAAATGTATGCAAAATATATTCTGAAGTATTCTTTTAGATTACAATACTCATTTTTAAATTGTCGTGTTATCTCATATCTATACATATAAATAAAATTGGAGTGTCTATTTGTAATATTGAAATAACCGTTTTTTACTATGAAAGTAAATACTATGTACTTAATGATTCACAGATGCCAATTACCATCCCATCCAACTACACAGCATCCAACTCTGAGCCTGAGCAGCGTGTTGCCTACTTCCGCGAGGATATAGGTATCAACCTGCATCACTGGCACTGGCACCTGGTGTACCCCTTCGAAGCCGCCCGCGAGGTGGTCAAGAAAGACCGCAGGGGGGAGCTGTTCTACTACATGCATCAGCAAATTATTGCTAGGTTAGTATTCTTCTAGAAGTCTGCTTCATATAGATATTACATTTTTGTTTTAAATACCAAACTGTGTAAAATTCAAAATTTAAATCATTTATTCATGTAGGACATATTAGTCGCTTATGAACGTCAAATTTTTACACTCTAATTTTAATTTTTTCCCTACCGTCCAGTTCAGTATATAGATCCAATTGAGAAGAACTGGCTAGAAACTCAATTGAATATATTTTTTAAAATCCAGATTATTTACAATGTATATTTATATAGGTGTCTGTCTAACATTAAATGAAAATTCATGAACAACTATTGCCATGCACGCTCGTCATTCAAGTAATCGTTTAGTGAGTAATAGGCTTTGCTCAGTAAATTTGATTATTATTATTATTATTATTATTAATTATGATTATAGTATCTGCATCTAATTTTGGTATAAAAGAAATCATGAACGACAAAAAGTGGCAATATTACTTTTATTGAGTAATTGTGCAATTGTGAGTAGCTATGACGTGGTCTGGTGTTTTGAGTAGTCATGCTCACTAAAATGTCCAGACTTGTGGCGGCGTGGTGGGCCGGGTCATTGGGCTCCCTAAAATATGGTCAAGCGCAGTGATGGCTGGCTCATCCGTCATACTCGTGAACGGGTGCTGCTTGTGTGGACTGGTCTGCTCTAATCACTACGACTTATTTTCTCTTATTAATTGTTTAACCAGTTGTTGTATATTGAATGTTTTATTTTCTATTTTATTATTTCATTGAATTAGTGCTAATCGGTGGTTTGTATTCACACACTTAAACTTAAATTGTAAGTAAGAATAAATTATTTAAAAGAGCAACACACAAGTTTCTTGCTTGTTCTTCTTGTGATGAGACAGCATTCCGAATGAGCGGTAGATTAAAAAAAAAAATGTTATGACTATTCAAAAGTGCTTCAATGTAAGTTTATTTGAATAAATGATTTTCTATTCTATTCTATTCTATTAGCACTATTATTGGTATATTTGCCTCTTCATAGCGGGACATATATTACAATGTAAATATGCTTAGCAATCAAAGTATATAAAACCTAACAGTAAGTAGGTCCTTAAAGACTTTACACATAGTCATTCATTTCACCACTACATTCATTAATTCTACCACACTTTCGACCTGTTGTTTATTTTCTTGTTTCTATGCAGATATAACTTGGAGCGTCTCTGCAACGGGTTGGGTCGTGTCACCAGGTACAGCGACTTCCGCGCGCCAATCAGCGAGGGTTACTTCCCCAAGCTGGACAGCCAGGTCGCCAGCCGCTCATGGCCTCCAAGGTAATGGAATGAACCAACGAACACCAGCATCTTATAGTTTACTGTCCAATTTAGACGCAAAGGTCGTAAGTTCGAATCTAACCCACACCAAATATTTTATGTTAACTCAGAATAGAATAGAATAGAAAATTATGTATTCAAATAAACATAAATTTAAATGCTTTTGAATAGCCATGCTTATTTTTTTAATCTACCACTCATTTGGAAAGCTGTCTAATCACAAAAAGAATGAGAAGAAGCTTGCGTGTTGCTCTTTTAAATAACTGTTGTAATTTTACATTTTAAGTTGAATATGTGTGTATAAAAACTACCATTAATTCTTGAGAGTCATCATAATTGAAATTAAAAACACAATAAGATTAAATCAGTCGCAGTGATTAGAGCAGACCAGTCCCTACAAGCGCACTCGTTCACCCTTTTAACTGATGAGCCAGCCATCATTGCGCTCGACAATATTTTAGGGAGCCCAATGACCCGGCCCACCACGCCGCCACATTTTCTCTCCGATCGATCCCTCGTCCAATTCAAACGGGGACCGATGTTACGACGGCCTGACCCGAGGTTCGAACCCTTAGCGGTGCCCTCAGACTAAAGTCGTATCCGTCAGGCGGGAGTTGGCCTTCAGCCGCTCCATAAGTCCCTCTGCGGGTTTGGAGTGCCATCTGCACTCGCTCCCTATCATCCAGTGAAGCTGTAAAGGCCAGTTGCGGTCAACAGCATTAGAGTAATCTGAAAAAAAAACCGCCATATATCTGGACATTTTAGTGAGCATGACTACTCAAGACACTCGACCATGTAATATCTACTTCAAATTAACATGTGGTAGTTATAGCACCTTGGCAGATTGCCGTCGTCAGTGCCGTGACCACACAGACAAGATCAATATATTAGTTTTAAAATATTATTTCATATGTATGTTAGTCTAAGTGTATTAAGTACTAATTATGAATGACGACTTAGGCTTTGAAGCCGGCTACCGGAAGAGAAACCCCAAGTAGCGCCCGTGACTTGTGACACGGGTGTGGGTTTAAAAGGCCCTTTTAGAATGCATTAACACTCACTTTCACTGCTTGCAGCTTCCCCCCAGGCCCAATTAAGAATTAACTTTACTATCCAAAACACAGATGTCTAATTACGCAATTTTCTAAAACTATAGAGAATTCTGTATTGTTTACGCCAATAGGTTTGCGAACACAGTGATCCGTGACCTCGATCGCCCCGTGGACCAGATCAAGATCGACGTCTCCGAGCTGGAGACCTGGCGCGACAGGTTCCTGCAGGCCATAGAGACCAACACCGTTGTCATGGTAATCATCTTTAAAATTAGTCGTCAATTAGATTTTTTTATGGATGATATTGGAATGATGCCAGCGCTGGTGGTTTACGGTAGCAGGACACCTTTTTTTATAGGTGATGATGGATTTCAAATTCAAATTCAAATTCAAAAATCAAATATTCATGTAGGACATTTTAGCCGCTTATGAACGTCAAGTTTTTACATTATATTTTTTTCCCTACCGTCCAGTTCGATATATAGATCAAATTGAGAAGAACTGGCAAGAAACTCAATTGAATTACTTTTTTGTTAAAGCCATTTTATTTACAATGCAATGAAATAGTAATTCCGCCCGCGCTAACAGTTTACGCAGGCGTGGCACCAGTGGCGGATGAAAAAAGATGAGCATGAGGTGAGGTCAGTCGTCCTGGTCGTCGTCAGGTCCTGTTGACTTTGTGACGATGGTAGCCCATCGTCACAAAGACCTACCTGACAACCGGTTAACCTGACTGGCGGTTCCCCTGGAAACCATCGTGATAAATTCTTGGTGAATTTGTCACGATGTGCTAACTGACCTGACCTCATGCTCGTCTTATCATCCTCCGCTGGTGCCCCGCCAGCGTGAACCGCTAGCACAGGCGGGTGCACTATTATAATAATAATAATCTCAGGACAATTCACACAGAGCCATCTAGACCCAAGTTAAGCTAGCTAGAGCTTGTGTTATGGGTACTAGATAACTGATATATATACATAGATTTTTTTTTTGTAAATACATACACATTATACATAGAAAACACCCAGACCGATACAAACAATCATAATCATGAATACAAATGTTTGTGCCGTGCGAGGAATCGAACCCGCGACCATCGGTCGTAAAGCGGTATACTTGACCGCTAGACCACCGAGGTCGTCAATTCCATTGACATCCGTAAAAAAAAGCTAACTAGTTGATTGTGTATTTAATATTTTGACTCTAATAAATTAATACCAGTTGGTAGTTGGTATTCGCACATTTCTACTTATAAATGTATAGTTACAACAGTTATTTAGAAAAGTGACATGCGAGTTTCTTAACCGTTGCGCTTATTTTTTGACTCTCTCAGTCGGTAATTATTTAATTTTATTAGTATTTAAGATTTGTTATGATTAGATTTGATATAACGTAGTTGACATGTTTGAGAACAAAAACTCTAAAATAAATTTATTTAAAAAAAAATTGTGATGAGATAGTTTAAAATAACATAGTGTGATTAAAATAATATTGCAGCCAAACGGCCGGCAAGTGACGCTCAACGAGGAGACTGGAATCGACGAGTTGGGGAACCTGATGGAGTCTTCCATCCTCAGCCTGAACCGGGGCTACTACGGGGACCTGCACAACATGGGTCACGTCTTCATATCGTATTCACACGACCCAGACCATCGGCATCTGGTCAGTAGCTTTTTTTTCGGACTACTCTAATGCTGTTGGCCGCAGCTGGCCTTTACAGCTTCACCGGACGATAGGTGGCGAGTGCAGATGGCACTCCAAACCAAAGGAAGGACTTATGGAGCGGCTGAAGGCCAACTGCCTGACGGATACGACTTAAGTCTTAGGGCACCGCTAGGAGTTCGAACCTCGGCACAGGCCGTCGTAATTTCGATCTCCGCTAGATTTGGACGGGATACATATATCCCAAAACCCTAAATAAAAAAAATATACCGGTAAGGTTTCTATCTGTATATTTTCATTTCTTGAACACAGAACACAACTTTTGTACCTACATAGTATTCACATTACAAATTCAAATCATAAAATGCACCAACAAACCACAGACAATAAATTACCACCCGAGATATTATTCTTATTTTAACAGTCTTTAGATATTATTATTATTATTTTGACAGTCCTAAGATATTCTTATTTTGACAGTCCTAAAATATTATTCTTATTTTGACAGTCCTAAGATATTATTATTATTTTAACAGGAACAATATGGCGTGATGGGGGATTCAGCGACGGCGATGCGCGACCCTATATTCTACCGCTGGCACGCTTACATTGATGACATTTTCAACCTCTACAAGACCAAGCTCACACCGTACGGAGACAGCCAGGTTAGCCGTTAACCACCCTGCTTTACGATTTTCAGCTTTATGTATATACTTATTGCTAACAATTTTGCACAGATTTAGATACGATATTTTATACTAGCTGTTCTGTTTTATTCCACCTGTGAATTCGTTCTTATGGAATTGAAATTCCTACTACTTCTTCTAACATTGGCTATGTGAGTGAAAGTCCTGTTAAAATTAGTCCAGCTGTTTCTGAGATTAGCAAGACCAAACAGATAGATAGAAAGTGCATTATATGCATTTAGTGGAAATCTGTTAATTTGTAATTATAATTCTAACTTCATTAGCTTACGTAGTCGCGCCCCTACTAATCCTGCGTGCCATCGCGACTTTTTGTAATAATTTTAGTACCAACATAATATAGAAAACATAACATTGCAAAGTGGCGGACATTTGACTATAGAGCAAAGATAAAATTATAAATATATTTATAAATCTTACAGAGTCTCTGAAAAATAAAATCTGTGGAATATAAACTAAAATTAACAACGATCGAAAGATTGAACACAATAAATAGCTAAAAGCAAACATTCTGGATTTTGCTCGCAAAATTTGCCGCTTTTTTTCAAATTACTTTAATGCTGTTGGCCGCAGCTGGCCTTTACAGCTTCACCGGACGATAGGGAGTGCAGATGGCACTCCAAACCAAAGGATGGACTTATGGAGCGGCTGAAGACCAACTCCTGTCTGATAAGACTAATGTGAGGGCATCGTTAGGGGTTCGAACCCCGGGTGAGGATGTCGTAATTTTGATCTCCGTTTGATTTGGACAATCGCATGTGTAACTTTTCCCCGTTAAATCACGTGTCAAAGAACGTATAATGTGAATCATAGAGAGAAGGAGATTGTTTGTAATGTAGACTAATAACCTCATTGCTAAAAAAATACAAAATTGGTCAAAAGGCTGTCGCCACAAACGAAGTGGCAGATATTACTATAAATAATAAAAAAAGCCTCATTGCTAGCAATGTACCTGACCTCCACACGGTTTCTCCTGGAAACCATCATCAAGTTGTTGGTTTAACTGACCTGACCTCATGCTCATCTTATCATCCTCCACTGGAGCCCCGCCAGCGTAAACCGTTAGCGTAGGCAGGTGTGATGACCATTAAAAAAATGTGATTTATATCCGGAACTTGTGTGGTATTGCCACAGCTGGATTATCCTGGTATCCGGGTGTCGTCGATCAGCGTGGAGGGAGCGGCTGGCGCGAACAGGTTTGCGACCCAGTGGCAGCAGAGCCTCGCGGAGTTATCCCGCGGGATGGATTTCACGCCTCGCGGCAGCGTGCTGGCCAGGTTCACCCACCTGCAGCACGACGAATACACTTTTGTGTTAGTTTCATACACTTACCTAGCGTTTTTTCTCATTATAAACTGCAGTGCCCGCGGTTTCACTCATTAAATAACAATAAAAAATACAGCCTATATGTTATTCTAATGCATAAGCTATATTACTGTAAAGTTTCGTCAAAATCCGTCCAGTAGTTTTTGCGTGAAAGAGTAACAAACATCCATACTTAAAAACTTTCGCGTTCATAATATTACTGGCTTTTCCCCCGCGGCTTCGCTCGAATTGAATACATTTAAAAAAATGTTTATTTTTTTAATAAAAAGTATCCTATGTTCATTCTAATATCTCCAAGAACATGTGTACAAAATTTCATGATGATCCGTTCAGTAGTTTTAGTATGAAAGTGTAACAAACATACTTTCTACCCTAATTTAAAAGATATAATATTAGGAAGCATTACGATAACATAATAGGAGGAAGGGCATTGTTAGTATTGCAATTAATTGCTGGTAATATACCATGTCAGGTTGACCTCCACGGCCCCTGGAAACCATCATGTTTATTCTTGGAGAATTTGACAAGATGGTACCCATAACACAAGCTTTGGTTAGCTTCATTTGGGTCTGGATGGCGCTGTGTGAATTGTCCGGAGATTATTATTATTTTATAGATGATTTATATATAATATCTCCATTTTTACGGATGAGTCTAAAAGTTATGAGGGTTTTTTTTATACTCAGGACAATTCACACAGCGCCATCTAATCCCAAGCTAAGCAGAGTATTATGGGTACTAGACAACTGACATAAATACATAGATACTTTTTTTTGTAAGTAAATACATATTATACATAGAAAACACATAGACCGATTCAAACAATCATACTTATGAATACAAATGTTTGTACCGTGCGAGGAATCGAACCCGCGGTCACCGAATAGTAAAGCGGTGTGCTAAACCACTAGACCACTGAGGCTGTCAAAGATATTATTATTATTATATTACTTTGTACCTTTTTCCTCTTAATCTGTGATATATATTAGCGCTGGTCTCATATTGCTATTCCATTTAGAATCTTTATAATTGTCCAGTATTGAGGTAAACAACACGAGTGGTCAGTCAAAGATGGGTACATTCCGCGTGTTCATGGCGCCGAAGAATGATGAGCGTGGGCAGCCGCTCGCCTTCGAGGACCAGAGGCGGCTCATGATTGAACTGGACAAGTTTACTGCCGGATGTGAGTATTTATTTAAATAAATATCAAACTATTCCAGTTTACAAAATGTATATATATGTAAATAGAAAATGCAAGTACTTACAATTTGAATTTGGTCGGGTACGAGATGGGACAATTCTCTTGTCCTATATAGTTCATGGACCATAACGCCATAAATCATTCAATCATCAGATGCATATGCCATTATTATATAGTATTTAATTCTATATTTGTATTCACACACTTAAACTTAAATTGTAAGTAAGAATAAAATTATTTAAAAGAGCAACACACAAGTTTCTTGCTCGTTCTTCTTGTGATGAGACAGCTTTCCGAATGAGCGGTAGATTAAAAAAAAATGTGATGACTATTCAAAAGTGCTTCAATGTAAGTTTATTTGAATAAATGATTTTCTATTCTATTCTATTCAATTTTTTTTGAGAATTCACACAGCGCCATCTAGACGCAAGTGAAGCTAGTTCAAGCTTGTGTTATGGGTACTAGACAACTGATACAAATACATAGATTTTTTTTATTATAAATACATACATATTATACATAATATATATAAATTAATTATTGTATAATTCTTTTTCTTGTTATTTTTATTAACCGTCGCTTATGAAGGTCAAGAATTTTGTATTCATATTTTTTCCCTACCGTCCAGTTCAGTATATAGATCCAATTGAGAAGAACTGTCAAGAAACTCAATTTTTTTTTAAGTCTGTTTATACATTGTACACTTAAATAACTGTCTATGTCTAATATTAAATGAAAATCCCGTGCATGAACAACTATTGCCATGCACGCTCGTCATTCAAGTAATCGTTTAGTGAGTAATTTGACAGATGTTTTATTTAATAGTAATTCTCATATCAAACAATATTCTTTGGTATTTTATTCTCAAAAAAGACAATGGGGACTTTTTCTAAATGATGGTTAGGAACAGCAGGTGTGTCAATGTAATAAATACATAAATAATTATAATTCTAGTGAAACCTGGTAACAACACAATCCGGCAGCGCAGCATTGAGTCCTCAGTGACTATTCCCTTCGAGAGAACGTTCCGGAACCAAGCGAACAGGCCCGGAGACCCGGGCTCCGCTGACGCCGCGGAGTTCGACTTCTGCGGCTGCGGTTGGCCGCACCACATGCTCATCCCCAAGGGCACCGAGCAGGGCTACCCCGTAGTTCTCTACGTCATGGTTTCCGACTGGAGTGCCGATAGAGTGAGTAAATCACTTAAAGTTTAGTATAAATCAAAATCTGTCCATTTAGACCTTTTAAAATACGCAACTATTTTTAATGCAACTGTCAGTAATAGATAGAGCGATTCGAGAGAAACATTTATATGTATAATACATGCATATTATAGTACAGGAAAACAGAAATTCAAAGATTTGTAACACACTCGTGTGAAGCCGGGGTGAGTCGCTAGTAAAAAATAAAGTGAAATGACTGATAAGTACGTATGTTTCATTTTATTTTCACTTCCTAGTTTGTCATTTTAAAACTTTCAGAAAAGAAAGTGAAAAACATGAAACATACGCACTATGACCCACAAAAGAGTGACAACAAAAACAGCAAAATTCAATCACAGTTGCGCGCACTGTCTTTACAGCGCTAAATATTTGTACCAGTTGTCTAATACCCAAAACAGAAGCTCTACTTAGCTTGCGACTAGATGGCGTTGTGTGAAGTGTAGATATTATTAATATAATTCCTACAATAGATCGAGCAGTTTATTGTCCAACATGTTTTATTAACATAATAATTAGTACAACTGGACGAGCAGTTTCTTGTCCAACATCTTTACTTAAGATAATTCCTACAACAGATCGAGCAATTTCTTGTCCAACATGTTTAATTAACACAATTCGTACAACAGACCGAGCAGTTTCTTGTCCAACATGTTTACTTAACCTAATTTCTACAACAGACCAAGCAGTTTCTTGTCCAACATCTTTACTTAACATAATTCCTACAACAGTTCGAGCAATTTCTTGTCCAACATGTTTAATTAACACAATTCGTATAACAGACCGAGCAGTTTCTGGTCCAAGATGTTTACTTAACATAATTCGTACAACAGATCGAGCAGGACACGGTGGGGGCATGTAACGACGCGGCGTCGTACTGCGGACTGCGCGACCGCAAATACCCGGATCGGAAACACATGGGGTTCCCGTTCGACCGCCGCTCGGACGCCCGCACCCTCTCCGACTTCCTCAAGCCCAACATGGCCGTCCGGGACTGCACCGTCAAGTTCACGGACGCCACCAGGGAGGGACAGCAGCAGTGATACACACAACTCTATATGCGGTGACTTTACGCTCAAGCTTTTGTCACGTTTTGCTCTTGAAGATTCTTCATCTGACATTTGTTTATCATATTATATTATTCGTATTATATTATTTTAGATTTACAGTTATTTAATATTGGACTATTACTTTGTCTGCTTTATTTATTATTTTTATAGTTTTTTTCTTCATAGTACATCATTCTACCAATTCAGTAAGTAACATGGAAATATCTGTCAATTTGTAATAAGTTTTATTATTTATAATTAACACCTTGCCTATGTGAATTCAGTTTAAATGCACGATATATTGCGTATAGGATTTGGTCTAAATTTACTAGGGTACTAAATTTTAATAGAATCTACAAATTGTTCAAGCCACGTCGTTACACACGACACGTCCGTTCAGTTCGCAGGCTGCGCGTATAATGCCTTTTTTGTCCGAGTCACTGTTCACAGGCCGCCATCTTGTGCCCCACTACTCTCAAAAAGCCGATACTCATAACAATAATGAATAAAATTAGGCATTTTTACATTTCAATCTGTTATTTTTATAAGTAATCATGACTAGCTTTTTTATTTTTATAAGACATTTATTTTCTAGTTTATTTATTATAGTTGATTCTAATATTTTTTTCAATGTCAGAAAGAAAAATAGTTTTATGTGGCGCATACAGTCTATAAATTAAACTATATTCATATTTCTTTTTTATTCTTTTTTTATCTTTCTTACACTTACTGCTTTCGTCACCGCCATCATACTTGTGGCATGTTTTAATTTATTTTATGACTTGGCTATGTTTAAAGGACTATGTAATACAATATACTGGCATTCTGCTCATATTAAGTTATTCTTAAGAAATTAGTAATTAGTAGTTTAGTTTATATCAAATGGGTCAATTACTTATAAGTTAACTTAAATATTTTATGTACATATGTAAATATTAAATACATAAGACTGAATAAATATTAGCCTTTCGAAAAAATGTTTTTATTTCATCATCATCATCATCTGGTTCTTCCTTATTCCGTTTACTTGGGGTCGGCGTAATATAAATAATATAATAAATAAATAAATAACTCTAGACAATTCACACAGCGCCATCTAGTCCCAAGTTAAGCAGAGCTTGTATTATGAGTACTAGACGACTTAATCAAATTCAAAATCTTTATTCATGTAGGTCTATTAGACTTATGATATGTCAAATCTACCGTCAGTTCGGAATGATTTCGAGATGAGAAGAACTGACAAGAAACTCAGCGCGTATTCTTTTCAAATAAATGTTGTACATGTTTACTATAATACAGATTGATTTTTAAAATCAAAATTATGGAGTATAGAGTGACCACCAGCATATGCCATTGCAATTTTATCAAAAGCAAATAGTCTAATCAGTGCTCGTAATTCGAACTAGACAACTAATAAATACATACATTTTTTGTAAATACATACATAATATAATATAAAACACCCAGATCTTACATCAGAATCCTGCATGAATATAACACCCGCACCGTGTGAGAAATCGAACCCGCGACCATCGAAAGTAACCACTGAACCACCGAGGCCAATAAGTCAAGCTTTACCAGTATTTTAAAATTAAAATTCATTTTTTATGCACTACTACTCCTTTGTCTTCATAACGGAACCTAACAAGTTTCAATACCAGTCGCATCTATTAATATCTAAATTTAAGTTAACATAAATAAACCAAACGCGACGAAAGTCAGACGTCGAACTTGTTTACTTGTAATTACAATACGTTAACGTATAAAGTGACGCACAAGTGATTTTTCTCTTGCCAAATGAATGTAATAATCAAATAAGAATTAGTCGACTTGTTTTAAATCATTGTGGTTTTTCTATAAAGGTTTTTCCGCGATCCATTGATTGGTGTTAAGTACACGATGTCGTGGTGACAGTTCATTCTGTAACGCTATCCAGTCATGGCTACAAGGGTACGTATCTTTTTATCTTTTTTTTTCCTAATAATCCCTGGATTTCTACGAATATTTCAAGACTAAAATTAGCCAAATCGGTTGAGCCGCTCTCGAGTTTTAGCGAGACTAACGAACTGGAATTCATTTTTATATATAGATTAATAGAATTATTTATGAATGTATACATAAATATATGCATTAGAATAATATATATGTGAACGGGTTTGTAATTTTTCTATTTATAGTTTTCCATTGATATTGCAGATGTACCTTCTATTCGCTGTCTGGGTCATATACAACTACCAAATGGTGTCTGCCAGAAGCCAATTGTTCACAGATCTCGACCCAATTGCACCACCCAGGAACACACCCCCAACCCTCATCGATCTTCACGAGCCAAGTTCAAATCACTACAAAAACAATTACAATTTATTCGGACCACCAGGTTTGTTTCATAATAATCTATTTGATACGTATATGAAAGATTTCAATCATAAACTAATGAACTCTCCTAATTTTGGATCCATAGACTTGTTTAATCCGAAAGAATTAGTGAAGCAATTAAATGATCAAAAAGAATCATCAGAACAGAAACAAGACTTTAAGGAAAGACAAATTGATAACACACATAAAGATAAAGATGATGGTGTTGTAATAAAATTTGAAGATCAAGCTCAACCTGGGTTACGAAGTGATCCGTTAAAAATTAATTTGTTACCGAAATCAACTACGACTACGGAGCTATCTGTTCTTAAAACGAATAAAATAAACGAATTTCCTATATCAGAGAAACCTGAAATTTCTAACACCCTAGACGTCTCTAATAGTTTGCAAAATAAAAATGCAAATGATAATGTAGTAACAGACTCTATAATATTTCCTGATGAAATTGATGAAATACGATCGGGAATCAATAAAATATCTAAAAACGATACCAGTATGAACCAAACATTACCAATCAACGAGACAATCAGCCACAATGCTAATTATACCAAGAATAGAGAGTCAGTAATTCTTCCTGTTCAAGTAATGACATCGACGTCACCACTGAATGGTATTTTCCAGAACTCCAATGGAAATGTGCTTTTAGTTCCCACGGGAAAAATAAATAGTAATCAAATATTATCCAACGTTAATGCAAATAATCAAAACGGGTTGCAGATTCTAACCCCAGTAAATTCACAACAAGGAGCTCTGTACACGAATGCACTAGTTAATTTACCACCGAATACGCAACAAGCAACTATAATACCGCTGAATAATAATGTTAATGTTGGAAATCAAGGTTATATGATGTTGACAAATATTCCTAGTAATCAAAACATTCCAAGTTATTTATTACAACAACAAGGAGGACAGCCAAATATAATAGACGGTAGCGGTCATTCAATAAATGGTCAAGTTGGTACTAATCAATATTCAACCCAAAGGCCTATAGGACAGTTAACAAATATGTTAGTTATCCCGAATAATGAGCTAAATAAAAATATACAGGCTCCTGTACCAAATGTACAACAGAAACCTTACTATACACCGAATAATGCTGTACCAGAAAACAATAATCTTCACCAAAATACATCAACTGCAAGAAATCAACAAATTATACCAAATAATGAAAATGTTCCACATAATGCACCACAGGATAAACTACTAACGAGCGTTAATGAGCACGGGCAGAATAACGGCATTGCTAAATCTTCAAATCCTCAAAATATCGAAGTGCAGCAAAGAGACCAGATATCTACGCTTCCACCGAAACCAATCGATAATAATACATTTAATTCTAAACCTCCTGTATTCCAAAATCTTGGACAATCAGTCACTCCACATAGTCTTCCAAATAACAATCCCTTAATCGCTAATTTCATTGACAATAACACCCCTAAAACTTATGCCAGTCCTCAAACTGCCGGACAAGTCAATTCTGGAAGCAATGTACCAAATAATTTGGGCATTGTTAATCAGGGTAATACACAACCACTGCTTGTATATCTACAGCCAGGAAATCAATATAATGTCGGGAA
The DNA here is from genome assembly GCF_030625045.1 of Achroia grisella. Classification (NCBI taxonomy): domain Eukaryota; kingdom Metazoa; phylum Arthropoda; class Insecta; order Lepidoptera; family Pyralidae; genus Achroia; species Achroia grisella. The sequence continues at coordinate 215,760 of NW_026712958.1, forward strand.
TGATCCTAACGCACAACAATACCTTCTCATAAACATGGCTAACAGTAATATCAATTCTCAAAATCTTCCACAGGGCAGTGTAATTTTGACTTCTCCAAATGGCAACACAGTAAATGCACAAGGTAATATTATACCAGTAAGTCCTGTTCTGTTAAACAATAATGTAGCTGATGGACAGAATAATTTATATACACGCGTATATATACCTAATACTCTTACAAATACCCCAAATTTCTATTTAAATAATATGCCCACTCTGAATAGCGGTTATCAACAACCTTATAACGTACTGAATTTAAATGGAGGATCTGATTTAGGAGTAAGTTTGAATAAGAGAAGAAAATAAGCAATTTACCATTAAATAACTTAGATATAATTGATGTAGAACGACAAAAAGTTTTGTAAATACCTCAAACGCCTGCTAAAAGTACATATTATAATAAATTATTTAAAGTAGACGAACTAGTTTTGAATGACACATCCTATTTTGCACCTGACCAAAATATTCGCTTCAAATTTGCATAAAATGTAAAAAGTATGGATTATAATTTATATAAAGCATCACAAGGATCCAGGATATGTATATTTACAGCACGATAAACTCGTTTATAGTCTGATGAATTTGTTTCCATCGCTCTCATCGTATTTCCGATTTTATTAAGTATTTGTAAGTATGTAATAAATGCTAATTTATAAGTAATATCGTGCAATATATATGTGCAACATATGTCAACTAATACATGATCTAAATATATTCGAATTAATAATTCAAAACTAAATATTTATGCTTTCGAGTTTACCGTATAATGTTGTCTTGTGTAGGTATGCAAATAACTTAACTTACTCAAGTATTTTATACTTGGGTCATATGCTAAGGACGGTGTTACATATGAATGTGGATGGTTATAAGAGTAGAGGAAGACCGAAAAAGAGATGGATGGACTGTGTGAAAGATGATATGGTGAGAAATGGAATGATGAATGGAAGAGAAAAACATATTACGCCGACCCCAAATAAATGGGATAAGGAAGAAGCAGATGATGATGATGATGATGATATAGAGAGAGAGAATATCTTATATACAATACTAGCTTTTGCCCGCGGCTTCGCTCGCGTTAAGATTATTATTAATTAGGTATAGTTTTTGCGGCTTTACTTTTGTTTCCTTTCTTAGGGGATACCTACGTCATAGTAGCTTTATGCATGCAAAGTCTCAGCCCGATCGGTTTAAAATTGACAAAGTTGCATACAAACTTTCATCCGCTCTTAGAGGATGCCTACGTCATAGTAGCTTTATGCATGCAAAGTCTCAGCCCGATCGGTTTAAAATTGACAAAGGAATTTATCAAAATCCTTTCTTAGCGGATGCCTACGTCATAGCTTTACATCTACCTGCACTTTGCTTGGGGGTAGAATTAATCAAATTTCAGTCATAACATCTACCTGCCAATTTTGACGCTGCCTTTATTATTACTATGTTTTTTCAAAATATAAAAATAGTAAAATAAATGGAAACTAAATACCAATTTCTAATTACAAACACTCAAGTCATTCTGTTTAAAGAAAGAAAGAAAAAATATATAATTAGTGTTTTTACAATAGACTATAAATAAAGATAAAATAGAACATATACACGCATATATAATTAAAATAAATTAAAAAAAAACAGGTTATATATATATGAATGTAGGAATGAAACGGTTCCACTCGGCGTTGTGGCATGATCTATGCAAACATGTCGTTTGTTTAAGAAAATGGATGATAACAATTTGGAAATTATAATATTGTCTCACCTTGAACTTAACAAGATCACGGATCCTTGCACAATTGTAACGTAATATTAAAGTATGTGAATAAACTTCTTATTATTATAATATTTATGAATAAATAATAAGAATTTAGAGTTAATTAAGAGTTTATTCACATATTTATAAATCTTATGTTATATTATGTATTTTATATTCTTATGAACATGTTATGTGTGTGACTATTAACAAACAAATAAACGATATATCTATCTATCTATCTATTTTAGCGCTTGGCTAAGGCCCGCGTGTTTGATTGTATTACCCCCGTAAGAAGGGAGATATAATATATATATATATATATATACATATATATATATATAAAATAATAATAATAATAATAATCTCAGGACAATTCACACAGTGCCATCTAGACCCAAGTTAAGCTAGCTACATACATACATATTACACATAGAAAACACCCAGACCGATATAAACAATCATACTCATGAATACAAATGTTTGTGCCGTGCGAGTAATCGAACCCGCGACCATCGGTCGTAAAGCGGTGTGCTAGACCGCTAGACCACCGAGGCCTTCAAAAAATATGTTTTTTTTATAGCAAATGAGCTTGCGGTAGGTGTGATGGAAATAGGGATCGAGGCAACCAGTCAGGCATCGGGCCGTAGTAGCGGACAATAGGAGGGGATGGACACCAGCTCCTCTCCTAGCGATCATGGAGGCAGGGGTGGCCCAAGTCGCCCCTAGATCGCTACTGGGCCGGGGTGACGACCGCGGGGCGGTCCCACTCCCGAAGAAGTCTCGCGCATGTCCCCGCGCGGTTTCCCCAGGAAGAAGAGGGAAGTGGTGGGTTCCGTAGGGAACCCGCAGAAATGGGACCCGCTATAGAGTGGGCCACCGCCGTTAGAGTTACGGTGGACTAAATTCGATCTCACGACTCCGGCACATGGCGTTGGATGAGGGACATCTTGGTGTTTTTAGTGAGTAGGAGTCTCACAGTATACGCTTGCCTCCCCCGGGGCGGGCGGGTCTCCAGGAGGGATTTTCTCCATGTAAAAATAAAAAGGTGTGATGGAAATCGACCATACCGTGGGGTTTTTAGTGAGTCTCAATACCATCATACCATTTTTTCGTAGGGAAATACCTTATGGGACACAGTTAATTGCATTGTTAAATAATTGCATTTAAGAATGTCCAGTAAGACAAATTCAATATTGTCTACTAAGCACTGCTGTGTCAAAACAGAGAAAAAAGTAATTCAATTGAGTTTCTTGCCAGTTCTTCTCAATTGGATCTATATACCGAACTGGACAGTAGGGATAAAAAAAATATAATGTAAAAGCTTGACGTTGATAAGCGGCTAAAATGTCCTACATGAATAAATGATTTTGAATTTGAATTTGAATTTGAATTTAACTGTGAAGTGACTTTACATTAGAATAGAATAGAATAGAATAGAAAATCATTTATTCAAATAAACTTAATTTAAGCACTTTTGAATAGTCATAACAATTTGTTTTTTATCTACCACTCGTTCGGAAAGCTGTCTCATCACAAGAAGAACGAGCAAGAAACTTGTGTGTTCTTTTAAATAATCCTTGTAAGTTTACATTTACAAGTCGAAACGTGTGAATACAAACTACCAACAAGCACTAATTTTTGGGTCAAATATAATCATGCAATAAGATTAAATCAGTCGTAGTGATAAGAGCAGACCAGTCCCTACAAGCAGCACTCGTTCACGAGTATGACGGATGAGCCAGCCATCACTGCGCTCGACCATATTTTAGGGAGCCCATTGACCCGGCCCACCACGCCGCCACATGTCTGGACATTTTAGTGAATATATATTCCACACGACCACGTCACAGCTACAAAAATTACTATATGGTAGTTACAGTATTCGCACTTTACATAAGGATGCATGCGGCAATCAATACAAAAGCCGCTACGCTATCATATATCAAGAAAGCAGTATGAAAATTAAAATTATCATAACGTTGTCCGCAAATAAACTTATTCTTGCTATATATTGCTATCATCTATAAATTCATCTATCTTATAATAGGCTTTTTTACATAACATTTGTTTAATATAAGATTTGAATTGCCTCTCTGTAAGATTTAGCGTAGACTCTGGCAGTTTATTATAGAATCTTACGCAATTACCATAAAATGAATTACTAACTTTGTGTAGACGGCATTTAGGTAAAATTAGCTTATTTTTATTGCGTAAGTTTCTACTTGTACAGTCTTTAAGTTTCTTGAAACTATCTAAGTTTTTCCTTGTATACATAATATTTTCATAAATGTACTGTGAGGCAACGGTGAGGATATTTGATTGTTTAAAGCATTGACGTAATGACTCTCTAGAACCCATACCATAAATAGAACGTATGGCTCTCTTTTGTAAAATAAATATAGTATTTATATCGGCTGCTTTACCCCATAGCAGTATGCCATATGACATAATGCTATGGAAATAACTAAAATATACAAGTTTTGCCGTCGCCACGTCTGTTAATTGCCTTATCCTTCTAATTGCATAAGCAGCAGAACTAAGTCTACTGGCTAATTTTGAAATATGGGGCCCCCATTGTAACTTCGAGTCCACTGTTATTCCTAAAAAAACTGTATCATTAACAAAATTTACTATTTCATTATTAAGCAATAGCTGCGTATTTACTTGTTTTACATTAGGCAGCGTGAATTTAATGCACTTAGTTTTGTTGGAGTTCAATAATAGATTATTACATGTGAACCAATTTAGTATAGCAGAGATAGCATAATTTACATCGTCTAATTGATTACATTGGCGACCAATTTTAAACACTAACGAAGTATCATCCGCAAATAACACTATATCTGCAACTTTCTCTACCATGTAGGGAAGGTCATTTATATAAATTAAAAAGAGAAATGGGCCTAATATTGAACCTTGAGGAACGCCCATTTTTATATTAGTTCCCTTAGACTTTACACCATCAATATCTACAGTTTGCACCCTATCCTCTAGATAAGTTTTCATTAGACTTAGGTCATTATCTCTAATACCATAATATTTGAGCTTATACAAAAGTGTTTCATGATCTACGCAATCAAACGCCTTCGACAAGTCACAAAAAACGCCGAGAGCATCCTGTTTTTTCCCATGATTCGAATATATGTGTAATTCTACACCTGCATCAGTAGTAGACTTGCCGGCAGTGAAACCATATTGCTGACTGTGAAGCAGTCCGTTATCCCTGAAGTATTTTAACATTTGGTTAAACATAATCTTTTCAAATACTTTACTTAGAACTGGCAAAATAGAAATTGGTCTATAGTTGCCTAGCTCAAATCTATCTCCAGATTTAAAGAGTGGAATTAATTTGCTAAATTTCATTAATTGAGGAAACACGCCATTATCAACACATTTATTGAAAATAGTAGCTAGATAAGGAGCAACAATATCTATGAATGAACTAACTACTTTAACTGACATGTCCCAGAGATCTTCCGTATTTTTTAAATTTAACTGTTTGAATATTTTTATGACATGAAAAGGGCTGACATGTGAAAATTTAAATGTTAAAGAGCAAGGGCTGACATTAGCCTCCAGTAATGTTTTTGCTCGAATTGGAGATGAGTCTAGAGAAGATGTAATATCAATTGGACTATTAGCAAAAAAATCTTGAAAAATATGAACTATATCTTTTGTTGCTGTTATTAACTTATTGTCATAATTTAATGAGAATTGATTGCAGGCTTTTTCAGACCGTCCAGTTTCTTTGTTTATAATTCCCCAGATGGTCTTAATTTTGTCAGAGGACTGATTAATTTGTTTATTTATAAAATTAGATTTAGCTGTAATACAAACTTGTTTGAAAATTTTAGAGTAATTTCTCACATAAGTCGTAAATTTGTCATCAAATCTATATTTTTTTTGATCATATAAATCAAATAAAATGTTTCTACTTTTAAGTATTCCTACTGTTGCCCATTCTGTAAATTTAGATTTAACACAATATTCTCTTTTCTTGAAAATATTCTGGTATTCTTTTGACAAAAGACTAATTAACTTAGTGTAAAGAATATCAGGATTATTAAGACTGACAGATTGTAACTCTAAGTCTAATTTATATTTTACCGTGCTTTTGTATTTATTAATATTGTAAGCATTTATTTGTCTTTTTGATCTTTTATTACTGGTATTTTTTTTAGTCTGATTACTAAACTTAACAACTTGACCACAGTGATCCAAGGAAGTTTATTTATTATTAATTTTTCAATATACTCACAGTTACAAAAAACATTGTCAAGACAAGTAGCAGTCGTAGCGGTTACACGAGTGGGTTCCTGAAAGACATTACTCAAATTAAAAGACTGAAATAAACTAATAATTTTTGTACATATGGGTGTATCACAAAGAATATCAACGTTAAAATCACCACACACAATGATTTTTTTACTGCTATTAAATACTTTTTTTAATATATCCTCCATCACCTCTTCAAATACATTATAATCACATCGATAGTGTAAAATCATTATTAGGAGGCCTATAAACACATATAAGTATATAATTATCTAGTTCTATACATGAGATTTCTGTACAACACTCAATAGAAAGTCTAACAATGTCAGCACGTTCCTTTACTTTAATATTATTTCTTGCAATTATCATAGACCCACCTCTGTTAACTGACTTTCTATTGAAGCAGCTGACAACATTATAATTATTTAAACTGAACATCATATTGCTTTCTTTAATATGTTCAGTGAAACAGATAATGTCAATATTGTATTTTCCCAAAATAATTGTATAATTAATTCACTGCCGGGAAAACTTTGTATGTTCTGATGAACAATTACCAATTCTAATTGCTTTCCCTTTGTCTTTGTTAGCAGTTTAAATCTGCAGTCAAATTACTTATATCACTATTTAAACAAAAATTAATAGAATCATTTGTTATGTCACAATTTTTATATTGAAGTTTACCATGTAAACTGTTCATGAAGTCAATATTATAAGCCACTAAAGTGGCTATTTTATTCTTAGAAGATTTAGAAAGATACATTGTATCTTTTGTCAAATAAAAATCACTAATAAAACTATTAGTGTCAAAAAATGTAAAAACGTCACTATGACGACATGTCAATGTATGTAATAAATTATTAAGGTAATGTACCTTATTGTTAATTTTTTTATGATAATGGCTACTTGTATAAGGAAGAGCACACAATACAATCTTATATACATTCAATTGTAACAAATATTGAATACCTTTAATTATATCCTGTCTACTTAATTTAATACTATTACCAAAAAATAACACAACTGTGGTCATTTTATTCATTTTAGTAGATTTAATTTTGTTAATAATTTGTGCAAATGATGCCCCTGGCATACAGTAATTTAATACATCACCCTTAAGATGATACTTCAATATAGACCCAAAATTACAGCCTATTCTGTCAGAAAACACCATTGTGCTACTTTTAGGATTATAGTCACTGACACAAATCCCCTGAACTTCATTTATCTGCACAGTTGAAACTGAATTATTATTTGGCAAGGTTGAATGATCACATGTACAATGTTTAGTTAACGACTCAAAACGGTCAGCATTGTATTTACTGACATCAATCAAATCATCCATTGCTAAAATATGCTCCTGGATTTGTTTTTGTGAGATAGTATACTTGTTATTTAAATCATGAAGCGATGATTCTAAACTCTTTATTTTTGAAGTTAGGTAACTTGTATCCATGTCATATAACTTTTGGCTTTCCACTAGTTTATCATTATACTTATTAATATAATCATTCAAATTCAAATTCAATCAATTCAAACCTTACATGTTCCTATTGTTATTTAGTATACAAATTCATTAGTTCTTTGTACATGTTGTCAGTTTATTACCATCTGTAATATACATCGTCTCGACCAACATCATATCATTTACCCGCAACATACCTCATGAAGACCCGACCGTCTCGCAGGTTGAACAAAGGTGTGGTAATATAATATATATTTTTAGAGGACTATAATTTTTTATTTATTTATTAATTCAGGCTACTGGGCTATATTATAAATACCTTATAGACTAACATACACATGAAAGAATATAAAATTAAGATATTAAAATCGTCTGTGTGATCACGGCACTGACGGCGGCAGTCTGCCACGGTAGCGCCGGTACACCACACCCTTCGGCCAGTAGTGCTCCTTCATGAAGGTGGGCAGCATGTTGGTGACTAGAGCCACATAATGGAATGGTGCATCCGCCTGCGTTGACGGTTTACACTGGCGGGGTACCAGTGGAGGATCATGACGAGGTCAGGTCAGTTACAAATTCACCAGCAATTTATCATGATGACTTTCTGCTTTTCTGAGATAAAATACAATTTAAATAGTAAATTGTGTATCTATACAAATAAATAAAACTGAAGTGTTGGTTTGTAATTTCAAATTAACTAACTCACTAAACCCATATGAAAATATATACGGTAGGTACTTATGTTACGGCGGGCGATATTTGCCTTTTAAAAAATATATTTTATTTAATTAAAACAAATGAAATTATTAAAGTACAAAATGTATAATTATGTCTAATGATCGAATAAGACTAGTGTAAAATGTCACAATTAATAATTGATGTTAGGTGGCAATATTCGTGGTAATTTGCTGTTCCCGGTAGCGGTGTCAGCTTATAGTGCCACACACAGCAATTTACCAGGCGTTACGCCATGGTAACTAGGTACTTAATTTTTTTTTTTAATTGTCTATCTGCTATTCTCTGAAATGATTTGCCGTGACTTTTACTCACAGATATCTAATGTTATAAGGACTACTTTTATATTAGATACTTACTACATTTTAATGAAAAAAGTTCCAGTTGCGTAGTTTCAAGTTCCAAGTTGGCCTTCGCTGCTCTATAAGTTCTTCCTTTGGTTTGGAGTGCCATCTGCACTCGCCCCCTATCGTCCGGTGAAGCTGTAAAGGCCAGCTGCGGCCAACAGCATTAGAGTAGTCCGAAAAACCCTGTTCGCAGTCATCTCATTATTCACTGCCATATAATATTTCACACAGTTTATCTATTTATATATATATTTCTCCTTTTTGCCTTCCTCTGACCTTATAACCTTTCATATGCGGAGGAAGGGAATTGTTGGTAATGTGGACTGTTGACTCCAATGCTAGCAAAGCGCTAGGTTTGATCTCCACGCGGTCGGGGGGAAAGGTGATTGTTAGTAATGTGGAATTATGACCCCATTACTAGCAATGTACCATGTGAGATTGACCTCCACGCGGTTCTCCCTGGAAACCATCCTGATAAATTCCTAGTGAATTTGTCACGATGGGCTAACTAACCTGACCTTATGCTCATTCTATCATTATCCACTGGTGCCCCGCCAGCGTAAACCGTTAGCGCAGGCGGGTGCATCATTCCATTATCATCCACAAAAACAAAAAAAAATCCACGCGGTCCTCCTGGAAACCATCGTGGTCAATTTCTGGTAAATTCGCCAAGATGGGCGAACTGAGCTGACCTCATGTTCATCTTATCATCCTCCACTGGTGCCCCGCCAGCGTAAACCGTTAACACAGGGGCACCATTCCATAATCATCGCTAAAAAAATCATCTATATTTATATGTAACTAGCTGATCCGCGTAACTTTGTCTGCATCTCACTTACTTTACCTACATTATTTATTTTTATTATTCTTTGTTTGTCTGTGCGCAATAAAGAATTACTATTATTATTATTATTATATTTCGCCCATTTTACATAATAACTTATTTTGAATACTTAAAATTGTAATTGTGACATAATTATCAAAATTAAAATCAAAATTATCTTAAAAATGTAATTACTATTGACGTACTATTGTGTAACGAGATTTGTTACATTTGTGAATAAAATATGAAAATATATCTTTTAAAATTATAGCCAAAATATAAATATAATATAAATAATAAAGTTTCATCAAGATCTGTTCAATAGTTTTTGCGTGAAAGAGTAACAAACATTCATACATACTCACAAACTTTCTCGTTTATAATATAATTGTATTTGTATGTATAGGATTTTGTATGATCCTGTATTTTTATTTATAGGATACGTAAATTGATATCCGTGTAAATCACCAGGGACTGGTAATATACAAAACTCGACACCCGGCCTCGTTACCCGGGTACACTGGGCCTGGGTATTTGCAATTTGCATGTGTGCGTTTGATTTCTCTCACGGGAAATCAGTGATGGATGTCACCTATTTATATATTTATTTATTTATATAACTTCAATGCACAAAATAATAATAATAATAATATTTTGTCATAACTTACATTAAACCTTTACAGAAAAAATTAATAAATACACAGATCTTAAGGAAGAAGTGGTCAGAATTTGCGCAGTGCATGCATAGTCCCTCTGGTGATCTCCAGTGTAGGTATAATACCAACGAGCCTACAACACAGCGTGTTTTCAATCTATCGCCGAATATATATATCGCAATGCAGAAAGCAGCAATATTAAACTCATGTCGTATTGTGCGTAAATTTTATATATATATACGGGTGTCCGGTAATTAATAGATAACCTTGAAACGTCTTGTGGTACACTTGAAACGTGGTGTGGTAGTGGAAACACTTCCCATGCCATTGGCGCTGCCACTCGCGCTGCCCGGCGCTCCCTCGATTGTCGGTTTCTCGTGCGCGAGTCAAATGACTGGCAGCGCGAGTGGCAGCGTGTTTTACATTCAGCCCTCTCGCTCAGTTGTCGCCCGGCAATATTTCCGACAGCGCGAGTGGCAGGGGAAGCGGCTGAATGTAAACGTAGCGTTATAGTTCAACTTATGGCCGTCCTAAAAAATATACGAAACAAAATACATCATAAGTTATCTTTATTTTAAAGAAAAGTCATTTCTTTCTGTCTTATTGTACTGTCCTGATCACTATGACCAGAAATTAATGAATTCTATTGGTTTTTTGTTGTTTTCTTATTATACACTAACTGTGCTGATAATTAGAAAGTATGACTAACTGTTGAAGTTTTTTTTTATTAATACCCAAACTAATTTATTTTTGATAATTATGCAAAAAAATTTTTTAAGCAAAGTTCAAACCTCGTGGGTATAAAAAAATATATGAATATACTTGGGAGACCAATAATTTTAAAATAATGTCTGTTTCAAGTAGATTTTACAATGGTAATATCATAACTGTATCTATCATAAATAGTGAGTTATTGCCATTAATGTAGAAATTCAGAAAATTTGACTAAATAACAAAATTTGTAATGTAGGATCATTTTTTAAATTAAATTGTATTTCACGCGGACGAAGCCGCGGGTGCAGTTAGTTCTATATATTACGTAGCTATATTTAGCAAAGCGTAGATATTTTAATCATAGACTTAATAATAGATTTGCCTACTTCTTATTCTATTGTTTTTTTTCTATTTGTTATATGCTTGTTAAGATTAAATTGTCTGTGCTAAATTAATTACCAAAAACTAGTTTTGCTATAATTTTAGATTTCAATCTTTTTTTTTTGTCTTCAAATATATATATATATTTTATTCAACTACGATACTTGAATATATTATTTAATATTTAATTCAAACAAACATTGTAATCCAACACGGCATGGCACATCGAGGCAGCGTACCCATGATACTGGCAGCGTTGCCTCTTTGAATGGCCATACTTAGCCTTTGGGCAAAGTAGCTACCAGCTCTCGGGTCTATTTTCATTCTTCATTCTCATTCTACATTCTCATTCTTCATTCTTATTGTTATTCTTCAATATCAATATTCATTCTTCATTCTTTATTCTTCTGAAAATATCGAGTTCTCATTCTTCATTCTCAATTTTCATTCTCATTGTTATTCTTCAATATCAATATTCAGTTTTCATTCTTTATTCTTCTGAAAATATCGAGTTCTCATTCTTCAGTCTCATGCTCATTCTTATGAAGAATGTAAACCAGTATAATAACCTTTATTGCCAACATGCTTTAAATAACGATCATACACAAACAAGAATAAAACAAACATATTCATTCTCATTCTTTATTATGTGAATTTGGTATTCTTCTGAAAATATCGAATTCTCATTCTTCAGTCTCATTCTCATTCTCATTTATTCTTCATTCTCAATGTCGAATTCTCATTCTCTTTTAAAATAGAAATATCGAATTCTCATTCTCATTCTCCATTCACATTATCTGTCTTCATTCTCATTCTTCATTCTCCATTTTTCATTCTTCATTCTCATTCGTCAATCGCATTCGCCATTCTCATTCTCAATCTCATTCACATTCTTTGTTCTACATTCTCATTTTTATTCATCAATGTCAATATTTATTGTCATTCTTCATTCTCATTCGCTGTCTTCATTCTCCATTTTTCATTCTTCATTCTCATTCTTCATGCTCCTTCTTCATTCTCCTGCATTCTTCATTCATTCATCATTTGTTCTTCATCTCATTCTCATTCATTCATCATTCATTCAACATTTATTCATCATTCAATCATTCATTCATCATAAATATTCATCATTCAATCAACATTCATTCATCATTCATCATTGTAATTCATCATTCATAATTCATAATTCATCAGTCATCATTCATCATTCATCATTAATCATTCATCAATCATCATTCATGATTCATTTTTCATCATTCATAATTCATCATTCTCATTCCAATACATTCTTCATTCCCATTTAGCTTATATCATGCATTCATCATTCATTTACCATTCATTCATCATTCATTCTCCATTCATTCATGAGAATAAAGAATGGATGAGAATAAAGAATGATTGAGAATGAAGAATGTATGAGAATGAAGAATGAATGAGAATGAAGAATGAATAAGAATGAAGAATGAAGAATGAATATTGATGAGAATTGAAGAATGAAGAACCAATGAGAATGAAGACTGATTGAGAATGAAGAATGAAGAATGAAGAAAAGAATGAAAATTGAATTGAAGAATGATAATGAAGAATGAATGAAGAATGAAAAATGGAGAATGAAGAATGAGAAATTTTCTCCATTTTTCATTCTTCATTCTCATTCTCATTCTCCATGCTCCTTCTTCAATCATTCATCATTTGTTCCTAATTCTCAGTCTCATTCTTCATTCATCATTCATCAATCATGCATAAATCATTACTCATTCATCATTAATTCCTCATCATTCATTCATCATTTGTTCTTCAGTCTCATCCTCTTTCGTTCATCAATCTTTCTTCATTAAACATTCATCATTTATTCATCATTCATTCATCATTCATTCATCATTAATTCATCATTAATTCATCATTCATTCAACATTCATTCATCATTCATTCATCATTCATTCAACATTCATTCATCATTCATTCATCATTCATTCATGAGAATGAATTCTTGGATGAGAATGAAGAATGTATGAGAATGAAGAATGAATGAGAATGAAGAATGAATAAGAATGAAGAATGAATATTGATATTGAAGAATACCAATGAGAATGACGAATGAGAATGAAGAATAAAAAATAGAGAATGAATAATGAGAATTTTTCTCCATATTTCATTCTTCATTCTCATTCTCATTCTCCATGCTCCTTCTTCAATCATTCATCATTTGTTCCTAATTCTCAGTCTCATTCTTCATTCATCATTCATCAATACATAAACAGAATAGACTGAAAGTAACAAACAACAATCTACAAAAGGAATATAAAACGTTTCTTAATAGCCAGTTACAACAGGACGGACTACAGACTCCAATGTTATTGCATCGGAATTAGTAACTATACAGTATCGATAGCTGTATGGGCGCAGTTTCCTTTGCCTTTCTATTAAAGGATAAACAGAACCAAAAAAATATACACGGCATGCTTTGCTCGCTGTGCCTCGTATTTCTGACTATCTAAATTATTAATTTCTGAAGAATGAAATTGAAGAATGAGAATAAAGAATGAGAAGATAAGACAATGAATGATGAATCATTAATGCTGAATGACGAATGAATGATGAACGACGAATGATGAAGGATGAATGACGATTGAATGATGAATGAAAATGATGGATGGTAATGATGAATGAATGATGAATGAATGATGAATGAATGATGAATAGTGAATGATGAACGAATGAATGATGAACGAAAGATAAATGAATGATGAATGAATGATAAATGAATGATAAATGAATGATGAATGATGAATGAGTGATGAAAGATGACTGAATGGTGAATGAATGATGAATGATGATGATGAATGATGAATGAATGATGAATGATGATGATGAATGATGAATGATGAATGATGAATGAATGATGAATGATGAATGATGAACGAATGATGAATGAATGATGAATGAATGATGAATGAATGATGAATGAATGATGAATGAATGATGAATAAATGATGAATGAATGATGATGATGAATGATGAATGAATGATGAATGAATGATGAATGAATGATGAATGAATGATGAATGAAGAATGATGAATGAATGATGAATGAATGATGAATGAATGATGAATGAATGATGAATGAATGAATGATGAATGATGAATGAATGATGAATGGATGATGAATGATGAAAGAATGATGAATGAATGATGAATGAATGATGAATGAATGATGAATGATGAATGGTGAATGATGAATGATGAATGATTAACAATGAATAAAGAATGATGAATGAATGATGAATAAATGATGATTGAATGAATGATGAGAGAAGAATGAATAAGGCATGATTGATGAATGAAGAAAGAATGATGAAAGAATGAGAATGAGAATGAAGAACTTCATGAATCAATCACATTTATTCTCATCCATTCTTCATTCTCATGAATGAATGGTGAATGAATGATGAATGAATGATGAATGAATGATGAATGTTGAATGAATGTTGAAAGATGAATGACTGATGAAAGAATGATGAATTAATGATGAAAGATGAATGAATGATGAAAGAATGATGAATGAATGATGAATGAATGATGAATGAATTATGATTGAATGATGATCGATGAATGATGAATAAATGTTGAATGAATGAGAATGAGATGAAACAAATGATGAATGAATGAAGAATGTGAGAATGAAGAAGGAGCATGAAGAATGAGAATGAAGAATGAAAATGAGAATGATGAATAAGAATGAATGATTATTGAATGCTGAATGATGAATGAAAATGGAGAATGAAGAATGAGAATGAAGACAGATAATGTGAATGGAGAATGAGAATGAGAATAAATGATATTGAATGAATTTGAAAAGAGAATAAGATGATTGACATGAGAATGAAGAATGAATGAGAATGAGAATGAAGAAAGAAGAATGAGAATTCGATATTTTCAGAAGAATTCTTCAAATTCACATTAGGTAATAAAGAATGAGAATGAATATGTTTGTTTTATATTTTTTTATACCCTATATTTTATATAATTATATAGGTTATTATACTGGCTGATTAAAAATTTTTATCGATATATTTCAGAAAATAAAAGAATGAAAACTGAATATTGATATTAAAGAATAACAATGAGAATGAAAATGCGAATGAAGAATGAGAAGATATTTTCAGAAGAATAAAGAATGAAGAATGAATATTGATATTGAAGAATAACAATGAGAATGATAATAAAAAATATGAAAATGAAGAATGAGAATGTAGAATGATGAATGAATGATTAATGAAAGATGAATGAATGATGATTGAATGATTAATGAATGTGAATGAATAAAGAATAATGAAAGTATGAATAAAGAAAGAATGATGAATTAATGAGAATTCCCCTGCCACTCGCGCTGTCGGAAATATTGATGGGCGACAATGAGCGAGAGGAGCATGAAGAAAAAATGACTCGCGCTGCCAATGCAGAAAAAAAATGGAGCGCCGGGCAGCGCGAGAATGGCAGTGTTCATCATTCATTCATCATTCATTCATTATCATTCTTCATTAAGAATGATAATAAATATTGACATTGATGAAATTGAAGAATGACAACAGAGAATGTGAATGGAGAATGAGAACGAGAATGAGAAATTCTGTTTCAAAAGAGAATGTGTATGAGAATTATATATTGATATTGAAAAATGAGAATGAAGAATGAATGAATTATGAATGATAAAGGTAGAAGGAAGAATGGAGAATGAGGAACAAGTGTGAAGAATGGATGAGAATGAAGACTGAATAAGAATGATGAATGATGAATGATGAAAAATGTTAAGAGTTGATGAATGAGAATGTATTCAATGGAATGAAGAATAAGAGGAACGAGAAAGAGAAAGAAGACATCAAGAATATCATAGTCCTGAGAATGGATGAGAATAACGACCATCACATGATAACTGTACACACATGTCCGTAGTACTGTTCTTGTATAAGGAGACGGTAGCTATATACTTACCATCAGGTGGGTTGTCACTTGTGAGTTTGTTTTGCTAATTTCATAACAATACTTGTAAGTGTTTCACAGATTCGAATTAAAAAATCATTTATTCATGTAGGACATTTTAGCCGCTTATGAACGTCAAATTTTTTATATTATAATTTTAATTTTTCCTTACCGTCCAGTTCAGTATATAGATCCAATTGAGAAGAACTGACAAGAAACTCAATTGAATTACTTTTTGTTTTAAAGCTACTTTATTTACAATGTATATTTATATTGGTGTCTGCAGTGTAACGTTATATTGAAATTACTATGTACCATAACTCTAAAAGTAATTGAATTAATACATGTTTTTTTTTTTAAAAAAAGGTAGAAATAAGTTGTAGATTATGTTTTGTTAATTGTAAGCACAAATTTGTCATATAAAAGTCTTAGTTGCCTATAATTAAGGTTGTGTTTAGTATAATAAATACATTGTAATGTAACTAAAAGCCAATTTATTTACAATGTATATTTATGTAGGTGTCTATGTCTAACATTAAATGAAAATCCCGTGCATGACCAACTATTGCCATGCACGCTCGTCATTCAAGTAATCGTTTAGTGAGTAATAGGCTTTGCTCAGTAAATATGATTTAACAGATTTTTTGAATTAGAATAAAAGTCAAGTCATTTAACATAATGTTTTATTAGTATGTATTTAAATGTAGAACTTATAAAAAAATCAACAATAAAACGTAAAATAAGTAGCAATAAGTCTGGATACGAGGATTACTGCATCATTAATGATAAAACTTAAGGTAAATAGGCGACTATATTATTTGTATCTATTTGCTTTTTTATTACAAAGTATTTATATAAATTCTTGTATTGTTTGTGCTATATATTATATTATTATAAATGATTTAGCCAACTTCAATAAAGAGAAGTAACTTACTCTATTAAACTACCAATCAATATAAGATTATACGATAGCTTTTAACCAACATGACAAAAAGGAAACAATGTGACAGAAACTTTTTTAAACATTTCTACAAGTCTGAAGGGAAGGGAATTGTAAGAAATGTGGATTGTAGCATGACAGGTTGACCACGTGGTTCCCCCTGGAAACCATCGTGATAAATTCATGGTGAATTTACCATGGGCTAATTGCCATGACCTCATGTTCATCTTATCATCCTCCACTGGTGCCCCGCCAGCGTAATCGTTAGTGCACCATTACATTATCATCGCTAAAAAACTTAGTCCCATATTATTGTACTCCCTGTAAGTTTTTTTTATGGATGATAGTGGACCATACACCTGTTTCCGCTTACGGTATACGTGAGACACCAGTATAGGATGACCATAAAATCAGGTCAATAAATTTATTGTGACCTATGCACCAGGAATTTGATGATGTGCTAACTGACATGACCTCATGGTCACCTTATCATCCTCAACTGGTGCGAAAGCCGTTAGCGCAGGCGGGTGCACCATTCCATTATCATCTATTCATATAAATAAAATTGGAGTGTCTGTTTGTAATATTGAAATAACCGTTTTTTACTACATGCATATGACTAACATTTTTTACAATTTTTGTCTGTCTGTCTGTTTGTTCTGGCTAATCTCTGAAATGGCTGGACCAATTTTGACAGGACTTTTTTGACACGTAGCAGATGTAATATCTTAGGCCTTTTAAATTTATTTTATTTTTCTAAAATTACTTCTATTTTAGAAAATTAAAATAAAATTCCACGCAGACGAAATCGCGTACAGCTAGTACCTAATATATAAAAATTTGCACGTCTGTCTGAATACACTGGACATTATATTTAATATTGTATACACCTATAAGCACTGTATTCTACATACTTCGTATATATTAAATAAAGATATATAAATATTTAAATAAATTTATTATAATAAATAAATAACCCTGGACAATTAACACAACGCCATCTAGTCCCACGGTAAGCAGAGCTTGTGTTATGGGTACTAGACAACTGATACAAATACATAGATACTTTTTTTTGTGAATACATTACATATATATATATGCGTGTATGGATAGTTATGTAACATTTATTCACTTTAATAAAGATTATATTTATTTCTATTTCATACATATAAATCTTTATTATTGATTGATAGTTTAATAGGTATGTATAATTTTAATTAACTATGAAAGAAATCATTTACATCATGTTTTTGTATTGCAATTTGTATTATGTTGACATTTTTATAAAATAACATGTCAGAAAAATATATATATATAAAATTCATAAGTGATTTATATGAATCTTATTTATCATCGATTTAATATCAATACACTATTTAAATTATAAGTACTTTACTAAGTACTAGGTATTTATAAAAAAAAAACATTAGATACTCTATGACAAGACCATAAATAAAATGATATAGAGGTACAATATTGTGCAGTAGCGAATGCGATACGTAATTGACCATTTATGTTCATATAATTGTTTTTTTTTTTAAAAAAAAGCTGTTCTTATTAGTGAAATATTTATTAAACCTTATGACATATACTTCAACCTGATTTGAACTTATTTATGAAAGACATAAAGCTGAAAATCATGAAACTGAATTACATTAATAAAAAAACAGAGTGAGAACTTTTCATAACTCATAATCGATCACGTAGGTAACTGCAGCAAAACTGTAAACGTTATTTAGAAAATCTTACTAAATATCATCATTATATAGTATAAAACAAAGTCGCTGTCGCTGACTGTCCGTCCATATGTATGCTTAAATCTTTAAAACTACGCAACGGATTTTGAAGCGGTTTTTTAACAAATAGAGTGATTCAAGAGGAAGGTTTATATATATAATACATTTTTTATATATATTATATATATAAACGCGAAAGCGGTGAGTGGATGGATGGATGTTTGTTTTTAATTAAAAACAAACATCCATCCGGATGTTTGTTACTCTTTCCCGCAAAAACTACTAAACGTATTTTGATGAAATTTTACAGTTATATAGCTTATACTTCAGAATAACAACAACTATAATTTAAAAGGATATTATGTAAATTGGCTGAATTATATATGTCATTCTAGCGTACGCTACAGATCAAGTTGGTCAACTAGTTATCTTTATATAAAAATCTTTATTTTTTATTCATGTAAAGATATTGAATAAATATAACCAGGTTGCACTAGCCGTGGTCACGAGTTGACTGGAGTAGCAGCGATGTCAATGCATAGATGACAGCAGTTTTTTAATCTACCATTTATTTGCCATACAATTACTCGCGTTAAGACCCGGTTACCTTGTTTTAACTAAGTGCCGTTTGACGAAAGTCAGTAATTCGTTTTATGGAATTGCGTAAGGTTTTACAATAAACTCCCAGAGTCTGTAGTCAATTTGCCAGAAAAAATACAAACGTGTCATAAAATATTTTCTTTGTAAAAAAGCTTATTATAAAATTGAATTTATAAATGATAATAATGTTTTTGTAGAAAATATTTAACTTAAAATTCATAGCGCTGACAATGTTATCTAATTGAACAGAGATTAAGTGCAAGCGATTTCTATCTTGATTGTCGCATGCCTATTCCTTGTTGTTAATTAAATATAATATAATAATTAAATATAAGTAAATCAATATTTATTTAAAAGAGCAACACACAAGTTTCTTGCTTATTCTTCTTGTGATGAATCTGCATTCCGAATAAGCGGTAGAATAAAAAAAAACTTGACTATTCAAAAGTGCTTATATTAAGTTTATTTGAATAAAGATTATTTCTATTTCTGTTAATAATTTAAATAATGTATATTAAACACGAAAGTGTAAAGTTTTTTCATTAAAATCCATTCAGTAGTTTTTGCGGGAAAGACTAACAAACATTTATCCATTAATACTCACAAACATTCGTCTTTGTCTAATATTATATTAGAAAGATTTTATAAATTTATTTATAAAATATTCAGATATACAGATATAAGTAATGAAATTAATTATTACAAAATGTAAGCTATTGTCTATTTGCAATTGCAACTAGTAAGATAACCTCAAATTGTAGATTTTAATTCGTTAGTTAGTAACTACATAATTAAGAACAGGGTCAATCCACGCTCCGCATTTACTTATAAGTTATCTGTAGAAAGAGACGCAAACATATAATATGAAAATATCTGTCCATACACATCTGTGTCACATTACAAGGATATTATGTCAAAATTAGGTTTCAGAACGAGAAAATCTGTTACGACTATAAAAAAAGGATATTTTTTAATTGTTTATCCTTTTAGTAAAGACAAAGGAAACTGTGGCCATATAGCTATATCTTTGTTTATGGTCTGTGCACTTTCACGTGGTCTGTGGTGTAACTTGTCACTGTCAGATGTGCGCGGACAGATTGTAATCTATATCACTAGCTTACTATAATTAAAGTTCAGTACATTTATAATAATGATATACCAAAAAATTACAATTATATTGGAAAAACTATTCATAGAGATGATTTAAAAATTTATCATATTTATATATTTATATTCTATTATACCGGATTACTTTGTTTACAGTACGGGTAATAGGTACACACGGCCATTTGACTTGTATCCAGATATAATATTTATAAGTTTTTTTTTTCATTAAACCTTAGAAATTTGTTAAATGTAAATTAAATTATATTATTTTTTTGATAATGGACAATAAAAAATTATCGCCATCTTGCGATGACAAAAACACTTTGTCAGTATTACTTATATACTTACAAAGTGTTTTTGCACTCTCTAAACTAAACTCTACAACTTAGATGCAGTTTTTTACTGTATTTTCAGAGGTCATTCAAATTGCTTAGTAGTAATTGTAATTCTATTAATTTATTTTACATATTAAACCTTTAATACTTAAATAAAGGTAAGTACTTTTTCTTTATGTAGTGTACTGACCCTAAGGGTCCCCGCACGGTAAATAAAGTAATCCGGTATACAATTTATAATATTTATAAAAGCAATTAGTTTCCTAATCGTCTATCACAACATTTAAAGGCAATATAATATTTGGACCTTTCGCTTGCAAAGGATTCTAAGTTCCATCGTTGTAATGCAATGCTATGGAGAATACGAGTTTTACAATTCGAACAATGCACTCTTAAAATAAATGATATGATCCCAGAAAAAGGAAAGGTATCCAACCTAAAACTTGTTAATTAATATTGACATTTTGTAATTTTATATTTTGAATTAATAAAATACAATGAGTGAGGCCAAGCTTGTCCGCGTTTTGCATAGTGGTCTACACTAGAGTTGCCAATCGTCCTGTTTTCCCAGGACATGTCCTAGTTTTTGTAGTCCTGGATAGTTTTTAAGCAGCGTAAAATAAATTTCAAAATTCGCGCGCCATTTTTACAACGCCTGTTCGAATTATAGAGTTTTTTTAAATACTTTTAAGTATTAAAGACTGATTAGTACCATTACTTAAATTTGATTAATTTAGCCTATTGACATTATATAATAATATAATTATAAAATATAACTGAGTCCTGGTTTTAAACTAAATTGTCTAACTTAAAATCATAGTTTTTTAAATTTGGTGTTGGCAACCCTAGTCTACAGTGAAATTAGGTTTTGGACTAGTTTGGACTTCATAAATATTAGAATCGTTTGTCCAAGTGCCGATTCTGGGGGCCTCTGGGAGCCATCAGGTGCCGCCAGTGGCGACCATGCCATATCTTATACCCGCACCCCCAGAGATCCGTTTGGAATGCTATATCGCGGGAAGGTAAAGATCCCTATATGCGGTACTTGGACCAACGATCTTACTAATTATGAAGCATATCCCAAAACCAATAATTTCACTGTAGAACACTATGCAAAATACGGACTAAATTAGATGGGGACTTTGGCGTCACTCTTTGGAGTTAATGTAATTTATTATTGAGCGTGCGATAAAGTTTTAATAAGACTTATATTTGTAACAGATATTGAAAACAGAAGGCTTTTAAAATGTGAGAATTTTGAAGAAAGTCTACGGAGAATTTGAGTTGATATATATCAGATTTCAAAAGACGCTTTTGAAGAAAGAGACGAGTTTATATTTAGAAAATCATCTAGGCTATAATGCTAATAATCATTTAATATGTGAATTCAAAGTAATAAAATCCAGTTTTATATTTGAAATAATTATATGGAGAATATGAGTTACACAAGTGTCATGATGAGCATATTTTCTCCAGATATTGGGCTTTTTAAAAATAACTCTTTGTTAACGTATTAATGTATAAATAGATTTATTTTTGTAATTAGATTTTTATTTAAATAGACAATAGTTTTTTTTTTAAATACATTATCTGGATATATTTGAATACACTTCTGATTTTATGGAGAATTTGAGTATGTATGAGTTTTATGACAGCTCAGTTGAATGTCCAGAGAGATTTTTTTTAAATAATACCAATTATTACAGTACAGCTATTGAGTTGCTATTTAAAGTTGTACCAAGTCAGCAATCGCAATACTGGTTCTTGAATTGGCATCTTTACTGTCCTATACTCAGGACAGTCTGCAATCGCTGGCGATTAAGAAAAATTATCGTAATTGGCGAAGTTGTGTGTAATTAATATAGAGCAACTAAATCGCTGATCTTGATTTGCAAAGTAGCGTGTGTGCTTGGTACCTATTTTTTTTTAATAGTCTACCTTTGTACTGCAGAGAGGCAAGTAATTTTTTTATAAAGAATTTGTTTCAGTTTGTTAGGCGTGTCATTTCTATTAGGTTACAGAACTGAATATTGGGATAATTATATACTACATAAGTGCAGGAAGGCAAGAAACATTGTAAATCGTATAGTAGGTACCTATTATTTAATATTTACAGTTACTGAATCATAAAATTTGTTAATTATATCAGCAGGGTCATCATTCTCGTACAAAAATACGAGATTAAGCGAATTTATAAAAATCTAACTTTAGGTACCATAGAGAAGACATTACAATTATTTTTTTTGGTAAATATTTTATAAGCTATGAACGCGAAGTGGGGACACTTGATACGAGAATTGAGCAATTTTATAAGGATTAAATCTAAATTGTGTATTTAAGACTTAGAAATGAATCCAGTTAAAAGTTACAACCATAATTTTACAATTGTTTTTTTATAAACTTTTTTTTTTTGGGACGATAGATATGGTTGTTGTAATATACAGCTATACAGACTGTAAATAAAAATAAAATTATCGAAAAATATTTAAGTGCATCTCTTATTCTAGTTTATAGAGGACATAAGTATATAAAATATTATTTACAATAATTATCATTGAAACATTTGACGACTAGGCGAGGAATGGTAAAATATTGAATATTAGAAAAAATTACGTTATCTACCTAACTATGTATTAAGCTAGATATAAAAAAATATCATTTCAGTGCAACACACCCCACCCTAGAGTACAATAATTGCTATAAACCTCACTTTATGTCACATTTAAGTAAACTATATGTTGTTTAAAACTGTACTGCAATATATTTAGCATTATGAGACAAATTGTCAACAAAACTAAAACTTGTTTATGCACTAAAAATTTTTTTTCGGACTTCTCTAATGCTGTTGGCCGCAGCTGGCCTTTACAGCTTCACCGGACGATAGGGGGCGAGTGCAGATGGCACTCCAAACCAAGGAAGGACTTATGGAGCGGCTGAAGGCCAACTCCCGCCTGACGGATACGAATTTAGTTTGAGGGCACCACTAGGGGTTCGAAGCTCGGCTTAGGCCGTAGTAATATCGATCCCCGTTTGAATTAGACGGGGGATCAATCGGAGGGGCGACCGGGGGCGCCGGTGTGGAGCGCCCCGGGTCGCCCCTAGTAGTCAAATTTGGTATATCAATTATGTAATATACAATAATATATGTATATATACCTACATATATAGTTGTAACTATTAATAATATCTATACATATAAATAAAATTAGTGTCTGTTTGTAATATTGAAATAACCGTTTTTTACTACATGCATATGAATATAAACACGGTACATACACCAAAATAACATTTTTTACAATTTTGTCTGTCTGTCTGTTTTTCTGTTTGTTCCGGCTAATCTCTGAAATGGCTGGACCGATTTTGACGGGACTTTTATTGGCAGGTAGCTGATGTAATAAGGTGTAACTTAGGCTACTTGTATTTTAGAAAAATAAAATTTAAATTCCACGCGGACGAAATCGCAGGAACAGATAGTTTTAAATATATTATATATATACATACAGTTCTTGCAGATTGTTTTTGTTTTTTTTTATATAATAAAATTATGATCTGATAAAAAAAAATTGCAGTACATTTTTAAACATTGTATAACATAAAAACCATATATATATTAAGTAATTACAATTAAAACAATAAAAGGTCTGTACTCACTACGGACACTGTAATTATACATACAAACTTCCTGAACTTTATATTCTTCTGTTTGAATAAAAAATATACTTGTATAAATATAACTTGTATAAAAAACTATACAATGAATAGGTAATTATATAAATCTTTATATATAAAAATTACGTGTCACGTTGTTCGTCCGCGATGGACTCTTAAACTGCTGAACCGATTGCACATTGTATGAAATTTCGCACACTTATAGTTTATATTACGACCTCGGTGGTCTAGCGGTCTAGCACACTGCTTTACGTCCGATGGTCGCGGGTTTGATTCCTCGCACGGTGCAAACATTTGTATTCATGAGTATGATTGTTTGTATCGGTCTGGGTATTCTCTGTGTATAATATGTATGTATTTACGAAAAAAAAAAATCTATTTGTATCAGTTATCTGTATCCATAACACAAGCTTTAGCTAGCTTAACTTGGGTCTAGATGGCGCTGTGTGAATTGTCCTGAGATTATTATTATTACTATATGAAGCATGAAATTTCGGAAACTTATAATTTATATTATATAAGTGCACGAAATTCCATACGTCTATCGAAATTCCATTCTATATCTGCGCAATTTTGGTAAAAAGGACTAAAGTTTTTGCTTCACGAACCATGCTCATTTTGACAAGCGATTGGCAATGCTGTCAAAATTGATTTGATTTCTTAGTAATTATTTTACGGCTTTAGATGTTAGTCCTTTAATGTTTTGTCTATGTCTTCTGTTATTTTACTGAATATTATCAATGACAAATTTAGCTATTTTTAATTTTATTCTGTTTCTATGTACATTGTATTATGAAATTGTATTATTGTAAATATGTACAGCATTAAAAAACAAATACGAGCCGAGTTTCTTGTCAGTTCTTCTCATCTCGGAATCATTCCGAACTGACGGTAGATTTGACATATAAGAATCTGTAATAGACCTACATAAATAAAGATATTTTGAATTTGAATTGTTCTATTCCGTTTCTACATTGTATATCTGTATTACGTAAAGATTGATCCGGAGTGAAATTATATGAGTACAGACCTTTATAAAAAAAAACAAACTTACCCTTAGCCCATAAAAAAATTAAATGCTAAAAGTTAAAATGCATTTCATTGTACAGGGTGCATGTTAATTAGAAATATTATATTTATAGTTGAACATACAAATAGATAAAATTGATTCTAACACCCTGTATCACTCTCTACAAATGTATGTTCGAGTCTCACTTTAACTTCCTTATTCTCTTATCGGTAACGTTCTACCAGACTGTAAATATTAGGTTTTATATATATATACAATTATACATACACGAATGAATGAATATTAAAAATATGATAGTTATTTGACTAGTTTCAGATATTTTTTTTATAATTTGAACATTATTTCTTTATCAATTTAGTCCCTTTATTCATAAAAACGTTAATCTTCTAAGGTATCTGAAATTTCATTTTTAGGTACACGTTTCTAAATTTTATAGAACACGACAAAAAACTTTAATGGTAAGTGTGTTTTTTTTGTTTTTATTTTTATGAATAAAGAAGTAAAACGTAAGTACTACTAGTGAGTACTACATGAGAGAAGAGAAAAGTTTGTGCTATAGTTACCCCAAAGTTAATCCTGGGGTAAGTTTAGCGCGGACCCTATTTTACATTAATATGAATGTCAAAATACATGTCAAAGTACATTTTTTTCTATGTCACTAAAATCAGTGGGTGCCCATTTTGACAGACTAAATTTACCCCCGAGGAATGTAGGCCTTTATTTTAATTATATTATTTAATTTGTAGCCGAGAATTTGAGGCAAAACTATCACGCTAATCAAATTATTACAATATTTTGATAAATGTTTTTTTAAATGAAGACAGAGATTAAGTGATAATTTTGGCTTAAATTAACCCCTACGATTATCTTTCTATTATAGTGTGAATCTTTGTGTGAATAAAATTTATATAGATGAGATTTTGGGGTACAAACTATTGTTGCCATCTGTCCACCAAATTAATGAAGTTACCCCGAGGACTATGTGTATAGGCCTTTATGTGACCGATATTGTTGCATTTGTAGTAGAGATTTAATGTAAATTAATGAAGTTGCCCCGAGGACCTTCAGCGTAGGCCTTTATGAGACGTAGGATTTTTGAATTTGTAATAGATTTAGAAGTAAAATTATTATTACTACTTGAAACGAATATAACTAGTTAATCAGGTAACCCCCGAGGTCCGTCTGCATAGGCCTATACGCAAATGCTATTTTTGCATTTGTAGTAGAGATTTTGTGGTCAAACTATTATTACCATTTACTTCTATTCACGTAAATTAATGAAGTTACCCCCGAGGATTGTGTGCATAGGCCTTTATGTGAGTGACATAGTTGAATGTATAGAGATTTGGTGTTAAAATTATGGCGGCCAAGTAAGTACGGGCCGAGGGGCGCGGCAGTAGCGCGCGTAAGCCGTATCACCGCGCGGACTTCACGCGCTCTGTCGGTGAATTCTTGTCTTTGTCTTGGCTCTGGTCGCGAGACTCGTCCACCGATTCCAGTCCTATGTCGAAAGATTGTTGTCTGTAAATAAAAATATATGATTACACTCATACTTATATAAAATCAGCTACAGATCTAGTTTAAGTATAGGAATGTTTTGTCACTTTTTTTTCATAGGAAAAAAGTAGAAATCGGTTGGAAGAAAAATTAAAAATAGTCAAATTCAAAGTTAAAAGAAAATAATAATACATATAATAATTTATATTCCAATTGATGTAAGAAATATTTGTTCATTGTTTCTTTTGTGATGATCTATTGTATTGTTAATCGGATTAATTTGATTAATTTAGTAATACTATTAATTTTATAAAAAAAAAAATGTGTATGGAGTGTTGAACATTGTTAATCGGATTTATTTGGTTTCTTTAATAATAATAATTTTATATATAAATTCTTCGGTGATAAACAATCACCGAAGAATCAGTCAGAAATACGAAGCATATCATAAAACCAATTCGAACTCATAACCTTCGAAATCCAAGTCAGCCAGTATACTACTAGGACCCGACGCTGATTTGTATAAACGAGTCCGGTAAATTATACAGGGTGACACGGGTAATCCGCACTTCCCTATGGGGATTAAGATGTTATACAGCGTACAAACCTGTGAATGAGATAGTTCCCCGGGGCGGAGAGCGAGCGCCCCGCGCGGGCCAGCCCTGGGCGACGTGCCCCCGCCGCGGCCGCGCCCCCCGCCGCGCCCCCCGCCGCGCCCCCCGCCGCCCCCGGGGAGGCGGCGGCCCCCGGGCCCGCGTCCGAGCCGCCCCCGCGCCGCGCCGCGCTCCCTTCCCGACTTCGCAGGAACGGGTTCTGTCGGGGGTACATTCATTATTTTGGGGTATAGCAAAGTCTTAGAGTGTCAGGAGGAAATTGTTAAGGATAAGGATCTATTGGTTCCATTATTAGACTTGTAATTATTGTTATTATTTATTTCAAACCCATATTATAAATACCGTATAGACTAACATACATATGAAATAATATTTTAAAACTAATATATTGATCTCGTCTGTATGGTCACGGTACTGATGACGGCAATTTGCCACGGTAGCGCCGATACACCACACCCTTCGGCCAGTAGTCCTTTTCATGAAGGTAGGCACCATGTTGGTCGGGACCCGGGCTACGAACGCCTTGAAACTCGCGTTGTGACTCGACTCCAGGTGTGTCACCCTCAATGTCAAGTTACTCTTGGTTCGTATATAATCGACAAAGTCCTGCTCCTTAGTGGCGTAGTGTAGACGGGACAGGTACATTGCCGTGGTTGGTGTAGCAGCACGCAGCAGTAAGTTGTAATTACAACTTACTGCTGCGTGCTGCTGCTGGAGTCAGTCACAACGCGAGTTTCAATGCGTACCCTGTACACCATCGTGATTAATGCGAAACAGGGTTCTAAGGGTTTGTATGGAAGCATCGTCTTATTAAAGCTAGAACTTTGAAGCTTTTTGTAGGCTGTTGGTTAATAAAATAGGGGATGAAAGTTTGTATAGAAATTAGTCACTTTTGAAGATAGAACGATGAAACTTTGGCCTTTTTGGGTTAGATTATTAAATATTTATTCTGTACTTGCTCAAGGTACTATTCCACGCGGACGAAGTTATGGGCACAGCTAGTATAATAATAATAATAAAGACCAAATGAGGTAGGTCGCTCCTCGACGAAAGTAAATTTAATCCGAACAGGGTGATCACCAGTGGGCACTTTAATTGAAATAAATGTAGGGGTTAAACAATATCTACCACAAATTATTATACGCAAAAAACATTTAAAAAAATAATATACCTAAACATAATTACATAGTATAAAACAAAGTCGCTGTCGCTGTCTGTCCGTCCATATGTATGCTAAAATCGTTAAAATTACGCAACGGATTTTGAAGCGGTTTTGTTTAATACATAGAGTGATTCAAGAGGAAGGTTTATATGTATAATATATGCAAACTCGGGCGAAGCCGGGGCGAGAAGCTGGTTAACAATAAATAAAATGGCCCTATGTGAGAAATAACTTTTTTCAATGCGTTAAAAATGTTTTAAACGATATTTACATACCTGAAAGCTATGCTTCTTCAGCATGGTCTTGATCAGGATTAAAGTTGACAAGTTGGGTATGGAGGTGACCACGCGGGCCATATCCTCGTCAGTCACTTCCACCAACCGGCAGTTCTCTTGCTCGGATGGTAACGTCTCTTTACCATCATCCGTGACCCAATCATGTTCCTGGCGGGAGTGAAAACTTGTTTATTTTTTTATATAACTGTGACGAACAAATTGACGGCTCAACTTTCCTGGTGATAGTAAAAACAAGTTTCTTGCTCATTCTTCTTGTGATGAATCCGAATGAGCCGTAGAATAAAAAAACTTGACTATTCAAAAGTGCTAATATTAAGTTTATTTGAATAAAGATTATTTCTATTTCTAAGTTTTTTTTATGTAATTGTGACAAACAAATTGACGGCTCAACTTTCCTGGTGATAGTAAAAACAATTTTTTTTATGTAACTGCGACAAATAGACTTACGGTCCACTTGATAGGTGCATCTGTTGCCTATATACAGGATAAGTTGGAAAGGGCTATACCAAGCAGCAAGGATATGAAAGTCATGGTATCGATGAACTTTCGTTCTACAACTTTCGTTGATACCATAAAAAAATCATATATTTTTCTAGAAAAATATGTTTAAATTTGTTATACAAAAATAAGCAAAAACTATGATTTTTACGAAAACAGCGCGGAAGGATTGCAGAACGCTAATATTTTTAAACTATAGCATAAAAAATACATTAAATCAATAAAAAAAACATTACATTATTTGACACATATCCGCATATATCCTCTTTGGTTTAATTTTTATTCTCAGTGTGTTGCTTCAAAGTACTTTTTCTATTTTTTATTATGGTCGAATTTCGACCACTGTGTGACCTTTAATTAATATACTAATTTGTATTAATGTATTTTCTTTTTATATCAACGTAACACTTAAGAAACAGTAGTCATCATCATAATCATTTCAGCCTGGAACATGTCCACTGCTGAACAAAGGTCTCCCCCAATAATCTCCACGACGTTTGGTTGTTGGCATTCAACCTCTACCAGCGATCTTGACTAGATCGTGAGTCCACCTTGCTGGAGTCCTTCCTACGCTGCATCTTCCGGTCCGTGGTCGCCATTCGAGGACTTTATTGCCCCAACGGCCATCTGTCCTAGGAGCTATGTGCCCTGCCCATTGCCACTTCAGTTTCGCAATTCTACGGGTTCTTTGGTTTTTCAGCGGATCTCCTCATTTCTGATTCGATCATGCAGATAAACTCCGACTATAGCTCTCTCTATTGCCCTCTGAGTAATAGTATTTTAATAGTAATATTATCTTTACAAACTTACCTTAATTTCCTGCATAGTGACTCTCGTTGTGGGATTTTTGTCAAGCATCCTACTCAGTAGATCCTTCAGACTCGTCGACAGTTGCGGTTTTTGAGGGAACGTCAGGGGTTCTTCTAGTACCCTTCGTTGGAGTTCATTCGCTGTTGGACCGACCCAGGGTACTCGGCCCGTGACCATCGCGAATAGAGTAACCCCTAATGACCAGATGTCTGCAGCCTGAGTAGAATAAAACGGATATACGTATAAAACTAATTGTTAAGTTATAGTGAAAAGTATTATATATAGATCTGTGTAATATTATGATCTGTGGGAAGATTTACAATAAAATACGGTTCTGGTTTGACCCCTTTCTTTTTGGATTCATTGCCGACTGAATAATAATAACTCCTGAGAAATCGTTTCATTATTTAAAGGCGTGTTGATGTAACACGGCAAAGATGTCCTTCAAACCTATACATGGGAACTGCTCGGAGTTTACCTATATCGGTGAACCTGTTATAAAGCTACACCTAGGTCACAAGTCCCGAGAAATGCTCGGAGTTTCCCTCTCTGCCACACAGTGAACCCGCCTCAAACCTACACCCGGGTCAAAAGCAACGGAAACTGCTCGGAGTTTCTCTCTCTGCCACACGGTGGACCCGACTTAAACCTACACCCTGGTCACAAGTCCTGGGAACTGCTCGGAATTTTCCTCCCTGCTATATGGTGGACCCGACTTAAATCTACTTTCTGTTCACATGTCCCGGAAATTGGTCGGAGTTTCTCACTCTGCCACACGGTGGACCCGATTTAAAGCTACATCCGCGTCACAAGTCCCGGGAAATGCTTAGAGTTTCCTCTCTGACTTCCATCCAGGCCACAAGTGCCGGAAACTGCTCGGAGTTTCTCAGCCACATGGATCCGGCTTCCGCACGGTCAATCTATGGAATGTAAAGTTCGTTTGTGTATTACCTCTCCAATATATTTATCTGCTTGTGCCGTGGCCTCTGGCGCTCTGAAAGCAGGAGTACCAACTGCACCGGACAGTCTACCACCACCACCGGCCAGCTCGCCGCATGCTCCCAAGTCTGCCACTTGGACACGACCCTCACCGAGGAGCAGGTTGGCAGGCTTGATATCCCGATGAGCGATCCGCTGGTAGTGCACTGTAGGTTGGTATAGTCGAAACATATCAGAAACTGATTCAATCCGATTGGATGATTACTTAAAAAGGTTGTCTAGAAATAATGCTTATGTGATAAGACCCATTGTATCTTATTACTTCTATTTATGATCTTTATAATTTCCATCTGCTGCTAAAGAGTAAATAAATAAATAAAACTCTACATAATATCTCAGGACAATTCACACAGCGCCATCTAGTCCCAAGTTAAACAGAGCTTGTGTTATGGGTACTAGACAACTGATATAAATACTTAGATATTTTATTTTTCTTTCTAAATAGATACATAAAATAGATAATAAAATATCCAGACCGATACAAACACTTGACACAAACATGAATACAGATATTTGTACTTGTACGAGGAATCGAATCCGCTACAATCGGAAATAAAGTGGCGATCAGAATAAAATGCATTTATTTCCATTTTCTAATTACTTAGGAAAATTACTCTGGTAAAGCTGAAAGCGAAATTCTGTCTATCTGTTTGTTCCGGCTAATCTCTGAAATGGCTGGACCGATTTTGACGGGATGTTTTTTGCCAGGTAGCTGATGTAGTAAGGAGTAACTTAGGCTACTTTTATTTTAGATAAATAAAGTTATTTTCCACGCGGAGGAAGTTGCGGGTACAGCTAGTGTTGAAATATAACATTATATTTCTATTTATAATAAATATACAAAGATTACTCACAGTATTCTACCCCTAAAACAACATCCCTGAAGTACTTCCTGGCGAGGGGTTCACTCAGTGGATTCTCAGTGGGGATGTCGATGACTGGTCCACCTTCCAGCAGCTGGAACACCAAGTACAACTGGTCTTCCGCTGGATCATCTAAAACCTGAATAAGAAAACTATATGAGGTAACACTTTTAGACAGAGGGTACCTATCTATGGTAGGTACTTCGACAAATATTGACAAACTGGCTGACCCGCGCAATTTTGTATGCATCACACTTACTTGACCAATACCTATACTTTTAGATAGATAAATAGATACCTTTTTCGCAATTATTAAAAAAACTAGTTAACCCGGGCAATTTTGTCTGCATTACACTTACTTGGCCAATTTACATAAAATCTTTTCAAATTATACCCTACTAGCTTTTACCCGCGGCTTCGCTCGCATTGAATCCATTAAATAACTTCATTACTGGTAGATGGAGCTGATTTATAATTGATTTCTTACTCAATTACTGTCTGATAGAAGTCACTGTTTTTATTATTTTGTCTTTTATAAAAAATAAAATATCAATATTTTTTCAAGTTTATCAAGTTTTTTTTTAATAAAAAGTATCCTATATTCATTCTAATACCTCCAAGAATATGTGTACAAAATTTCATGATGATCGGTTCAGTAGTTTTTGCGTGAAAGCGTAACAAATATCCCTACTCTCACATTTGTATTGCTACGTTTACATTCAGCCGCTTCCCCTGCCACTCGCGCTGCCGGAAATATTGCCAGGCGACAACTGAGCGAGAGGGCTGAATGTAAAAACACGATGCCAGTCCTTTGACTCGCGCACGAAAAACCGACAATCGAAAGAGCGCCGGGCAGCGCGAGTGGCAGCGCCAATGGCATGGGAAGTGCTTCCACTCGTGTCTACACTCTCGCGCTGCTCACTTGCCTGCCCACTCGGGCTGAGTGTAAATTGGGCATAACATTAGTATGTAATATTATGTTATCTGTGATATTAGTAAGGATATGTTATGCGTACATCATATGTACATTAGTAACATAGCATATAAGCTATGGTACTGTAAAATTTTGTCAAAATCCGTTCAGTAGTTTTCGCGTGAACGAGTAACAAACATCCTTCAATCTTGCGTTTATAATATTAGTAAGATTCAATACATGAATACATTTTTTTTCACACCATGTAGGTGACAGACTAGCATACGACCCATCTGATGGTAAACAGTTATCGTAGCCTATGGACGCCTGAAACACCAGTGGTGCCACATGTGGGTTGCCGACCCTTAAGAAACCTTAATATACCCTTCTTGACCCTTAATTACCCCATGCTGTAATCTCTCGAGAAAACCTCGACAGGTAGTTCATTTCACAATCTAAGTGTACGCGGGAGGAAGCTCCTCTAAAACCGCAATGTTTATATAAAATAGAGACAATTAAAGAAATAATGTACTTATATTTATTCCCTCTTTGGTATAAACAAAAATACAGTTGCACAGCAGAAATACAGAAATAGAATCGTATACTGGCCTGTATTGTATGTATTTTTGCCTGGCACGATTTTCGTACCTGCAAAAGTTTTTTTTAGATGACGTTTAAAAGTATAAATGATCTCCAGGTGTCAAGTGAGTAGCATCATATTTAAAACTACCTCTAAATGCAGATGTATTGTGACCTGGAATTTATATTAATATTATATATGAATTTATAGATGATAGCAATATATAGCAAGTATAAGTTTATTTGCGGACAACGTTATAATTTATTTTTCATACTGCTATCTTGATATATGCTAGCGTAGCGGCTTTTGTATTGATTGCCGCATGCATCCTCATGTAAAGTGCGAATACTGTAACTACCATATAGTAATTTTTGTAGCTGTGACGTGGTCGAGTGGAATGAGTAGTCATGCTCACTAAAATGTCCAGACATGTGGCGGCGTGGTGGGCCGGGTCATTGGGCTCCCTAAAATATGGTCGAGCGCAGTGATGGCTGGCTCATCCGTCATACTTGTGAACGAGTGCTGCTTGTACATGCACATGTAAATATCTATATATCTATCTATATCTTATCACTACGACTGATTTAATCTTATTGTGTTTTTATATTTGAGCCTAAATAAATTAGTGCTGGTTGGTAGTTTGTATTCACACGTTTCGACTTGTAAAATGTGAACTTACAAGGATTGTTTAAAAGAGCAACACACAAGTTTCTTGCTTATTCTTCTTGTGATGAGAAAGCTTTCCGAATAAACGGTAGATTTTAAAAAAATTTTGACTATTTAAAAGTGCTTAAATTAAGTTTATTTGAATAAATGATTTTCTATTCTATTCTATTCTATAGAGGTAATGTTTGCATTTTTGTTTATTTGGGGTAGTCGCCGGTTCTGCTGATCCGATTCTAAAATTTCTTTCACTGGTAGAAAAGTATATTATCCCTGATTGTTATAGGCTTATAACATCACGCTACGACAAATAGTAGCAGAGCAGCGATGAAAAATGAGGCAAAAATATTCGGACTACTCTAACGCTGTCGGCCGCAGCTGGCCTTTACAGCTTCACCGGACGATAGGGGGCGAGTGCCGACTCATGGAGTGGCTGAAGGCCAACTCCCGCCTGACGGATACGACTTTAGTCTGAGTGCGCCGCTAGGGGTTCGAACCTCGGCTCAGGCCGTCGTAATTTCGATCCCCGTTTGAATTTGACGGGACCCGATTTTGACGGGACTTTTTTTATCATGTAGCTGATGTAATAAGGAGTAACTTAGTAGCCTCGTGAACTGGCTCTCAATCATAGAAATATTGAAATCAAAAATCATTTATTCATTCAGCTTCAGCGCACTAACCGGCTATACTGTCCTATATTAATAAAAAAAAATCCTATATGAATACAAGTTTTTTTGTATTAATTTTTTTTCCTACCGTCCAGTTCAGTATACAGATCCAATTGAGAAGAACTGGCAAGAAACTCAATATTTTTTTTTTAAACTTAGTTTATTTACAATGTATATTTATATAGGTGTCTATGTCTAACATTAAATGAAAATCCCGTGCATGAACAACTATTGCCGTGCACGCTCGTCATTCAAGTAATCGTTTAGTGAGTAATAGGCTTTGCTCAGTAAATATGATTTACTAGTTGGCCCATGCTAAACCGTCTGCATCACACTTGCCTGACATTTATCTAATATCATTTTAAATTATAGCCTATATGTTAATCCGATGTGTGAGCTATATTACTGTAACGTTTCATTAAAATTCGTTTAGAATAGAATAGAATAGAATTTTTATTAACTCGTTTTTACAGTAATAACATATGAAATACAAGAATAATTTACACATTAAAAAACGGAGTCAATGTGGGCCACAACTCGGCATAATGCTGGAAATAGTTTCCAGCGCTGATTTTCAGTTCGGCCCTCAGTACGGACGCGCAAATATTACAATTAAAAAATACGTATACATTAACTTAATAAATCAGATACTATGCAATTAAAATAAAAATAATAATATCAAGAGAAAAGTATATAAATAATAAAAAGTCAAATTATATATTAATAATCTTAAATAATAATCCTAAAACATTATATCCGTAATGGATAAAAGAAAAAATAAACAATTATAAAGAAATAAAATTTAAAAAAAAATACCCACAGTGATGCGTACAGTGCATTTTATGTATTCTAATAACGGTATCGTAGTATTAAAATAAAAATATCCATAACACTTTTAGTAATTTTTGCGTGATAGAGTAACAAACAATAAGGTAATATTGGATGGAAAGTTTGTGAGTACGGATGGATACCCACAAACTTTCCATCAACATTACCGTAAAGTTTCATCAAAACATGTTCAGTAGTTTTTGTAAAAAGAATCACATCCATCTATCCACATTCAGAAGTTTTTGCGTGAATGAGCAAAAGTTGGGAGGATGGGTTACGAACACTGATTAGATTATTTGCTTTTGCAATAGCATATGCTGGTGGTCACTCTATACTCCCAAATTTGAATTTAAAAATGAATCTGTATTATTGTAAACATGTACAACATTTATTTGAAAAGAATACGAGCTGAGTTTCTTGTCAGTTCTTCTCATAGTTAATTTTTAACTTTCGAGTTTAATATACTTTATTTAAATTATTAACCGGGTCTTAACACGAATATTTTATCGTAAAGGGGCCGTTCAAGTATTACGTAAGCACTATAGGGGGGCGGGGGGTCTTTTCTTTGCTTATTTTGGATGACATGGGGGTGGGGGAGTCTGTATGATGATTACGTCATCGGTCGTAATTTACTTTTTTACACGAATGGCAACTCTCACATTGTCTTTGTTAAAAAAACAATACATTAATTGAGAGATGTTTACGTAAGCATGGGGGGAGGGGTAAGAGCTTTGCTTACTTTTGCTGACAACGGGGGATGAGGGGTAAATAATTGTGATAAATCTGCTTACGTAATACTTGAACAGCCCCAAATAAAGGTCTAAAACCTCTCTAGACGTTTCGACTAGGTTACACTAGCCGTGGTCACGAGCTGACTGGAGTAACAGCGTTGTCAATGTAGATAGGTGGCAGCAGTTTTTTCTTCATCTACCGTCACTAGATTGTTAATGTTTACATGTGACCACGGCTAGTGCAACCTAGTCGAAACGTCGAGAGAGGTAAATACCTTTATTTGCCATAAAATTATTCGTGTTAACCCGGTTAATAATTTAAATAAAGTTCTTCTCATCTCGAAGCAATAGCACATGAGAATAGAGTGACCATCAGAGTCAGTCTATTAATAATAATAATAATAATCTCAGGACAATTCACACAGCGCCATCTAGACCCAAGTTAAGCTAGCTAAAGCTTGTGTTATGGGTCCTAGACAACTGATACAAATACATAGATAATTTTTTTTCTTTTTCCTAAATACATACATATTATACATAGAAAATACCCAGACCGATACAAACAATCATACTCATGAATACAAATGTTTGTGCCGTGCGAGGAATCGAACCTGCGACCATCGGTCGTAAAGCGGTATGCTAGACCGCTAGACCACCGAGGTCGTCAAATACAAACATGTACAACCTCACTTGAAAAGAATACGAGCTGAGTTTCTTGTCAGTTCTTCTCATCTCGAAATCATTCCGAACTGACGGTAGATTTGACATATCATAAGAGTCTGTAATAGACCTACATGAATAAAGATATTTTGATCGCGATTAAGTAATTAATTAATGACAATTATGACACATTCTAATTCTGTCAAAAATAAAAAAAAAACGATACAACGCCGTCCTTACTAACATTATAAATGCGAAAGTAACTCTGTCTGTCTGTCCCGCTTTCACGCCAAAACTACTGGACCGATTTAAATAACATTTGGTACACAGATAGTCTAGATACTAAGAAAGGATATATGCTACTTTTTAATGCGATAAAAGGGTTGTAAGGGGTTGAAAGGGGCGATGAAAGTTTATATGAAAGTATCATCATTAATGCTTGAAACTTATTGTTTAGGATGTTGATTAAATATAAATAAATATAATATTCAAAGTTGGTAATTTTACCCTTAGTGGTTAAAATAAAATAGGGGATGAAAGTTTGTATAGAAAATCGACATTTTTGAAGTCAAGCTACGTAATTTTTTTTTGGGTAATTTGGGTTAGATTATTGAATATTTTTCATTTATTTGGGCAAGGTGACTACAACATGCGTACGAAGTCGCGGGCACAGCTAGTCCATTGATTTTTTCTTTTTTTTTTTTTTCACTTTATTTTTTTTTTTGGGATTTTTGTGCACATAATGTGGCGATGACAATCCCATCGTACCTATACTAATTAACAAAAATAAACTAAAAAACTTAATCTAATATGATACCATCCAGAACAATAACTTGGCTGCATCGGATAGTCTATTGATAAGAAGTGAACAACTCAACAAAGGCTATACACTCACCTCAACTAATTTAACAACATTAGGATGGTCCAGTTTCTTAAGTACAGCAATTTCCCGGTACACACGTTGCAGAGGATCCGGTGGAGGACCAGGCCCTGGTCTTCTAGGTGGGGTCCTGCCGAACAGGCCGGCTCGCCGCATCAGCTTCCGCTTTGACAGAATCTTCATTGCCTGATGAGAATAATTAATGTTACTGTGGAATAGACTCATTGGCACGCTTTACTTGTTACGGTCGTGGGTTCGATCCCGCGCGGTATAAATATATTTATATTCATGAGTATGATAGTTTGTATCGGTCTGGACTTTTATATATATTATGTATGTAT
Source organism: Achroia grisella (assembly GCF_030625045.1). Taxonomy (NCBI): domain Eukaryota; kingdom Metazoa; phylum Arthropoda; class Insecta; order Lepidoptera; family Pyralidae; genus Achroia; species Achroia grisella. The sequence goes on from NW_026712958.1 coordinate 254,343, forward strand.
TTACAAAAATAAATGTATTTAAACATAGTAAAGAGTTTGTGTCTGTTTGTTTGAATGCGCTAATCTCAGGAACTACTGGTTCGAATTGAAAAATTATTTTTGAATTCTAATTCAAATTCAAAAATCATTTATTCATGTAGGACATTTTAGCCGCTTATGAACGTCAAGTTTTTACATTATAATATTTTGTGTTGGATAGTCCATTTATCGAGGAAGGCTTTAAACTATATAACACTAGCTGTCCCGGCAAACGTTGTTTTGCCTTAGAAAAAAAAAATTAGGGGTGGACTACCCCTAACATTTAGGGGGATGAAAAATAGATGTTGGCCGATTCTCAGATCTACTCAATACGCTCACAAAATTTCATGAGAATCGGTCAAGCCGTTTCGGACGAGTATGGGAACGAAAACTGTGACACGAGAATTTTATATATAATATAAGTTTACACTACGACCAATAGGAGCGGAGCTGCAATGACAAATATTGCAAAAGGTGAGGAATGAAACACAGACGAAGTTGCGGTTAGTTGGTATACTATAGAAATAGAAATAATCTTTATTCAAATAAACTCATTACAAGCACTTTTGAATAGTCATATTTTGATTCTACCACTCATTCGGAATGCAGATTCATCACAAGAAGAATGAGCAAGAAACTTGTGTGTTGCTCTTTTTAATAGATTTTTTTTTTATATAAATAATTACAGTATAACAAGTAAGAGGCATGCGATAATCAACATAGAAGTCGCTACGCACTCATTATTAATGTAATCAGATAATATTGTCAGTGCTATGGATTTAAAGTTTTTCTATAAAAACATTATTATCGTTAACGAATTCTTCAATTTTATAGTAAGCTTTTTTGCAAAGGAACTGTTTTATTTGACATTTAAATCTTTTTTCTGGCAGATTTATAACATACTCTGGTACTTTATTGTAAAACCTTACGCAATTGCCTTAAAATAAGACATAATACTAAGTAATTCTATTCATAAATAAACCATAAATTGACTAAACGTAGTCACCTCAGCCGCTCGCGCTTGTCTCTGAGGCCCAAGTGACATTAATATTAAAATCTATCTCTCTGTCTATATATATACTAATACATATACATAGACGAAGGTTTGTTTGTATATAAGACGTTAGATACGTTATTTATAAACAGAAAGAACTGTATGCCAACTCTGCTATATTATATACTAGCTACACGCCCTAGCTTCGCACGGGTGTACATGTATTATATATATAAACCTTCCTCTTGAATCACTCTATGTTAGGGATCTACTCTCTGCCACCAAAATGTTAGGAAATTTACTATGTATATATATAGGGAAAAGCGTCTGTCACGTACCTGTATGGTTCTGCGGATTTCTTGTGCTTCAGGGTCTCGAAGGTATCTTCGCTAGCTTTCCAGTTTCACAGTAGGTTTCACAGTTCTAATTTATTTTAATTCACAACAAATGCGCGCGCGCGTCAAGGCCGCTGTACGGTCCGTTTGTTACTAGGTAAGGGAGGGGAAGGAAAGACGCGGGAACAGAAACTAACGGACTCTAATATAATAATCTGTGCTTACGATGGTACAGGGTATATTTTGAACACTCTATCTATTAAAAAAAACCGCTTCAAAATCCGTTGCTTAGTTTTAAAGATTTCAGCATAAGGGACGGTGACGACAGTTTGTTTCCGTTTTAGATGGCCTTCAACAGTTCCAGTTTCCTTTCTCTATTTTGGAGTGCCATCTGCACTCGCCCCCTATCGTCCGGTGAAGCTGTAAAGGCCAGCTGCGGCCAACAGCATTAGAGTAGTCCGAAAAAAAGACAAATATGAAAATATATCAACGTGGAAGGATTTCTGTAGTTTAATTTATAAGTTACCCTAATCTCAGTTTACCTCTGCGGATCTGTTCATACGCGTGTTCACTGGGATAGAGTTTGTACCTTTAAGAGCAACTCGTGTTAAAATAATTTAAAGCAACTGACATTAAAAAAAATACTTACGTAGTGCGTATCGTCTTCTTCATTGTACGCTAACTTAACGATGCCGTACGAACCCTGTAAACAATAATTATATTTTGTTAATCTATACAAACAAATTTTCGAATTAAAATTTATATTAAATAACCTATATTTATATTAGATGATATATATATAGAATAGAAAATCATTTATTCAAATAAACTTAATTTAAGCACTTTTGAATAGTCATAACAATCTGTTTTTTATCTACCACTCGTTCGAAAAGCTGTCTCATCACAAGAAGAACGAGCAAAAAACTTGTGTGTTGCTCTTTTAAATAATCCTTGTAAGTTTACGTTTACAAGTCGAAACGTGTGAATACAAACTACCAATCAGTCATAGTGATAAGATATAGATAGATATATAGATATTTACATGTGACTTGTTGAATTTTAGCAGAATGGCAATCGATTTCCTATATAACACGTAAAATTGTCGGTTATTATTGTTTTAATATATATTTTTTGTGTAATTACACAAAAAATATATATTAAAACAATAATTAATTAATTAATAATTATTAATATTTCATATTTTGTACATTTTTTCCTAAGCGAGGATATTGGGAAGCTGTAAAGCTCGCTTAGTTTGAAGACAATAAATAAATTGTTTATTTGTTTATTACTAATCACATACAACATGTTCAAGAACAAGAACAAACAATATGACATACGATACAAGTTTGTGTTATTATGTGTGATCTGTAGCAATACAAAAAGGTCGAAGCTCAGCGTGGAACATTGTTCAGGGAACAAAACACTAATTTTCAGCTTCAACCCATTTGAGGGTACTTGAAAATAATAATTAAAATAAATATATAATAAAAAGGAGCAATATTATTGGCGACTGTCTGTGAGGTGTGTGTATAATGGAATAGTCAACCCGCCTGCGCTAACGGTTTACGCTACTGGGTCACCAATGGAGGATGATAAGATGAGCATGAGAAGGTCAGGTCAGCCCATTGTAGCAATTTCACAAGGAATGTATTAGGATGGTTCTAGAAGGAACTGCGTGGAGGTCAACCTGACCTGGTACATTCCTAGCAATGGGCTCATCAGTCCACATTACTAATAATCCACTTGTAAAACAGTGCTCACCCATCGTGGCACATTCACTAGGAATTTATCAAGATGGTTTCTAGAGGGAACTGCGTGGAGGTCAACCTGACCTGGTACATTCCTAGCAATGGGCTCATCAGTCCATATTACTAATAATCCACTTGTAAAACAGTGCTCACCCATCGTGGCACATTCACTAGGAATATATGACGATGGTTTCCAGAGGGAACTGCGTGGAGGTCAACCTGACCTGGTACATTCCTAGCAATGGGCTCATCAGTCCATATTACTAATAATCCACTTGTAAAAGAGTGCTCACCCATCCTGGCAAATACAATAGGAATTTATCAAGATGGTTTCCAGAGGGAACTGCGTGGAGGTCAACCTGACCTGGTACATTCCTAGCAATGGGCTCATCAGTCCACATTACTAATAATCCACTTGTAAAACAGTGCTCACCCATCGTGGCACATTCACTAGGAATTTATCAAGATGGTTTCTAGAGGGAACTGCGTGGAGGTCAACCTGACCTGGTACATTCCTAGCAATGGGCTCATCAGTCCACATTACTAATAATCCACTTGTAAAACAGTGCTCACCCATCGTGGCACATTCACTAGGTTATAATTTATCAAGATGGTTTCTAGAGGGAACTGCGTGGAGGTCAACCTGACCTGGTACATTCCTAGCAATGGGCTCATCAGTCCATATTACTAATAATCCACTTGTAAAACAGTGCTCACCCATCCTGGCACATTCACTAGGAATTTATCAAGATGGTTTCCAGAGGGAACTGCGTGGAGGTCAACCTGACCTGGTACATTCCTAGCAATGGGCTCATCAGTCCACATTACTAAAAATGTACTTGTAATAGGGTGCTCACTATAACATTGTATTGTTATCTATACATATTAATGAAATTGGAGCGTCTGTTTGTAATATTGAAATAACCGTTTTTACATGCATATGAATAAATACGATACATACACTAATGTAATGTAATGGCGCAGTTTATTTTTCGAAGATGGTGGCACTCAAGCATATAGGCATAGGCCGATCTGATGGTAAGCTATAGAGTTATATATTTATATATCCAAATCGTAGACAGAGAGTCGTAAAATGTTCCGTAATAAATGTACCAAAACATAAACCCGGTCGTACCCCTGCGTTGCTCGGTTTATGTGCGTAACTGAAATTAAGAGATCGTTATCGCAACTGTGGGTTATGACATACTTAAAGACAAACGAACTGAGCAAGTATTCATTGTATCGTCTCTATGGAGAGTATATATATATATATATATAGAATTGGGAATATATAGAAAGAGCTACTATAGAAAATAGACAAGGAAAAATGTTATGGCACTTGATACGGAACGACGAATTTATGAAAATTATTATTAGAAAAAATTTAAGGAAAGAGGCGGAGAGAAAGAGAATTTATGAAAATTATTATTAGGAAAAGATAGAAAGAAAGAGGCGGAGAGAAAGAGAATTTATAAAAAATATTATTAGGAAAATATAGAAGGAAAGAGGCGGAGATAAAGAGAATTTGTGAAAATTATTATTAGGAAAAGATAGAAGAAAAGAGGCGGAGAGAAAGACTAAGGCACAGCTATATCAAGCAAATTAAAGACAAAAGCGGAATAGTTATATTTTCGGACTACTCTAGTGCTGTTTGCCGCAGCTAGCCTTTACAGCTTCACCGGACGGTAGGGAGCGAGTGCAGATGGCATTCTAAATTCGAAGAAGGACTTATGGAGCGGCTGAAGGTCAACTCCCGCCTGACGGATACGACTTTAGTCTGATGGCACCGCTCGGGGTTTGCACCTCGGCTCAGGCAGTCGTAATTTTGATCCCTGTTTGAACAGAACTGGATGGGGGATCGAGCGGAGGGAAATCGTGTCGTGTGAACATTTAAAGAACATGATGGAAGATCGTGGAAAATGGAAAGAGCATTATGAATGAATTAGTGAGAACTAGCTGATGCCCTCAATTTTGTTTGTAAGTCGTATATCAGCTTTTTTATACAACTATAGTGACGGACTCGACCCATTGGCTTTGCGACGAGACATTACATCTCTGTGCAATTTCTACCGCATATATCACGCGGAGTGTTCGAGGAATTGTTCGGATTAATACCAGCTGCTGAGTTTTACCACCGTACGGGTGGTACGGCCAGAAACTAAAATACCACCTGATCATCTGGCTGAATGGCGGTCCTCCACAGTGCGGTTTTCCAGAAACTTTTGACCACGCACAACGTTGTGGAATCAACTTCTAGCAATGGTATTTCCGAACAGATATGATATTTATTTGACATATCATAAGAGTCTGTAATAGACCTACATGAATAAAGATATTTTGAATTTGAATTGAAACCTTCAAGAAAAGAGTTTATTCCTTCTTAAAAGGCTGGTAACGCACTTGCAATTCTCCTGATATTGCGGGTGCTCATGGGCAGTGTAATCACTTACAATCAGGTGAGCAGCACCAGCTTGCTGCTTATACTTGCTTTTTGTTGTTGATGACAAATGAGTGTAGTAATAATTTTATAATATTAATTTATGTGGGTATATTGCAAGGTTTGTATGCTTTAGTATATAGAAGTACCCCGTTAAAATCAGTTCGAGAATGATCTGACGTTTTACTACACCCTATGCAATAAAAAAACTTAAATTTTGTTGTTGATGAAAAATGAGTTAAATACTTATGAGTTTAAGTGCGTAATTAGTACAATTATATAGGATGCATTCCACGGTATATGGAATGCAGTCAGCTCCGCACGGATTCCGATGAAAATCATTTATACCATCTGCGGACTGTCGTGGTTGGTTGCAGATGAAAATGATCGTTTACTTAAGAATGTAGTGTATTTATGGGCATGTTTTACATTTCTTACTATCGAACCGTCCAGGTTTTTTTGGACCTCTATTTTTCTGGTGGCTTTACAGCTTCACCGGTAGGGTCGAGTGCTGATGGCACTCCAAACCCGCGGAAGGACTTATGGAGCGGCTGAAGGCCAACTCCCGCCTGACGGATATGACTTTAGTCTGAGGGCACTGCTAGAGGTACGAACCTCGGCTTAGGCTATCGTAATTTCGATCCCCGTTTGAATTGGACGGGGGATCGATCAAGCAAGTTTCTTTTTGTTCTTCTTGTGATGAGACAGCTTACCGAATGAGCGATATATTAAAAAAAATGTGACGACTATTCAGGCGTTCAATGTAAGTTTTTTTTATACCATGTAGGTGGCAAACGAGCGCCTATGGACGGCCCACCGTTAGGGATTCGAACCTCGGCTCATGCCGTCGTAATTTCGATCCCCGTTTGAATTAGACGGGGGATCGATCGGAGGGTTTGCATCGGTCTAGGTGTTTTCTAAAAGAGCAAGTTTCTTGCTTATTCTTCTTACCGTTACAAAAAAACCTTAATATAGGGTATCTTGAAAAGTTTATTTGAATAAATGATTTTCTATTCTATTCTATGTTTTATTTAATTAATAAAAGGTATTTTATGAAGTGTATTGGAATTGGCCGGGGGATCGATCGGAGGTTTTTTTTTTCGGCCTACTCTAATGCTGTTGAGCGCAGCTGGCCTTTACAGTTTCACCGAACGTTAGGGGGTGAGTGCAGATGGCACTCCAAACCCGCGGAAGGACTTATGGAGCGGCTGAAGGCTAACTCCCGCCTGACGGATACGACTTTAGTCTGAGGGCACCGTTAGGGATTCGAACCTCGGCTCATGCCGTCGTAATTTCGATCCCCGTTTGAATTGGACGGGGTATCGATCGGAGGGTTTGCATCGGTCTAAGTGTTTTCTAAAAGAGTTTTATTTAAAAGAGCAACGCGCAAGTTTCTTTTTCGTTCTTCTTGTGCTTACCGAATGAACGATAGATTGTAAAAAATGTGACGACTATTCAAAAGTGCTTCAATATAAGTTTATTTGAATATCATTTTCTATTCTAGATATGACTAGATGGTATAAATTGTCAACCAACCTGTCCAATAGGCTCCAGGAGTCTATACTGGTTGAGCTGGACGTAACCAGAAGCCTGTGCGAGGGACACTCGCCGGGACTCTCTCGGGAGCCGCCGAGGTCGCGGCGAGGTCTGACCACTGCACTCTGCAGACTTGGCTGCGTGTGACCGTAGCAGAGTCGACCGGTCGCCGGTCGCTGTGTATGTGGACAGCCTGTAGACAAAGTATACACATCTATACATATAAATAAAATTAGAGTGTCTGTTTGTAATGTTGAAATAACCGTTTTCTATGCATATGATATAAATACGGTACATACACCAAATTATCATTTTTTACAGTTTTTGTGTCTATCTATTTGTTTCGGCTAATCTCTAAAATGGTTGGACCGATTTTGACGGGATTTTTTGGCAAGTAACTTATGAAGTAATGAGTAACTGAGGCTACTTTTATTTTAGAAAAATATAGTTAAATTCCATGCGGAAGATGTCGCGGGTACAGCTAGTAACCAAATAACCCTGGACAATTCATACAATATACAAATACATATTTTTTTTTGCGTAGTATAAAAACACACACAATCATACTCATGAATACAAATATTTGTGTCGCACGAGGAATCGAACCTGCGCCCATCGGAAGTAAGGCGGTGTGCTAAACCACTAAACCAACGAGGATGTCATATGGCTAACAATGGTTCATTAATGCACATTACTCACAATGCCCTTACCCCAGTCCCTGATATGGGGCATTAATGGCAAATCCTGACGGTAGATTTGACATATTATAATAGTCAGTAATAGTCTTAATTTATTTAATCAATTACTCGTTTTTACGCTTTTATCCTAATAATACATCACAAAGAAACATGAAATTATTCATAATCTTGACGACCTCGGTGGTCCAGCGGTCTAGTATACCGCTTTACGACCGATGGTCGCGGGTTCGATTCCTCGCACGGCACAAACATTTGTATTCATGAGTATGATTGTTTGTATCGGTCTGGGTGTTTTCTATATATAATATGTATGTATTTACAAAAAAAAAAAAATATCTATGTATTTGTATCAGTTATCTAGTACCCATAACACAAGCTTTAGCTAGCTTAACTTGGGTCTAGATGGCGCTGTGTGAATTGTCCTAAGATTATTATTATTATAATCAAAGTTCAAAAGAATAAAGACTTCAAAAACATAATATTAATGTATTAAAATCTTTTAAACGTATATTAAACTAGTGGCTAGGCACTTCACTCGAAGATTTACTGGCAATTGTTAATTAGTGAATTTTACAGATAATAATTGTAACTTAAATCAGCTTAAACCTTTTATTTGAGCGACCAACATTTAGAAAGGATTTCAGGATTTAAGAAAGTCTTTCAATATTTAAAAGATATAATATCTGTATGTAATATTATATCTTTTAAATATTGAAAGACTTTCTTAAATCCTGAAATCCTTTCTAAATGTTGGTCGCTCAAATAATTTATTTATTTGAGCGACCAACAAGACATACCCTATGAGGTTACAATTATTATCACTTGCAAAGAGGTATATAGTGTTGACTTAATTACTGATTGCCACGGCGTGCGTAAATGTTTACAGAAGTATATATATGTATAAATATGTATCGATGAGGCTTTTGAATGTATCAATCCAATCAATTTTAGTGTTACTATGTAATATTATATTATCTGTGGTGTTACATAGTCCAATTATCAAGGAATATGTTATGCAGTTGTGTTGTTTATTATTGTTATTTAACTTGAATAAAACTTTAAGTGCACATACGAAAAAATACGTCTATTACAGTAACACACAAAAACGGACAACTGATTTTAAAAGTACAAAAAAATATTTTTTAAGACCAAAACTGCACAGAGTAGTGCACAATAAAAAAAAACAGATAAATAAGATAAAGCTATCTGCCACTGTACAGATACCATAGATTAATAATAATAATAATCTCAGGACAATTCACACAGAGCCATCTAGACCCAAGTTAAGCTAGTTAGAGCTTGTGTTATGGGTACTAGATAACTGATACATATACATAGATATTTATTTTTTGTAAATATATACATATTATACATAGAAAATACCCAGACCGATACAAACAATCATACTCATGAATACAAATGTTTGTGCCGTGCGAGGAATCGAACCCGCGACCATCGGTCGTAAAGCGGTGTGCTTGACCGCTAGACCACCGAGGTCGTCAAATAATGAATGACATAATATTTAATAAACAATATACAACAATTATTGTACAGTTGTATTGTGTGACGTGATGTTATACAGCCTATAACATCATATATAACATATATAACATCACGCTACGACGTATAGGAGCCGAGCTGTAATGAAAAATAATACGAAAACGGTGTAATGAGACTCAGACGAAGATCCCCTCAGCTAGTACAATATATCTAAGCTTATTCCCAATTTATTTACCTCTTTTGTTCTCTTCTCTTTAAACCCTCAAGAAATATTAGATAATCGAGTACGTACTGTTTAGAATTTCGACGATTTTCATCCCCGAGAGGGTGAAAGGGATTACAATCTAAATAATTTTGTTATCCGAGTTAAATATCACATTCATCTGTAATACAGATGAATGTGATATTTAACTCGGAATAAAGGATTGAGTTTCTCGCCAGTTCTTCTCAGTCGGATCTGTATACGGTAGGGAACAAATTGTAATATAAAAATTTTAACATTCAATAGTGGCTAAAATGTCCTAGCAATTTGAATATTAGTGATATCAACTAGTTGTTCAAATTAAATTTATATATATATATATATATAAATTTAATTTGCAATAGTTGTTCATGCACGGGATTTTCATTTAATGTTAGACATAGACACCTATATAAATATACATTGTAAATAAACTGGCTTTTAAAAAAAATGTAATTCAATTGAGTTTCTTGCCAGTTCTTCTCAATTGGATGTAGGTATATACTGAACTAGCTTTTGCCCGCGGCTGCGCTCGCGTTCATTTATCCCCTTATGGGTGGAATTTATCAAAATCCTTTCTTAGGTGATGCCTATGTCATAGTAGCTTTATGGATGCAAAGTCTCAGCCCGATCGGTTTAAAATTGCCAAAGTTTAATATAAACTTTCATCCCCTATTTTATCCCTTTGGGGGTAGAATTAATCAAAATCCTTTCTTAGCGGATGCCTACGTTATAACATCTACCTGCATGCCAAATTTCAGCCCGATCGGTCCAGTGGTTTGAGCTGTGTGTTGATAGATCAATACGTCAGTTACCTTTGAGTTATATATATTTAGATTGTACGGTGGGGATTTTAAAATTATAATGTAAAAAATTTGACGTTCATAAGCGGCTAATGTGTCCTAAATAAAAAAATACATTTACTATGAGTTACAACAATTAAATATAATCACATGAATTTAGTAACATCGTGTTGAGAAACTATTTTTAATAGCAATATATTTGAAGTTTATTTTTTCTATTCTTCAATCAAAAATATGAAACAAAATATTGAATATATGTTACCTTGTCTATGATTCTGTTCTACTGTTAAAATATTTGTCTAACAAATAAATTGTTTTATTTACAACAGAAGTTTAATATTTGGTTTACCTATCAATATATTATCTTTTCATTTTGAAAATATCAACTTAGTTGCAATGGATTTTTTTTATTGAATTACACTGAATCATTGCATAGTATAATACAAGGTCGCTGTCGCTGTCTGTCCGTCCCTATGTATACTTAAATCTTTACTATGCAACAGATTTTGAAGCGGTTTTTTTAAATAGATAGAGTGATTCAAGAGGAAGGTTTATTTGTGTAATACATATACACACGTGTGATGCGGGGGTGAGTGACTAGTAAATCATAATTTACTGATTTAATATAAATTTGTTAAAAAAATAAATTCATATTAAAGATCTCTTTTCGTATTTTAATATACTAATTTTGGCCTCGGTCCTTCTTTTTATAGATTACTAGCCGTCCCGGCAAACGTTGTTTTGCCTTAAAATAAAAATAAAAATTTAGGGGTGGACTACCCCTAACATTTAGGGGATGAAAAATAGATGTTGGCCGATTCTCAGACCTACTCAATACGCTCACAAAATTTCATGAGAATCGGTCAAGCCGTTTCGGAGGAGTATGGGAATGAAAACTGTGACAGGAGAATTTTATATATAAGATTTAGCCAGATGGAAGAACAGATTATTAATTAATTAATTTAACAACCGATTTTTTCCGTAATCACCTATTTCCACATTTCTATTAGCGGACGAACAAATAAATCGTAAAAATCATTAAATTCTCAAATTTTGATTTATTATCACAAGTGGGTTTACGCTCAGTTTGGGAAGGTTTTGAATTCAAATTCAAATTAAAAAATCATTTATTCATGTAGGACATTTTAGTCGCTTATGTACGTCAAATTTTTTACATTATAATTTTTATTTTTTCCCTACCGTACAGCTCGGTATATAGATCCAATTGAGAAGAACTGGCAAGAAACTCAATTGGATTACTTTTCTTTAAAAGCCAGTTTATTTACAATTTATATTTATATAAGTGTCTATGTCTAACATTAAATGAAAATCCAGTGCATGAACTACTATTGCCATGCACGCCATTGCCATGCAATATATATTATTCCCCACTGGATAACATATCGTATATGCTCTACAACAGCCTTTGTGAGATAACGTAATTACGTATAACAGCTGCAAAAACAAGACGAGGACCCGACCTGCGCGAAGCGACACGGGCTCTGATAATTTCTTAGCAAATAACATAAAATAAATATGCTCACGATATTACGGTCATTTGATGAATATATTTTTATCGGTGCTTTATTTATGGATGATGATGAAACGATGCATCGTGCGGTAATGGTTGACTCTGGCGGGGCACCAGTGGAGGATGATAAGATGAGCATGAGGTCAGGTCAGTTAGACATCGTGACAAATCACCAGAATATAATATATAAATATGTCTATATTTATATATTGTATCCTGGTGATATTGTTGATATGTTATTATTGTCTCAATAATAATACAATATATTATATTATATATGTTACACACATATATAATATAATATATATTATAGAAGCACTATTTATGATGGACGTCTGAGGCTTTGAAGCCGGCTACCGCAAGGGAAACCCCAAGTAGCGCCCGTGACTTGTGACACGGGTGTAGGTTTAAAAGGCCCTTTTAGAATGCATTAACACTCACCTTCACTACTTGCAGCTTCCCCCCAGGCCCAACTAAGACCGGGATAAACCCATTGCTAATACAATTCACTTTAGTATACAAAACACAACTGGCACGCTCTGCGCTCGTCGACTGAATGCCGCGGCTCACGCAACGAAAGAGGATTATTAAACTACCGACCTCCGTATTTATAGACCAAAGTGAGTGTAGTAGGTTGGTCTATAAATACTAGATGGCGCTATTTACAATATTTGTAATAATCTTTACATTGGGTACTTCATTAGTACTAAAAACAAACTACCTTCTTTTAATATATTTTTAAAATATCGGATTTTTTCTACAAGAATAATCATGTGAATTCTAACATGTGGGATTGGTATGTAACGGAACGTCTGTATTAACTGAACGATGTATTCATGAATTAGAACATGATGATGACGAGAGAATGAATATACAAGTGAAGGGAAATGAATGAACGAGTGAGTTGGACGCTAGGACGAGGAACGACGACAATTTCTTGCTGGAAATCAGTTCTTTTTGGAAATTAAATTCGTAACTTTGGATGCATATTTTGGGCATGCAAAGTCAGGTGAGTTGGCTTATTTTGGCAAATGGTACTTTACCATGGTTTCCAGTGGAGGATAATAAGATGAACTTGAGCTCAGGTCAGTTAGCCCATCGGGAATTCACTAGGAATTTATTATGAAGGTTTAGGGGAACCATGTGGAGGTGAACCTGACATGGTATATTATTGAAATTATTAAAATTATCTTCTGCGTGGAATCCAGTCATAAATAAATTCAAGCAAAGTTCAGTAGCATCAACAGTCAATAAGTGTGCGGATACGTGAGTGCTGTGTGTCGTGAACTTTCGTTGAACAATCTAGTGACGGTAGATGGAAGAACTTCTGTCACCTATCTAGATTGACATCGCTGTTACTTCAGTCAGCTCGTGACCACGGCTAGTGCAACCTAGTTAAAACGTTGAGACAGGTTTTATCATAAAATTATTCGTGTTAAGACTCGGTTAATAATATAAATAATGTATATTAAACACGAAAGTTTATAAATAAAGGTCATGGTACTTTGCTAGCAATGGGATTATTAGTCCATTGGTTTCGCCAAAAGCAGAGAGTGTTTCTGAAAGATCTTTGTGAGCCTTTTAGCTTTTGGGACTTTTCTAATGCTGTTAACGGTAGCTGGATTTTACAGCTTCAAGTGAAGAAATGAGGGCGAGTGCAGATGGTACTCCAAACCCGCACTAGTACGTATGGAGCAGCTGAAGGCCATCCTATCTGACGGACACGATTTTAGACTGAGGGCAACGCTAGGAGAAACGTAAAGTCACAGGTAGCAACTAGTATTCTTGTAATTGTAAAGGGTCATGACTTGTACATCTTTAATTTATACTTAACTTAAAACAAAGTTAATTTAACTTGGATAAAGTTACTAAAACAAGCGCGAAAAAGAAAGAATCGTTTGTAGATATTGTGAAGTAATTGCAAATTAGAAAGCAACAATTAGCCAACAAGAGCAGGAAAGTGAAGCTTGCGGTTTAGACCAACGACAAAGTTTCTACGGACGTTTTTAAGGAAATTACCTCTCCAGCTGGACAAAAGAAAGGTAAAAGCTTGTGGGGACTGGTCTGTTCAGATTGCGAACACTGATTAGATTTTTTGTTTTCTGCAATAGCATATTCTGGTGGACACTATTCTCCCAAATTTGAATTTAAATGAATCTGTATTATTGTAAATATGTACAATATTTATTTTAAAAAAATACGAGCAGAATTTCTTGTCAGTTCTTCTCATCTCGGTATCATTCCGAACTGACGGTAGATTTGACATATCATAAGAGTCTGTAATAGACCTACATGAATAAAGATATTTTGAATTTGAATTTGAAAAAAGACTTTGTTACCCAAAAATATAAACCAAGGTAATAGATGATAATGGAATGATGCATCCACCTGCGCTAACGGTTTACGCTGGCGGGGCACCAGTGGAGGATGATAAGATGAGCATGAGGTCAGGTCAGTTAGCACATCGTGGCAAATACACCAGGATATATCATGATGGTTCCCCTTGGAAATTGTGAAAAATTGTGAGAACAGTAATAATATATAAGGAGTAAACTATATCTATATAGATATATAATTAAGTTTTTGTAAACACTTTTGTGTTTAAATTATTCACTATTATTGTGCATAATTCTGCATTACGTATCTCTTTTATATTATAATTGTGTTTTTTTGTCTTTGTTGTATTATTATTGTAACTTTTGAAATAAATGTCTTTACCATCAGCCTTTTTTTTCCTTTCCTTTCTTTCCGCATCAATTACCAGGCTTTCTACTTTTTTAGGGACTATTTTAATATATATATATATATATATTATATATCAGCTATTTCGCAGTCGAGTAAGAATCATGTGTTGAACTGAGACATACGCCGTTACGAGAACACGTTTGATCTGACATATAGTTTATTTTGTTCAATGTCTATCGGCGGCATTTTATATGCGGTTAATATAACTGCTAGCTAACTCTATCAGTTACCATACTACAAAAATGTGCTCAAGTATTTCTATCAGTAGAATTATGCCTGCTTTATGACTAGGCGTGCCTTCGACTCCGACGGCAGTAAAAAAAATATGGAACGCTTCACGATTTCGCGTATCATCCTTGCACAGGGTCCATGCAAATCCTTTTTGTTTACTACGTCTACGTAGTGCGTGCCATCTATGGCAAACGGCCCATGTGATAGTAAATGATTACCATAGTCTATAGACGCTTGAAACACCAGGGGTGCGTTGGCGACCCTTAAGAAACCTTAATATGCTGTAGTTTCTCGAGAAACCATCGGCAAGCAGTTCATTCCACAATTTAACTGTACGCGGGAGGAACTCTGAAACCACACTGTCCCAGAACACTTAGGTGTGGGGATGCATTCCCTGTCGATGGCGAGCGGTCCTAATCTTCTTTGTATTGTTCTGTATTATATATATGCATATGCAAATAAAATTGAAATTAATAAATACCATATATATATATATATATATATATGGTATTTATTAATTTCAATTTTAGTATATGTGCTCCCGAAGAAAAGACGACGGATGAAAGACGACTGCACGTAACTGAAATGAAAATGTTGAGATGGATGTGTGGTGTGACAAGAATGGATAAGATAAAGAATGAATACATTAGAGGTAGTATGAAAGTGGCACCGGTGTCGGAGAGGTTGAAGAGTAATCGTCTGTATTGATATGGGCATGTAATTCGTAGGAATGAAGATAATATTTTTAGGAAGGTGTTACATATGAATGTGGATGGTTATAAGGACCGAAAAAGAGATGGATTGACTGTGTGAGAGATGATATGGTAAGAATACGAGTAAATAACGAGATGACTGCGAACAGGGATGAATGGAAGAGATAAACATATTACGCCGACCACAAATAAATGAGATAAGGAAGAAGCAGATGATGATACTGCCGAAGCAAGTGCAACCTCTATTCAACCTGTTCCAATTGCTCCCAGGGCTCAGATGTAGTATAATTCCATCAATATCTTCTACGAACCTATTGTTATCTGATGAGGGCCATCTGCTGTCGTGTTCCCTGTTGGATCCATTGGAGACGTCCACAGCCGAGTGTCTGTAACAAGGTAACAGTTATTTTGTTATGATTTTTTTTATTAATATTGTTTTATTATCGGAAGAAAATGTGGGATCTTGCCACTGTCGTCAGAAATTGATTGGGGGCGCCACTGTGTTATGCTCTTGAGTCAGCAGTGCCAACTTTTCTACACTATCTTACTGAAATAAAAGCGGTGGAGGCAACGGCTATCTATTATTCTGTTGTTACATTATATTATCGACAGCCTCGATGGTCTAGTGGTTAATACTCCGCTTTACTATCCGATGGTCGTGGGTTCGATTCCTCGCACGGTACAAACGTTTGTATTCATGAGTATGATTGTTTTTTTTTTTTATTCTTTATTGTACAAAAAACACGTGTACAAAAGGCGAGCTTAATGCCATATGGCATTCTCTACCATTGATTGTTTGTATCGGTCTGGATGTTTTCTATGTATAATATGTATTTATTTACAAAAAAAATGTATCCATGTATTTATATTAGTTGGCTAGTACCCATAACACAAGCTCTGCTTAGGTTGGGACTAGATGGCGCTGTGTAAATTGTCCTGAGATATTTTTTTTTTTCCAAAAATTCTCATCTCCCCTCTTAAGGAGAGGAGATGGCAAGATACCCCCTGCAAAAGCACAGTCGGCCGGGGTTCAGGGCCCCAGGGAGAGAAAACGGCGTACAATGCGGGCAGAATCAAAGAGCACAGCTTTCTGCATCTTTCCCGGGAGTCAGCCGCCTCGGACTCCCAACCGTCTGAGATGTTGTTCCAGACTGGTTGGGATAAGACCGTTCACCGACATAACGATTGGAATGATTTCTTATTATTATTATTATCGTGAAGTTTCATTAAAAACCATTCAGAAGTTTTTGCGTGAAAGAGTAACAAACATTTTATCCATCCATTCATCTCCATTCAAAAAATCCACGTTTATAATACTAGGAAGATTACTAAAAAGGTTGGTTTATACTATGATTTTGTCTCCAACTTAATGTATTTATTACTTTATATGCTATTCAAATAAATGCTAAATTTGTACTAAAGTTATATAAAACAACTTTGTATAATATAACTCGATACACGTCGGCGTGGGTGGTCCATCAAACAGTAAGTAAACAATATACATATTCCGGTAGCCGTAAACGATATTTCGGAGCAAAGGAGAGCCGGCAAAAACGGTTGTAAAAAGAGAATTAGTGAAGCTTAAACGCGGCTCGTACGATAAAATATTGCAAACGTTGTGAGTTGCCTAAAGTGTCTCCACACGACCTTACAATAGATTAATAAAGTTCTCAATTGAACTCTGAATTGGATGGTAAAGAAAAAAATACAAAATTCAATTAAAGAGTTTACGGAAAATTTAAAACTGAAGCGTCTACACATGATCTCAAAATAGATTAATAAAGTTCTTCTCAATTGAATTCTGAATTGGATGGTAGAGAAAAAAATACAAAATTCAATTAAAGAGTTTAGGGAAAATTTAAAACAAAAGCGTCTACACATGATCTCAAAATACATAGATTAATAAAGTTCTTCTCAATTGAACTCTGAATTGGATGGTAGAGAAAAAAATACAAAATTCAATTAAAGAATTACGCAAATTTAAAACTAAAGCGTCTACACATGATCTCAAAATAGATTAATAAAGTTCTTCTCAATTGAACTCTGAACTGGATGGTAGAGAAAAAAATACAACATTCAATTAAAGAGTTTACGGAAAATTTAAAACAAAAGCGTCTACACATGATCTTAAAATAGATTAATAAAGTTCTTTTCAATTGAACTCTGAATTCGATGGTAGAGAAAAAAATACAAAATTCAATTAAAGAGTTTACGGAAAATTGAAAACTAAAGCGTCTACACATGATCTCAAAATAGATTAATAAAGTTCTTCTCAATTGAACTCTGAATTGGATGGTAGAGAAAAAAATACAAAATTCAATTAAAGAATTACGCAAATTTAAAACTAAAGCGTCTACACATGATCTCAAAATAGATTAATAAAGTTCTTCTCAATTGAACTCTGAATTGGATGGTAGAGAAAGAAATACAAAATTCAATTAAAGAGTTTACGGAAAATTTAAAACTAAAGCGTCTACACATGATCTTAAAATAGATTAATAAAGTTCTTCTCAATTGAACTCTGAACTGGATGGTAGAGAAAAAAATACAAAATTCAATTAGAGTTACGCAAAATTTAAAACTAAAGTGTTTATAAATGATGGAACTTTAAAACACCGACTTATTCCCGCAAAGTGAGAGCACGCACTTACTTCTATATGTGACACTGAGCGTCACCACGATCGTCTGAGTTTGACTATAATATTGTGTAGAAAACGGGTAGTATTAAATTAATTACTAGCTGTCCCGGCAAACGTTGCTTTGCCTTAAAATAAAAAAAAATATGGGTGGACTACCCCTAACATTTAGGGGGATGAAAAATAGATGTTGGCCGATTCTCAGACCTACTCAATACGCTCACAAAATTTCATGAGAATCGGTCAAGCCGTTTCGGAGGAGTATGGGAACGAAAATTGTGACACGTGAATTTTATATATAAGATTTATATTTGACCCAAATGAATTAGTGCTGGTTGGTAGTTTGTATTCACACGTTTCGACTTGTAAATGTAAACTTACAAGGATTATTTAAAAGAGCAACACACAAGTTTCTTGCTCGTTCTTCTTGTGATGAGACAGTTTTCCGAACGAGCGGTAGATAAAAAAATTGTTATGACTATTCAAAAGTGCTTAAATTAAGTTTATTTGAATAAATGATTTTCTATTCTATTCTATTCTATTTGCGTTCATAGAAAGTGACTTCGTAATATAACTTAATATATATATAGAGGGCGCTCGTAACGAGCACTCCTATATCAGTGCCAATTTAAGGATCGTGTGTAAACACTTTAAATTTTAGATACTAAGGCACAAATCGAATAAAACATAGCTTGAAATTAAATGTTCGTGTTGTAAAAATATTATCAAATCATCATTTTTATGGTAGAAAGAAATTTTTAATGGCTTTACAGAATAGCCGATAACTTTAAAAGAGTAACGACTCAGGCCAAGATTAAATTATAGTAGGTGTACAGTACTCCTTACATTCGGGCCCCTGGCCGGCACGACAATTCCTTATTTTTAAATATTTATATTTTATACTAGCTGCTCCCGCGACTTCGTCCGCGTGGATTTAACTGAATTTTTCTAAAACAATAATAAATATTTAGAAAAAATCTTGTTTTAGAACTACTCTTTTAAAGTCGGTTGAAAGCAGAAGAATCCTTTGCATCTTTGATTTTAAACTACGTTATGTAACTTTTCTGCTCTTGGCGTTGCTAGAAGTTGCATTCCTCAGTTTTAGTCCTTAGGATTATTCTAAATTAAAAAAAAGTTATGTGCTTAAGGGAATCAGGTTTTTCTGTTGCTGATAGTACTCGAAATATACATTTTGGTAGGTAAATAATATTTAATTAAATATCATTTGAGTTAACCATTTCAAGTAAAAAACACTACAAAAGGTACACAATCTACCTTTGGATGTTAATCCCACTTTGTTGGTGGTAATTTCCACTACATCAATTTTGAAGGTTTTAGTAGATAGCCCATAGGAAACTAACAATAATCCTATGACCAATAGGAGCACCGCTGAAGTGTAATTTTTTTTTTATTATTCTTGGTTTATCCGTGATCAGTATGTCTACTATAATCGGATTGGTTGGCAAATGGCAATGAGAGTCTGCAGTCCATTGAGTGCAAATCTTCTTATTTAATGACGCCCTCCAGCATACATTCAGGAATTAAAAACTAGAGTTTTGCTTATCCAAATCCAGTAGATATTTTCATTCCAGGCGTTTTGAGGGGTTGTCAGTTAGTAACCTCTGAGCTAGTTCATTGGGATGGACACTCAGCCGAGCCTTGTACTTTGAGCATTTGCTAGCAAGATCCTCTCGTACAGTGGGTTCGAAAACAATTCGAAAAGTGATGTATTTCCAAGTTGGTGCCCTAAGAATGATCTTCAAGATAGCGTTCTGGGACCGTTGGAGAATCTCAATGTTTGAGGTACTAGCACTTCCCTACAGTTGAATGCCATAGGTCCAAATCGGTTTAATGACCACCTTATAAACAAGCAACTTGTTCTCTACTGAGAGGTTAGAGTTTCTACCTAAGAGCCAGTACAAGTTTCTAAATCTGAGGTTGGTTTCATCTCGTTTAGCTTTAATGTGGGTTTTCCAGGGGAGCCGCCGATCCAAATGAAGATTCAGGTACCTGATGGAATCAACGTGATGTAGGGTATTATTAGCTAAATTGACTGGGGGACAGTTACTCTATCGAAGATTGTAATAAGTAATGTAAAATATTGCAAATTGATCAATGATGGAATCATCTCTCAAACGGTATTGCACCACTTAGCTTGATGTGAGACTTCGCATCACTTTGTGATCTACTTAATATATACTTGACATAATGTCCACGACTATCTTTTACCATCGCATCCTTCGCCATCGACAAGGAATTCATCCCCACACTGGAACCTAAGTGGTCTCGGAGTTGTGCAGTTCCAGAGGAGCTTCCTCCCGCGTACACTTAGATTGTGGAATGAACTACCTGCCGAGATTTTGCCGAGAGATTACAGCATGGAGTTTTTGAAGGTTATATTAAGGTTTCTTAAGGGTCTGCAACGTGCACGTGACACTCCTGATGATTAAAGTGTCCATAGACTAAGGTAATTTACCATCAGATGGGCCGTATGCTTGTTTACTGTTGTGGGTACTGAATACGATGTTATTGGTAGAGACGATGTATATTACAGATGATAATAAACTGACAATATGTACATAGAAATAATGATCTTATATACTAAATGACAATAGGAAAATGTAAGGTGGGGCGACACAGTTTAGACACAGCAGTGCTTAGTACACAATATTGGATTTGTCTTACTAGACATTATTAAATGCAATTATTATTTTGAGGTATCTAGGTAACTGTGTCCCATATTTACCATTAATTTAGTATAAAAAAAATTGCGTGGGTTTTGATGATTATATGTTGTTTTTAAGCATTATCAATAGAAACATCACTAGAATACAAAATAAGGCAACTATACACTGATTAGGACTTTCAAAGTAAACACGCCGAGGACCTTGGGGTCTCTATAAAAACCGGGTATTTTGCATAATAACATGTTTCCTAATTGACTTAAAACTCATAAAAGTTTATATCTACCGCAATCGTAAAGGTCACCGGCTGTTACACTCAATGTCAATATTGTATGTTAAAATTAACTATAATTATATCATTAACCACTCTGACGGTTTAAGGGTTGGTTTTAGGGATGGTGTAATATAATTATAATAATAATGCTGGACAATTCACACAGCATATTTATTTAAAAGAGCGACACGAAAGTTTATTTTTCTTTCTTCTTGTCAGAGAGCTATCCGAATGAGCGGTGGATTAAAAAAAATGTTATGACTATTCAACAGTGCTTAAATTAAGTATATTTGAATAAATGATTTTCTATTCTATTCTATTCTATTGCTCGTTCTTTTTGTGATGAGTCTGCGTTTGAAATGCGTAGTAGAATAAAAAAATGTGACTATTCAAAAGTGCTTATATTAAGTTTATTTGAACAATGATTATTTCTATTTCGACAGCGCTATCTAGTCTTACTTAAGCTAAGCAGAGCTTGTGTTAGGGGTACTAGACAATTGATATAAATACATAGATACATTTTATTTCAAATACATATATATTATATATATAGAAAACACTCAGACAGATACAAACAATGATAGTCATAAATACAAATGTTTCTACCGTACGAGGAATCGAATCTATGACCCTCGTCAGTCAGTATTACAAAACCGCTAGACCAAACCGTCTGTGTTAAAAATAAGTTAGAAATTTACTTAATAAAATACACAGTAAGGCGTCGAGACCTTAAATAATAATTAATGGCACAAAAAAAAACCTTTTTCATTTGATATTTAGGTTGAATATTGTAAATAGTGGATGTGAATTTTAAAGTTAAAACCATAGTACTGTTAATTACGTTTTTCCTCATTCATTACTTTTAATTAGGGTCCCAACAAAGTTACAATTTAAAAGGTACAAAGTTACAATTACCAGCTGTTTGAAGAACCTAAGACCGGCACCTAAACAAACACCAATTTGGAGAATTTACAATGATTTCAGTGTCAAATTGACATACTACTAATACTATAATAATCTCGGGACAATTCACACAGCGCCATCTAGACCCAAGTTAAGCTAGCTGAAGCTTGTGTTATGGGTACTAGATAACTGATACAAGTACATAGAATTTTTCTTTCTTAAATACATACATATTATACATAGAAAACACCCAGACCGATACAAACAATCATACTCATGATTACAAATGTTCGTGCCGTGCGAGGAATCGAACCCGCGACCATCGGTCGTAAAGCGGTGTGCTACACCGCTACACCACCGACGTCGTCAAAAACGTGAAAACTGAGAAGCATATATAATACTAGTGACCCGCCCGGCGTCGTACGAGTGTACATGTACACATATAAACCTTTCTTTTAAATCGTTCTATCTGTAAAAAAATCGCTTCAAAATCCGTTGCGTAGTTTTAAAGATTTAAGAATATACAGCGACAGACAGACAGCGACTTTGTTTTATACTATATAGTGATAGTGATACCACATTAGAAGATATAGATAGATAGATTAGACGGCCTCGGTGGTCTAGCGGTTTAGCACACCGCGTTCCGATGGTCGCAGGTTCGATTCCTGCTAAGGGATGTCCACATAGGATGTGTGAGCTTGACAAAATCTGCAGATATTTGTTAAGCACAGCCTACCTACAAAACAACCTATTGACAAGCAAACATTTTAATTATATTTTAACAGATACGTTAAGGGCTGAACGAGTTCAGTATCCGGGTTATTATGACGTGATCAGTTTAGGGTAACGTAACGTGGTTATGAACATCGGAGTATGATATACAATCTATTAAGGGTACTACAATCTCCATATATACATGCAACCTATCCATATATACTTGCAACCTATGAATTTTTTTTCTGGCAAATTGACTACGGTTTCTGGGAGTTAAAAAAAAATGCTTAGCGATAAGTCTGTCTTTTGTGTCATTGTGTTATCAGTATTGTGATTGTGCAGTATTATAACTGTATATATATAATAAAAAGAATTCAAATGTGTCATAAAATATTTTCTATGTAAAAAACTTATTATAAATTATAAAATTGAAGAATTTATAAATGATAATAATGTTTTTGTAATAATAGTAATAATAGTCCTCTAGTGGCGACCACGCACCGGAAGACGCAGCGTGGGAAGGACTCCAGCAAGGTGGACCGACGATCTGGTCAAGATCGCTGGAAGGCATTGGATGCGAGCAGCGCAGGACCGATCGTCGTGGAGATCTTTGGGGGAGGCCTATGTCCAGCAGTGGACGTCTTCCGGGCTGCGATGATGATGATGATGAATAATGTTTTTGTAGAAAATATCTAACTTAAAATTCATAGCGCTCTGTTCAATCAATGTTATCTGATTGAACAGAGATTAAGTGCGTAGCGGTTTCTATGTTGATTGTCGCATGCCTAATCCTTGTTGTTAATTAAATATAATTAAATTAATATTCATTTAAAAGAGCAACGCACAAGTTTCTTGCTTATTCTTCTTGTGATGAATCTGCATTCCGAATGAGCGGTAGAATAAAAAAACTTGACTATTCAAAAGTGCTTATATTAAGTTTGTTTGAATAAAGATTATTTCTATTTCTATTTAATACAGAAAACATGTCTAATTCACTGAAGAAACGGTGACATTCACAGAAGTATAAAACTGTGTTACGAATATCGACGCACTCCACCCAGTTTATATAATTCCAAAAAATACATGCTGTGACGTTACCCACATCACGTAACCAACCCACAAAGAAAATTTATAATCTAAAAGAAAAAAATACAAAACAAAAACTTGTGTAAATCTGCCTGCATTTGATACGTACATGTCGTCGATTAAATAGAAAAATGTCATTTTTCAAAATTAGAAACTTTTTTTTTATAACACAGAGGACAAACGACCATGTGGCTCACCTGATGGTAAGTGATTACCGCCGCCCATGAGCACCCGCAACACCAGGGGAATTGCAAGTACGTTGTCGGCCTTTTAAAAAGGAATAAGCTCTTTTCTTGAAGGTTTTAATATCGTATCAGTTCGGAAATACCATTGCTGGAAGGTGATTCCACAATGCGGTTGTGCGAGGCAAAAAGTTTCTAGAAAACCGCACTGTGGAGGACCGCCATTCATCCAGATGATCAGGATGGTATTTCAGTTTCTGGCGGGTGGTACGGTGGTAAAACTCAGCAGCTGGTATTAATCCGAACAATTCCTCAGAACACTCCCCGTGATATATGCGGTGGAAAATGCACAGAGATGCAATATCACGCCGCAAAGCCATTGGGTCGAGTCTGTCACATAGACGTTGATTACCAATGATTCTGGCTGCCCGCTTCTGAATGCGGTCAAATGGAAGTAGCAAGAATTGCCTCCTTTTATATAAGTCAATTAAATTAACCACGCCGTCTTAATCATCATCTAAATACTTTTAAAACGATATACAATACTTGTGTAAATTTAAAACTTTAAAGGGATTAAAAACTTGTAAAAAATGTACATTTTGAATACAGCCATTTTTCTATTTAACCAACGATATGTAACCATTATATGTACGTGCTCATATATCAAACATCTATATTAATAATTCCGTCAAGAGGTACGGTAGACTCGAAATAACCTTATGTGAATAACAAAACATAAAAAAATATTGATTTCGAGTCGACGACATATATCCGCAAAATTCTGATTATGGAGTATTTCGTTAAATTCTAATGACACGGACAAACAAACCGCAGTCGCCATCTTTTCATTTCACTAGCATTTCCTTCGGTCGTTGATGTTTCGCGAAAATATTGTTTTTGACACTTTTTTATGATAAAAGAGTATGTGTTTTCTCTTTAAACCTGAAATTGGCCGATTGCGAGACAAATTTGGCAATTTTTTTTTTATTAATTTGTTTTACGGCTCTGGATACAAGTTCGTTTTAGCCCAACTTAAAGTTTTACAAAAAAATAAAAATTATTTGTATAAAAACTTTTGCACTTTTTATTTACTACATTTATTAAACACAATGAACGAAGCTTTACAAATCTATGCCTTGCTTACTTTTAATATTCCATGAGAACCGATGACTACAGAAATATCTACCCACATTTCACCCGGGTTTTTCATTTAGTATATAATAATATACTTTAATCTTTCGCTCCAAGTCTCACCAACTCGACACCGCAACGATTTCAAATCGAAAATTACGGGCTGCTGAAACCGTTTTGCGAGCATTTCATTTGTCTGGCGATGTCTGGAAGCGGGCGATAACTTGTTCCGTAGCCAATAAATGTATAGAGCCAGTAAACTGTGTAACTACATTTATAGTGGTGTAGTTAATTGAAATTTATTGAAAGAAAATGCATTTATTTTAACATAATATAAAATGAGGTCGCATTCGCCGTCTGTTCCTTTATATCTTTTAAAGTTAATGCAGTTTTTAACTATAGATAAAGTGATTTAAGTGAAGGTTTGTATGTAGGTTATCATAAAGATATTGTATTGCACACTATACAAATTTATTCGTACTAATGGTCGGCCCAGTGGTCAAAACTAGACCATAATTAATTTAAATATATTGTAATAAGTTAATTTATTATTGTTATCTTTGACGTTCTGTAAGACTATAGAAAAAAAAATCTCAGGACAATTCACACAGCGCCATCTAGACCCAAGTTAAGCTAGCTAAAGCTTGTGTTATGGGTACTAGATAACTGATACATATACATAGATATTTATTTTTCTTAAATATCATATTTAAGATCATCATATTATACATAGAAAACACCCAGACCGATACAAACAATCATACTCATGAATACAAATGTTTGTGCCGTGCGAGGAATCGAACCCGCGACCATCGGTCGTAAAGCGGTAGTGTACAGCTGGAACATCGAGGTCGTCAAAAATTCCGGTTGGTTGTTAAAGTAAAACAATATTAATATGTTCTCAATTTAACCATAGACTTTAATAATAAACAAAAGAGTAAGTGTGCCTGTGTGAAATAGAGGGTACATATATATATATATTGTTACACACAAAGTTGTGTCACAAACACAGTGGCACAATCAATAAATCAGCCACTCAAATATCAAATATAGAGCTCAAGAAGTAAGCAACTACGCTTCTATAACTGCATCTAAATGGAATTTATAATAGAAAATGCATTTTCTTGTCGAGAGACGGCGGAAGTAAATCAAAGTGTGTTGATGGGGTGATGCCGGTCGGGTGCTCCATTGTTTTTGTATATATATATATCTATATATAACTACAAAAGTCGGCCTTATAACTAAGCAAACTAATACAGACAACCTTTATATATATTCTTTATTGCACAGATAATAAAAAGATATTATAATTTAGAGACAATGTGAGCAAAGGTGGACTTATCCCACTCCCACTATCCAAGAGATCTCTTCCAGTCAACCTAAAACAGTGGGATATGTGGTACTGAGTGGGCTATATAGGTGCAAATAAAAAAAAAAATGTCAAAGGATAGATACTAAATAAAATTCAAATAACTTTTCTTATCCCATTTATTTGTGGTCGTCGTAATATGTTTTTCTCTTCCATTCATCCGTGTTCGCAGTCATCTCGTTATTTACTTCCTTTCTTGCCATGTCATCTTTCACACAGTCCATCCATCTCTTTTTCGGTCTTCCTCTACCCTTATAACTATCTACATTCATATGTAACACCTTCCTTAAAATATTATCTTCATTCCTACACATTACATGTCCATACCACGACCACCGTATAATATTGGTGTATTGTATGCACATAACAATACACCAATAATACATATATTATATATATGCTCTCAAAGTATGTCAGCTGAAGTGGCAGTGGGCCGGGCACATCAGCAGAGTCAGCGATGATAGATGAGGAAGAAAGGTTATGGAGTGGAGGACGCGTATGGGTCGACGGAGTGTCGGACGCCCTCCTGCAAGATGGACCGACGACATCACGAAGGTGGCCGGGAGTGGATGGATGCGGAAGGCGGAAGAGCGCACATGGTGGAAGTCTTTGGGAAAGGCCTATGTCCAACAGTGGACAGACACAGGCTGATGACGACGATGATCTTTATCTATATATATACTAGCTGTCCTGTCAAACGTTGTTATGCCATATAAATTAATAACGCTATAAAAAAATAAGGGTTGATGATAGAAGGGTGAAAATTTAGGATTGTATGTTGTATCATAAAAAAAAAGAAAATAAAAATTTTGTCTAAAAAAAAAATTAGGGGTGGACTGGACTACCCCTAACATTTAGGGGGATAATAGATGTTGACCGATTCTCAGACCTATTCAATACGCTCACAAAATTTCATGAGAATCGGTCAAGCCGTTTCGGAGGAGTATGCGAACGAAAACTGTGACACGAGAATTTTATATATAAGATATAAAACAAAACAAATATATTTGAAGGTATACAGTTAAAGTTCATTACCTCCCGTGCTGGTTAGTAATCCTATCAAAATTGATTTGATTTTTTTAGTAATTGTTTTACGGCTTTAGATGTTAGTCCTTTAATGTTTCCTTCTGTTATTTTACTGAATCATCATTCAGATCTTGTTCTTGACTTCTCTCTCAGACAGACATATTTATGACAAATTTAGCTATTTTTAATTTTATTCTGTTTTTATGTACATTGTATTATGAAATTGTATTATTGTAAATATGTACAACATTTATATATGTATATGTATTATTGGTGTATTGTTATATGCTAGATATGTTAGACAGTTTTAGTTAACAGCGAGCAATATATTAGGAAACTTATTCGGGCTGTTTTTCACGAATGTATCCCGGGGGAAATACATTTTTATTACAAAGAAACAAGTACCCACTGTACCAGAATATTTCTCGTTTGTTAAACAAACCACTACGACTTTTGTGAACATTTTTTTTGTAATGTTTCCTTTAACTTTACTTAAGTTTTGAATGATATATATAACGTTATAGAAATATATACTAAATTAGAGCAGAAAGTAATAATGTTTACTTTTCTTTGGTTTAGGTACAAAAGCTTTGTAAATATTATGTAAGAATTTGGTTTTACAATAATAATAAGTGTATTTATTATGGCATCAATGGTCCATTTGTTAGTAATTTACATATTTTAAATCTAATGTTAGTAAAATCCTAATTTTATTTTATTACAATATATTTAGTAGCACTACACTAACAGTGGTACAAATAGTTACATCTTCGCCTAACAAGTATACTAACAAAATGTTTGTGCAAGTCAAATTTTTCATCAATGTATTCAGAATGCCGTCGGAGCTACACCGCATTCTGATGAATAAAGATGCGGTTTTTTTATTGAGTTTTGTTATTTATTTAATTCAGGCTACATGGCCCATATTATAAATACCTTATAGACTAACATACATAAGAAATAATAATCAAATATGTAAAATAAAATTGTCTCTATGGTCACGGCACTGACGACGGCAATCTGCCACGGTAGCGCCGATAGACCACCCCCTTCGGCCAGTAGTCCTCCTTCATGAAGGTGGGCAGCATATTGGTGGGGACCAGGGCCACGAACGCTTTGAAGCTCGCGTTGTGGCTCGATACCAACTGCGTCACCCTCAATGTCAGGTTGCTTTTAGTCTGGATGTAGTCAACAATGTCCTGTTCCTTGGCATAATAGTTATCAGTTCGAGCAAGAGCGAACATGCCAGATGCACTACAGAAACGCGATCCC
This sequence comes from Achroia grisella, assembly GCF_030625045.1. Lineage (NCBI taxonomy): Eukaryota > Metazoa > Arthropoda > Insecta > Lepidoptera > Pyralidae > Achroia > Achroia grisella. Next base: position 283,153 of record NW_026712958.1, read on the forward strand.
ATCATCCTGAAACCATTGTTATATTGTACACCTAAGGAGTTGTATAACGCTTGTGTATAGTTGACCTATAGAGCCGCTGTGTAGACAATTTGAAAGTATTCTTTAAACAATATTAATTTAGTTTCTTTACTCATCATCATCGCAGCCCGGAAGACGTCCACTGCTGGACATAGGCCTCCCCCAAAGATCTCCACGACGATCGGTCCTGCGCTGCTCGCATCCAATGCCTTCCAGCGATCTTGACCAGATCGTCGGTCCACCTTGCTGGAGGCCTTCCCACGCTGCGTCTTCCGGTCCGTGGTCGCCACTCGAGGACTTTACTGCCCCAACGGCCATCTGTCCTACGAGCTATGTGCCCTGCCCATTGCCACTTCAAAGTCGCAATTCTTCGGGCTATGTCTTTACTACACCGGCAAATTTGTGCGCCAACATATTACATCTCGTCGCCAACGCTCTGCATTCTCTCTCTATCCATATGGTTCTTAAGATCCTCAGTCACATAAAGTCCTAGATATTTAAATTGAGCTCGCTTAAGTCGAGTACTATTGAGCAATATTTTAGCATCACATAGCACCTGTTTTCTAGTGGCCCCAAAGACCAGACCAAGCTTTTATTTTCTTATACACGAGACCGTGCCTTAAAGCGTAACCTTCATAGGTATGTATCAAATCTCTTATTCAATCAATCTTTATTTTTCTATCATTCCTTATAATTAGTTATATTCTTAATATTATAAATTAACGGCCTTTGCCATTTGGATTGTTAGTAATGTGGACTGATTATCTTAGTCAACGTTTAACGTTCTTAGTCAACGTGATATGGTACATTGCTAACAATGGAGTTAGTTGTTCACGTTACTAACAATCCTCTTCCCTCAAAGTGCTTATATTAAGTTTATTTTCATTCATTCATAATTTAAGAGCCACGCTCTCGTCGGTGGAGCTCTTGCCACTTCCCACGATCTTCCATCATGCTTTATATATGTTGATACGACGCGATTCCAATTTTGTCTTTAATTTGCTTGATGTAACTGTGCCTTGGTCTTCTGCTCCTCTATTTCCTTCTATTTCTTTTTTATTAATTCATCGTGCCGTATCAAGTGTCCTAACATTTTTCTCGTCTATTTTGCTATAGTATTCAATATCTGCCTTTTTTCTGTCACCCTCTTCATTTCTTAGTTTATCATTTCAACTAATTCTTTCCATCCTTCTCCAACACCACATTTCAAAAGCTTCCAGTTTGTCCATTTCTTTTTGAGAGTCCACGTCTCACATGCATACAGCTAAGTTTATTTTAATAAAGATTATTTCCATTTCTAATACAGCTAGATATATCTCTTATAGATATCTAGATAAATCTCTCTCGCGGTAGATTTTAAAAAAATGTTGACTATTCAAAAGTGCTTAAATTAAGTTTATTTGAATAAATGATTTTCTATTCTATTCTATTCTATTCTTACGTTGTATATTACACTAGCTGTACTCGCAACTTCGTCCGCGTGGAATTTAACTTTATTTTTCTAAAATGAAAGAATTTTTCTAACATAAAAGCCTAAGCCTAGCCTAAGTTACTCTTTATTACATCAGCTACATGCCAAAAAATTCACATTCAGATATTAGCCGGAACAAACTGTCAGACAGACAAAAATTGTAAAAAATGTTATTTTGGTGTATGTACCGTATTGATATTCACATGCATGTAGAAAATAATAGTTATTTCAATATTACAAACAGACACTCCAATTTTATTTATATGTATAGATGTATAGATGAGTTGGTATTAGTTGGAACTTCCCTGTATTACAGTAATCATCTGCAAGATGGCGCCGTTTCCAACCCTCCATATGTAATTGGGGAAACTTTGTAATGCATTATTAGAGAGAGTTGTTGGCGCTGTGCCCTCTCTGGATATCAAATTAATGACTCGTTGTTAGGTATGATACCAGGGGCTATATTTATACTCGGGTTTGTTATATATATAGGTCATCATTGCCTTGCCTTTATCCCATTATTTGGGGTCGGCGCAGTATGTCATTCTCTTCCACTGCTCTCTATCGGTCGTCATATCTAAACATACTCTTCTTTTATTCATATCATCTTTCACATAATCCATCCATCTTTTCTTAGGGCGTCCCCTCCCTTTACATTGTTATATATATATATATATATATATATATATATATATATATATATATATATATATATATATATATATATATATATATATATATTATTTATATTATTAACCGGGTCTAATAATCTATTACCACGAATTAATTTTATGGTAAGGTATTTCTTGACGACCCCGGTAGTCTAGCGGACTAGCACACCGCTTTACGACCCATGGTCGCAGGTTCGATTCGTCGCACGGCACAAACATTTATATTCATGAGTATGATTGTTTGTATCGGTCTGGGTGTTTTCTATGTATAATATGTATGTATTTACAAAAAAAATATTTATGTATTTGTATCATTTATCTAGTACCCATAACACAAGCTTTAGCTAGCTTAACTTGGGTCTAGGTGACACTGTGTGAATTGTCCTGAGATTATTATTATTATTATTATTATTATATATGGCAACTATCAGGTGTAATTCACTACTGCGTGTTGTACCAGGGCTGTCCTGCAACCTTCTCTATCCTCAGTTTCAACTTTGTCACTACCAACTTCCATTGAGCATATAAACTTACATTGAAGCACTTTTGAATAGTCATCATATTTCTTTTCACTCTACCGCTCGTTCGGAAAACTATGTCATCACAGGAAAATATTATAAATTATACTAATTACTTAAAATAAATAATACATACTAATTGCTTGGGGATTTTAGTAATGTGTACAATTTAAGAAGCTGTGACGTGGTCGAGTGGAATGAGTAGTCATGCTCACTAAAATGTGGCGGCGTGGTGGGCCGGGTCATTGGGCTCCCTAAAATATAGTCGAGCGCAGTGATGGCTGGCTCATCCGTCATACTCGTGAACGAGTGCTGCTTGTAGGGACTGGTTTGCTCTTATCACTACGACTGATTTAATCTTATTGTGTTTTTATATTTGAGCCTAAATAAATTAGTGCTGGTTGGTAGTTCGTATTCACACGTTTCGACTTGTAAAATGTGAACTTACAAGGATTGTTTAAAAGAGCAACACACAAGTTTCTTCCTTATTCTTCTTGTGATGTGAAAACTTACCAAATAATCGGTAGATTTAAAAAATATTGTTGACTATTCAAAAGTGCTTAAATTAAGTTTATTTAAAAATATTATTATTAATAATTGTTTTGAAAATAGAGAATTCTCGCAATAGGAAATATTAAAAATAATCTATGACACAAGAAAATCCTTCCTACAAGCTGTTTAACCTAGTCGAAACGTCGAGAGATGTAAATACCTTTATTATTTTCAAAACCACGTTACGTTACGTTACCCTAAATTGATTACGTCATAATACCCGGGGTATACTGAACCCACCACCACCCTTTACGTATCATTTAAAATATAATCAAAATATTTGCTTGTTAAAATAGGTTGTTTTGTAGGTGCGAGGAATCGAACCCGCGACCATCGGTCGTAAAGCGGTGTGCTTGACCGCCAGACCACCGATGTCGTCAATATATATATTCACTCAAACCTGAAAAACGTTATGATTTAGTATTTAACTTTAATTATAATTGTAAATTAATTTATTATTTATTTTTAATTGTAATTTAATTTATTATATGACTAATTTATTATTTCATTATTAAATTAGATTAGTTATCAATTCCGATATGACATATTTGTACTTATAAATTTGGTAAATTTTTATTATTGTTTTATTTTATATTAATATATTATTTATATATATTATATCTCCCTTTGATGGGGTAATAGACTGATCATTGCGGGTGAAAATCACCAAACATTATTATTATTATTTTCAATTTAAGTGGCCACATGTTTTTGCCGGTTATACAACCTGCTTAGACTAAGGAGAATTTCGGAATCCAGAACATACCCCCGGCCGAAACCGTATTGACGGTTCAAATTAGTATAAAGGTAAAATAAACTTCATTAACTGAAGAAGTAACGCAAAGGGAACTGTACTTATTACTATAAGGAAAAAGAAATAGATAAGTTAATTAACATAGGGAAGGGGGCTCAGTTTATTATTAACTGGTCTTTTAAAGAGGTTTTGTGTATGGATGGTAACATATCTAATAATTCCTGCATCTTCCAGGTCGAAATCGTATTTCTACTTCGTTTTCCGTTAATTTTTTTTTCTCTTTTATATATTAATTTATAAGGATGTTGATTGTTGTCAACAACATACAACAATGCAATCTATTCTCAATTTGACCACAGACTTTAACAATAAACAAAAGAATATATACCTTTTATATACTATAATGCTATATTCTGGAATATCGCATCGCTTGAATTCACAATATTTACGGTTGTTTAGTATTCTAACTGTTTCGCTCTGCACCGGGATGAATTGGCTTGATTTATGGATGTCTAGAAAGTTCTATGCAATATATACCAGACACAATGGAGTACAAATGTGAATATACATATATTATTATAGTAGTCATTACATAGTATATAACAAAGGCATGGTCGCTAACTGTCCGTACCTATATATGCTTAAATCTTTAAAACTACGCAACGGATTTTGAAGCGGTTCTTTTTAATAGATAGAATGATTCAAGAGGAAGGTTTATATATATAATACATGTACACCCGAGCTAAGCCGGGGTGGGTAGCTAGTATAATATAATTATTATATTAATACGTGAAGGAAAAACTTTGTTTTACGAAATATGCGCGGTTGGAGAAGCATGAAAACGCAAACTTATAGAAAGAAAGAAAGAAAGAAAGAAAGAAAGAAAGAAAGAAAGAAAGAAAGAAAGAAATAATCTTTATTCAAATAAACTTTATATAAGCACTTTTGAATAGTCAAGTTTTTTTATTCTACCGCTCATTCGGAATGCAGATTCATCACAAGAAGAATGAGCAAGAAACTTGTGTGTTGCTCTTTTAAATAAATATTGCTTTACTTATATTTAATTAACAACAAGGATTAGGCATGCGACAATCAACATAGAAACCGCTACGCACTTAATCTCTGTTCAATCAGATAACATTGTCAGCGCTATGAATTTTAAGTTTGATATTTTCTACAAAAACATTATTATCACTTATAAATTCTTCAATTTTATAATAAGCTTTTTTACAAAGAAAATATTTTATGACACATTTGAATTTTTTTCTGGCAAATTGACTACAGACTCTGGGAGTTTGTTGTAAATCCTATATAGGTATACAGAGTACTAGCTGTTCCCGCGACTTCGTCCGCGTGGAATTTACCTTTATTTTTCTAAAATAAAATAATACGTTTAAACCGTGAAAACGTAATAAAGAAAGCCATTTTCGCATTTATAATATTAGAATTCTACTCCCGGTCGTAAACAGCGGCTACTCTATTGGAAAATCCGAGTTTATAGCGGGATACAATCTTCAATTGGGGATAAACATTGCAATTTCCCATCTAAAAATAGCGCGCCTTAACCGTAATAGAAGCTCTTAGACTCTCTTAGATCCAGCTGTATATATTTGCATTTGAACATAACTAGTTCAAATTCAAATTCAAAAATCATTTATTCATATAGGACATTTTAGCCGCTTATGAACGTTAAATTTTTTACATTATAATTTTAATTTTTCCCTACCGTCCAGTTCGGTATATAGATCCAATTGAGAAGAACTGGCAAGAAACTCAATTGATTTTTTTTGTCTAAAAAAAAACTGGGAATTAAATTTTTTTTTTATATACTACGATGGTTGCAAACAAACATACGGTCCATCTGATCGTAAACAGTTACAGTAGCCTATGGACGTCTGAAATACTAGGAGTGTCACGTGAACTTTGGCGACTTTTAAGAAACCTTAATATACCCTTCTTGAAAAACCACATGCTGTAGTCTCTTGAGAAAACCTCGACAGATAGTTCAGTCCATAATCTAAGTGTACGCGGGAGGAAGCTCCTCTGAAGACCACATAGGATCTAGCGTGTGGGTCTGATGTAATAAGGAGTAACTTAGGCTACTTTAATGTTTAAAATCTTTTATTTTAGAAGAATAAATGAATGAATGAATCTCTTTATTGTTCCTCTCACAGAAAATACAATTATATATACAATTATGTATAAAATGATAAAAAAATATATAATACAATAAACAAGACAAAGAGGTAACAATTGGCGGCCTTATCGCTAAAAAGCGACCTCTTCCAGGCAACCTTAGGATGGAGAGAAGTGTTTAGATTTGCGTCTGGTAGAGGTGTTGTTGAATGATAATGATATTGGAAGAAATGTTATAAATATACATATAACATAATACAATAAAAAATAATATAATAAACTTATATATACATACCTACATATATATGAATATATATACAATCACACATACATACGACCGTAATACTACTATTATATCGTAATCGTACGTAAATAGTGGTTCATCATCATCATCATCGCAGCCCGGAAGACGTCCACTGCTGGACATAGGCCTCCCCCAAAGATCTCCACGACGATCGGTCCTGCGCTGCTCGCATCCAATGCCTTCCAGCGATCTTGACCAGATCGTCGGTCCACCTTGCTGGAGGCCTTCCCACGCTCCGTCTTCCGGTCCGTGGTCGCCACTCGAGGACTTTACTGCCCCAACGGCCATCTGTCCTACGAGCTATGTGCCCTGCCCATTGCCACTTCAAAGTCGCAATTCTTCGGGCTATGTCGAATAGTGGTTATTGATACCTAATTTGAAGCTCTGCAGTGATTTTAGTCTTCGAACAGATGTGGGCAGTTCGTTCCAAAGACGAATCGCTAGCACACTAAACGATTTGTCGTAGAATGTAGTGCTATGTCTTGGTGTCTTAAAATATAAAGTTAAATTCCACGCGAATTCGAGGGTAACAGCTAGTTATATATAAGGTTGTAACCTTATCTACCTATGTATAGGTAGACAGCAGCTTATATATAAGGTTAGCTTACAGGGCTTTTGAGGTGACAGCGACCTCACAAACAAAGGATAACAGATGGAATTATAAGCTGTTAAAATTTTACAACGCAAATAAAACGTACCATGGCACGCGATAAAACGTTCCAGTCCGAGGAAAATATATAAGCTTTACTTACTTAGTTATTTTAAACGGCATAAAAATATACAATAATCTTTTTAAGGAATCTTTTTAAAGATAAAAGAATAATTATTCAAATAAACTTAGATTTAAGCACTTTTGAATGGTCATACTTATTTTTTTAATCTACCGCTCATTTAGAATGCTGTTAATCACAAGAAGAACGAGCAGGAACTTGGGTGTTGCTCTTTTAAATAATCCTTGTAAGTTCACATTTACAAGTCGAAACGTGTGAATACAAACTACCAACCAGCACTAATTTATTAGGGTCAAATATAAACGCACAATAAAATTAAATCAATTAAAAAATTCTTTATTCAAATTTAATTAAATTTAAGCACTTTTGATTTGATTTCTTATAGACTTTCTGATTACACATTCGGAAAGCTGTCATATCACAAGAAGAACGAGCAAGAAACTTGCGTGTTGCTCTTTTGAATAATTATTGTAACTTTACATTTTTAAGTTGAAATGTGTGAATACAAACTACCAACCAGCACTAATTTTTTTGGGTCTAATATAATACACTAAGATTAAATCAGTCGTAGTGATAAGAGCAGACCAGTCCCTACAAGTTAGTTTTACTACATTGTAACAAGTAATAAACAAATATCCCTGGACAATTAACACAGCGCCATCTAGCCCCATGGTAAGCAGAGCTTGTGTTATGGGTACTAGACAACTGATAATACAAATACACAATAAGACTTAATCAGTCGTAGTGATAAGAGCAGATTAATCCCTACAAATCGTAGCACTCGGTCACGAGTATGACGGATGAGTCATCACTACGCTCGACCATATTTTAGGGAGCCCAATGACACGGCCCACCACGCTCGGTAAAAATATCTTAATTTACCATAACATAATTCAATATATACATTTTATAGGGATTGTTATATAAATTAATGTTTCTTTCTTATATTTTATTTATTTATTATTATTATTATTTTCTCATTAGAGACGTGAAATATCTTTATTTACCACAATATAATTCAATATCCTTATTTCATACAGATTGTTATATAAATTATTGATTTTCTCTTTTACCTTATTTCATTTTATATTTTTTTCTTTAGAGAGGTGAAATATCTTTATTTACCATATATTAATTCAATTTATAGACTATTCTGTCAATTAATGTATAGAGGCGTACAATTGCTAGTTTATTTAACAAATCTCCCGTCTCGGGAGACTATATTGATATATATTGATTATATGTCGATTTATTAGGCACATTGATTGAAGTAGAAAAAGTATAATCCATCACATTTAAAATAAGTATTGTTGCTAAGTAACAGTTTGTGTGTAACGTGCAACTGCAATCGGAACGAAATAAATTATATTTACAACTGTATACGTAACCCACTGAATATCTCAATCAGGTCCAACAGAAATTATTAGTATTTTAACAGATTTAATTTTGGATATGTTTTTTGCTAGTAGTTCTATTGTTTACTCTTCTGTATATTGTTTTATATTATGTATGTTATTTAAATGTAGAGATGTAGAATGTCTTAAATGTAATGGATTAAGGGACCGTATTAGGCACATTGATTGAAGTAGTAAAAGTATAATCCATCACATTTAAAATAAGTATTGTTGCTAAGTAACAGTTTGTGTGTAACGTGCAACTGCAATCGGAACGAAATAAATTATATTTACAACTGTATACGTAATTCACTGAATATCTCTATCACGATTGCAGCTTCCCCAGAAGCTGCAATCGACATATAATCAAATCAAACGTTGACTGAATTAACTTCCAATGGTAAACATTTGTATTTATGTGTATAATTGTTTGTATCAATCTGGATAGAAATAGAAATAGAATAGAAATAATCTTTATTCAAATAAACTCATTACAAGCAATTTGAATAGTCATATTTTGATTCTACCACTCATTCGGAATGCAGATTCATCACAAGAAGAATGAGCAAGAAACTTGTGTGTTGCTGTTTTGAATAGATGTTTTTTTTTTAAATAATTACAGTATAACAAGTAATAATTCAATATTAATAATTTATAGAGATTGGTCTATAAATTGATTATTGTAGAGGCGTACAGTCACTAGTTTATTGAATCTCTCGTCTCCCGGAAGCTGCAATCGACATATAATCAAATCAAATGGTTGACTGAATTTTTCGAGTGACGGGCTTAGCTATATGTATGTTATTAAGTTATATATATTAAGCATAACGTCTTGGAACGGAAATCAGTGGAATTGTAAATGATGGTAAAGATATAACTATATATATATGTGTGTGTGTGTGTGTGACTAGCTGCTCCACGCGTACGTAGTCGCGCGTGGAATTTAACTTTAGTTTTCTAAAATAAAAGTAGCCTAAGTTACTCCTTATTACATCAGCTACCTGCCAATAAAATTCCCGTCAAAATCGGTCCAGCCATTTCAGGGATTAGCTAGAAAAACAGACAGACAGACAAAAATTGTTATTTTGGTGTATATACGGCTAATCTCTGAAATGGCTGAACAAATTTTGATAGGACTTTTATGGACAGGTAGCTGATGTAATAAGGAGTAACTTAAGCTACTTTTATTTTAGAAAAACAAAGTTAAATTCCTCGCAGACGAAGTCGCGAGTACAGCTAGTCTATTGTCCATCTGTCTGTTTGTTCCGGTTAATCTCTGAAATGGCTGGACCAATTTTGACGGGACTTTTATTGGCAGGTAGCTGCTGTAATAAGGAGTAACTTAGGCTACTTTTATTTTATAAAAACAAAGTTAAATTCCACGCAGACGAAGTCGCGAGTACAGCTAGTCTATTGTCCGTTTGTCTGTTTGTTCCGGCTAATCTCTGAAATGGTTGAACCAATTTTGATAGGACTTTTATGGGCAGGTAGATGATGTAATAAGGAGTAACTTAGGCTACTTTTATTTTAGAAAATTAAAGTTAAATTCCACGCAGACGAAGTCGCGAGTACAGCTAGTCTATTGTCCGTCTGTCTGTTTGTTCCGGCTAATCTCTGAAATGGCTGAACCAATTTTGATAGGACTTTTATGGGCAGGTAGATGATGTAATAAGGAGTAACTTAGGCTACTTTTATTTTAGAAAAACAAAGTTAAATTCCTCGCAGACGAAGTCGCGAGTACAGCTAGTCTATTGTCCGTCTGTCTGTTTGTTCCGGCTAATCTCTGAAATGGTTGAACCAATTTTGATAGGACTTTTATGGGCAGGTAGATGATGTAATAAGGAGTAACTTAGGCTACTTTTATTTTAGAAAATTAAAGTTAAATTCCACGCGAACTGAGATGCTGTACAGCTATTTTATTATACAATGCCTTAATTAGGTGTGTGATTTGAACATATTTAATTTCATAATGTTTTCAATGAATAATATGATAGATGATCTCTCTTCAATCTCTCCGACACCTGCGCCACTTTCACACTTCCTCTGAAGCACAGATAACATAATAGTACATCTGAAGTATGAAGTGAATTACATTATTTTTACCTGAAACTACGCAACTATGACTCACAAGGAACTGAAACTGGGTACCGAAATAGACTTCTATGAGTCAAGTAAACACTGAAATCTGGTACAGCGTCAATAAAGTTGTTATTTCTACGTACGTAACATCAGCCGTGCGTTTGTTTACAAGCCCCCGTTTTTATATACCACTAGCTACTCGCCCCGACTTTGCACGGGTGTACATGTATTATACATATAAACCGTCCTCTTGAATCACTCTATCTATTAAAAATACAGCTTCAAAATCCGTTGCGTAGTTTTAAAGATTTAAGCATACATAGGGACGAACAGACAGTGACAGCGACTTTATTTTATACTACCTGCTGGCCCCGGCTTCGCTCGGTTGTACATGTATTATACATATAAATCGTCCTCTTCAATAACTCTACTTATAAGAAAAACTGCTTCAAAATCTGTTGCGTAGTTTTAAAGATTTAAGCATACATAGGGACAGACAGACAGCGACAGCGACTTTATTTTATACTAGCTAACCGCCCCGGCTTCGCTCGGGTGTACATGTATTATATATATAAACCTTCCTCTTGAATCACTCCATCTATTAAAAAAACCGTATCAAAATCCGTTGCGTATTAAGTATACATAGGGACGGATAGACAGCCACAGCGACTTTATTTTATACTATGTAATAACTATGCTGCAAGCAAACATACGGCCCGACTGATGGCAAATGATTACAGTAGCTTAACGAGAGGGCAGAGGGAAGGAGTTTGGTACTGGTTCTTGTTTTTTATTCTTATTTTGGTTTCTTTTGCAATGTTTTTTTCGCCAGCCTGCTCCGTTAAAGCAGATTTCAGCGACTACAACGCCATCTGGTTTGAGTGAGATAACCACCACAATATATTTTTATTTCATAAATATTATTTATGCTTCTTAACATCCACTGCTGGACATAGGCTTTCCCCAAAGATCTCCACGACGATCGGTCCTGCGCTGCTCGCATCCAATGCCTTCCAGCGATCTTGACCAGATCGTCGGTCCACCTTGCTGGAGGCCTTCCCACGCTGCGTCTTCCGGTCCGTGGTCGCCACTCGAGGACTTTATTGCCTCAACGGCCATCTGTCTAGTATAGAGTGTTTGTATATCCAAATACATATAACTCAAAGGAGACTGACATAGTGATCTATCAACGCACAGCCCAAACCGCTGGACTGATCGGGCTGAAATTTGGCATGCAGGTAGATGTTATGACGTAGGAATCCGCTAAGATAGGATTTTGATTAATTCTACTCCCAAAGGGATAAAATAGGGGATGACAGTTTATATGCAACTTTGTCAATTTTAAACCGATCGGGCTGAGACTTTGCATGTTTAAAGCTACTATGACGTAGGCATCCCCTAAGAAAGGACTTTGATAAATTCCACCCCTAAGGTGAAAAAATAACGCGAACGAAACCGCGGGCAAAAGCTAGTCTATTAATATAAGAACATCTTGCTTGACACAAGCAAAATGTAAATGACAATTGTCTGTTCCAATCGAGATTGGAGAGGTAGTGGAATTGTCTATGAATTCATAATTGAAAGCTTACACAGCAGTTTGAGATAACATTTCTCTATGGGCCGTGATCCCATGAACCGAACCGAATGAATTTCAGGACGAATTTCATATACCAATCGGCCTGACCTAACTATTACCCAATTAACAAAATCATTTACCAGACGTAACTTTGTTCAAAGTCGATAGTGTGGATAATTCTATCTTATTGTACACTAGCTGTGCCCGCGTCTTCACCTGCATGAAATTTGTAGCCTATATGTTATTCTGATGTATAAGCTATATTATTGCAAAGTTTCGTCAAAATCCGTTTAGTAGTTTTTGCGTGAAAGAGTAACAAACATGCACACAAACTTTCGCGTTTATAATATTAGTAAGATATATATATATATGTATATACTTATATTTTAGGCAGCCGCAAAACAGCTTCATTGTGTTTCGGTTGTACGGTAAGATAAGGTAGTTAAATCACAGAAGAAGTAATAACCCTGGACAATTAACAGCGCCATCTAGTCCCACGGCAAGCAGAACTTGTGTTATGGGTACTAGACAACTGATAGAAATAGTTATAGAGCAAGAACCACGACGACCAGATATTCGTCTTATTAGTGAAAAAATAAAATGTGAAAGTTTTTGTATGTGTGTCCCCAACACAGGTAAGAACGATCCCCACACATGAAACCTGGATCGTGGTTCCTTTGGCAGGTAACAGGTAACAAAGGTGTAAAAAATGTTATATCACATTCGTTGACTTATGAAACTCAATTTTTTCACATATTACATACCTATTATATAACTTGCGCTGCTCATACTCTACTACGGATATCATAAGGAAAGCAATGTTCTACATGAATAAATTATTTCTGAATTTTAATTTATTTTAAGGTATAAAGAACTATAATGAAGAATTTTAATAGGTATGGCAAATCGGTTGAAAGTTTGTTATAATATAGCTTGTATGTATACAAATATATTAGTTTTTGTTTTAGTCAAAAATACCTATTAGTTTTGATTTTGTAGGCATTTAAACTTACGATAAATTTCGAGTCCTGCTAACAGTCACGTGACATGTGACGTCATTTTACAACGCTCCGCTCCGCTTAGTAGCGAGTCGCCGAGTTTGTGCAGTAGTTTGTTTTATTTTCATAATGAAATGGATGAAGGAATCAAAAAAGGGCACTCGGATGATCGCCTAAAATAGATGCACTAATGGTTGCCCATTATTTATCAAACAAACAGTGATTTCGTTGCCGCCGAAATGCGAGGAATAAAAATGCAAAGGTAAGTTAACTTTTCTTGCTATTTTGCTTGCTTTACTTGCTGAGCGGACTGAGCGAGTGTTGTACTATGACGTCACAACGTCACACGAGTCCGCATCGCACATTTACTTCTATAAATCAGAAACAAATTAGATAGATAGATAGATAGATAGATAGATAAGTTCTTTATTCAGCCATTACAAACACATAGCATACATGAGGTACATTTTATAAATAGAAATAAAGTTTACAGATTAAATAATACAGAAATATGATATTACAAAATAAAATAAAATAAAAATGGAGGTGGCTTTATGTGTCGCAATGATGAAGAGGCAACCAACTCAGCATGAAGCTACAGATAAGTCTGCAGCGCTGATATTCTGTTGGCTCCTATAATTAAATACATACTTACATACATATATACGTGAATGTTTATATATTACACTTCGAGCTCTTAAAAAAATTATACTATTACAAAACACTATACAATATACAAATAGATTAAAAATGAAGTGGTGTGTTATGTATACATATATTGTTAACCTACAGATACATACTACGTACATAAATAATAGTTGTTGTTAGCATATACAAGGTCGCTGGCTAAACGCGCCGTGAGTCAGACATTATTGTTCCTGACCAAGCTTACCGACTTCGGTCGTTGAAAAAAAAGACTCCTCAGATAAAGGACCTCCTATTTAAAGTCAGTTGTTCAGACAATAAGTGTTTTTTTAAAAGGTTTTAAAATTCACTTTAGTTTTTATATTACGAATGGGAGGAGGTAAGTTATTCCAACACTTGGAGGCCATATATCTGAAACTGCCTCTGAAGGCAGTAGTCCGATGTGCTGGAGTCACTAGTCGATACAACGAAGCCCTGGTTTTAAAAGCATGCTGATTGCCAGACCACACAAGTTTTCTATAAAGGTAATCAGGCATTTTGGATTCAATGACATCAAACAACAAAGTCGCAAAATAAAGGTTGTAACGTGAAGACATATTTAGTAGTTTAGCATTATTGAGATAAGGAGAGACATGACTACGCGGTGGTATACGGAAGCAAAAACGGGCGCATGCATTTTGTACACGTTGGATAAGCCGCCGTGATCTAGCTAGTGTACATGAACCGAAAACAGCTAAACCGTAACTCAGCTTGGACAATATCAGAGAATCGCACAGTCGAACACGTAGATCAGTTGAAAGATAATTTCGAATTTTGTACAATATCTTTAGTCTGTAGAAGCAATTCCCCACACAATCTAGGACATGGTTTTCGAATTTAAGACCAGAGTCAAATTGACGAAATTGACGTATTGAAATAATTCTTTCACATATATTTTTTATTTCTGACAGAGAATATGGAGAGCTAATATTCAAAATTAGTTAACATTCTTCATTGATGGGTCCCATCAATCATACTTATTTCTGTAACTAGTAAAGTCAAAGTTAAAAATGAAGTTTATATGCATAAACATGATTTCTATTAATATTTCTAGAAAATTAAGTTTATTTGAATAAGCATTATTTCTATTTGTAGCAATAAAGTAGGTCGTATACTTGTAGAGAAGACGCCGCTGCCGGTGCACCGCTCCTGTCCCGGTGTGCGTCCAGCCGTACAATATTTACACTCAAGTGGTTCTCTGCACAATGTTGTTTTATAAACATATACCTTTAGATATGTTCTCTTTCTCCGATCGATCCGTTTTCATTTCAAACAGGAATCGAAATTACGACGGCCGAGGTTCGAACTCCTTTTATTAACGTTGACAAAAATCTTTACTCAATTAAACTTAATTTAAGCACTTTTGAATAGTCATTACATTTTTTTTATCTACTGCTCATTCAGAAAGCTGTCTCATCACACGAAGAACGAGCAAGAAACTTGTGTGATTCTTTTTGTAATAATCATTGTAAGTTTACATTTTTAAGTTAAAACGCGTAAATATGGTTGAGGCAGGCTGAGATGATTCTCTGCACAATGTTGTTTTATAAACATATACCTTTAGATATGTTCTCTTTCTCCGATCGATCCGTTGTCATTTCAAACAGGAATCGAAATTACGACGGCCGAGGTTCGAACTCCTTTTATTAACGTTGACAAAATTCTTTACTCAATTAAACTTAATTTAAGCACTTTTGAATAGTCATTACATTTTTTTTATCTACTGCTCATTCAGAAAGCTGTCTCATCACACGAAGAACGAGCAAGAAACTTATGTGTTTCTCTTTGATATAATCATTGTAAGTGTACATTTTTAAGTTAAAACGCGTAAATAATAGTAATAATAATAATCTCAGGACAATTCACACAGCGCCATCTAGACCTAAGTTAAGCTAGCTAAAGCTTGTGTTATGGCTTACTAGACAGCTGATACATATACACAGATATATTTTTTTTGTAAATACACACATATTGTATATAGAAAAAACCCAGACCGATACAAACAATCGTACTCATGAATACGATTAAATATATGTTAATATTAATATGTTTGTACCGTGAGAAGAATCGAACCCGCGACCATCGGTCGTAAAGCGTGCTAGACCGCTAGACCACCGAGGTCGTCGATAGAAACTACTAACTAGCACTAATTTATTAGGGTCAAATATAAATACACAATAATATTAAATAAGTCGTAGTGATTAGAGCAGACCAGTCCCCACAAGCAGCACTCATTCACGAGTACAACTTATGAGCCAGTCACAGCGCTCGACCATTATTTAGGGAGCCCAATGACCCGGCCCACCACGCCACCACATGTCTGGACATTTTAGTGAGCATGACTACTCAACCACTCGAAGAAAATTCTCTTCAAAAATCGAGAAAAACTTCCTACATCGTTTCCTAATAAGGTTATCCACAGCGTCAACTTAATTCAAATGAAAGGAGCATCCCAAACCAAAGTTTACAAACAGAATTATTCAATTAATATCATTAGACGACTCCATTCATTATTGTCCTACAACTTACCACCTGTTCACGCAGTGATCCGGTCGTCAAACACCCCATACAGTACATTAGCAAATATTTAAATTACTGTTTCGTACAAAACCAGACGTAACCTACTAACACTCTAAAAACGTCCATTCATCAATTTTGCGTCGCTATTTACTGAAGGCGTCCCCAGAAGAATAAATATAGGCGAGATTAGGGATGTACCGATGCAAATATACTAAATATGAGTAGTCGATATTTTATATCGATACCAAATAACAGTTATATATTTTTCACATACATTAAACAGTTATTACGAGGGCAGTAAAGTCCTCGAGTGGCGACCACGGACCGGAGACGCAGCGTGGGAAGGCCTCCAGCAAGGTGGACCGACGATCTGGTCAAGATCGCTGGAAGGCATTGGATGCGAGCAGCGCAGGACCGATCGTCGTGGAGATCTTTGGGGGAGGCCTATGTCCAGCGGTGGACGTCTTCCGGGCTGCGATGATGATGAAACAGTTATTTATGAAGTCCTTGACTTCAGTACGTACAGAAAATACCTGTGTTTCAGGAGCTAGTGTCCTCGTCCATATCACATGTGTATTTGTGAGTGAAATAATGAAGATTTTTTTAACAAATGGAACATTATGTTACACATATATACACACAGATCCATAAATTCTATATAAATAGTCGAGTGTTAGCATCTAGCTAAGATAAATACTTTTCGTTACTTAAAAGAGGAACACACAAGTTTCTTGCTCGTTCTTGTGATGAGACAGCTTTCCGAACGAGCAGTGGATAAAAAAAAAATTGTTATGACTATTCAAAATTGCTTAAATTATTTTCTATTCTATTCTATTCTATTCGTACTGATCATGCGATACTTACTTATCGATAACAACAGATCGTTGTTGATAATACATGGTACTGTACTCAGCATGATGATCTAAAAAAGGGTAATTGTAAATCCAAAATGACAAAATTAGATATCTTTTAAGAATAGAATAGAATAGAAAATCATTTATTCAAATAAACTTACATTGAAGCACTTTTGAATAGTCCTCACATTTTTTTTAATCTACCGCTCATTCGGATAGCTCTCATCTAATAATCTTTAGATTATTATATAGTCCTACTAGATAACAGTGTAACTTCGATTGCGTCGCATTTTCCAAGTGTTTGCAACAATTTTTTCATGCAGCTCTGTTGCTATTGCTCATAGCGTAATGTTGCATGGCCTATAGCCTTCCATAATAAATGGACTATCCAACAATGAAAGAATTTTCAAAAACTGTAGTACTGAAGATTAACCCGAAATTACAAACTCACAAACGTTATCTCTTTATAATATTAGTCATTATAATTATTATATAGTATAAAACAAAGTCGCTGACTGTCCGTCCCTATGTATGCTTAAATCTTTAAAACTACGCAACGGATTTTGAAGCGGTTTTTTAATAGAAAGAGTGATTTAAGAGGAAGGTTTATATATATAATACATGTACACTCGGACGAAGCCGGGGCGAGTAACTAGTATATAATAAAAAAAGAAAAAATATTGTAATTAGATTTGATTAACTTAAACAGTATCGATATGTTGTAGGCACATCACTAGAGGAGACCCAACACCCGAATGTCACTTCCGACCGTAACTTGACTTTGGTACGTAAAATATGGGCAGAAATGTCAAAAAGACGGACGAGAGACGTTATTTTATTATAAGAGTTAGATTTGCAAATAGGAAAGAAAGAAGAATGAAAAATATTTATTGTCAACCATTATTAACAAATACAAATTAAAATTCAAAATATCTTTATTCATGTAGGGCTATTACAGACTCTTATGATATGTCAAATCTACCGTCAGTTCGGAGTGATTTCGAGTTGAGAAGAACTGACAAGAAACTCAGCTCGTATTTTTTTTAATGTTGTACATATTTACAATAATACAGATTCATTTAAATTCAAATTTGGGAGAATAGAGTGACCACCAGCATATGCTATTGCAAAATACAAAAATATAATCAATGTTTGCAACCTGAACAGACCAGTCCCCACAAGCAGCACCCGTTCACGAGTATGACGGATGAGCCAGCCATCATTGCACTCAATCATATTAGAGGGAGCATATCGACACGGCCATAACAAACATAAATATACTTATATATAAACAACTAGCTTTAACACGCGGCTACGCTGGCGTTAATTTATCCCCTTAAGGGTGGAATTTATCAAAATTCTTTCTTAAGGGATGCCTACATCATAGTAGCTTTATGCATGCAAACTCTCAGCCCAATCGGTTTAAAATTGACAAAGTTTCATTCAAACTTTCATCCCATATTTTATCCCCTTGGGGGTAGAATCAATCAAAATCCTTTCTTAGCGGATGCCTACGTCATAACATCTACCTGCATGCCAAATTTCAGCCCGATCCGTCCAGTGGTTTGGACTGTGCGTTGATAGATCACTACGTCAGTCACCTTTGAGTTATATATCATATATTTAGATATATTATATTGACGACCTCGGTGGTCTAGCGGTCAAGCACACCGCTTTACGACCAACGCGGGTTCGATTCCTCGCACGGCACATACATTTGTATCCATGAGTATGATTGTTTGTATCGGTCTGGGTGTT
This sequence comes from Achroia grisella, assembly GCF_030625045.1. NCBI lineage: Eukaryota > Metazoa > Arthropoda > Insecta > Lepidoptera > Pyralidae > Achroia > Achroia grisella. Next base: position 302,171 of record NW_026712958.1, read on the forward strand.
TTCTATGTATAATATGTATGTATTTACAAAAAAAAATATATCTATGTATATGTATCAGTTATCTAGTACCCATAATACAAGCTCTAGCTAGCTTAACTTGGGTCTAGATGGCGCTGTGTGAATTGTCCTGAGATTATTATTATTATTACATATATACATACACATACATGTACGTTACTCCACTACGTTATATTATTCACAGCAAAGGCTGTACCGATTACAGTTTTCACCAATTACAATATTTAAATTACAACATGTCATTACTAAATTTATAATTCATTCATAAACTTAAGAGCAACGCTCTTGTCGGTGGAGCTCTTGCCACTTTACGATCTTCCATCACACTCTCTAAGCCTTGATAGGACACGACTCCAATTCTTTAATTTGCTTGATGTAACTGTACTTTGATCTTCCTCTCCCCCTCTTTTCTTCGATCTCTCCCTCAATAATTAGTTTCAAAAATTCAACTTGCCCTATCGTGGGGCACTTCACCCATATTTTTCCACTTTATCTTCATTTTTCCAAATTTATAATAAGTTTCTCTAATGCTTAATATTATACATAGATAGTTATGTATAAAATAGAAATAGAAATAATCTTTATTCAAATAAACTCATTACAAGCACTTTTGAATAGTCATATTTTGATTCTACCACTCATTAGGAATGCAGATTCATCACAAGAAGAATGAGCAAGAAACTTGTGTGTTGCTTTTTTGAATAGATGTTTATTTTATTTTTTTAATATAACATATATACAATATTTTTTTCTTTTTGAGTATTTAATTGAATTAGTGCTAATCGGTGGTTTGTATTCACACACTTAAACTTAAATTGTAAGTAAGAATAAATTATTTAAAAGAGCAACACACAAGTTTCTTGCTTGTTCTTCTTGTGATGAGACAGCATTCCGAATGAGCGGTAGATTAAAAAAAAAAAAAAATGTTATGACTATTCAAAAGTGCTTCAATGTAAGTTTATTTGAATAAATGATTTTCTATTCTATTCTATTATTCTTTTATATAATAATTACAGTATAACAAGTAAGAGGCATGCGATCCACATAGAAATCGCTACGCACTCATTATTAGTGCAATCAGATAATATTGTCAGCGCTATGGATTTTAAGTTTTTCTATAATAACATTATTATCGTTAACGAACTCTTCAATTTTATAGTAAGCTTTTTTTACAAAGGAAGTGTTTTATTTGACATTTAAATATTTTTTAGGCAGATTTATAACAGACTCTGGTATTTTGTTGTAAAACCTTACGCAATTGCCGTAAAAGGAATTACTGACTTTAGTTAAACGTCATTTAAAAAAAATTATATACTTCATAACAAAAATTACAACTGTAATTAAATCACGCATTAGTCGTTCAAGTTCCAATGGAGCTGTACTTTATAGCGTCGCATGTTCAGTCCGCTACATATACTTTTAAAATAAAGTCACTGGTACGGTACGTTACATGGTATAAAATAAAGTCACTGCCGGTGTTTGGCCATATGTATGCTTAAATCTTTAAAACTACGCAACGGATTTTAAGCGGTTTTTTTAATAGATAGAGTGATTCTAGAGGAAGGATTATATGTATAATACATCTACACCCGAGCGAAGCCGGGGCGAGTAAGCAACGGATTTTGAAGCGGTTTTTTTAGTAGATAGAGTGGTTCAAGCGGAAGGTTTATTTGTATAATACATGTACACCCGAGAGAAGCCGGGGCGAGTAGCTAGTAAATTATAAATTAATACAAAAAGTGATCAAAATCGCCATAGAGTTGTCAAACACATCGAAAATTCCATAAAGGAAAATACTTTTTTGAATCTTTTGAAAAATATAGCAATAATTTCAGGTCGACTGTGCAACGGTTGCCGTTTAGTATTTCAACGCTATTTTTTTTATATCAGCTGATTGAGTTACACAAAGGAAAATCACCGTACTGCTATAATTACATCAACGTCCTACACAATGGACAATGGGAAAATGGTAAAAAAACATTTTCATTTGACGCTGGTACTATGTTTAGATATCCAGGATCTAGATATATGTTTTTACTGGATTAGTTGTAAAAGATACTACTATTTATTCATTCATAATTTAAGAGTGACGCTCGTCTGTGAACCTCTTGCCACTTTCCACGATCTTCCATTTGCGTATTTTTTTTTATTGTACCTGTATCCACACCACCACATATAGCGACTTGTCATACAGGGTAGAGTTGATGGTACCAGACCCCGTGGACGACTATGCGATGGACCGACCAAATCAAAGCCGCATGAACATAGGATACTCATTATAAAAAAAAACAATAGTTGTTTATTTAATGCAAGCAAAGACGCGCGTAAAAGTTAGTAATATTATAAGCACGAAAATTTGTGAGTATGGACGTTTGTTACTCACACACAAAAACAACTGAACGGATTTTGATGAAACTTTACAATAATATAGCTTATGCATCAGAATAACATTGCGGAAGTCCATTTCACTACTAGATGGTTTTATATTATTTTGTTTAATTCCGCTACAATTAAAGGGGATACATTTTTTATTAAAACTTAACGAAGGTGAAACCGCGGGCTGAGGTAATCTTTTATAATTAATATAAGCACTTTTGAATAGTCAAGTTTTTTTATTCTACCGCTCATTCGGAATGGAGACTCATCACAAGAAGAATAAGCAAGAAACTTGTGTGTTGCTCTTTTAAATAAATTTTAATTTACTTATATTTAATTAACAACAGGGACTAGGCATGCGGCAATCAACATAGAAACCGCTACGCACTTAATCTCTGTTCAATCAGATAACATTGTCAGCGCTATGAATTATAAGTTAGATATTTTCTACAAAAACATTATTATCATTTATAAAAGTGTTTTAACATTATCGACGTAATTTAATTAGACGTGCAGTGAGGGTCACGTTTTGTTTCTGCTTCGAGATCAAAGGGATTTCTAAATATTATAGGTAAAATGCAGCAGCCCCGCCGCGCCGGCCGTACGTCTGTTCCCGAGTTGGGATACCTTCAGTAAAGTTGCCAGTTCAAATTAAACGCTCCATATTTAATTGTAAGCTATGCGTGCCGGCCCCGGTTTAGCGGTTTAGCACTTTACTTCGGATAGTCTCGGGTTCGATTCGCACGGTGCAAATATTTGTATTCATGAGTATGATTGTATCGGTCTGGGTGTTTTTTATGTATATTATGTAATTATTTCTCCTCCAATCGATTTGTCCAATTCAAATGAGGATCGAATTTACGACGGCCTTAGCCGAGGTTCGAACCCCTATATTGCCCTCAGATTGAAGTCGTATTAGTCAGGGGACAGTTGGCCTTCAGCCGCTCCATAAGTCCTTCCTTGGTTTGGAGTGACATCTGCACTCGCCCCCTATCCTCCGGTGAAGCTGTAAAGGCCAGCTGCGGCCAACAGCATTAGAGTAGTCCGAAAAAAAGTAGTATAATAAAAAGTTCGTTAAACAAATTTTGGTTTAATTCTCATAAGGACGGTATCAGCTTCTGCAGCTTCAAAACGCAGTTTATATATTACTAGCTTTTGCCCGCGGCTTCGCTCGCTTTAATTTATCCCGTTAGGGGTGGAATTTATCAAAATTCTTTCATAGGGGATGCCTACGTCATGGTAGCTTTATGCATGCAAAGTCTCAGCCCGATCGGTTTAAAATTGACAAAGTTTCATCGCCTTGGAGGTAGAATTAATCAAAATCCTTTCTTAGCGGATGCCTACGTCATAACATCTACCTGCATGCCAAATTTCAGCCCGATCTGTCCAGTGGTTTGGGCTGTGCGTTGATAGATCACTATGTCAGTCACCTTTGAGTTATATATATTTAGATTTGCTTTGTGCTGTTACTATATAAGAGAAATTATATGTTTAAACTGTGATTCACTGTAATCAAGGTAAATCATTGCCTCCACGCGTCGGTATCCTATGTTATAAAAAATAGTGAATTGCCAATTTTAGCAATAAATAAATAAACATATATTTACTGCTATTAGTAACGTCTTTATGGCAAACTAGCTGTTCCCACGACCTCGTCTGCGTGATATTTAACTTCATTTTCCTAAAATAAAAGTTGCCTAATTACTGCTTATTAAATACATCAGCTATCTGCTAAAAAAAGTCCCGTCGAAATCGGTTCAGCCATTTCTGAGATTAGCCGGAACAAACAGATAGACAGACAAAAATTGTTATTTTGGTGTATAAACGGCTAATCTATGAAATGGCTGAACAAATTTTGATAGGACTGTTTGTTCCGACAGACAGGCAAAAATTGTAGAAAATGTTATTTTGGTGTATGTACCGTATTTATATTCACATGCAAATAACCGTGTTCTACTACATAAAACACGGTTACTTCAATATTACAAACAGACACTCCAATTTTATCTATATGTATAGATGTGTATAATAATAGAGTAAGTAAATATTAGGTAATTGTTGATTATCTTTAATGTTGGTATCTAGTGTTACATAACATTCAATTACGTCTAATATAGACTACTAGCTACTCGCCCTGGCTTCGCCCGGGTGTACATGTACTATACATATAAACCTTCCTCTTGAATCACTCTATCTATTAAAAAACACCGCTTCAATATCCATTGCGTAGTTTTAAAGATTTAAGCATACATAGTGACAAACAGCGACAGCGACTTTATTTTATACTATGCAACTAGTTACTCGCCCCGGCTTCGCACGAATGTACATGTATTATACATATAAACCATCCTCTTGAATCACTCTATCTATTAAAAAACCGCTGCGTAGTTTTAATCATTTAATACATAGGAACAAACAGCGAGAGAGCAACTTTATCATCATTATATAATATAAAACAAAGTCGCTGTCGCTGTCTGACCGTACCTATGTATACTTGAATCTAAAGTAAAGTCGGGGCGAGTATCTAGTTTTACACTTATGATGTTGATATGTAATGTTACATAACATTAAATTACATGTACTATAGATTATGGCTCCATTATAATGAACGTGTACTTACGAGACAGCCGATGTCGGTGTAACAATGGAAACTTACCTGGAAAAAGACCACTCATTAATCATATGGTATTACGTTAAAAGGTACGTATATATGTTAATATAATAACGCATGTAATGGCAGAAATATTGACACGTTTTGTTTTAGAAATACAAATAATGTTTATTCAAATAAACTTAACATTAATAATCTTTTTTTTTTTTTTATTCTTATATTTATTTAGGGACTTTTATCATAATATGATAATGCCAGTCCCATCGTATCTTATTACTGATCTTATCTTCTACTGCACAATGAAAATAAAAATTTTGCTGGCGATGATACAGGATCAGATAGTATACCATGGTACATACCAACATCAAGCCGATTCAGTCCAAATTAACAATCTTATATAGACATATGTCTATACTAGCCTTTTCCCGCGGTTTTGCTAGCCTTAATTTATCCTTTTAGGGGTGGAATTCATCAAAATCCTTTCTTAGGGGATGCCTACGTCATAATACCTTTATGGATGCAAAGTCTCAGCCCGATCGGTTTGAAATTGACAGTTTCATACAAACTTTCATCCTCTATTTCATCCCCTTGGGGGTAGAATTAATCAAAATCCTTTCTTAGCGGATGCCTACGTCATAATATCTAAACTAATCAACACCAGGGGATTTGCAAGTGCGTTGCCGTCTTTTAAAAAGGAATAAGCTCATCTCTTGAAGGTTTCAATATCGTATCGGTTCGGAAATACAATTGCTGGAAGGTGATTCCACAATGTGGTTGTGCGTGACAAAAAGCGTATATAAAACCGCACTGTGGAGGACCGCCATTCATCCAGATGGTCAGGATGGTATTTTAGTTTCAGGTACAGTGATGTATGTATATTATAGCCGTAAAAAGGTCGAGTATCTACATTGAATATTTATCAAAAGACATTGCATAATACATAAAATATGTATCCACACGACCGTGTGCCAACAATGTATGTATATTACCATATTCAGTCCATTCCCAGATTTGCTAAGGTCTGAACACACTTTTTGGACAACCGTCTAAACCAGTGATTGGTATATATCGACCCCCAGAATATCGAACTTGAAATTCACAGCACTGACAATGTTAATAAGTTTCTATGTTAATTGTCGCACGCCGAATTCTTGTTGAAAGAAAGAAAGAAAGAAAGAAAGAAAGAAAGAAAGAAAGAAAGAAAGAAAGAAAGAAAGAAAGAAAGAAAGAAAGAAAGAAAGAAAGAAAGAAAGAAAAATATTTTATTCAGTGCAATGTAAAAAATACAATATAAACAACAAACGAAAAAAAAAGAGCAAATAAAATGTACATATAATTAAACTTAATTTACCATAATTAAAAAATAAACATAAAATAATAAAATAATTGTTAATGTAAATCTACTTAAAACATTATTTATTTAAAAAGCAACAGACAAGTTTCCTGCTCATTCTTCTTGTGACGAGTCTGCGTTACTTTTTGGACAACAGTCTAAACCAGTGATTGGTCTATATTGACCCCAGGGGTCTATGACAAACTGCAAGGGGTCTAATATAGCGGTCATCTAGTTTTACTTTATGTTTTTTACACTAAACTTTACAGTTAGAAATTTACAAAGAATCAATACCAGGTAAGAATCAGGGTAGCTACCCAAAACAGAAAAAAAAGGCAAGGGTCTATGACAGAAAAAAGTTTGGGAAACTCTGGTCTAAACCATTGTTTTATACTGGATATATATTTGACGGCCTCGGTGATCTAGTAGTTTAGCCACACAGCCTTACTTCCGATAGTCGAAGTCAATCCTCGCACGGCACAAACATTCATATTGATCTGCTGTTAACTTAGTTAAGTTAAGTAATTTTTAGTAGATAGTTATCTACTAAAAATTATGAACCCAATACCCAAATAACAGTAATTATAATAATCTCTGGACAATTCATACAGCGCCATCCAGACCTAAGTTAAGCTAGCTAAAACTTGTGTTATGGGTACTAGATAACTGATACAAATACATAGATAATTTTTTTCCGTAAATACATATAATACATAGAAAACACCCAGACCGATACAAACAATCATACTCATGAATACAAATGTTTGTACCGTGCGAGGAATCGAACCCGCGAGCATCGGACGTGAAGCGGTGTGCAACCGCTAGACCACCGAGGTCGTCTAACAATAAAATTCCACGTGTAATAATAACAGATTGCACGCACCTTATGTTTTACGTCGTGAATAATCTCATATACCTAAGCAGAATACGAGAAAAACAATTGTTCTACAAGTGACACGAATGTTCATAAATATTACAATATGTTAAGGGGGGCTATATAGGGGGGGAATATACAGGGGGCCCCTGTCTCGAGGAGAGAGATATGTTTTGCCGAAATGAATGTCTACAAATGTGGTATTTTTGTGGTATTTTCATACCATAACAGTGGCAACAAGCAAAACAAATTTATATGTAATGTTTAAAAAAATGTAATCCGAAATATACTATTATATAGCACAAATAAATAAGTTACTATACCTAGTTGATATTTAATAAAATGATTGTTATTAATGAACTAACTTTTGCCCGCGGCTTCGCTCGCGTTAATTTATCCTTAGGGGTGGAATTCAGTAAAATCCTTTCTTAGAGGATGCCTACGTCATAGTAGCTTTATGCATGCAACGTCTCAGCTCGATCGGTTTAAAATTGACAAAGTTTCTTACAAATTTTCATCCCCTATTTTATCCACATGGGGTAGAATTAATCAAAATCCTTTCTTAGCAGATGCCTACGTTATAACATCTACCTGAATGCCAAATTTCAGCCCGATCCGTCCAGTGGTTTAGGCTGTGCGTTGATAGATCACTACGTCAGTCATCTTTGAGTTATATATATTTAGATGAATGAACCTTTTTCAAAGGCTTCATTCCTTTGTTTATTAAAGTCAAATAGAGATTTTTATAAAGCCTTTATAGCACTGTTATAGTGGGCTTATAAAGGCTTCTTAAGTTTTATGAATAACACTGTATGTCTATTATTTGTAAACTGTATGTGTTAAATACCCTACTGTTTCACACCGCTTCACAATATAATGTATCGGTTTTATAATAATAGGGTAGTCTATTCTGCAAGTTTACATTTACGACTAGTCCCGTAGAAAGGTTTTAACGAGGATGTATAGATAGATATAGATAGATAGATAAATAACCACATAATCAAGCCCGCTGACAAACTCGTAGGCTCCACGTCAAACTCCAATTAAGACCGTATTAACGGATATTTTAATTAACAAACCGCACAATTATGAATGCACCCGACCCAAAGGCACTCCAGTTTCAACGGCTGACATATCATGACAATAAATTTAATTAAACATACTGTTGTAAGAAATAATTTATATATCTATATATTATCTTTATGAAATTATTAAATGGGAAAAACAAGTATCATACTGACTATACACCGCTATCTTACAATCAGTTAGATTAGAGACATTAGTGTTTATTTTATAACTTACTAACTGTCCCGGCAAACGTTGTTTTGCCATATAAATTGATAACGCTATAAAAAAAATAGGGGTTGATGACAGAAGGGTAAAAATTTAGGATTGTATGATTTTTGTATGTTGTATCATAAAAAAATAGAAACTAAAAATTTTGTCTAAAAAATAAAATTTAGGGGTTGACTACCCCTAACATTTAGGGGGATGAAAAATATATCCTGGCCGATTCTCAGATCTACTCAATACACTAACAAAATTTCATGAGAATCGGTCAAGCCGTTTCGGAGGAGTATGGGAACGAAAACTGTGACACGAGAATTTTATATATAAGATTTATATTTTTATAAAAATGTAACAATGATACAAAGTACAACAAGGAAATGCTAATTAATTATATATAATTTTCTAAAACTATTTTAAGTATTATACGTTCCACTATTTTGTATAATTGTAGTGTAATGATAGATAGAGATAAGGAATGAAACGACTACCCTTTTTCTTAAAAAGGGGTAATCGGTTCAGAAAGTTGGTTAGTTACGCGCTGGAGTTAGAACAAAGAGAGTTAGATTCACTGTTCTTATTATTGCCACCTGATTTCTTATACTGTATATATGTATATCTGCTGTCTATATGTCCATGAAAATGAAAAATAATACACTTTTTTATCTTTACAATTACGTGTTTCTTGTCAGTTCTTCTCAGCTCGAAAGCACTCCTAACTGACGGTAGATTTGACATATCATAAGAGTCTGTAATAGACCTACATGAATAAAGATATTTTAATTTAACATACTATATATATGTATATCTACTGCATAGATATATGTCCATGTAAAGGAAAATAATATATTCTTTTATCTCAGAACAATTACGAATTTCTTATCAGTTCTTCTCATCTCGAAATCATTCCGAACTGACGGTAGATTTGACATATCATGAGTCTGTAATAGACCTACATGAATAAAGATATTTTGATTTCATTTTATTGATTAACGCAGCGCCATCTAGTTCCAAGTTAAGTAGAGCTTGTGTTATAAGTATTAGACATTAGATATCTAACATATAGATACATTTTTTATTAAATACATATATAATATACATAGAAAAAACCCAGACCAATATAAACAACCATACTCGTAAATGCAAATGTTTGACCATGCGAGGAATCGAAACCGCAACCATCGGAAGCAAAGCGGACCGCTAAACCGCTAGACCACTGAAGCTATCTTTCAGAAAATTATTAAAGGAAAAATAGAAGGAAAGAAAAGGAGAGGAAGACCAATGCACAAGCTGAAGAGTTTGTTTGTTTGAACGCGCTAATCTCAGGAACTATTAGTTCGAATTGAAAAATTCTTTTTGTGTTAGATAGTCCTTTTGTCGAGGAAGGCTTTAAGCTATATAACATTACGCTACGGCCAATAGGAGCGGAGCTGCAATGAAAAATATTGCAAAAAGTGGGGAAATGAAACGCAGACGAATTTGCAATGATCAGCTAGTTAAAGATAAATAGAAGTCATGTTAATCAACATTTAAAGAGCATGATGGAAGATCATGGGAAGAGGCAAGAGCTCCGAAGAGTTTGGCTCATTCAATTCAATTGAGTTTCATGCCAGTTCTTCTCAGTTGGATGTATATACTGAACTGAACGGTAGGCAAAAATTATAATATAAAAAATTTGAAAATAATTTATTCATGTAGAACATTTTAGCCGCTTATGAACAAGCGGCTAAAATGTCCTACATGAATAAATTAATTTTGAATTTGAATTTATAAAGACAATATTTAGCTTCTTAATTTCTTGTTAATTGAATCACCAGTTTAGACGTGACGTATCTGTATTATAGACTGTTATTACAGAAATGTAAAGACATAATGCTACGTTTACATTCAGCCGCTTCCCCTGCCACTCGCGCTGCTGGAAATATTGCCGGGCGACAACTGAGCGAGAGGGCTGAATGTAAAAACACGCTGCCAGTCCTTTGACTCGCGCACGAAAAACCGACAATCGAGGGAGCGCCGGGCAGCGCGAGTGGCAGCGCCAATGGCATGGGAAGTGTTTCCACTCTCGCGCTGCTCACTTCCCTGCCCACTCGGGCTGAGTGTAAATTAGGCATTACTACATAGTATAAAAAGTCGCGGTCGACGTCTGTCCGTCCCTATGAGCCTTATTACAAAAAGATAAACCTGGTTTAGCACTAGTAATAAACCATTCACCAATGTATTCCTTATTACGAAATGAAGTTTATCTCTAAATCGTGATTCGTCTATGGTCTAAAGTTAGACCTGCGATGCCCCTAGTTTAACACTGGTCTAAATGCAAAAATACAAACTCCCTTTTAAAAATTCTATTGTAAGTTGTAGTTTTTGGAAAAATATTTTAACTAAATTAAAAATATATTAACTAAAAATATTTAAAGCAAATTTTACGACAATAAAAATATATAAAAGACGTTATTTGTTATTTTTTCACTCATTTGACTTTTAAATAGTCACCATTCTAACGATCCAATAAAAATATCTCGCCGTTCCTTTCCTCCGTATAGGACTCCTACTTGTAATTTAAAACTGATTTTCAGCCTAATAGTACATTAATAAATATTATATATTAATGAAATAGTTATAATGACGACCTAGATAAATAGAAATAAATTTATTTTTAGTTTATACATTTTTCTTTGAATTAATATTATTTTTGATCTTTTCAGTTTTCTGGTAAAATGGAACGTAATTGTACGGTGACAGACATGAGTGACTGATTTCTGTATGGAATACATAATGAACGATTTAACTGTACTACTAAGTAGTCCTCTGTTAGATCTGGATTCGTAATAATGTTAGGTTTATTCCAAGTATTAACTTTAGGAATGGTTTAAACCACGACCATTTAGACCACGTTTCGTCCGAGTTTTAACAGATTTTTTGTAATAAGACCGTATGTGTTTAAATCTTTAAAACTACGCAACGGATTTAGAAGCAGTTCTTATAATATATAGAGTGATTCAAGAGGAAGATTTATATGTATAATACATGTACACCCGGGTGTAGCCAGAGCGAGTAGCTAGTCATAATTAAAAAAATAAAATGTGCTTTCCATTACTTGACACTAGAGCGCCATCTATACTGAGATTTTGTGATAACTAATTTTGGATAGACATTTTAACGGTAAAAACAGTTAGAAACAATGGGTAATAGAATAGAATAGAATATAAATAGAAATAATCTTTATTTACTTTTTGACTTGTGGCGGCGTGGTGAGCCGGGTCATTGGACTCCCTAAAATATGATCGAGCGCAGTGATGGCTAGCTCATCCGTCATACTCGTGAACGGGTGCTGCTTGTAGAGACTGGTCTGCTCTAATCACTATGACTGATTTCCTCTTATTAATTGTTTAACCAGTTGGTTATATATTCAATATTTTTTCTATTTGAGTATTTAATTGAATTAGTGCTAATTGGTGGTTTGTATTCACACACTTAAACTTAAAAATGTAAAGTAATAATAAAATTATTTAAAAGAGCAACACGCAAGTTTCTTGCTCATTCTTCTTGTGATGAGACAGCTTTCCGAATGAGCGGTAGATTAAAAAAAATGTTACGACTATTCAAAAGTGCTTCAATGTAAGTTTATTTGAATAAATGATTTTCTATTCTATTCTATTCTATTTAAATAAACTTAATATAAGCACTTTTGAATAGTCAAGTTTTTTTATTCTACCGCTCTAATAATAAAATTACTTTACCGACGTGGCACGTACCACTTAGTAAATAAGTATTTTATGATAAATGATATTAATGGAAAATATGTCCATTACTGTTGTTTGTAATATCGATAAATTGTCAGTCGATTGACATCGCCGTAAAACGGGTTTGATTCGATTAACTCGATTATTATTCGGCGTGAAGGCCGCACGTCACTTCGAGTTCCTAATGTTAAGCGTTAAATATATAGTCAAAGAATTAAAAATATATTTTTATGACGGCCTCGGTAGTCTAGCGGTATAGCAGACCGCTTTACTTCCAATGGTCGCGGGTTCGATTCCTCACACTGTACAATAATTTATATTTATCAGTATGATTGTGTATATCGGTCTGGGTATTTTTATGTGTAACTAACTACTCGCCCCGGCTTCGCCTGAGTGTACATGTATTATACATATAAACCTTCCTCTTGAATCACTCTATCTATTAAAAAATATGTATGTATTTATATCAGTTGTCTAGTAGTACCCATAACGCAAGCTCTGCGTCCACATCCACACAGCGCCATCTAGTTCCAAGCTGGAACTAGATGGCGCTGTGTGGATTGTCCTGAGATCTATATAAGTACTAGTATGTAATATTATATTATCTGTGGTACTAGCATGGTCTGCTATAATAATAATAGTAATAATATAAATTGAGATGTAATCTATCCTATCTTTCAAGTTGGATCAAATTGCACACAATGTGCAAATCAAATTTGCAATCGGTTCAGTAGTTTAGGAGTCCATCGCGGACAAACAACGTGACACGTAATTTTTATATATAAAGATATATATTATTAATACAAATAAGTGTATAACCAGCTAGTTATGAAATCCTTAACAGTGCAGCATCTCTAGAAGTCAATTTCCATAATGAACTTGCACAAACTTTTAACTCTATTAAAAGTTAGTTTAAAAATAATCAGTTATACGCTCACCAGCGAAAGTTAATAACGTCGGATTAGTTTAGACCAGAGGTTCCCAAACTTTTCTATATCGTAGACCCCACGCCATATTTTTCGATTTCGGGTAGACGCCCCATACTTACCTGGTATTGCTTTGTTGTATAATGAATGAATATATGTATATCATATAATTTCTAACTGTACTAAAGTTTAGTGTTAAAACATAGTAAAATCAAGATGGCCGCTATCGTAGACCCCTTGCAGTTTGTCATAGAACCCTGAGGTGAGGGGGGGGGGGGAAGACAGTAAGTACATAGAAAACACACAGACGGATACATTGTTTGTATCCGTCTGGGTGTTTTCTATGTACTGCAACACGGCGGTATTTCATCGAGCCGAGACGATCGCTAACCGTTATACAGTTCAGATTCGAATTCACCTTACTATCGTATACGCATTATATAATAATAATAATAATATAATAATCTCAGGACAATTCACACAGCGCCATCTAGACCCAAGTTAAGCTAGCTAGAGCTTGTGTTATGGGTACTAGATAACTGATACATATACATAGATATATTTTTTTTTGTAAATACATACATATTATACATAGAAAACACCAAGACCGATACAAACAATCATACTCATGAATACAAATGTTTGTGCCGTGCGAGGAATCGAACCCGCGACCATCGGTCGTAAAGCGGTGTGCTAGACCACCGGTCGTCTAACAATAAATTAGATTGTCATAGACCCCTTGGGGGGGTGTTTATAGATGACAATGATATAATGCACCCACCTGCGCTGACGGTTTAGACTGGCGGGGCACCAGTGTGGATGAGCATGAAGTTAGGGCAGTTAGCCCATCGTGACGAATTCCCTAGGAATTAACCACGATGGTTTTCCAAGGGGGGCCGCGTGGAGGTCGACCTAACATGATAAATTATTAGCATTGGGGCTACTGTTCCCATTACTAATAATCCCTTCCCCCCGACCCCCGGGGGCCATTTTTTATGGATGATAATGGTATGGTGGGTGCACCATACCATTATCATCCATAAAAAATGGCCTGCGCTAACGGTTTACGCTGGCGGGGCGCCAGTGGAGGATGATCAGATGAGCATGAGGTCAGTTAGCCCATCGTGACAAATTCACCAGGAAATTATCAAGATGGTTTCCAGGGGGAACCGCGTGGAGGTCAACCTGACACGGTACATTGCTAGTAACGGGGTCATGAGTCCACATTACTAACAATCCCCCTGGGGGTCGATATAATTACTTTGGGAATCACTGGTCTAGATGTAGTAATATGTATTACAGTTTTAATGGATTAAATACATAATGAAGGGGTAAAACAATGTACAAGTACATCTAGTTCCGGTGGTAGCGGGTTCTATTCCTCGCACGATGCAAACACTATTCATAAGTATGACTGTTTGTATATGTCTGTTTATATACGACCACGTCTCTGTACCGTAAGTCATCACTGGCAACACACATTGGTCGTAAACCTTCGTTTTGAGACAATTTGAAACATTTTTTATTTCTTTTTAAATTTAGGGAGTTGGTACCATCTAAGTACATGCCAGTCCCATTCCAGTGACCAAATTTTGTTTTGTTTTATTTTTCGGACTACTCTAATGCTAATTTTAAACTTTCGTGTTTAATATACATTATTTAAATTATTAAACGGGTCTTAACACGAATAATTTTATGGCAAATAAAGGTATTTACCTCTCTCGACGTTTCGACTAGGTTGCACTAGCCGTGGTCACGAGCTGACTGGAGTAACAGCGATGTCAATGTAGATAGGTGACAGCAGTTTTTTCTTCATCTACCGTCACTAGATTGTTTAACGAAAGTTCGCGACACACAGCACTCACGGTATCCGTACACTTATTGACTATTGATGCTACTGAACTTTGCTTGAATTTATTTATGACTGGATTCCACGCAGATGATAATTTTAAGCCATCCTCTCTGTTGAAATTGGGATGTTTTTTAATTTCAATCGCCTCCCGGACCATTCGTGGGTAATAGTGACGATCAGTAGAGAGGACCTTAGGCGCATGTAGTTCAATCCAGTGATTTGTTCCTGCGTTCAGTAGATGATCGGCAATCGCTGATTTGTGTGGTTGTCGATTTTTAACCGCTGCGATGTGCTCTTTGACTCTCTCGGCTATTGATCGTTTTGTTTGGCCAATATAAGAGCTACCACAACTACAGTCAATTTTGTAGACACCTGGAGCTTCATAAGGTAGCTTATCCTTTGGTGAACGTAAATTGTTCGTTACTTTTGAGGGCGGATAATATACAGTCTTAATGGAGTATTTATTTAGTGCTGTTCCAATTTTGTCCGTTATTCCTCTTAAGTAAGTCATGTACGCTGGCTGCCTGTTCACTTCCGGTTTTTTAGCTTTTGTTACGCGCTTATTTTGCCTTCTACTCTTTATGTAACCATTTTTCTTGAGTACTTCTTGAACGTGGGATAGTTCTTGTTCCACAAATTCAGGGGCACAGAGATCTTGCGCTCTGTTTGTGAGAGTGGTGACGACTGATTGTAAATGTCGTGGGTGATGATGTGAGGAGGCATGTAGGTATCTATCTGTGTGTGTTGGTTTCCGGTATACTGTGTGTGTAACCGAGCCATCAGATCTCACCATAACTAGGATGTCCAGGAAGGCTAAGGACCTATCTTTCTCCAATTCCATTTTAAATTTGGTTTTAGAATGTATGGAATTTAGGTATTTTAGGTATTCGTCTGCTTGTTGTTGTGTACCATTAAATATGCAAAAAACATAAGAGGTAAATACCTTTATTTGCCATAAAATTATTCGTGTTAAGACCCGGTTAATAATTTAAATAATGTACTCTAATGCTGTTGGCCGCAGCTGGCCTTTACAGCTTCACCGGACGTTAGGGGGCGAGTGTAGATGGCACTCCAAATCCGCGGAAGGACTTAAGGAACGGCTGAGGGCCAACTCCTGTCTGACGGATCCGACTTTAGTCTAAGGGCACCACTAGGGGTTCGAACCTCGGCTGAGGCCGTCGTAATATCGATCCCCGTTTGAATTGGACGGGGGATCGATCGGAGGGGAGTGAACAAATTGCCTCAACCGCACCGTTTGAAGGATCGGTTTTGAAACATACTGGACATAATTATAGGTGTAGTAATATCATTTGAAATTTTGTGGCACACATTTCATTTCATATTGTAGAATGATTGAAAATGTCAAGGTCCTTGCGTACTACATTATTGAGGTTTGTACACATATCAACTATTGAATCGGATTATCTAGATGACATATTGTTATAACAAAACGGTTACATTTGTTACTAGCTGACCCGCGACATCGTCCGCGTGGAATTTTATTGTATTTTTCTAAAATAAAAGATCATCAAAAACATTTAAGAAGACTTTATATAGCTCTAATTAGGAGTAGAATAGACTTTGCATGTTTTATGTATGATAATAGTGCCAAAACTCATTTATATAAGCTAGATAAAGTTCAGAATCAGGCGTTAAGAATTATAGGCAGTTTTATTAAGAGTACCCCAGTACATGTTATGGAATCCGAACTATCGATTCCCCCGCTATTTGTAAGGAGACAATATCTGGGCACAAAATATTATTTAAAGTCACTATTGTTTTGTCCTTCACATATTGGCATAATGGGAAACGAGCGGGCAGATCAACTAGCCAGACTAGCAATTACGGAAGGCAATTTTCTTACGGCAGTTTTAGGAATTGCCACTTTTGATTGTTTGCAATCGGTGGTTTGTTTCCATCTTTGGTTTTGTATCTCAGTGGATCTTTGGCGAATCCAGGATCGAAATTGAGAGAATGGTAATCAAGAGCGGGAGAAGGCCTGGTACCTCCATGCCTGGACTTCTCGCCAACTCGTCCGCGACATATTCCCTTATGATTCACTGTGCCCTTTTATCCACTGGATGGTTACACCGGACAATGTAGTATATAAAAATCCAAAGCTATGAATAACCCGAATGAAACTGGGATGAAAAAATCCACTAGTATATTGTAACAGGATGGAAACCAAATCCTCAATTTTTTTTAATTTTTTTATATCATAATTTGAGCGCGTTTTACCGCAATCTCACCTGATGTTAAATGATGATGTGATCTAAGCTGTTTGTGTGGTCTAAGCTAACACGCAAGCTTTCAAGTGAAGAGTGAATAGGCATTATCTTGATCACATCACTTGATTTTAATATAAAAAAAAAAATATTGAGGTTTTGGATTCCAAGCTCAAATATACTAGTGGATTTTTTCCTGCCTCTTACAACATTGGGTCTTTCTGAATATACTAGTGGATTTTTTCCTGCCTCTTACAACATTGGGTCTTTCATGTCAAGATCTAAGTCTAAGCTGTTACACTCAAGTAAAAGCGTGTTAAGCTCAAATAATGCCTGAAAATAGGCATTATTTGAGCTTGGAATCCAAAATCTCAATATTTTTTTTATATTTTTATATCAAAATTTGAGCGCGTTTAACCGCAATCTCACCTGATGTTAAATGATGATGTGGTCTAAACTGTTACACGCAGGCTCTAATAATGCCTTCACTCTTGACTTGAAAGACCCAATGTTGTAAGAGGCAGGAAAAAATCCACTAGTATATTGTTACAGGATGGAACCACCCCAATTTTTTTTTTATACTAAATATATTAAAGTTTGTCCGCAATCTCACCTGATGTTAAGTGATGATGTGGTCTAAATCCTTAGCCGATATAAATTACAGTAGCTAGGAACCACTGGGGGCTACACAAAATTAAACGATTGTAGCTTTAATAATATATACCACCCCAACCCTTCTTATGAATATTTAAAATTCAATCTGGGAAATACATTCTACATAACGTCTTACATTTACTGGCGTTTAATATATTATTTATCTGTGGAAGTATATACCTATGGTATATAATAATAATCGGCCTCGGTAGTCTAGTGGTAAAGTACAGCGCTGTACTTCAGATGGTCGCGGGTTCGATTCCTCGTGCGGTGCAAACATTTGTATTTATGGGTGTGATTGTTTGTTGGCTGGGTGCTTTCTATATATATATCAAAAAAGATATCTAAGTATTTATATCAGTTGTCTAGTACTATTTACACAGGCTCTGCTTACCGTGAGACTAGATGCTATGTTAATTGTCCACTATTTGGGTTATTTATTTAGCTATACATATATAAATAAAATTGGAGTGTCTGTTTGTAATATTGAAATAACATTTTTTACAATTTTTGTCTGTCTGTCTGTTTGTTCCGGCTAATCTCTGAAATGGCTGGACCGATTTTGACGTGACTTTTATCGGCAAGCATCTCATGTGATACGGAGTAACTTAGGCTACTTTTATTTTAGGAAAACAAAGTTAAATTCCACGCGGACGAAGTCGCGGGTACAGCTAGTTTATTGTCTGTCTGTCTGTTTGTTCCGGCTAATCTCTGAAATGGCTGGACCGATTTTGACGGGACTTTTATTGGCAGGTAGCTGATGTAATAAGGAGTAACTTAGGCTACTTTTATTATAGAAAACTAAAGTTAAATACCATGCGAACCGAGACGCGGGTACAGCTATTTTATAACACAATGCCTTAATTGGGTGCGTGATTTGTACATATTTTCTTGCATAATGTTTTCAATGAATAATATCATTAATTATAATAATTGTAACATCAATGGATTGTCATTAAAATATTTTATAGCGCCGCTGGCCTCTCTGTCGTGTTAATTTGCGTCAAAACAATATGTTCTGTAGTTAACAACCTAATATATAAGATTGATTGGTTTTAAACAAGGAATTATTTAGTTTTTGTTGTATAATTTGTACCTTTTATGCCTATTCAGAAATAGAAATAGAAATAATCTTTATTCAAATATACTTAATATAAGCACTTTTGAATAGACAAGTTTTTTTATTCTACCGCTTATTCGTAATGCAGATTCATCAAAAGAAGAATAAGCAAGAAACTTGTGTGTTGCTCGCTCAGACGTGCTTATATCATTAGTTTCGTCATGTATTTTATTATTTGTATTTTGTGTAATATATGTAGATATCTACAATAAGGTAATAGCACTAATGCCCGACACTGAACTAAAAGATGACACGTTCGAAAAAAATATTTTCTATTAAGAAAACGAATCATTTATGTAAGTAACATTGGCTAAATATTGATTTTCTGATAATTATATTTTTATGTCATTTGATTTGATTATATTTTGTTGCTAATTTAATAATTTTAAAGCACAAAAGCTGTGCTCGGTATTCATTTTAAAGTATTTTTTATTGATTTGTTTTGATAAAACACATATTACTAGAGTGATCTTATACATGTTTACTATTAGTGCCAATTGATGTCTATTTTCGGTGGATTTGAATTTTGATACTGTCAACTTTTAGTGTCTACGACAAACCTAAGAAAAACCTCAAAAGAATATTATTTTTAGTTAAAAAAATGTCAGTTTTAAAACATTTTACATGAAAATAGTTAATTTGTAGAAGTGATATATACATTTGCATTTTTGAGAATGAAGTTTGATTTGTCCTTATTGTGTTTTTACCTTATATTCATGTATACCTAAACAAAAATACCTAATTTATAATAGATATATAATAAACAACGTAAATATATACTGAAGCAAATAATAAATTCTACAAAGATAAATATTTATTAATTGTTATTTTAATTAATTAAAACTATATCAAAAACTAATCACATGGCAGTAGAAAGGTAGTAAGATAATATTGAGTTTATTTGAATAAATATTATTTCTATTGAATTCGAAAGGAAACATAATATCTGTATATATTCATTCAAAGGTATGTAAAGTAAACTTATTTATCAACTGGCCCGAGATTACGGTGACCTGTTGTAAAGATTGCTCTGGAATTCTAAAACAAACAATGTTCCCAGCAATAACATGTTTATTGTATTGTAATAACATTTGTTATAATAGCATTGTTAGAGATGTGTTAACTCGTAATGAACATAACTCGAGTTACCTGGAATAAACAGTTTTATTTTTTATTTTTCTAACTCTAATGTTTTTGGCCGCAGTTAGCCATGAAAGCTTCACCGAACTATATGTAGGAAGCGAGTAGAAATTGCACTTCAAAGCCGAGGAAGGACTTATAGAACGCATAATCATTTTAATGATAACATAACCGGATGAATATGCGAAAATAATGATAACGACCTCAAATCAATACTGAAATATTTGTGACGAGTGAAAATTGTATGATATGAAATGATCGGAAAATTTCATGTCATTGTCAGTTCGATGACAGAATCATGCTCTCGCTCTTTCACTTGATTCGTTCATTTACCAGTTGAATTCTTCCAACTCGAGTTAACTCGAATTCACCGCAACTCGAGTTGACATATCTTTAAGCATTGTTACCAAAGTCTCGCTTGCACTATATTGCGGGTTAATTATACTATGTTGTTGGTTGAGACGATGTATATTACAGATGATAATAAACTGACAATATGTACATAGAAATAATGATCTTATATACTAAATAACAATAGGAAAATGTAAGGTGGGGTGACACAGTTTAGACACGACAGTGCTTAGTACACAATATTGGATTTGTCTTACTAGACATTATTAAATGCAATTATTATTTTGATGTAGCTAGGTAACTGTGTCCCATACACTACATTAAAAATAACCCACGGTGGTCTAGCGGTTTAGCAGATCGCTGCCCGATGGTCGGTGGTTCGATTCCTCACACGTTACGAACAGATTGTTCGTATCGGTCTGAGACATTTCTATATCTCTGTGCTTCTAATGGTAGTGGAATTAAACAAAATAATAATCTTAGGATAATTCACACAGCGCCATCTAGACCCAAGTTGAGCTAAAGCTTGTGGTGGTATGGGTACTAGATAACTGATACAAATACATAGATTTATTTCCTAAATACATACATATTATATGTAGAAAACACCCAGACCGATACAAACAATCATACTCATGAATACAAATATGTTGGTAGTTGCGAGGAATCGAACTCCTGACCATCGGATGTAAAGCGGTGTGGTGAACCTCTAAACTACCGAGATCGTTAGTTATTGTTTCAGCTTCGATTATAATCCGTAATATAACTGCTTTTCTCATAGATCGATCCCTCGTCCAATTCAAACGGGGATCGAAATTACGACGGCCTGAGCCGAGGTTCGAACCCCTAGCGGTGCCCTCAGACTAAAGTCAGGTGGGAGTTGGCCTTCAGCCGCTCCATAAGTCCTTCCTTGGTTTGGAGTGCCATCTGCACTCGCCCCTTATCGTCCGGTGAAGCTGTAAAGGGCAGCTGCGGCCAACAGCATTAAAGTAGTCCGAAAAAAAGTAACCAAGTTAAAAGTAATAGACAAATAAAGAGGTATAAAATGGCTATATAGGTATAGAAAGAAGAATGGTGGACAAGAAATCATACAGGTTCGAGCCCCCAGCGGTGCCCTCAGACTAAAGTCGTATCCGTCAGGCGGGAGTTAGCCTTCAGCCGCTCCATAAGTCCTTCCTTTGGTTTGGAGTACCATCTGCACTCGCCCCCTATCGTCCGGTGAAGCTGTAAAGGCCAGCTGCGACAAGCATTAGAGTAGTCCGAAAAAATAAGTGGTTTTAAAAATATTTACGCTTA
Organism: Achroia grisella; assembly: GCF_030625045.1. Lineage (NCBI taxonomy): Eukaryota > Metazoa > Arthropoda > Insecta > Lepidoptera > Pyralidae > Achroia > Achroia grisella. The sequence continues at coordinate 323,977 of NW_026712958.1, forward strand.
TGGGAAGCAAGTCCATTCGCAACGGTACGCTTTTTGTTCCATTGTAGGCTCGTAAATATTATTGCTGCATGCATATTTGAATTCCACGCTGATAATGTCCATATGCTGATAACGCCTATTCTTAACCTACAATAATACCGTTATATGAGAAGCCGTAGAACGAAATACAATGACATTTTTTATTCTGCTGACGGCCTTGGTGGTCCAGCGGTTTAGCGTACCGCTTTACGTCTGATGGTCGCGGGTTCGATTCCTCGTACAGCGAAAACATTTATATTCATGAGTACGATTGTTTGTATCGGTTTACTTGTTTACTATTTTACAAAAAAATATGTCTAATTATTTATATCAGTTGTCTAGTACCCATAACACAAGCTCTGCTTACAGGGACTAGATGGCGCTGTGTTAATTGTCCAGAGTTATATATTTACTATATCAGCATGGGGTTTTTCAATAAGAGTATATGGGGATGCCTATGTCATAGTAGCTTTAGGCATGCAAAGTCTCAGCCCGATCGGTTTAAAATTGACAAAGTTCACACAAACTTTCATCCCCTATTTAATTCCCTTGGGGGTAGAATTAATCAAAATCCTTTCTTAGCGGATGCCTACGTCATAACATCTACCTGCATGCCAAATTTCATCCCGATCCGTCCAGTGGTTTGGGCTGTGCGTTGATAGATCACTATGTCAGTCACCTTTGAGTTATATATATTTAGATAATATAAATCCATGAAATAGTTGAATAAAACTAGCATAATGCGCCGGGCCGTATGCTTGTTTTACCACCGGAGTATGTAGTATAAAAAAAATTGATTGTGACACTCACGTATCTCATAAAACTGGCATGATGGACCGGATTGTTGATCATCCAGCTGTTATTGTTTCATTAATTGATTAATGATCATTAACTACCTAGTGATTAGTATTAATGTATATATATTACGCAGTTAATAATTGACTTATTGCTACAACCTATGACTCATGTTGAATCATTGCATAATACATTGGTTCATAAACATGCGGTCGCGTTACAAATGACAAATATTGAATTTTCCTAAACAATTTCCTCATAGAAATATTCTTCCTGCAGTTAGAAAGAGCATTTCTGTTTTTGTTTATGTTAATTCAAATTGAAAATCAAATTCAAATTCAAATTCAAATTTAAATTCAAATTCAAAGTCAAATTCAATGTCAAATTAAAATTCAAAGTCAAAATCAAATTCAAATTCAAATTGAAAATCAAATTAAAATTCAAATTGAAAATCAAATTCAAATTCAAATTCAAAATCAAATTAAAATTAAAATTCAAATTCAATGTCAAATTCAAAGTCAAATTCAAAATCAAATTCAAAATATCCTTATTCGTGTAGTAGACCTACAGTATAAAAAGGTTTCTTATTGGTCGACAACGCGCACATAACTTTCTATTATTTCAGGCGTCTATAGTATGGTAACCGTTTACCATCAGATGGGCCGTATATGTTTACATATGTATATACCATAACGTATATATACTGTATGGTAACCATACGGTTATCATTTACTGCATTGGTTATTGTATTGTATGTAAAATTCGATGATAACGGAATTTCGTGACAAAAAAATATAATTATTTTCATACAATAAAATATCCTTAATGAATACACATATATATTTTAATTGGTCTTCAAAAACATCTGTTGCCGATCCGCTTACGTTATGGCTTACCTTACCTACATTTCATTGTATCGTTACATAGTATAAAACAAAGTTGCTGTCGCTGTCTGTACGTCCCTATGTATGCTTAAATCTTTAAAACTTTGAGATTTTGAAGCGGATTTTTTTAATAGATAGAGTGATTCAAGAGGAAGGTTTATATGTATAATACATGTACACCCGTGCGAAGCCGGGGTGAGTAGCTGGTTATACATAATTTGTATAGTACCCATAACAGAGAGCTGGCATCTAGATAGAGCTGTGTAAGTGGCACTGAGATTTTATATTAAAGACTAACTTTTGCCCGCGGCTTCGCTCGTGTTAAAATTGAGAAAGTTTCATACACACTTTGAAGCCCTATTTTATCCCCTTGGGGATAGACTTAATCAAAATCCTTTCTTAGCGAATGCCTACGTCATAACATCTACCTGCATGCCAAATTTCAGCCTGATCCGTGCAGTGGTTTGGGCTGTGCGTTGATAGATCACTACGTCAGTCACCTTTGAGTTATATATATTTTTTTCTCTTTATTTTGGCAACAAATAGTCGTTATAAAAACATATAAATATACTAATAAAAGCAATTTTTACAATAGACATTGAGTGCTGAAAATTTTTTACTTAATTTTAGTGAGCCTAGTGAACTAAAAGGTAAATAAAAACAAAACAATACAACTACAAAGAAAATTAATAAGAATATTGCAGTACAAACATTATAATAACAAAAATAAAAAAAGGCTTACTTTAGTATTTCGAATAGTTACTTTCTGTATGTAACTAAGGTGCAACAAAACGGGTCCAAGTCAACAAACTTTGTGTTATACATATTGACGGAACGGGGGTATATAGCAATTACTGGTATAGTTCTTTTTAAATCGTGGTGGAACCAACATGTTACTGGAGCGTCGAGAGATTAGATAGTTCAAATTCAAAATATCTTTATTCATGTAGGTCTATTACAGACTCTTATGATATGTCAAATCTACCGTCAGTTCGGAATGATTTCGAGATGAGAAGAAGTGACAAGAAACTCAGCTCGTATTTTTTTTTAATGTTGTACATATTTACAATAATACTATTTCATTTAAATTCAAATTTGGGAGAATAGAGTGACCACCAGCATATCCTATATAAAAAAAAATCAAAATATCTAATCAGTGTTCGCAACCTAAACAGATCCCACAAGCAGCACTCAACCATATTAGAGGGAGCACATCGACCCGGCCCACCACGCCGCCACAAGTTTGAACTGTATAGCGAGCATGACTGTTTCAAGTTACTCCACTACGTCATTTATATTATTTACAGCATTAACTGTACCAATCACAGTTTTCATTATTAGTATTTTATATAAGATATATATAAAATATATAAAATTCTCGTGTCACAGTTTTCGTTCCCATACTCCTCCGAAACGGCTTGACCGATTCTCATGAAATTTTGTGAGCGTATTGAGTAGGTCTGAGAATCGGCCAACATCTATTTTTCAACCCCCTAAATGTTAGGGGTAGTCAACCACATTTTTTATTTATTTTTTTTAGACAAAATTTTTAGTTTCTATTTTTTTTTTAAATACATACAATCCTAAATTTTCACCCTTCTATCATCAACCCCTATTTTTTTATAGCGTTATTAATTTATATGGCAATCAACGTTTGCCGAGACAGGTAGTATATACATATACCTACATTTTACCTTATTTCAACTGAAAATTTCATAACTTAACAAATAACATAAATTACCTCGAAACTCAATGCGAGATGAGATATTTAAATACCCACTCGAAGTGTTTCATCTGCGAGTAAATATTCTGAAGTTTGAAACTATCTTCAATTTCTATGCAAATCGGTTTAACCTTAGAAAATGTTTTCGCCAAGATTGCACATTTTGGCTCCCGACCAATATAAACAGAGCACGTGTATGCTGTAGACGTACCTTATAAAGCCTTTTTTTTATAACACAGTGGACAAGCGAGCATGCGGCTCACCTGATGGTAAGTGATTACCGCCGCCCATGAGCACCCGCAACACCAGGGGAATTGCAAGTACGTTGTCGGCCTTTTAAAAAGGAATAAGCTCTTTTCTTGAAGGTTTCAATATCGTATCGGTTCGGAAATACCATTGCTGGAAGGTGATTCCACAATGTGGTTGTGCGAAGCCTGCTGGAAAGACAAAAGACTGAGGTAGAACATTGGTAAGTTATGGAAATCACTGGCAGGAATAACTACACGATAGGGGTATGGTATGCTCAGTCTATGTAATATTATATTATCTGTGGTCTAAACTAACCTTATTATTAACGAGGCAGTTAGTATGGATGGATGTTTGTTACTCTTTCACGCAATAACTACTGAACGTACTGTGATGAATCTTTATAGAAATATAGCTTATGCATCAAAATAACACAATAATAATAATCTCAGGACAATTCACACAGCGCCATCTAGACCCAAGTTGAGCTAGCTAAAGCTAGTGTTGTGTTATATATAGAAAACACCCAGACCGATACAAACAATCATGTTCATGAATACAAATGTTTGCACTGTGCCAGGAATCAAACCCGCGACCATCGGAAGTAAAGCGGTCTGGTAAACTGCTAGATCACCGATGGTATAGAATTATTATTAACTAACTGTGTAACATTTATTTAAAAAAAATGTTCATTTTAATACTTTCAAAATTTCATGATGATCTGTTCAGTAGTTTTTGCGTGAAAGCGTAACAAACATAGCTACTTTCACATCTATAATATTAGTGAGGTTTATTTGGTTTTAGAATATTAAAATCGATTCATAAACCGTACTTGTTCCATAATCGATATTTGACATCCCTAGTTATAAAATACTTTAAATTTAATTATAATGAAATTTCGCATTGGGTATGTTATATCTAACAGACCTTGAGAAGTTCTCCTTTGTGGTAACTTCACAAAGATAAGCTTTGCATTAACTTGCAGATAAACTTGTATATCTGAACCGTCTAATTAAAAATACTAAGAGTACACTCGTCCCGGCTTCGCACGGGTGTACATGTATTATACATATAAACCTTCCTTTTGAATCACTCTATGTATTAAAGAAAACCACTTCAAAATTCGTTGCGCAGTTTTAAAGATTTAAGCATACATAGGATAGGGACGGACAGACGGCGACAGCGACTTGTTTTATACTATGTAATGAAGCTATAATTATTTTATGTGTATTACTGCAAAGTTTCATCAAAATCCGTTCAGTAGTTTTTACATGAAAGAGTAACAAACATCCACTCATACTCGTAAACTTTTGCATTTTGAAAAGAATTGCGATACTGAAGTGGCAATGGGCAGGGCACATAGCTCGTAGGACAGATGGCAGTTGGGGCAATAAAGTCCTCGAGTGGCGACCACGGACCGGAAGACGCAGCGCGGGAAGGGGAAGCAAGGTGGACCGAAAATCTGGTCAAGATCGCTGGAAGGCGATGGGGAAGGTTTATGTCCAGCAGTGGACGTCTTCCGGGCCGAGATAATGATGATGAGTAGTACCCACACCGAGAATCCATGGAATGCTAAAGAGATTTCTGACTCCCTTGGTTTTTATATATGTAAGAATAATTATAATGACAACGTCAAGATCGCTGGAAGGCGATGCCCAGCAGCAGTTGACGTCTTCCGGGCCGAGATGATGATGATGAGTAGTACCCACATCGAGAATCCACGGAATGCTAAAGAGATTTCTGACTCCGTTGGTTTTTATTTCCTAGTAGTTTCATATGTAAGAATAATTATGATGACAACTCAGGCTTTGAAGCCGGCTACTGGAAGAGAAACCCCAAGTAGCGCCCGTGACTTGTGACACTTGTGTAGGTTTGAAAGGCCCTTTTAGAATGCATTAACACTCACCTTCACTACTTGTAATTTTCCCCCAGGCCCAACTAAATCCGGGATAAACCCATTTCTAATACAATTCACTTTAATATCCAAAACACAACCGGCACGCTCTGCGCTCGTCGACTGAATGCCGCGGCTCACCCAACGAAAGAGGATTATTCAACTACCGACCTCCGTATTTATAGACCGAAGTCAGTGTAGTAGGGAGAGAAGCGGGATAATGGTTATCTTATGACAAATAACTTAGTTCGGTTTATAAATACTAGATGGCGTTATTAACAATATTTGTAATAATCTTTACATTGGGTACTTCATTAGTACTAAACACAAACTACCTTCTTCTAATATCTTTTTAAAATATCGGATTTTTCTACAATATTGTGAACTCGAACATATATAACTATCGTCAGTCGTTGTTGTACATTGATTTTTGGCAAGTAGGTAACGACGAGTGGGCGAGCTCTGTGAAACCTGACAAGACACGAATTTGACCGACATATATTATCACAAGGATTGTCACGTGGGTTTACATGCCATTTAATTTAAAAGAAATGCCGGTTAACCTATCCGAAAGTCATTGTGTTGGATAACATGGTTATACTATTATTCTTGCTTAATAGGTAATTCAATTGAGTTTCTTGCCAGTTCTTTTCAATTGGCTCTATATACAGAACTGGACGGTAGGGAAAAAAGCTGCTAAAATGTATAAATGATTTTTGAATTTGATTGAAATTTAACGCAGGTGAAGCCGGCGGGCAGAGCTAGTAATAGAAATAGAAATAATCTTTATTCAAATAAACTCAAGCACTTTTGAATAGTTATATTTTGATTCTACCACTCATTTGGAATTTCATCACAAGAAGAATGAGCAAGAAACTTGTGTGTTGCTGGACAGTAGGGAAAAAATTATGATATAAAAAATTTTACGTTCATAAGCGGCTAAAATGTCGTTCATGAATAAATGATTTTTTAATTTGAATTTGCTGAAAATTTATTATGTCTTATCTATTTCTGAGAGTCGTTGCTTGATGTTTTTTTTTTAATAAAAAAACTTGTAAGATTTCTTTAAGAATTGGAGTAAAGTAATGTACTATCGATTTAAGATTCTCGTGTCAAAATTTTTGTAGCAAAAGCTGAGACTTAGCTCAGAATAGGTACAGTATTTTTCATACTCCCAAATAATGAGTATGTTTTATACCAACATTTTTTTTTATTTTATTGTGACATTGAAAGTGATTTTAAGTAATTTATGATTCAACCCTAAATTTTCACCCTTACACCATCAACCTTTATTTTTAATAAGGATATTAGTACTTCAATTTATATGGCAAAACAACTTTTTCTGAGTTAACTAGCAATATATATTAAAAAAAAAATCAAAATTCAAAATATTTTTATTCATGTAGGTCTATTACAGACTCTTATGATATGTCAAATCTACCGTCAGTTCGGAATGATATCGAGATGAGAAGAACTGACAAGAAACTCAGCTCGTATTCTTTTCAAATAATAGTGGAACATGTTTATAATAATACACAGTCATTAAAATTCAAATTTGGGAGAATATAGTGACCACCAGCATACGCATTGCGATATAAAGAACAAAAAATTTAATCAGTGTTCACAACCTGAACAGACCAGTCCCCACAAGCAGCACCCGTTCACGAGTATGACGTATGAGCCAGCCATATAACATGTAATGTCTAATAAATATATAATGACCCAAGTTATTTTTTTAAAACCTGGTAGTTACATACACAACTTTTATGAGATATCTAGTAATATAACAAATGTAACAAGTTTTTTTTAAACTGGTAGTTACAGATACTACCAGTAACAAACACACAAACAAACAGTTTAACACTATATTGCCTGCCTGGCACAGATTCGTCCGCGTCACATTACAGATTGGAAGCTCACAAACATAAATTTTCTTGATTTTTTAAGCATTATTGTAAAAAACTAACCGTGTAATACTGGTAGAGGTTACTATAATCTAATCTATATAATATAATCTAATAATAAATATTACAAACTAATAAACTAATTAATTGAAAATGTGATTCATTTATATCGAGTCGAAGTGACCTTATAATATTACTATAGACTTGCTGTACCCGTGACTTCGTCCGCGTGGAATTTAACTTTATTTTTCTAAAACAAAAGATATAATTAGTCTAAGTTACTCCTTATTACATCAGCTACCTGCCTATAAAAGTCCCGACAAAATCGGTCCAGCCATTTCAGACAGACAGACAGACAAAAATTGTAAAAAATGATATTTTGGTGTATGTACCGTATTTATATTCATATGCATGTAAAAAACGGTTATTACAAACACTACAATTTTATTTATATGTATAGATTTATACAAGGTGACCAGCGCGACTTCGTCTGCGTTTCATTTCCCCACCTTTTGTAATACTTTTCATTGCAGCTCCGCTCCTATTGGTCGTAGCATAATATTATATACTAGGGGGAAAGGGGATTGTTAGTAATGTGGGTTGATAACCCCATTGCTAGCAATGTACGTCAGGTCGACCTCCACGCGGTTCCCCCTGGAAACCATCGTAACAAATTCCTGGTGAGCTTGTTACGATGGGCTAACTGACCTGACCTCACGCTCATCTTATCATCTTCCACTGGTGCCCCGCCAGCGTAAATCGTTAGCGCAGGTAGGTGCACCATTCCATTGTCATCCAAAAAAAAAAATATATTATATACTTTTGCCACGATGGGCTGACTGACCTGACCTCATGCTCATCTTATCATCCTCCACTGGTGCCCCGCCAGCGTAGACCGTTAGCGCAGGCGGGTGCACCATTCCATTATCATACACAAAAAAAAAATTATATACTTTATAATCTTCCACGACAAATGGACTATCCAACACAAAAACATTTTTTCAATTCGAACCAATAGTTCCTGAGATTAGCGCGTTCAAACAAACAAACTCTGTGACGACCTCGGTGGTCTAGCGGTCTAGCACACCGCTTTACGACCGATGGTCGCGGGTTCGATTCCTCGCACGGCACAAACATTTGTATTCATGAGTATGATTGTTTGTATCGGTCTGGGTGTTTTCTATGTATAATATGTATGTATTTACAAAAAAAAAACAATGGATCATCAGTTATCTAGTAGCCATAACACAAGCTTTAGGTAGCTTAACTTGGTTCTAGATGGCGCTGTGTGAATTGTATGTAAGTCCGTTTGGTCAAAAAAAAAAAAAGAGATAAGAAAAATAAAAAAACTCTTCAGCTTCATAATATTAGTATAGATATGTAATATTATGTTATCTGTGGTATAGATAAACATGTCAGGTCGGTTTTGCTAAAAGATTTTACGAAATGCCGTGCAGTGTCCGGCTTCAGAATAGCACTAACCTCAACAACGGACTAGGGTGTCGTAAAAGGCGACTAAAGTCCACTAGCGAGCGTTTTCATCTTTTACGCTTTGCTACAGGGGAGATGGGCCTCTAAGCATTGTGCTGCAACTCATCTAAGAGAAGGAAAACTCTGAAATTAAACCCGGAACGAAACCTCCGTCAGGCGCTATTAGGGTTCAACCCAAAGTATGCGGCAGGTTTCTGCAGCCGATCTGGCTCCACACGTATTGGCTTGCCTTTCCTGTGGGTATCAGCTGGTGAGGCAGAGAGGGTAATACAGGTCCTGGGCAACCCTGTGTTTCCTTAACTCCGTCCTAGGCGGCGTAGTCTGTGGAGAGGTCACTCTACCCACATTGGCATTGCTTTGTGGTTAACAACACGGAAAGTGGCAGTTACCGGTTATAAGTCCTCACATATGGGCGTAAGTGTGGACGCCAGGGGTCACTTTCGACAGTGGGAGAGCCCATCGAAGGCTCACTGTTCGTTACCGCCCGCTTCAAGCCGGGCAGCCCCCGGTCAATAAGGTACGTTCCGTCCCGTCGCTGGTCTGTTCCTTTAGGGTGTAGGGAGCACTAGCAGATGGCTAGACGGCTGGCGACGATAATTGTTGCACCTGTTAAACAGAACAACAGTAAAACACTGCCCCGCCAATCCATGCGCATTGCTACATGGAATGTCCGTACTATGAGGACAGGCCTCCCGGATACCTGTGGAGGGTCACAATCATATTGCGCACAAGATCTGCGTAAAACTGCTTTGATTGATGCAGAGCTAAGTAGACTAAACATCTCAGTCTGTGCTTTACAAGAGACCAGGCTTCCAGACGATGGCTCATTGCGCGAGTCTACTTATACATTCTTCTGGAAGGGAAAAGAGTCCTCAGATGTTCGCGAACACGGAGTGGGTTTTGCGATCCGCAACGATTTACTGTCCGCCATCGAGAACCCACGCGGCATTTCTGAACGCATTATGGTCTTGAGACTCAATAGCAGTTGCGGTTCTATTACTATTATTTCCGCTTATGCTCCGACTTTAATATCTACGGACGAGTCAAAAGATCGATTCTATAACCAACTGAGGGAGACAGTAAAGAATGTCAATCGAGGCGATCGCCTTTATATTTTAGGCGACTTCAATGCCCGTGTTGGCGGAGATTATTCCGCATGGCCGAATTGTATTGGTTACCATGGCATTGGCAAGCTGAATGAAAATGGTCAACGGTTACTCGAGTTTTGCTCCGAATACTCGCTGTGTGTAACTAATACATATTTCAAGGGTAAAACGTCGCGTAAAGTCTCTTGGAAACATCCGAGATCTGGTCATTGGCATCAACTGGATATAGTACTTTCCAGAAGCAAAAATCTTCGTGATATTCTCCACACACGTTCCTTCCATAGTGCCGACTGCAACACCGACCACTCACTGGTAGCGGCACACATAGCCTTCACTCCCAAGAGGATACAGTCGTCCAAGGTGCCGGGTAGAAGAAAGCTAAATCTTTCTAATATCAGGAATGACGAATGTGTCCAAAAATTTGAGTGTTTGGCAAATGAAATGCTTGCTGCATGGGACGGTAGTGCACCTATAAATGTTGAGTGGAATAACGTCAGAAAACTACTCACTGAGAGCGCCGGCGAGGTTTTCGGTTATCAGAAAACCAAATCTCACGACTGGTTCGCGGAAAATGTCGAGCACCTTCAACCATTGCTGGACTCAAAGCGTAACGCTGCCCTTAGGCATCGCTTGAATCCCAGTACGGACACCGACAAAGCGCTTCGAGCTACAAAGGCGGCTCTTCAACGGAGTGCACGGTACTATGCCAACTTATACTGGTCGGAACTTGGCCGCACCATTCAAACCTGTGCAGATGGAGGGGACATCGGTGGTGTCTATGAGGGTGTCAAACGGGCCCTTGGACCTATTAAAAAGAAGTCAGCACCTCTTAAGGACGCGAATGGTTTTATTATAACCGACAACCAAAAACAGCTCGAACGCTGGGTTGAGCATTACACCGGGCTCTACTCACGTCCTGTATACTTACAGCCAGAGGCAGTGCTGAGTATGCCGAAAATGGATGTTTGGACCGAACTGGATGATCCACCGTCCTTAGAGGATTTCATCGTGGCTGTCAATCAGCTTAAACGCGGAAAGAGTCCCGGAAAAGATGGCACCCAGGCTGAAATAATTAAACTCGAATGCGCGAAACCAATCCTGCGGAATCTTTTGTTGAAGTGCTGGGAAGCGGGTGATGTGCCACAGGATATGCGAGATGCCAACATCATAACACTATACAAAGGGAAAGGTGACCGCGGCGACTGCAACTGCTACCGTGGTATATCCCTTCTGAGTATAGTTGGCAAGCTTTTTGGACGTGTTATTCTATGTAGACTCCAAAAGCTTGCGGCGCGCATTTACCCAGAGACACAGTGCGGGTTCCGTTCTCAGCGTTCCACAGTAGATATGATCTTTACACTCAGGCAATGGCAAGAAAAGTGTAGAGAGCAGAATACTCCCCTGTTTGTGGCTTTCGTTGACCTCAACAAAGCTTTTGACACGGTTAGCAGGGAGGGTTTGTACTCGGCGCTGGGGAGCATTGGGTGTCCACCTAAACTACTGAGCCTCATTAAATCTTTCCACGAGGATATGAGGGGCACCATAGTTTTTAACGGCCAGTCGTCTGAATCGTTTGACGTTCGCAGAGGTGTGCGGCAGGGCTGCGTCTTGGCTCCCACCCTGTTTGGAATATATTTCTCGCTCCTGATATACACAGCATTCGGCGATGACCACCAGGGTATCCATCTGCATACAAGGACCGACGGAAATATGTTCAACATCTCTCTCCTCAAATCTAAGAGAAACCGCGAGGACCTTTTCGTAGATAGTCTTCTCTTTGCCGATGACGCCGCCTTTGTAGCCAATTCTGCAGCTGAGCTTCAATCTATGTTGGACAAATTTTCTCAGGCCTGCTCCCTGTACGCCATGTATGTTAACACCAAGAAGACAGTTGTGCTAACACAAGGCATTCAAGAAGCCCCTTTAATTTCTTTAAATGGCACGCTGTTAGAGGTAGTTGACAGGTTTTGCTACTTAGGGTCGACCGTGTCAAACAATCTCTCGCTTGAAGCGGAGATCGACTCACGTATTGGCAAGGCGGCAACTATGTTTGGGAGGCTTAGTACGCGAGTATGGTACAACAAATACCTGACTATCAAGACCAAGATGGTAGTCTTTCAGGCTTCCATACTAAGCATTCTCCTATATGGAGCCGAGACCTGGACAACGTATGCAAAACAAGAGAGTCGATTAAACACTTTTTACATGCGTTGTCTACGCAAAATTTTGGGCATTTCATGGCGTGACAGGGTAACCAACGAGAGGATTCTAGAAATCGCACAGCTGCCTAGTTTGACAGCATTTCTTAAACAGAAGCGCCTACGTTGGCTAGGGCACGTGCACAGAATGGAACCCTCTCGTTTACCACGACGCGTTCTGCTCGGTGCAATAGCGAATGCAAAGAGAGATGTAGGGAGGCCTTTGCTTCGCTTTAAGGATTGCGCCAAACGTGACATGGCCACTTTTCAAATAGACCACCGTAGCTGGGAAAAGCTCGCAACCAATAGATCAGATTGGCGCAAACGCGTAATGGAGGGTCGAAGGGTTTGCGATGATGCCTGGCTTCAAAGGCTTGCTGACAAGAGACGGAAGCGCCACCTAGGCGGCTCAGTACAGACTACTGCCGATAGTTTCCCTTGTCGGGCCTGTGGTAGGCCATGCCGTTCTCGTATCGGTTTATACAGCCACGAAAAAAGCTGTTCACGGACCATTACGCCATAAATCGTCTATAATAGACGCATAGGCCATTATATATACAAGTGAGGTAGCCATATGACTGTGGACCGAGCTTGGTGTGCAGGTAAAATTATTGGCAATTTTGCAAGCTGACAACAATATGGGAACAGATCCCTATGTTATGGATATGAAATTTCAGATACGGATAGGTTTCGGATATACGAATGATTATTATACCGGATACAGATACGGATGCGGATATGAAATTATTTCGGATTATCCGTTAGTTTCGGATAATTTCGGTTACGGATATTAATTTTTTAAGGAATTCCAAAAGTAAAATACAAATCTAAATATACATAACTCAAAGGTGACTGACATAGAGATCTATCAACGCACAGCCCAAACCACTGGACGGATCGGGCTGAAATTTGGCATGCAGGTAGATGTTATGACGAAGGCATCCGCTAAGAAAGGATTTTGATAATTTCCACCCCTAAGGGGATAAAATAAGGGATGAAAGTTTGTATAAATCTAAGATTGATTGAACTGAAACTAAAGTTCGCTTAGATAGGATTTTGATAATATTAACCCCCATGGGGATAAAATAAGGGATGATGCAAGATGTAAATGTATTAGTTTGAACGTATCAGTACCTAATGGAACGAATAAATTAAGACGAACAAAATAATTTTTAGTTCTTTAGGCTATTATTATTTTAGAAAAGTAAAGTTAAATTCCACGTGGACGAAGTCGCTGGAATAGCTAGTATATTATAATATACATCTCGTTACATATCAATCTATATATAATCATATACTATATGTATATGATTCATGAGAATTGCATTTATCTATACATTATGATAGTCCTTACTCCTTACTAATATTATAAATGCGAAAGTAACTCTGTCTGTCTGTCTCGCTTTCACGCCAAAACTACAGAACCGATATAAATGAATTTAGTACACAGATAGTCTAGAACCTGAGAAAGGACATATGCTACTTTTTAATCGGAAAAAAAGGGTTGTTAGGGGTTGAAAGCTCCCCATTAAAAAGTAGTCTATGTCCTTCCTCAGGTTCTAGACTATCTGTGTACCAAATTCAATTTAAATCGGTTCAGTAATTTTGGCGGGAAAGCGAGACAGACAGACAGAGTTACTTTTGCATTTATAATATTAGTAATAATTATCATAATGTGAAAGGTTATGTGGAAGTATCAACAATTTACGCGGACGAAGTCGCGGGCACGTCTATGGACGGACAGACAGCGACAGCGACTTTATTTTATACTATGTAATGATTTCCCTAACCTAGAGATTATTGAAGTCCTGAGTTAGATTTGTCATATATCACGAAGGTGGAAATCAAGCATACGGCTCATCTGATGGTAAATGTGTACCTGGTTTTGTAAGTAAAGTAATGTTTGTGACAATATCAACGTAATCTATGATTCCATCGGTCAGAACAACTTCAATAATTCATATTGTTTCGTTCAAGGGTATTGTAATGGTGACCTTGCTTAGTTAGGAAACTATTGACTATATGTTATGGTTCCCTCCGATCGATCCACCATCCAAATCAAACGGGGATCGAAATTACGACGGCCTGAGCCGAGGTTCGAACCCCTAGCTGTGCCCTAAGACTGGAAGGCGGGAGTTCAATTCAAACGGGGATCGAAATTACGACGGCCTGAGCCGAGGTTCGAACCCCTAGCTGTGTCCTCAGACTAAATTCAATTCAAACGGGGATCGAAATTACGACGGCCTGAGCCGAGGTTCGAACCCCTAGCTGTGCCCTAAGACTAGAAGGCGGGAGTTGGCCTTCAGCCGCTCCATAAGTCCTTCCTTTGGTTTGGAGTGCATCTGCACTCGCCCCCTATCGTCCGGTGAAGCTGTAAAGGCCAGCTGCGGTCAACAGCATTAGAGTAGTCCAAAATAAAAATGTTTTGATATAATTATCTTCTTTACATACAACAAAATCTACTTTTCTGTGCATACATATGAAATAAATAATAATGCTGGTCCCCCAGCGATCGAAACTCGACCATAATAAAAATACAATAAGATCTTTGAACCTGTAATAACAAATAAATAAAAGAGTATATAAAACATATAAATCTTATTCGGACATATAATGATATGACGACCTCGGTGGTCTAGCGGTCTAGCACACCGCTTTACGTCTGATGGTCGCGGGATCGATTCCTCGCACGGCACAAATATTTGTATTCATGAGTATGATTGTTTGTATCGGTCTGGGTATTTTCTATGTATAATATGACTTACGAAAAAAAATATCTATGTATTTGTATCAGTTGTCTAGTAGACAGAACACAAGCTTTAGCTAGCTTAACTTGGGTCTAGATGGCGCTGTGTGAATTGTCCTGAGATTATTATTATTCAATATTTATTTTGTATATATCTACTTAAAGCATTCCTTATGCATAATTTTAAAACAATAACAGCATCTTTTCTTTCTTTCTTTCTTTCATCTTGCTCTTCTTGCTGTACTGCTCTATATCATTACATAGTATAAAACAAAATCGCGGTCGCTGTCTATCCGTCCTTATGTATGCTTAAATCTTTAAAACTACACAACGGATTTTGAAGCGGTTCTTTTTAATAGATAGTGATTCAAGAGGAAGGTTTATATGTATAATACATGTACACCCATGCGAAGCCGGGGCGGTTCACTAGTTATATATATCTCTACATATAATATATATTTATTTACCATTTACAGGTAAGAGGGTAAGTAAATAAGCTCCAATTATTACATTGTTATACGGAGAGTTTCGCTAATGCCCAGAAACGGAGGTAACAAAGCCGGCTGACATACTGCAATTGTTTCGTCGGCCACAATACAGCTCCCAAATACACGTAACTAAGAGAACTACTTTCGTCAGGTAAGCTGGAATTATATGGACTTTGCACAAGTAGGCACACCGTTTTACTTGATGGTCGCGGGTTCGATTCCTCGCATGGTGGAATTTGTATTCATAAGTATGATTGTTTGTATTCGTCTGTGTTTTCTATGTATATCATGTGCTAGCTACTCGCCCCGGTTTCGCCTGGGTGTACATGTATTATATACATAAACCTTCCTCTTAAATCACTCTATCTATTAAAAAAAGTTCAAAATCCGTTGCGTAGTTTTAATGATTTAAGCATACATAGGGCTGGACAGACAGCGACGGCGACTTTGTTTTATACTATGTAATAATGATGTATTTACAAAAAAAAGTATTGAAGTAAGTTTTTATATCAGTTGTCTAGTACCCATAACCCAAGTTAATGTGGGACTAGATGGCGCTGTGTTAGTTCCCCAGGGTTGTTAGGGTTATTTATTACTTACTAGCTGTTCCCGCGACTTCGTCCGCGTGGATTTTAACTTTATTCTAAATTTTTTTCTAAAATTAAAGTAGCCTAAGTTACTCTTTACTACATCAGCTACCTGCTAATAAAAGTCCCGTCAAAATCGGTCCAGCCATTTCTGAGATTAGCCGGAACAAACAGATCGGACTGACAAAAATTGTAAAAAATGTTATTTCGGTGTATGTACCGCATTTATATTCAGATGCATGTAGTAAAAATCGGTTATTTCAATATTACAAACAGACAGTCTAATTTTATTTATATGTAATGTATTATATATACAGATATTGTAGATGGTTAAAAATATAAATATAATGATATTCAGGCATGATATCAGATAACCTATGAACTGTTGTGACGCGTTGTCTTTGTTGAACAACAACGCTGTTGGCACAATGCTCGGCTGTCGTACTGGCATGATAATGTTGTATTACAGTGTCATACATACATACATACATATACTAGGGATGTGAACATATATTTGACTAGCTGTCCTGCGCAATTTCGTCTGCGATTAAATAATAATCTTAGGACAATTCACACAGCGCCATCTAGTCCCAAGTTAAGCTAGCTGAAACTTGTGTTATGGGTACTAGATAACTTATACAAATACATAGATTTTCGTAAATACATATAGAATAGAAAATACCCAGACTGATACAAATCATACTTAGAAATACAAATGTTTGCACCGTGCGAGGAATCGAACCCGCGACCATCGGATGTAAAGCGGTGTGCTAGACCGCTATACCAGTGAGGCCGTCAAATATGATATATGAAAATATTATTGACTAGCTGTACTACGCAACTTCGTCTGTGTATTACTGTGTCATACATACATATACTAGGGATGTGAACATATATTCGACTGATGTCCCGCGCAATTTTGTCAGCGATATATTTTCCCCGTTTTTGCAATTTTCATTGCAGCTCTGTACGTATTGGTTGTAGTGTGGTTTTTTATAACACATTAAATTCTTAAATAAATGGACTATCCAACACTAAAAGAATTATCAAAATCGGTTCAGTAAATATAGAGCTTACTTTCTACAACTGCACAAAATTATTTCATAATATTAGTATAGCTATTTATTATTCAATAAAAAATCTATTTATAATATTTTTTAAATGACTACGTTTTACATCTATTTCACCCTAATTTACTAAAAAAAAACCATACTACTTCAATCATACTACTTCAAGAGAGCCAAAACTAGGGTTGAACAAAATAATCTATTAATTTTGTACAACCCTAGTTTTGGTTTCCTTGAGGTAGTACCTTATATAGGTAGAAGTAGTATAGTTTTGGTCCTAGTTTTTTTATGAAGAAATCTATTTTTATACTAACTAAAAAAATATTCAGGTTTTTTGTACAAGATGTCACATCTCTAATATGTACCCGGAACCGAGTCTGCACGAGTTGCGAGTGTGACCATGAGTGTGGCGAAGAAATATAGTCCATCACAAGCAAGTTAAGTTTCGTGATAAACAAATTAATGTACGCATCAAATTAAACATTGATAGCGTCGTGATCCAGTGGTTTTTTTATGTATGATAATGGAATGGTGCACCCGCCTGCGCTAACGGTTTACGCTGGCGGAGCACCAGTGGAGGATGATAAGATGAACATGAGGTCAGGTCAGTTAGCCCATCGTGACAAATTCATCAGGAATTTATCACGATGGTTCCCAGGGGGAATCCATAAGGCTATAAGCTATAAAAGACTATATTATTTTTTTTGACAATAGTTGTTCATGCACGGGATTTTCATTTAATGTTAGACATAGACACCTATATAAATATACATTGTAAATAAACTAGCTTTTAAAAAAAAGTAATTCAATTGAGTTTCTTGCCAGTTTTTTTCAAATGGATCTATATACCGAACTGGACGGTAGGGAAAAATGCGGCTAAAATGTCCTACATGAATAAATTATTTTTTAATTTGAAATTTGAATTTGAATAGAAAATTAACGTGGGTGAAACCGTGGACAGAGCTAGTGTATACGTAAATAGTTACTATGTTTAGAATAATTATTTGTGTTATATTTTTAGATTCAATGACATTCTGACCTCTGAGATTATGATAATGTGGATAATCTGCATATCATATGGTAATACACTCTACGTATATACATACATATATATAAATCTATACATATAAATAAAATTAGTGTCTGTTTGTAATATTAAAATAACCGTTTTTTACTACATGCAAATGAATATAAATACGGTACATACACCAAAAAAAACATTTTTTACAATTTAGACTGTGTCTGTTTGTTCCGGCTAATCTTTGAAATGGCTGGACCGATTTGAACGGGACACTTATTGGCAGGTAGCTGATGTAATAAGGAGTACCTTATTACATCAGCTACCTGCTATTTCAAAGATTAGCTGAACAAACAGACAGACAAGCTTCCTGCCTTTTTCTAAAATAAAGTTAAATTCCACGAGGACGAAGTCGCGGGAACAGCTAGTTAAAAATAAATATAACGTGGTAACATCCTGTGATTTTTATGAATTGTGAAAATCTCTTAAACTACACAACAGATTTTAATGTAATTTTAGCAATAGATAGAGTAATTCAAGAGGAAGGTTTTTGTATAATACATGTATACCCGTGCGATGCCGGGCGAGTATCTAGTTTTATATAAAGAAAACTATGTTCAATAATAAATTATTTATCTATCTATCTATCTAATACTGACAATTAAGTTTTTTTCTATCATCTACGGATCATTTCTTTTTGACAATTCACACAGCGCCATTTAGACCCAAATTAAGCTAGCAAAAGCTTGTGTTATGGGCACTGAGAACTGATACAATTACATAGATATGTTTTTTTGTAAATACATACATATTATACATAGCAAATACCCAGTCCGATACAAACTTATAATCACGAATACATATATTTGTACCGTTCGCGGCCTTTAATGTCTCTAACATTTTGTCAACATTGCAACTACAATATATATCTCAAAGCAAGAATAGAATAGGAAATCATTTATTAAAAAAAAATTAATATAAGCACTTTTGAATAGTCAACAATTTTTTTGTAAATCTACCGCTTATTCGGAAAGCTGTCTCATCACGAGAAGAATAAGCAAGAAACTTGTGTGTTGCTCTTTTAAACAATCCTTGTAAGTTCACGTTTTACAAGTCGAAACGTGTGAATACAAACTACCAACCAGCACTAATTCATTTAGGCTCAAATATAAAAACACAATCGGTCTTATTACAAAAAATCTATTAATTTAATTTAGTTAAGCCTTATTTCAAATCTTATATTAAACAATTTTTGTGTAAGAAAGCCTATTACAGGATAGACGAATTCATAGACGACAACATATCAAGTAAATAATTAGTTTATTAGCATACAACGTTATAATTTGTTTATCTCATTGCTTTCTTGATTCGATTATTTTAGAAATATGAAAGCGTAGCGGGTTTTGTATTAATTGCCGCATGCATTCTTATGTGAAATGTGAATACTATAAACATCAGATGGCAATTGTGAGTAGCTATGACGTGGTCTGGTGTTTTGAGTAGTCATGCTCACTAAAATGTCCAGACTTGTGGCGGCGTGGTGGGCCGGGTCATTGGGCTCCCTAAAATATGGTCGAGCGCAGTGATGGCTGGCTCATCCGTCATACTCGTGAACGGGTGCTGCTTGTAGGGACTGGTCTGCTCTAATCACTATGACTAATTTCCTCTTATTAACTGTTTAACCAGTTGGTTATGTATTCAATATTTTTTGTTTTTGAGTATTTAATTGAATTAGTGCTAATCGGTGGTTTGTATTCACACACTTAAACTTAAATTGTAAGTAAGAATAAATTATTTAAAAGAGCAACACACAAGTTTCTTGCTTGTTCTTCTTGTGATGAGACAGCATTCCGAATGAGCGGTAGATTAAAAAAAAATGTTATGACTATTCAAAAGTGCTTCAATGTAAGTTTATTTGAATAAATGATTTCTATTCTTTCTATTCTATTCTATTCAAAACACAACAACTTACAATACAATATTTAAACATGCAGTTTGACTTTTTGTATTTAGACCACTGTTAAACTAGGGGCATCGCAGGTCTAACTTAACTTTAGACCAGAGACGAATCACGGTTTAGAGATAAACTTCATTTTGTAATAAGGAATACTTTGGTCAATGGTTCATTACTAGTGCTGAACAAGATTTATCTTTTTGTAATAAGACAGAATAAGATTAAATCAGTCGTAGTGATAAGAGCAAGCTCCTGCCGGAAAAATTAGGTGAGACAGATGATACACGCCGAAGACATTGTCTCTGTCTAGCAAAATAAACATTACAATATGCAGATTCTTTCACGTTATACTCTCGTGAGAAGAGCACCTTTTAGGTAAATGTACCATCCCTATATCAGACACAATGCTTGTAATTCAGAGTGTTTTAGTATAAAAGGAAATATCTCACAAGGAAAATGTTTTGGCGCGCTTTTGGGCTAGAGTTGAACATACCACAGATATAAATTATGGAACAGAAAAGTCTAAGTGTCGCATACTGTCGTTTACTCCTTCTGCGCGTTTTCTAAAAACATAAAAACAAATAAAATTGTTTGTAAGCCGTCACACTGCCTTTCCTTGGACCCTTCCCCTGCACAATATGGACATGATCATTCCCCGCCGTCTAACGAGTGAAACAACCACCACATGCGTCAGTAAACAAAAGGAGCTCCTTAAATATTAAAACAAACTGTATTTGTGTCGCTAGTGTGGTGTAGTTTGGCTGAAAAACTCAAGTGCTTCACGTCGCCGATGCAGTTCATCTATAAACTATAATTTTGTGCAATTTGGGTGAGTTCCTTATTTCCCTTTCCTTCGATCAGTGCAGTATGACTACAAAATTCATCACCTTCTAAAACCCATAGAGGCTAAGACGGCTTGGCTATCATATGAGATAATTTTTACAGAAATGTATAAAATATATACATAAAATAGTTATTAGACAGAATTGTTGAAACATAGTTTCCCTCGGCTAATAATTGTATTAAACAAAATATATTAAACTAGCTTATGCCCGCGGTTTTGCTTGCGTGAATTTATCCCTCTAGATGTGGAATTTATCAAAATCCTTTCTTAGGGGATGCCTACGTCATAGTAGCTTTATGCATGCAAAGTCTCAGCCCGATCCGTCCAGTGGTTTGGGCTGTGCGTTGATAGATCACTACGTCAGTCACCTTTGAGTTATATATATTTAGATTTTGATAACAGTAGATACAAGTAAAAAGTAGGTATTTTATTAATGTACGTACGTACTGTATTTAAAAATATTAATAAAATCTGTAAGGTGACAAAAGATATAAATAAAATCATTATGTTCAATTAGTGGTCCATCTAAGTCCTGGGCTCAGGGAAGGGGGACATGACCCCCTGGATTCGCCGTTGCCCCCAGGGGTCTCTGACAAACTGCAACGGGTCTACGACAGTGGTCATCTTGTTGTTTTACTTTATGTTTTTATAACTCAACTTTACTACAGTTAGAAATTTACAAAAAATCAATACCAGGTAAGAATGGGGGGTCTACGCAAAGCCGAAAAATATGGCAAGGGGTCTACGATACAAGTTTGGGAACCTCTGATCTAAGCGAACAGACAGCGACTTCGTTTTATACTATGTAAATATACAAAATTAAAAGCCAACTACGCGTCGAAGTCCATTCCATGCTATTAAAGTAATATTATTATATCATTGATCTTATATTGTAAATTTTTAAAATTCGAATGGCGCGAACGGCTGTCGAGCTCGATGTGTTTAAATTTCTGAGTCGCCATTTTTAAAATGTACCATTGTAAAACATTTTAAAAATGGCGCGTGTTTTACGAATTTGGAATGTCGCTGCTCAGAGCTCGGGGCGGACTTGCGTCACTGGGAAGGAAATACTTTTCGTGTGAATCTGCGATACCATTTTTTTTATTATCTGTTGCATATTTGCAGGGAATTGTTTGCATGCATTTATGTAAACGTGGTCGCTAACTATGGGCGTCATGAACAAGCTCAGAGTCACTCAGAGGGCTATGCTGAACCGAACTGCTCTGTGCACACAATATGATGTTTCTTTTTAAAGTCAGTAGGTAGGCGGGACTGTTCTGGTCAAATCAGAACTTATATCTTGTACTCAATAATAAACATGATTCTATCAAATTTCTGGACCATACATTTTATGTCATAATTATAATTAGATTTAATCTTTACGATTTATATTTTATGTGCGTGTGATGTCGCCTTAAAGATAGGAATACGTATGGTATGCACAATACGGACCTCATGAACAAGCTCAGAGTCACTCAGAGGTCAATGGAGAGGTCTATGCTCGGAGTTACTCCGCGTGATCGAATCAGAAATGAAAAGATCCGCAGAAGAACCAGAGTGACCGACATAGTCCGAAGAATTGCGACACTAAAGTAGCAATGGGCAGGGCACATAGCTCATAGGACAGATGGCTGTTGGGGCAATAAAGTCCTCGAGTGGCGACCACGGACCGGAAGACGCAGCGTGGGAAGGCCTCCAGCAAGGTGGATCGACGATATGGTCAAGATCGCTGGATGCATTGGATGCGAGCAGCGCAGGACCGATTGTCGTGGAGATCTTTGGGGGAGGCCTATGTTCCAGTGAACGTCTTCCGGGCTGCGATGATCCTTATCGCTAAACAGCGATTTCTTCCAGGCAACCTTAGGATGGAGAGGAGTGATTAGACTGTATCTGGTCGAGGTATAACAATTAGTTGTTATACCTCGACATCTATTTATTATAATTCTACATTAAATTCTTAAAAATCTAAGTTTGAACAACATTTATTCGAGAGCTACACACAAGTTTCTTGCTCATTCTTCTTGTGATGAGTCTGCGTTCCGAATGAGCGGTACAATCAAACATAAGTATGACTATTCTAAAAGTACTTATATTAAGTTTATTTGAATAAACATTATTTGTAGTAAATTTATTTATTTTTATCGAGTCGTATTATTTGCAATCTGCAAGACAAGTGTTTGTATTCATTACGACGACCTCGGTGGTCTAGCGGTCTAGCACACCGCTTTACGTCCGATGGTCGCGGGTTCGATTCCTCGCACGGCACAAACATTTGTATTCATGAGTATGATTGTTTGTATCGGTCTGGGTATTTTCTATGTAAAATATGTATGTATTTACGAAAAAAAAAATTATCTATGTATTTGTATCAGTTATCTAGTATACATAACACAAGCTTTAGCTAGCTTAACTTGGGTCTAGATGGCGCTGTGTGAATTGTCCTGAGATTATTATTATTATTATTATTACTATGATTGTTTGTATAGGTCTGTGCGTTTTATATATATATATTATGTACTATCTGATCAGCGCAACTTCGTCAACACTTATTTGACAACATTTCCCCACGTTTTGCAATATTTTTCATTGCAGCTCCGCTCCTATTGGTCGTAGCGTAATGTTATATAGCTCAAAGCCTTCCTATCATAACATATGGACTATCCAACACGAAAAAAATTCAATTAAAACCTGTAGTTCCAAAGATTAGCGCGTTCAAATAAACAAACGCTTCAGCTTTATAATATTACTAGCTACTCGCCCCGACTTCACACGGGTGTACATATATTATACATATAAGCCTTCCTCTTGAATCACTCTATTAGAGGAAACCGCTTCAAAATCAGTCGCGTGGTTATAAAGATTTAAACATACATATGGATGGACAGACAGCGACAGCGACTTTGTTTTACACTATGTAATGATGTAGTATAAATAGACAAATAAGTGTAAAACCGGGTTTCGTAGCTAGTATATTATATAACAGAACTGTTAAGTGGTATTTATGTTTTTTAAACGTTTCAAGTAAACACATTTAGCAGTGATAAATATGTTTGCAATAGTTATTTATAAAGTTACATTCACATGTTATATGTAGACAGTACAGTAGGTATTTATTACAAAGCGTGGATTTACGATGTTTACATATAATATTACGGCACTAACACATACATACATACATATATTATTAACGGCTACAGTGGTGTAGCACACCGCTTTACTTCCGATGGTTGCGGGTTCGATTCCTCGCACGGTACATTTTGTATTCATGAGTATGATTGATTTGCTCTGTGTGTATTATATGCTTACCGTTTCTTTTTTTATAACATAGGGGACAAACGAGCATGCGGCTCACCTGATGGTAAGTGATTACCGCCGCCCATGAGCACCCGCAACACCAGGGGAATTGCAAGTACGTTGTCGGCCTTTTAAAAAGGAATAAGCTCTTTTCTTGAAGGTTTTAATATCGTATCGGTTCGGAAATACCATTGCTGGAAGGTGATTCCACAATGTGGTTGTGCGAGACAAAAAGTTTCTAGAAAACTGTACTGTGGAAGACCGCCATTCATCCAGATGATCAGGATGGTATTTCAGTTTCTGGCGGGTGGTACGGTGGTGAAACTCAGCAGCTGGTATTAATCCGAATAATTCCTCAGAACACTCCCCGTGATATATGCGGTAAAAAATGCACAGAGATGCAATATCTCGCCGCAAAGCCAATGGGTCGACTCTGTCACATAGACGTTGATTACCAATGATTCTGGCTGCCCGGTTCTGAATGCGGTCAAATGGAAGTAGCTGGTATTGTGGTGCTCCCGCCCAGAGATGAGAACAGTATTCCATATGCGGCCGGATCTGTGCCTTGTATAATTGCAAGCGATGGGCCGCCGTGAAATACCGTCCCACTCTACTGAGCACACCAAGCTTTTTTGAGGCTATTTTAGCCTTGTCCTCCAAATGACCGCAAAACTGAACGTCACTGGATATATCAACGCCAAGGACCTCGAGATTTGGCTTCACATCAAGGAGAGTGTCTTGAAACTGAGGAGATACGATAAATAGATTCTTGTTAGCGGTTACCGTGGGACTAGATGGCGCTGTTGTAATTATCCAGGTCAATATAACATAAATAACATAATTTATTACTTCAAATAATAACAAATAATTTATTTATCATAATATTTCTTATTAATATTATAAACGCGAAATTTTGCGAATGGATGTTTGTCTGTCACGTAAAAACTATTAAACGGATTTTGTTGATACTTTATACAGTAATATAGTTTACCCACCCCGACTTCGCACGGGTGTACAAGAATATACATATAATCCTTCCTCTAGAATCACTCTATCTATTTAAAAAATATCGCTTACAAATCCATTACCAAGTTTTAAAGATTTAAGCATACATAGAGACAGACAGCGACAGCGACTTTGTTTTGTACTAAGTAATAATGACCCCCTCCGATCGATCCCCCGTCCAATTCAAACGGGGATCGAAATTACGATGGCCTGAGCCGAGGTTCGAACCCCTAGCGGTGCTCAGACTAAAGTCGTATCCGTCAGGCAGGAGTTGGCCTTCAGCCGCTCCATAAGTCCTTCCTTTGGTTTGGAGTGCCATCTGCACTCGCCCCTAACGTCCGGTGAAGCTGTAAAGGCCAGCTACAGCCAACAGCATTAGAGTAGTCCGAAAAAAAAAACAATAACATATAGAGGATATAATTTTTTTAGCGGGCTCAACCGCGGTCACAGCTTGTAATAAATAAACCTGGACGATATATAATATCTGATTATATGTAAACACGTGCTGCATATCTGTAAATTGATGAGATTATATCTGTATAAATTTAAAATTAAATAGAGTACTTTGACGGCCTGTAGTCTAGCAGATTAGCACATTTGCTTTACTTACGATGGTGGCGGGTTTGATTCCTCGCACGATGAAAACGATTGTTTGTATCAGTATTTACGAAAACACATGTACCTAAATATTTATATCAGTTGTCTAGTAACCATAACACAAGCTCTCTTTCTTTTACAGATTTTTTTTTAATTTTACTTTTTTTTAAATACATAGAATACATAGTGGCAAATGTTATGTAATGTGTGCAAGTGTTATGGATATTTTTATTTTAATACCGTTATTAGAATACATAAAATGCACCGTACGCAAAAAAAAAATACCCACAGTGATGCGTACTTTTTTATTTTATTTTATTTCTTTATAATTGTTTATTTTTTCTTTTATCCATTACGCATATAATGTTTTACGATTATTATAATTTTACTTTTCATTATTTATATACTTTTCCTCTCGATATTATTATTTTTATTTTAATTTCTCTTAATTTCGTACATTAGATTTCAAATACACGAAATGGTTTTATTAAAAACGAGTTTAATATATGTACTGTAGTTTCTTCTTATTATTAAAAACAAAGTAATTAAATCTGAATATTAATAATATATAATATATATATATTTATTTTTATTGTATAATATCTGATTAAGTTTATGTATACGTACTTTTTTATTGTAATATATGCGCGTCTGTACTGAGGGCCCAACTGAAAATTAGCGCTGGAAACTATTTCCAGCATTATGCTGAGTTGTGGTCCACATTGTCTCTGTTTTTTAATGTGTAAATTATTCTTGTACTTCTTATGTTATTACTATAAAAACGAGTTAATAAAATTCTATTCTATTCTATTCAAATAACCTGTAATCTTTCACCGTAATACAGTTTGAGATAAACACTGCTGAAAATCTGTTTTCTGTGACGCGAGCTTGAACATGCAAATAAAATTATCAATTTAAATATACGCAAACAATTTTTAGCTAATATAAGTACTGTACTAAAAAACTTTAGAGTCATAGTTTTATACAAATAGTCAATTTGCCAGAAAAAATTCAAATGTGTCATAAAATATTTTCTTTGCAAAAAAAGCTTATTATAAAATTGAAGAATTTATAAATGATAATAACGTTTTTGTAGAAAATATCTAACTTAAAATTCATAGCGCTGACAATGTTATCTGATTGAACAGAGATTAAGTGCGTAGCGGTTTCTATGTTGATTGCCGCATGCCTAATCCTTGTTGTTAATTAAACATAAGTAAATCAATATTTATTTAAAAGAGCAACACACAAGTTTCTTGCTTATTCTTCTTGTGATGAATCTGCATTCCGAATAAGCGGTAGAATAATAAAAATAACCTATCTATTCAAAAATGCTTATATTAAGTTTATTAGAATAAAGATTATTTCTATTTCTATTTCTAATAGTGATACTAGTCAATATAATTTTACTGCCACATATACTAAAAAGTCTCATTAATTACTAGCTGTTCCCGCGACTTCGTCTGCGTGGAATTAAACTTTATTTTTTTTTAAATAAAATAATTTTTTAAAATAAAAATAGTCTATGTTTCTGCTTATTACATCAGCTACCTGCCGAAAGAAAGTCCCGTCAAAGTCGGTTCAGTCATTTCAGAGATTAGCCGGAACAAACAGACAGACAGACAGACAAAAATTGTAAAAAATGTTATTATGGTGTATGTACCGTATTTATATTCATATGCATGTAGTAAAAAACGGTTATTTCAATATTACAAACAGACACTCCAATTTTATTTATATGTATAGATGTATAGATAATTCTTCCAATTCGCACATACAAAGAGACCATGACCCATACTGCCTAATCGTAAGTTTTGTCTTGAAATAGTAAATTATATCATAAATGTTTAAAGTTTTGTAATGGTTTTAATTGAATAACTAAGAAAGATTGATTGATAATGTAATTAAAAACATTTCATAACGTTTCGGTAGAGTCAATTTCGTCAAAGATGTTTTATAGTTTGATTTCGAGAAATTAAGTAATATGGTGTATTTTTAATTTTAATTTAATATTTTTTTTAATATTCGTGAGTAATATTTAAAAAAAGCATATATTTCGGATAAGCAAAGAGCATAGGCTCATACTGCCTAATCGTAAGTTTTGTCTTTTGGTAAGTTTTAATGAAAAAAACATATATTTCAGATAAGCAAAGAGCATCGTCCATACTGTCTAATCATAAGTTTTTTCTTTGAAAAAAAAAATATTTTAAATACAAATGTTTAAAGTATTTCAATAGCCTAAAATAACTGAGATTTATTAATAAATTAATTAAAAACATTTCATAACGTTTCGGTAGAGTCAATTTCTTCAAAGATCCTTAAGAGTTCTTCCTTATTTGATTTCGAGGTATTAAGTAATAAATATATTTTTTATAACTAGTAATTTAAATTTTAAATTATGTTTTTTATTATTGGTAAGTACCTACTTATTATTATAATTATTTTTTAAAGTTATCCAAAAATAAACAGCACTTGTTGAATTGCGCATAAAAATTATTATACTTTTCAATACAGTAATAAATTATTGTGTACGTAATCTATATAAAACTAACCACTTACTTATCAATCACTGTGGGATCCATACGTTCCGTTTCAATTACAACACCATTCATCATAAAAAAACACTATCACTTGGTCCAAAAATCACTTAAAAACTTTTGGCGACGCCAAAAAGGCAATAAAAGCACCTTAACTTTATAAAACAACTGGCACAGACCACGTTTGTATAAGGTTATAAGTCAGAAAAACTATTAGTTCGCGAACTACGCTAAAGTTTGGAAAAGAAAAAAAACAAAATCAAAAATAGAACGTGCGTTTTGGTCAAGACGCCATGCGTTTCTGTCGGCGGTCCGAGCGCAAACTTGGTTGTGGTCGGGGCCGTCATAGATTAAGCCGCGTGGTGATATTTACCTTGAATACATTAGTACCTACTTAAACATATTCGAAATAGAAATTAAAACTTTATAAAAATAAAACTATTATTTGTTTGAATATTTCATTATATTGGGTCATATTTAGGTTTACTTGCATATAAATAAATAAATAACAACTACATAATATATTACGAAATACTGTTAGAATTTGGATGTGTGGTTAAGTTTAAACGAATATTCACGCCCTAGCGTCAGAATATAGGTATTTTAGTGTAGTCATTAAAGTATAGATTTGACAGTTACCTTTTATCAGATGTAGGGTCGGTTTGTTTACTATATCTGGTACATAAAGACAATTTAAGTAAATACCTCAAAAGTATACAAGATGGCGTTTTAATTTTTTACATGTAGAATATATCTTTTTATATATTCCTTTTTATATATGTACAGAATGGTGTTATGACAATTGTATTGAAAAATATTATTATAAATAGTATTTTTCAATATAAAACAAATTATATAGACTATAAAATCAATATTATTTTAGTACGTAAAAAAGCAAATAGCAATTATTAGCAATGAAATTAAAAAAAATAGAAAATTATGATAGATTTATTATATATAATGTTGTTGTTCAATATCTACCTAATAGGGGATTTTTTTTCGAAAATGATACATTTGTTAGCATATTTAATGTTGTTGTTTAATGCCTACATAGCGCGCGTTAGTCTATGACGAGAACCAGTTGCTTCACGGTGTGTACGAGGCATTGCGCGCGCAAACAACATGCTGACTGCTGAGACATTCACCCGTCATCGGCTGTAGTACAACTACAACTACTTACTGTACCAGTATGTTTGCCATACTTCCCAGGATGTGTTCTAATTTTAAACACGCCAGACATTTTTTTATAATTATAAATGGTTCGCTGTTTTTTTTTTTATTTATTAACGCGCTATACTTTATTTGTTTTAATGTTACTTCATCCTGTTCTAATTTTAAATACACAAGTCTTTTTATTATTTTAAAATTATTTGCAGTTTTTTTAGGTTATAATGTACATAGTAAGCATCTTGCCAGGATGTGTTCGAATTTTAAATACTCCAGAATCTACTTATAAATTAAACGTCTGGATGTGTTTTTTATTCGTTAAAAGTATGTATATAGTTTTACAACCTTCCCAGGACATGTTCTAATTTTAAAAACGTCACACTTTATCTCATAAATTTAAATGTTTCGCTGTTTTTTTTAAATTTTTGATGTATATAGTTTACTATCCTTCCCCGTCACTGGCTGTAGTACAACTTCAACTTACCGTACCAGTATGTTTACTATACATCCCAGGATGTGTTCTAATTTTAAACATGCCAGACATTTTTTTATAATTGCAAATGGTTCGCTGTTTTTATTTTTTTTATTTATTAATAATGTTATTTGTTTTTTGTAATCAACTTTAGTTGTTGTAATGTTACTTCATCCTGTTCTAATTTTAAATACACAAGTCTTTTTATTATTTTAAAATTATTTGCAGTTTTTTTAGGTTATAATGTACATATAGTATCTTGTATCATACATACATACATATAGTACATATAGTATCTTGTCAGGATGTGTTCTAAATTTAAATACACCAGACTCTATTTTACAATTTTAAATGTCTGGAAGTTTTTTTTATTTATTAAATGTATGTATAAATTATAGTTTAACATCCTTCCCAGGATGTGTTCTAATTTTAAAACGTCACACTTTTTTTCATAAATTTAAATGTCTCGCTGTTTTTTTTTTAATTATTGATGTGTTATAATTTATTTGTTGTAATGTTACTTCATTCTCTGTACGGTCTAAGGATCTTTGCCTGTTCCATCATTGAAAAGGAGATGGACGAATATGGAAAAAACATGTTACTTCTTCCTGTTCTAATTTTAAATACACAAGACTTTTTTATTATTTGAAATTATTTGCAGTTTTTTAGGTTATAATGTATACAGATTCTATTTCCTAATTTTAAATATCTGGAAGTTTTGTTTATTTATTTAATGTATGTATATTCTTTAATATCCTTTCCAGAATGTGTTCTAATTTCAAACAGACTTTTTTTTTTACAATTCTAAATTTATTGCTGTTTTTTTTAGGTTCTAAAGTATATAGCATCTGGCCAGGATGTATTTTAAATTTGAACACTCCAGACTCTATTTTAAAAATTACTTGTTTGGCAGTTTTTTTTTAATTTATTAATGTATATAGTTTACCATATTGCCAGGACATGTTCTAATTTCAAACATACCAGACTTTATTTCACATTCTTAAACGTTTCGCAGTTTTTTTTTATTAATGTATATATTTAGTTCATCCTTCTTAGGGTGAGTTCTAATTTTAAACACAGGGTCTTTTTTAATTGTAAATGTTTCGCAGTTTTTTTTATTTATTAAGGATTAGGATTATAAATTCTTAATCGTATGCTGCATTTCAATAGTAGTACTATATATGCATACGCTTTTATATAAAGTTTTCAATAGAGGACATATCATCTTAATATATATATAACAATATCAACGGAAAGTTTCCGAATATGTATATTTGGAACTCTTTCACGCAAAAACTACTGAACGGATTTTAATGCAACTTTACAGTAATATAGTTTATGCATCAGAATAACATATAGGCTATAAATTTTACACAGGTGAAGCCGCGAGCATAGATAGTCTTTAATAAAACTGCTCTGAAACCGATTCTTATGATTCATATGAAATTTTGTGTTCATATTTTTCTCAGTACACTGTGTTAAATAAAAGTTCAGTACAATCTAGTATGTCAAAAAGAATAGCGTCTCTTTTATACATTTTTTTTTTTTGTATTCAAAAGTATTTAACTTTTTTTTCTTTTTTTTATTCCTTTATGTACACAACTGCAGATGTACCAAAAAATGTTTACAGAATGTTGGAGGGAACTGGCTTTCGTGACACAGGTTTCACCTAAACCGAAAGCCAGGGCTAACTATATTTAATTGTACCGTGCATTTATGAATAAAGTTTATTATTATTATTATATTCAGTATGTCTGGGAATAGGACACAAACAATTTTTATACCCCTAAGTGATAAGGGTAAAAGTATTTTATAACACATTTGATTTTTTTTTCTGGCAAATTGAGTACAGACAAAAATTATAATTATCCAAGATACAAGTGCAGCATCCCATACAGATGTAAATACTAATCTAAGTAGTTTAGTAGGTCAATATAATAATTTTAATATGACAATAGCTGTTGGGTATCAAACATAGGGTCGTAGGTGGACACGGTAATAGCCGACTCTACCACGCCCACGCGACACTTGATCTTAAAACATAGTTTATATAGACCAGTGATTCCCAAAGTGGTCTATATCGACCCCCAGGGGTCGATGACAAACTGCAAGGGGTCTACGACAGCGATCATCTTGTTTTACTTTATGTTTTTAACACTAAACTTTACTACAGTTAGAAATTTACAAAAAATCAATACCAGGTAAGAATGGGGGGTGTACCCAAAACAGAAAAATATGGCATGGGGTCTATGACACAGAAAAGTTTGGGAAACTCTGATATAGACAGTAATAAAAGTCCTAGTGGATTGCTACCTATTCTATTCTATTCTATTCTATTCTATAGACAGTAATAAAAGTCCTAGTGGACTGCTACCTATTCTATTCTGTTCTATTCTATAGACAATAATAAAAGTCTTAGTGGATTGTTACCCTAATAATAATAATCTTAAAAATATAATAAACGCGAAAGTTTGTGAGTATGGCTGTTTGTCACTCTTTCACGCAAAAACTACTGAACGGATTTTGTTGAAACTTCACAGTAATATAGCTTGAGCAGAATAATACATAGGCTATATTTTTTTATTCAAATTTCAATCAAGTTAATTCCCGGGCACAGCTAGTAATAATAATAATCTCAGGACAATTCACACAGCGCCATCTAGACCCAAGTTAATCTAGCTAAAGCTTGTGTTATGGGTACTAGACAACTGATACAAATACAAAGAAATTTTTTTTCGTAAATACATACATATTATACATAGAAAACACCCAGACCGATACAAACAATCATACTCATGAATACAAATGTTTGAACCGTGCGAGGAATCGAACCCGCTAACATCGGACACGACAATGCTAACCGCTAAACGCTAGGGATAAAAACTGTTGCTAATATACCTGATTGTCCGCTCCAGAGGCACTGGATAACGTTGCATTGTGGACCCAGTGCTTCTGGACGTGGACACAGATATATGAATTAAATACGTATATGTATATTATAAGTTACTATCATAGTTTTATAAGTTTTTACTAACACAATATGGATGTAATCCGAATTAAAATTAAATAAAGTAAATATATTATTTGTAACAACAATTCATTCAATTTATAGAATACACTAATAATATAAGAGGGTACTAGATAACTGATACATATACATAGATATATGTTTTCCATAAATACATACATATTACACATAGAAAACACCCAGACCGATACAAACAATCATACACATGAATGCAAATGTTTGTGTCGTGCGAGGAATCGAACCCGCTAACATCGGACACGACAATGCTAACCGCTAAACGCTAGGGATATATTATTTGTAACAACAATTCATTCAATTTATAGAATACACTAATAATATAAGAGAATGGTTCTCGGGTCATCGAAGACTAATAAAACTATACTAGCTCATTGACTCCACCACCGGAACGTAATACGTAGAGCAGACATATTAAAGAAAGAAAGAAGGAAATAAAAACATTTATTGACAAGCATTATTTATATAAATATACATATACACACTTACATATATATTACACACACACGTATATATATATGCTAGCTGTACCGGCGACTTCGTCCGCGTGGAACTTAACTTTATTTTTCTAAGTTTATTTGAATAAATGATTTTCTATTCTATTCTACTTTACTCTACTCTATTCTATTCTATAAGTTTAAAAGAAGTAGGGAAATAAAAACATTTATTGACAAGCATTATTTATATAAATATATATAACACACACATAGATATATATGCTAGCTGTACCGGCGACTTCGTCCGCGTGGAACTTAACTTTATTTTTCTAAAATAAATGTAGCCTAAGTCTGAGTTACTCCTTATTACATCAGCTACTTGCCAATAATAGTCCCGTGAAAATTATTCCCGCCATTTCAGAGATTAGCCAGAACAAACAGACATACAGACAGACAGAAATTGTAAATAATATTATTTTGGTGTAGTAAATAACGTTTATTTCAATATTACAAACAGACACTCCAATTTTATTTATATGTATAGTATATTATTACGGTACAAACCTTATTATTGAAATACGACCTCGGTGATCTTGCAGTTTACTTCTGGCAGTTGCGGGTTCGATTCCTCGCAGACACATACATTTGTATTCATGAATACGATTGTTTGTGTCAGCACATCCAATTCAAACGTGGATCAAAATTTCGACGGCCTGAGTTTCGAACCCTAGCAATGTCCGCAGACTACAGTCGTATCCGTCAGGCGGGAGTGGGCCTACAGCAGCTCCATAAGTCCTTCCTTGGTTTGAAGTGCCATCTGCACTCGCCCCTATCGTCCAGTGAAGCTGTAAAGGCCAGCTGCGGCCAACAGCATTAGACTATCCCGACAAAAGACTGCACAGTTTTATTGTCATTTTTAAAAATAAATAGTAGCTGCTCTACCGATCCGTATCAGTGGTACAAACACTTAATTTACTAAGATTGGTGAATGATATCATCTCGCGTTCAATTAATGATGCGGCGTAGACACAACAAACATCACGGCGATATCATTAAACGAGTTAAGGCATGTCCACGAACTATCTACATATAAAAAAAATAATCTAAAATTACTATAAGATAATAATAATAACATATCGGGATATATGTGTTATGGGTAACACAAGCTCTGCTTACCTTGGGACTAGATGGCGCTGTGTGAATTGTCCAGAGATATATATTTATTACATCAGCATGGGGTTTACATGGGGTTTACTAGACAACTTATATAAATACATATATACTTTTTTAAATACATACATATTGACGACCTCGGTGGTCTGATGGTCGCGGGTTCGATTCCTCGCACAGTATCAACATTTGTATTCATGATTGTTTGTATCGGTCTGGGTGTTTTCTATGTATAATATGTATGTATTTACAAAAAAAATAGCTATGTATCTGTATCAGGTGTCTAGTACCCATAACACAAGCTTTAGCTAGCTTAACTTGGGTCTAGATGGCGCTGTGAGAATTGTCCTGAGTTTTTTTGTTTTTCAAAAATTCTCATCTCCCCTCTTAAGGAGAGGAGATGGCAATTTTTATAGATTACATTATTATTATTATTAATAATCATATCTCCCTTTTTACGGGGGTAATATATTCAAACGCGGGCCTTAGCCAAGCATGGATGAGTTATGTGACGAAGAAAGAAATTTTCTGACTATTCGGCATGTGTATAGTATGACGGCTTTTTGTAATAGGTCTATTGTAGAGGAGGGGATATGCAACGTGTCTAGGTGTTTGATAAGACTTCTTGGTATAATTCCTGTGGATGACAAAACTATGGGTACTATGTGGATGGTGTGTGCTTTCCATTGTTTTTTTAATTCTATTGCTAGATCTGTGTACTTTGTTAGTTTTTCATTGACTGTGCTTTGTATATTGTGTGTGTTTGGGATGGCTATATCTACAAGATATACTTTTTTATTGATTTTGCCGTGTAATGCTATGTCTGGTCTATTGTGATGTACAGTTTTGTCAGTAATTATTGTTCTATCCCAGTACAGTTTACAGTGATCATTTTCTAATACATTAATAGGGGTGTATTTGTAATATGGAACTTTGCTTTCTATGAATTTATGTTTATGTGATATATATAGATGTATAACTGTAGCAACTTGATCATGGCGGTGCTTATTATTATTATTGTTGTATTTATTTATTTTTTCTCAGCTTTTGCTGGTTTTCTCCACACTTACGGGCCGAAATCAAGTAAGTGCAGAGTGTGTGTATGTGTGTGCGCGTGTGTGTATGTGTGAGTGTGTGTGTACTTATTATGTGTCTGGTGTGACTGGTGTTATATTATTTTCATCGATTTCTATAAATTTTCGGACTGTACGACAGGTATTCAAGATGGTAGCCTTTTGAAGGGTAATGTAAAATGTTTTTTGTAATTGTTTCAGGCTATGATGTAGGTGTTTGGGTATGATACCCAAACACCTACACCACATGTATTATTATTATTTTTCTTTTTTTTTTTTTTTTTTTCTTTTCTTTTATGGATTTAAAAGAAGGTAATACTCACCTACACGGGCCTTAGCCAAGTGTGGGAGAGGTTGTGCTGGGTGAAGATATTGTTGAGGAGGTTACGAATTTTCGTATTATTATAATTATTATTATAATATATGTAAATAGTAAGTATTTATATCAGTTGTGCAACCTTGATATAACAAATCGTAAGGGAACAAGTAAATGTTCGATATATCAAGTAATTAGCTTACGTAATATCAACAAACTAGTTTTACCTAAGTGCCGTTTGACAAAAGCTAGTAATTCGTTTTATGGAAATTGCGTAAGGTCTTACAACAAACTGCCAGAGTCTGTACTCAATTTTCAGAAAAAAGATTCAAATATGTTATAAAATAATTTCTTTGTATAAAAGCTTATTATAAAATTGAAGAATTTATAAATGATAATAATGTTTTTGCAGAAAATATCTAACTTAAAATTCATAGTGCCAACAATGTTATCTGATTGAACAGAGATTAAGTGCGTAGCGGTTTCTATGTTGATTGTCACATGCCTAATCCTTGTTAATGTAAATATAATTAAATCAATATTTATTCAAAAGAGCAACACACAAGTTTCTTTCTCATTCTTGTGATGAATCTGCATTCCGAATGAGTGGTAGAATAAAAAAACTTGACTATTCAAAAGTGCTTATATTAAATTTATTTGAATAAAGATTATTTCTATTTCTATTTCAATTACTTAAATTGAGATTTGTTACGTTGGTCTGAAATTAAAGAGGAAAAAACGTTTCCGAGCCATTTCAACTTGAATCTTTCACTTCAACAATAGTGACGAGTAGCAGTTACTTTCCATCAAACAAAACTGTTTGTTTTCCATCAAAAAGGAATTATGTTTGTGAGTAAAGATCGATAGATAGATAATAGTTTTTATTTGTATCTTAGTACACACATATAGGCTTAATTATAACATCACATGACAGGTACCTATTGTTTAAAGTACTAAGTTTGTTTCACATCTATGATACTAGATGGCGCTAGTGGAAAAATTGAAACGCGCTAAAGTTTGACTTTTATCCCAACCCATGTACTGGAATTGTATTAATTTTCTTTGACCCCGACGACCCCATAACGGCAGGTAACCTCCCCACGGGCCTACCCGTTCTACCCCGACCACACTTTTACACACACACACGACACCGTCCTCGCCGGCGAAGACGACGACCTCAAACACACAATATCGCGCATTCAACCGGGCGCCTGCGCGCGCCCGGGCGCTCCACACCGGCGCCCCCGGGCGCCCCTCGATCGAAATTACGACGGCCTGAGCCGAGGTTCGAACCCCTAGTCGTGCCCTCAGACTAAAGTCGTATCCGTCAGACGGGAGTTTGCCTTCAGCCACTCCATAAGTCCTTCCTTAGTTTGGAGTGCCATCTGCACTCGCCCGTAACGTCCGGTGAAGCTGTAAAGGCCAGCTACGGCCAACAGCATTAGAGTAGTTCGAAAAAAAAATTTCTTTGGTCGCTTTTCTGGTCACGGCAGTGACGAATATACGCAGTGTAAATAGTTGTGTATTTTATTGTAGTGTACCTCTATAGTACATTGTGTTAAACACCTATAATATAACAAATTAATAAGGGTAAACCTGCGTGTGTGCTACAGCAATACAAAACTGGTACACAGCTCAGTGTGGAGAATCACTCAAGGAGCAAAACACTGATTTTCAGCTATATCATCGAGGGTGAATAATGTACTTTTATTTTATTTTTTTATAAACTAAAATGAGTTGATTGAATTAATGTGAAATAAATAATAAAGAAACTTGGAATGTAGGAATTACAGTTAACGTACCAGAACTTTATAAATTGATTGATTGTAATTATTATTACTACGGCTTCACTCGCGTTAATTTATCCCCTTAGGGGTAGAATTTATCAAAATCCTTTCTTAGGGGATGCCTACGTCATAGTAGCTTTATGCATGCAAAGTCTCAGCCCGATAGGTTAAAAATTGTCAAAGTTTCATACAAACTTTCATCCCCTATTTATTCCTTTGGGGACAGAATTAGTCAAAATTCTTAGCGGATGCCTAAGTTATAACATCTACCTACATGCCAAATTTCAGCCTGATACGTCCAGTGGTTTGGGCTGTGCGTTGATAGATCACTAACTTCCTTTGATTTATATATATTTAGATTCATCATCATCATCATCTGCTTCTTCCTTATCCCATTTATTTGGGGTCGGCGTAATATGTTATTCGCTTCCATTCATATATATTTAGATTATTAGTTACAAATATGTTTTGCAATAAACCTACTTTTAAAATTCAAAGCCGTGAAATTAGGCTTGAAGCAAATAAACAACAAATCGCATAAAAAAGTTTCAGTGTTGCCAACTTTATGGGGCGGGGACAACCCTCGTAACAGTTTACGACTCTCCAATGCAGCACAAACTTTAAACGGTCTACACTAAAATTAGGGGTTATTCTTACCAATATTATAAATGCGAAAGTAACTCTGTCAGTCTGTCTGTCTGTCTCATTTTCACGCCAAAACTACTGAACCGATATAAATGAAATTTGGTACACAGATAGTCTAAATCATGAGAATGGACAAAAGGGTTGTAAGGGGTTGAAAGAGTATATGAAAGATTGTATGGAAGTATCGTCATTTTTAGAAGCTTGAAAATTATTTTTCGAGCTGTTGATTAAGTATAAGTAAATATGTCATACAAAGTGTGTAAAAATTTTACCCTTAATAAATAAAATAGGGGATGAAAATTTGTAAATGAAAAAATTTGTAAAAAATTTTTCAGTCCATAAATACTAGATGGCGTTATTTACAATATTTGTAATAACACACAAACTACCTTCTTTTAATATTTTTAAAGTATCAGATTTTTCTACAATATTGATGTGAACCCTAACCTAACACTATGCATTGAAACAATAGTAAATATATATATATATATAACTCAAAGGTGACTGACATAGTGATCTATCAACGCACAGCCCAAACCACTGGACGGATCGGACTGACATTTAGTATGCAGGTAGATGTTATGACGTAGGCATCCGCTAAGAAAGGATTTTGATTAATTCTACCCCCAAGGGGAAAAAATAGGGGATGAAAGTTTGTATGAAACTTTGTCAATTTTAAACCGATCGGGCTGAGACTTTGCATGCATAAAGCTACTATGACGTAGGCAACCCCTAAGAAAGAATTTTGATAAATTCCACCCCTAAGGGGATAAATTGACGCAAGCAGGGCAAAAGCTAGTATAACATAAAAGTCATCTGTTCGTGCAAGAGCGATCATGCGAGATGAACTGAATTATAGACAGAAAAAAAATTACCTGGGTATATCCGCGAGGCGCGGTGCTCTGGCCCGCCGTACTGCGCCCCCGATGGGCAGCACGCCCACCTGATAACAACATTATTATACATTTAATGAGACACCCACACTTATATATTATTTATTTTTATCATTAACATAGTCTATACATATAAATAAAATTGGAGTGTCTGTTTGTAATATTGAAATAACCGTTTTTTGCTACATGCATATGAATATAAATACGGTACATACATCAAAATAACATTTAAATTAATCACAAAGTGATGATTGACGGCCCCAGTGATCTAGTGGTTTAGCACACTTACTTCTGATAGTCGCAAGTTCGATTCCTCGCACGGTACAGAAATTTATATTCGTGAGTATAATAGTTTGTATCGATCTGGGTGTTTTCTATATATAATATGTATATATTTACAAATACATTTCTGATTTAAGAGGCCTCCAGCCGCTATTGCAATTCCCCTGGTGTTGCGGGTGCTCATGGGCGGCGGTAATCACCATCAGGTGAGCCGCAAGCTCATTTGTCCCCCAATACTATAAAAAAAATGACTCAATTTGTTACCCCAGTACTGAACACCACCTGGAGTCATTGTGTATTTTTTTTTACATAAACTGGTAATTTAGCATACCTACTTACTCCAAATAACATTGAGGTATTATGTATTAACTGGTTAGAGATTAGGTCGACAACGATAACAAAACACCCCTGTGTTTCAAGTGTTCATAAGTTCCGGTAACCGTTTATCATTCGAATAGGCCGAGTCAGCCTGAAATTATCTCTATTATTTGCGGCACTATTGCTACAGTTTACTATCCATGGTCGTTCAATCGTGACTCTTTTAAAAAAAAAATATCTTAGTCATATAGAAATTGCCATGGGGTTTATAAAAATACTGCGTAAGTAAATAATATATGGGTAGTTAGTTAGTTACTATATATTATGTTATCTGTGCTATTATTTACCTAGCTATTACCTATCACTAGTTACTATTAATTACTAACATCCTAGATTCTTCTAGAATTTTTTTTGTAATTGTTGCAATGTTTTAAGTTTTTTGTATTTATCTGGGTGTTTTCTATGTATACATATTATGTATGTAGTTACAAAAAAAAAATCTAAGTATTTATATCAGTTATCTAGTACCTATAACACAAGGTCTGCTTGCTATGACTAAATAGCATTGTATTAATTGTCAAAAAGAAATGTTTCTATGGTATTTGCACCGTGTTATCTGTTGTACATAATACATCAATGATAAATAAATCTAGTTATAATATCTACTCCATAGTTTTTGTAGAGCAAACAAGATTGTACTTAAGTAGCTTTATGTGCGTACATTTTGGGTGCGTGTTACCGTTTACGATACGTATTCAATTCAAAATATCTTTATTCATGTAGGTCTATTACAGACTCTTGATATGTCAAATCTACCGACAGTTCAGAATGATTTCGAGATGAGAAGAACTGACAAATAACTCAGCTCGCAATCTTTTCAAATGAATTTTGTACATGTTTAC
Organism: Achroia grisella; assembly: GCF_030625045.1. Taxonomy (NCBI): domain Eukaryota; kingdom Metazoa; phylum Arthropoda; class Insecta; order Lepidoptera; family Pyralidae; genus Achroia; species Achroia grisella. The sequence continues at coordinate 364,878 of NW_026712958.1, forward strand.
AATAATACAGATTAATTATTAAATTCAAGTTTGGCATGAAACTGAAATTAGCCATCACGTTTCATTTTATTTAATTTCATTTCAGATATTTAGACCGTCTCATCTATCGTACATAATACATCAATGATAAATAAATGTAGCAATAATATCTACTCTATAGTTTTTGTAGAGGAAACAAGATTGTACATAACTAGCTTTACGTGCGTACATTTTGGGTGAGTGTTACCATTTACGACACGTATTCAATTCACATTCAAAATATCTTTATTCATGTAGGTCTATTAAAAGACTCTTATGATATCTCAAATCTACCGTCAGTTCGGTATGATTTCGAGGTGAGAAGAACTTCGAAGCTCTTACGAATATTAGAATGAACATAGGATATGTTTTATTAAAATAAAAACTAAATAATTTTTATTTCATGCATTCAATGCGACCGAAGCCGCGGTTAAAAGCTAGTGATAAATAAATTTAGTTATAATGTCTACTCCGTAGTTTTTGTAGCAAACAAGATTGTACTTAAGTAATGTGACCAGACGTCCCGTAATGAACGGGACAGTCCCTTTTTATAATTACAAGTCCCGGTGTCCCCGAAACGGACTCTGGGACGCAAAATTGTCCCGTTTTCGGTAACGGTGCGAAATTTTGGGTAGACGAGCCGGTTGTTAGTTGTTGGTAATTAAGGTGAGTATAAAAAAAATGTGCCAAGAGTGTCATTCTTACTTAAATACTTCTTACAAAGTCAAATTTGTTCCTCCGATAACAAAACATTTTATTTTTATCAGATAAATATAAACTATCTATGAATAAACAAAATGTTTAATTATATTTATCGGATATATTTCTTAATTGATAACTTTTTTTGAATGGATAATTTTAAAAAAGAGTTTTTTTCATTGGCTGTCTGTTAATTGTGTCCCGTTTTGAGTCGAAGAATAAATGGTCACATTGTACTTAAATAGCTTTATGTGCGTACATTTCGGGAGCGTGTTACCATTTGCGACACGTATTCAATTAACTATCACGTTTCGTTTGCGAGCAAAAACATGTGTGCGTTTTATCTCGGTACGAGCTTTATATTCTCACGCTAAGCAATAAATTGCATTAACACAAAAAAAAAACATGAAAATAGACTTTAAAGCATTGATTTTAAAGTCGAATTCAATATGACCTTGGATGTTAACTAAAAAAATGGGAAATTAGACTTTAATATCTTTATTTTAACGTCGAATTCAGAATGACGTCGATTCGCTCTAAATTAATTTTGAAGACAATCTTATGTAAAGTATGATATTAAATAGTAAATTTACATATCCTATTTTAGAAAAAAATCAAATGTAATGTTTGTGCAGACGACGGCACGGGCAATGGCTAGTCTTAATCTAAATATATATATATATACTAGCTGTACCCGCGACTTCGTCCGCGTAAAATAGTGACCTTGAGCAAATAATAAAAAATATATATTAATAATCTAACCCAAAAAAAAAGTTTCATCGTTCTAGCTTCAAAAATGAAATTTCCATACATAATTCCATACAATTCAATCAACAGCCAAAAACTAAGTTTCAAACTACTATCTTTAAAATGAAGATACTTCCATACATACCATACATACATTACATCTCCCCTTTCAACCCCTTATAACCCTTTTTCTTGTTTTTTTTAATGCTACTTACATTAGTGTCATCATGTACCAATGATAAGATGTCGCTATACTGTAACCATTTATGGCTGAGTCCTGTGGCGGTAGGTACTGATATTTTCTCAACAGCCTAATAAATGGGTTTCAAGTTTCTAGCTTTAAAAAATGACAATACATGCATACAACATTTTAACTCCCCTTTTGACCCTTACAATCCATTTTCTTAACTTATATCTAATCAATACGCAAAAAAATAAGATTGAAGCTTAAACTTTTAAAAAATTCCTCTTTCAGTCTCTTATAACCCTTTTTAGCGTTAAAAAGTAACCTATGTCCTATCTCAAGATCAAGACTTTAAATTTCATTTAAATCAGTTCAGAAGTTTTGGCTTTTAAGACAGACAGACAGAGTCACTTTCACTTTCATAATATTAGTAAGGTATTTATTAAATAAACTGACCCAAAAAAGCGTAAGAAAAAAGCTTCATCGTTCTAGCTTCAAATATGACGAATTTCCATAAAAACTTTTATCTGCTATTTTATTTTACCCCTTGAATGGTGACAATGTGATATTTACAAATTTAAATGTCATATTTATTTATATTTAATAAACAGTTTAAACATTTCTTTAAATTCTTTTGAAAATTGGTGGTCCAGTTGGCCAATAACATAATAAAATTTTGTTAAATCAAAATAATAGATGTGATATTCTAAATTGCAAACTATCCCTCTACTTGCGCGAACCATATCTCTGACTCTACTGGCCAGAATGGAGAAACGCGTATTCCGAACCTGAATAGCTCGGATGGAACGGTAGATGTTGTTTCTTCCAAGGAAATGTTGTTCATATGTATTGACAACATTTTTAATATTATATGTTGTTTTATTCTTCAAAAATATTAATAATATGTTCTTACGCTCTTGTCCAAGAGCAGAGTCATCAGTTATAGGCTATACCAGGATTATATTTATGTATTTATAAAATAAAATTGCAGAGCAAACGTTTATTCATTTAAATTCATAAGGAGACAACGGATTGACAATAATCAGTTGCGCACGCTGCTTATACAAATGACATGATATGTTTATTTATGACATATGAGCGTCAATAAGTCGCATATCTAGTACAATATTGGTGTAATTCAGAAATTAAAAATTTTTGAAAATAGACTTAATAACACAATTATAAAGTAGACTTTCCAAAATATCTAATTTTTTAGTTAAGCCATTATTATAATAAGTGTGTATTCAACCGCATAAAGATAACCTTGCATTACCATTTTCAACCCCTTACAACCCTTTTTTCGCATTAAAAAGTAGCCTATGTCCTTCCTCAGCGTCTAGACTATATGGGTACCAAATTTCATTTAAATCAGTTCAGTAGTTTTGGCGTGAAAGCGAGACAGACAGACAGACAGACAGACAGACAGACAGACAGACAGACAGAGTTACTTTCGCATTTATAATATTAGTAAGGATATAACTCAAAGGACTGACTGACTGACATAGTGATCTATCAACGCACAGCCCAAACCACTGGACGGATCGGGCTGAAATTTGGCAAGCAGGTAGATGTAATGACGTAGGCATCCGCTAAGAAAGGATTTTTATTAATTCTAACCCCAAGGGGATGAAATAGGGGATGAAAGTTTAAATGAAACTTTGTCAATTTTAAACCGATCGGGCTGAGACTTTGCATGCATAAAGCTACTATGACGTAGGCATCCCCTAAGATAATATTTTGATAAATTCCACCCCTAAGGGGATAAAATAGGGGATGAAAGTTTGTACAAATCCTCTTAAATTGTCGACTGATTGAACTGAAATTAAAGATTGGAGCTAAGTATGATCACAGATAATATAATATTACATACAGATACCCCATCCCATACAAGAAAATGGTTCCTTCCTAACTCGGGCTATTCTTCGGGCTATTTTATTTCGCCGCCGTAGGCGCTAGATGTCGCTATATCTGAAGCAGTTCGGATTACTAGTGGGTGATTAGTAATAAAGCATGAAAATAGATGGCAGAGAATTCGGTCTACATGACATCTGTTTTGCAAAGATACGTACATAATAGATATACATATAACTGTATCGAACTCCTGATTGGGTACAATCGAAAATTCAATGTAGGTATAATATTGTTCGCTGACAGTCTACAGACACGGCTAATGTACCTATGTATCTATGTACTATGTTACAGTTACTTTTTTACATTAGGCATGTGTGGCTTTTTTTCTCCCGACGAAGATATGTCGTAACGCGTCTGCACTAAAATCGGGCTATCGGTTAAGGAGCAATAGCTCCTTAACGAATAGCCCGATTTTAATACGGTTTTTTTTATTTAAATTGTTATGTGATAGTGATAGATTTTAGCTATAATCAATTGATGTGCATATGGGTACCTCATATAATTTTCAGTGTATAATTATTTCTCAATATGTAGTTAATTATGGTAAACTGGCAATTTGTAAAACTGAAAATAATATCTGCAAACCATCAATCTGTTATATGTAGGTTCTTTCAGGGATACTACATCGGTGCTAATGACATGTAGGTTATTTTGATGTTATACCTATTTGTAGAACCTTCGATATCTACAAACTACGCCTTTACTGCTAGTTTTTTGGTATTCATGTAAGTTGTTATTCAGTTGAAATTAAGCTGCGAAATTACAGGATATTTGGACATAACATCTATGTTCTCCGGAATGATAACGTATGCGGGATATAGCGGGCACGACATGATGACGTAATGCTGTTTAATAATATATGTGTATGTATGTACGTCGGATAGCGTCGTGGTTGGATGGATCGTCAGCTTATTTACCATTTCAGTTAATAATAGTAGGTAGTAACTTTTGACAATATGGATGAAGGAGGGTAACGGTGATGATGATGAGATCAATAATGACTGTTGACTATAGTGACGGTGGTATTTATTTATGACCACCATAAAATTCATCATTGGCAGTATTCTCAACATTATCATCATTGTTCATCATGATGATTGAGATCAAATTAATTAATTGATTAAAAAAGTAGCAAGTATTAGGTAGGTACTAAGTCCTTATATGACTTAAATACAAGGTTCTGGGATGCTCTGATATACTACAGTCTCTAGATTTTGTTTCTTATTAGTATTCCACGACCAAAGTCTATAGACAGAGAAATATAGATTTACACAAAGTTTTTTGATGTAAATGGGAATTATTATACACATTGCATTAAAAAATATATATGATTACCATCTAATACAAAATCATTATGTAGTAAATAATTCCTGACATTTTAAATCGAATGAGGTGAAACTAACATTGCATGAACACAACACTTGAAGATCATAACATTTTTATTTCAGGTAATAAAACACTTTTTAATAATTTATTAATCACAGAATAAACAATTGTTAATAATTTACAATAATATTTCTTTCACTGCTTGTCTGTTATACCACTAAAACTTCAAACACTTCTGTTATTTTTATATTATATTCCAAATAAATCAATATCAAGACATAATATTTCATCAAAATCATTTCATAATTAATTCCTGGTACACAAAATATTCCTGGATTTGTTGATGAAGCAATATAATAATAATCATGAGCTTAAATCATAAACTTATTTACAGTCGGTTACACATAATATAATTACTTGGAATTTGGAATTTCTTCTCATCACTAGTCCGTTGCTTTCTTACTTATTTAATTATATTATTAATTGCATTGTGATTAATAATTTACAGATTTTTCTTCTGCTTTTTTCTCTTATTTTTACTTGCATTATTATTTTATACAGTAAAATGTTCATATATATATATATATTTCTTATTCTTTTGAACTCCTGTTCTTTACAGTAAAAATGTTATTTATCTTCATCTGAATGACTAGGAGATTTAGAATATCATCTCTTATTTGTTTAAACTTTGTTCAGTATTAAGTTGTTGATGTCAGGAAAATCTGAAAACAATATCATATACCATGTTACATTTTCATGAACTTACATGAATGAATTTACATGAAAGTAACTAAACTAACCTTATTAGCACAATAAACATATTATTCATACATCATATTCATTCAGTTCTAATAAAATATAAAAATAATACTACTGTTTAGTACTTTATTTTGATTAATAATTTTCAGTATTTTCTCAATCAATCAAAAATTATAAAATCAGTGTTAGTTTTTTGAAGTTACATTCATAACAATAATAAAAACATAATAATACCACATTAAAGCGGTCACCAAGTACCTATGTTTATTATATTTTAATATGAAAGATACACACGCATACATATGCAAGTTTTTAACAACTTATAGTTATACCTGGTATGAGATAATCCTCAAAGACACGATAGTTTACTAAATATTTGTAGTAGTCCTTAGACACATTTAAATTATTGAATTTGACAAAAAACAAAAAATAAGAAGTTCAATGAACTCTGAACAGGAACAATTCAAAAGTTGAAGTACCTACTTAACTTAAATGATGAAAAAAGAGAAAAAATCCAATGCTAGTGAAAATATGTTTTAAGCATTTGACTTAAAGTCGTTTATCCTATTCTTTTATTCCTATATTTTATATTTTTAACATTTCATGTATGTTGCCAGTACTCGTTGTCATTTCGATATAATAAAAAAATATGGACCAACCTACGATTTAAAATCGATATTTTTATTTGTGATGAAATCTAATAATATAAATTATGAATAACCTACCCTCGAATGGAGATATTAAAAAACTAATTATCATGAATACTAGGTACTAGGATCAGTAATATATCATAGTATTATGAATGATTATCGTTTCAAAACCTTGTACAATTTAGTAAGGTTGAAAATATCCTTCTACAAAAGCAAAATTCGAGTATTTGTAAAGTTTCTTATGAGTATTTTAAAAAATTCGAGGATCCTCATATTTAGCTATCAATGTCAGTAATTTAGATACCATATAACACTTGTTTATTGAGGTTTCATAAAGGTATAGCTGACCTTATATACTCTATACCACATTCAATTCTCATTCATTAAATTACAATAAGTAGGTATTTTGTTTTTTAATAGAAGAACTATGTCACTAATGTCATTAATTGCTATAATTACCAGGGTGACCGCGTGGAGGTTGATATAATAGAGTACACTTGTATCAGATCAATCTAATTAATATTTCCCTCTTCAAGTTTCGAAGTTATGAGCGAACAGATAAATATATAGTACTTGCATACCTGTCAAAATCTCTCTATTTTACCGTCGTCGAGTAAAAATTATGCATTGCAATTCGTTCCAAATAAGAGTATAATACAAAATGATGAAATTTTACTGTTTGCAAAGACTAATTAAAAGCACCATCGAATAATGCGTTGTAATATCCTGTTATCGATTATTCGAAAAAATCGATAAATCTATGCATTTATTTTTAATATGGCAACACTTTCTAAATAAGTATTACTGGAATAATATGGTTTTCTTGTTTAGCTGTTTTATATTTACTTAAACTTTTTTTATGTTTAATTTATCATAATAATATAGTAAGTACTTATTATTTGAAAATATAAAATAAACATTTAAAATACGGTGATACGAATGAAAACAGCGCCATCTATGAAAGTATTTTGGAAACAATAAGCCCCAATTAGCAATGATTAAATTGTAAACAAATACAGGGCAACAACAAAATGAGTAAATATATGAAAATTACTTTTCGAAACACATTATTTCATTTTAACATCTATATATGACTTTTTAAAAATAGATTAAACCTTTTTAAAACATAGTTTTGGGTTTTAAACGATTACAAAACAATGTTGAATTCCATTCGATACCAATGACGCCATCTAAATCCGTTTTTCGAACTAAAAATGGCTACTATGCCATTGATCCCCACTGGTATGATGAAGACATTCGCTTAAATACGATTTTGATAAATTCAACCCCCATGAGGATAAAATAAGGGATGATGCAGGATGTAAATGTATTAGTTTGAACTATCAGTACCTAATGGAATATATAAATTAACACGAACAAATTAATTTTTAGTTCTAAACGTTGACAATAGATCAGTTAAGAATATTGTGTACAAACAAGTTTTGTAGGCCCTAATTTTTTCCACACGCTGAACAAAAGTAAAGCCGCAAAAACTATACCTAATTAATAATATACTTCTTAACGCGAGCGAAGCCGCGGGAAAACGCTAGTAATATTATAAACGCGAAATTTTGTGAGTATGGATGGATGTATTTAGAAACAGCCTTTTGTAGTTGGCAGTATATATAACGTGACCATTTATTCTTTGACTCAAAACGGGACATTTATTTATATGAATTAATAGACAGTCAATAAAGGAAACAATTTATTAAAGGTAATTCTTTAAAAAAAAAGTATACCCCCGTAAAAAGGGAGATGTAACATATATAAAAGAATAATAATAATTAACTCTTTATTGTGTACACAAAATAAACAATAAGAAAATACAGTAAATAGAAAAGTAATTACAATAGGCAGTCTTAACGCTATGCAGTCTCTTACAGATAACCTAGAAGAGAGAACATATCGTCGATTAAATAGAAAAAGGACATTTTTCAAAATTATAAGCTAGAATTGCCACCTTTTATATAAGTCAATTAAATTAACCACGCCGTCTTAATCATTATCTAAATACTTTTAAAATGATATATGATACTTCTTTGTGAATTTAAAACTTTAAAGGTAAAAATAATTTAAATTAATTTAAAAACTTTAATTGCTTGTCTACAAGACAATATAAAAATGACACGTTTTTATATATTCACCTTAATTATCAACAATAATCTACATCACAACCGGCCCGCTCGACTAAACATATTTTCACCGAGTTTCCAAAAACGGGACAATTTTGCGTCCCAGAGTTAATTTCGGGGACACCGGGACTTGTTGTTATAAACAGGGACAGTCCCGTTTAAAACGGGACGTCTGGTCACGTTAAGTATATATTTGGAGACAAGTTCAGGGTATTTATTGATTGGTGCGTCTGTTTCGGTACGACATGAAATAGATATAATCTTTACTCTATAAACTGAGTACAATCACTTTTTAATAGTCACATTTTTGATTACCACTCATTCGGAACGCAGATTCATCACAAGAAGAATAAACAGGATACTTGTGTGTTGCTCTTTTGAATAAATGTATTTTTTATATAATAATTACAGTATAACAAGTAAGAGGCATGTGATAATCAACATAGAAATCGCTACGCACTCATTATTAGTGTAATCAGATAATATTGTCAGTGCTATGGATTTTAAATTTTTCTATAAACACATTATTATCGTTAACGAATTCTACAATTTTATAATATGCATTATTACAATTTTACAAAGGAATTGTTACGTTTTTTATAAAGAATATGTAAAAACTTCTCTTGTAAAAGAAATACTTATAAAACAATAGATAAAAATTTCTCCACGATGTCATCCATCTGGTACAAGTGTTATGACAAGTTCGCGATGCCTGCAGGATGCCGGTTTATTGCTCGTTCGAGAATAAATGCTGGGAATGTCTCAACACGAATACCACACACTTATTGCTTGTCGGGTAAGCTGTAAGCAGTAGGGTTGATAATTATTGCTGGTAGCTTGGTCGCCATTCAAATTCAAAATATCTTCATTCATGTAGGTCTATTACAGACTTATGATATAATAATAATAATAATAATAGTACGATATTTTTAGATTTTTAGATATGAAATACAAATCAACGACTAAATATTAGTGGAACTGCGATCACTACATAACTATTAAAAAAAATTATGTAAATATTCCATTTTTTCATTTTCATCATTCTCAACTTTTTATATTTTACCTTTTTCATATTTTACGACTAGCAGTTCCCGCGACTTCGTTCGCGTGGAATTTAACTTAATTTTTCTAAAATAAAAGTAGCCTAAATTACTCCATATTACATCAGCTACCTGCCAAAAAAAGTCCCATCAAAATCGGTCCAGCCATTTCATAGATTAGTCGGAACAAACAGACAGACAGACAGACAAAAATTGTAAAAAATGCTATTTTGGTGTATGTACTGTTTTATATTCATATGCATGTAGTAAAAAGCGGCAAATAACTGTATTACAAAAAGACCTCCAATTTTATTTATATTAAAAAAATATTTTGTTAAGACAAGATTAATAATATAAATAATGTATTCACTTATATAAACATTAAAAGTAACAACATGTAATTTAGTTTGTATGAGAACAAATATTTCAAAGCTGGCAACCCTGGTAAGCACTGGTCATGCGAACGGGCAATTTATTTAGGGATTACAGTCACTAACTATATTTGTTTTATGAATACGATTTTTTTAACGTCAAATGATTTATGTTAAAGATTTACCTCGTAAACGGGTCTTTGAAAATATTTTATGTACATAATTTGCCCTTACTTTACTGTAGGTTTTCGCGTAACTTTTACGCTACGTTTACATTCAGCCGCTTCCCCTGCCACTCGCGCTGCTGGAAATATTGCCGGGCGACAACTGAGCGAGAGGGCTGAATGTAAAACCACGCTGCCAGTCCTTTGACTCGCGCACGAGAAACCGACAATCGAGGGAGCGCCGGGCAGCGCGAGTGGCAGCGCCAATGGCATGGGAAGTGCTTCCACTCATGTTTACACTCTCGCGCTGCTCACTTCCCTGCCCACTCGGGCTGAGTGTAAATTGGGCATTAAAATCAACAAATTTGATGTGGGCACTATTCAGAGTAGCAGCCCCTATTTCTGAGATTGCGCTGTGTTTGTGTTCGCTGATAAAAACAATTTAATAAATAGATGCCTCTCAGTTGTGCACTTGAAACTAAAGGATAAAGTTTATAAATCTATACATATAAATGAAATTGGAGTGTCTGTTTGTAATATTGAAATAACCGTGCTTTATTAAATGCATATAAATACGATACAAACACCAAAATAACATTTTTTACAATTTTTGCGGTTTTGCACACTCTTTACATCTGATGGTCGCGGGTTCGATTCCTCGCGCGGCACAAACATTTGTATTTAAGAGTATGATTGTCTGTATCAATCCGGGTGTTTTCTATATATATATGTAAAAAATATCTATGTATTTGTATCAGTTGTGTAGTGCCCATACAACAAGCTTTGTCTAGATTAACCTAGGCAAAACAGCGCTGTGTGAACTATTTAAAATATATATATATATAAAATTCTCGTGTCACAATGTTAGTTACCATACTCGTCCGAAACGACATTACCGATTTTTATGAAATTTTATATGCACATTCAGTAGATCTGAGAATCGGCTACTATCTATTTTTCATCCCCCTAAATGTTAGGGGTAGTCCACCCCTAAATTTTTATTTGTTATTTTTAGACAAAACAACGTTTGCTGAGACAGCTAGTATATATATATATATCTATCGAAGTACATATATGAATATATATAAATATCGAGCGGCAGATAAAATAAAAAAAATGTTATGTCTATTCAAAAGTGCTTAAATTAAGTTTATTTGAATAAATGATTTTCTATTCTATCCGTAATAAAATATGGGTCATTAATAGCCTAAACTAAATAAATAATATTTCATTGAAGCTTAAGAGATGTAGCATGCCTAAGTTATAGCTTCATTATGCTCTGATTTCCAATTTCCGTTCATTTAGAAGTTACTGGCGTGCAACTGTCTAACTGTAATTACTGTCGGTGGGACACACCTGGTTCTGTTCTCATAATATTCCAAAATTGTACGCTATTCAAATTCAAATTCAAATTCAAAAATCATTTATTCATGTAGGACATTTTAGCCGCTTATGAACGTCAAGTTTTTAAATTAGAATCTTTTTTCCCTACCGTATTATGCTTGTACATAGTGATTATAATCGTTCGAAAACTTATATCATTGCCTTGCCTTTATCCCATTATGTTGGGGATATCGCACTTATAAACAACATAATCACTATGACGGATCTTCCTAAGGGGTTTTAGGGCTGCAGCCCACGGCCCCGAGGATACAAAGGCTCCCAGTCCCCACTGAAACGATATTTAGAATATAAAAAAATATCTAAGTGCTTGTTAGTAATGTGGACTGACCTCCACGCGGTTCCCTCTGGAAACCGTCGTGATAAATTCTTGGTGAATTTGTCACGATGAGCTAACTGACCTGACCTCATGCTCATCTGATCATCCTCCACTGGTGTCCCGCCAGCGTATACCGTTAGCAACGACGGGTGCGCCATTCTATTATCATCCATAAAAAAATATACATAGAAAACACCCAGACCGATACAAATAATAATAATAATCTCAGGACAATTCACACAACGCCATCTAGACCCAAGTTAAGCTAGCTAAAGCTTGTGTTATGGATACTAGATAACTGATACAAATACATAGATATTTTTTTTTCGTAAATACATACTTAATATACATAGAAAACACCCAGACCGACACAAGCAATCATACTCATGAATACAAATGTTTGTGCCGTGCGAGGAATCGAACCCGCGACCATCGGATGTGAAGCGGTGTAACCTAAAAAGTAAATAACCAATACAAATACATTAAATACATTGTGAAAACCGAAACAATTTTGTTCTACGCAGCAATATTCCAACTAACGTTTAATTGGAGTGCTGGAACACGTGGCAACACGCATTCCCGCGTGAAACGTGACTTTACGTGACCATACGATTGTTGTTTATCATATACGGTATAGCTATATACTTTTACTAGTTTTAAGCCGCGGCTTCGCTCGCATTGAATCAAAAATATTTGTTTTTTTTAATAAAAAGTATCCTATGTTCATTCTAATACCTGCAAGAACATGTGTACAAAATTTCATGATGATCGGTTGAGTAGTTTTTGCGTGAAAGCATAATAAACGTCTCCTTCACATGTATATGTACATAGAAATAAAATTGGAGTGTCTGTTTGTAATATTGAAATAACCGTGTTTTACTACACGCATATAAATATAAATACGATACATACACCAAAATAATATTTTTTACAATTTTCGTTTGTCTATCTGTTTGTTCCGGCTAATCTCTGAAATGGCCACTATTTTGTCGGGACTTTTTTTGGCAGGTAGCGGATGTAATAAGCTGTAAGTTAGGCTACTGTTATTTTAGAAAAATAAAGTTAAATACCACGCGGACGAAGTCGCGGGAACAGATAGTTTATAATATTATTAAGTACTAGCTTTTGCCCGCGGTTTCGCTCGCGTTAAATTATTTTATCAAAATCCTTTCTTAGGGGATGCCTACGTCAGGCTGAGACGGGCTGAGACTTTGCATGCATAAAGCTACTAAGCTTTGCATTACAAGACTTTGCATGCATAAAGCTACTAAGCTTTATGCATGCAAAGTCTCAGCCCGATCGTTTTAAAATTGACAAAGTTTCATATAAACTTTCATCCCCTCTTTTATCCCCTTGGGGGTAGAATTAATCAAAAATCCTTTCTTAGCGGATGCCTACGTCATAACATATACCTGCATGCCAAATTTGAGCCCGATCCGTCCAGTGGTTTGGGCTGTGCGTTGATAGATCACTACGTCGGTCACCTTTGAGTTATATATATTTAGATTAAGGATTAAAACTAATGATACTAACTAATGAACGCGCAGTAATGAAAATACGACTATAATCCTTACTAATATTATACATGACAGAGTAACTCTGTCACGTCTGTCTGTCACGCATTCACGCCAATACTACAGAACCGATTTAAAATTGCCCCTTGCCATATTTTTCTGTTTTGGGTACACCCCCCATTCTTACCTGGTACTGATTTCTTGTAAATTTCTTACTGTATTAAAATGTAGTGTTAAAAACATAGAGTAAAAAAAACAAGATGATCGCTGTCGTAGACCCCTTGCAGCTTGTCATAGACCCCAGGGGGTCTTTTTTTTAAGGATGATAATGGTATGGTGCACCCGCCTGCGCTAACGGTTTACGCTTGCGGGGCACCTGTGGAGGATGATAAGATGAACATGAGGTCAGGTCAGTTAGCCCATCGTGACAAATTCATGAAGAATTTATCAAGATGGTTTCTAGGGGGAACCGCGTGGAGGTCAACCTGACATGGTGCATTGCTAGTAATGGGGTCATGAGTCCACATTACTAACACCCCTGACCCCTGGGGGTCGATATAGACCACTTTGGGAATCACTGGTCTCGACCCTCACAAAGGACATAGGCTTTTTAATGCGAAAAATAATTGTAATCTCTATGACTAAAAACTCTAATCACTATGACTGATTTCCTCTTATTAATTGTTTAACCAGTTGGTTATATATTCAATATTTTTCTATTTGAGTATTTAATTGAATTAGTGCTAATTGGTGGTATGTATTCACACACTTAAACTTGAAAATGTAAAGTAATCATAAAAGAGAGTAAAACGTTGTTAGGGGCTATCGTCTTTTTTAAAAATAAAAGCTTAAAACCTATATTTAGGCTGTTGATTAATATATAAACAAATATGATATTCAAAGTGTCTAAAAAGTTTACCCTGAAGGGGGAAAAATAAAGTAGGAAATTTTGTATGGAAATCTGTTATATTTGAAGCTAGAACGATGAATATCTTATTTGTAAAATTAATTAGCATATATAATAATCTTCCGGGCTGCGATGATGATGATGATGATGATAAATAAAAATCCCATCCAAGGACACTGTTCCACGCCAGGGATGTTATGGATATGAAATTTCGGATACGGATAGGTTTCGGATATAGGATTATTATACCGGATACGGACACGGATGGGGATATGAAATTATTTCGGATTATCCGTTAGTTTCAGATAATTTCGGTTACGGATATTAATGTTTTAAGGAATTACAAAAGTAAAATACAAATAGCTAATAAAATGCTCCGTCTCTATCCAATATTGTCTGAAACTTTTATTTCGGATTCGGTTACGGAGTTTTTTTTTTATATTAAAATTTGAGGTAGGCCCAGGATTAAGTACATCATTCATGTATAGCAAAAATAATGTAGCGGAAAGAACGGACCCCTGAGGCACCCCGGCATTGATGTTGAAGAAGTCAGAAGAGCAACCGACAATGACTACCCTTATCGAACGATCTTTTAAAAAGTTCGAAACCCAGCAGAAAAGACTATTAGGGATACCAAAGGAGGGAAGTTTCCTTATAAGTGTGTCGTGGCAAACCCTGTCAAACGCCTTGGAAATATCAAGAGATACAGAGTCCCTTAACATCCCTGTTCCACGCGTACGAAGTCACGGACATAGCTAGTATAGCTGTATGTATAAAATTCTCGCGTCACATTGTTAATTCCCATACTTCTCTGAAACGAAATAACAATTTTTTTAAAGTTCACTTCATAAATAACTACTGTTCTCGTCTAAAGAGTCGATATTCGTGTACATTTTTTTTTGTAATTGTAAAATATTTTGAACTACTCTCGTGTCAGATTACATCGGTATAGTCGGCGCTCGAATGTAATTTATAATTAAATGTACATCTACTGTTCTCGTATAAAGAGTCGATATTGTGATAAATTTATTTTTTGCATCTGTTGAAAAATTTTTTAACCTACTCTCGTGTCAGATTAAATTAGTCGGTGCTCGAACGTACTTGATGACTCTTTTAAAACATTATATTGTTACTACTTCAAATGGAATATTGTTTTATTTTCAATCGAGTACCGTACAGTACTCGACTAAATCATTACATAGTATAAAACAAAGCCGCTGTCGCTGTCTCTCAGTCGCTATGTATGCTTAAATCTTTAAAACTACTCAACGGACTTTGAAGCGGTTTTTTTTTAATAGATAGAGTGATTCAAGAGGAATGTATAGGTTATGTGTATAATATTATATGTAAATATAAAATAATATTCAACTGGTATTCTTGTACATTTGTTTTATTTTATGAATTTTAATTATTTTGTGATTTTTTTAACCGATAGATACAATATACCAGTGTGACATATGATATATATTATGTTAATATATTTTTTAAGTAGCCAACAAACTAACAGCCCATCTTAGCGTATCAGTTCGGAAATACCATTGTTGGATGAGTACTAGAATGAACAAAGAAATATATGTTACAGTATATCTCTGAATTCCCAAGTCACAAATGTACATCCGGGTCAATGTCCAATGTGTGAGAGCTATCCAATATGTTAACAAACGACGCTCGTCTATCCCGGTCTATCATCCCACGGGCCCTTTTATGGAACACTACCTCTTACCCGCGGCTTCGCTCGCATAACTTCATTACTGGCTGTTAGATGGCGCTGATTTATAACTTAATTACTGCCTGCAAGATGGCGCTGAAGTAGCAAAATGTTGATATTTAATTATTTTGATTTAAAAAAAAAAATCTTTTGTTTTATAAAAGCTACTTAAGTACATTCTTGTTTGCTCTACAAAAACTACGGAGTAGATATTATAACTAGATTTATTTATCACTAGCTTTTACCCGCGGCTTCGCTCGCGTTGTTACATATAAAAAAAAATATTTTTTTTATTTATAAAAGCTACCATCTATTCTTGTTTACTCTAAAAAAAATACGGAGTAGATATTATAACTAGATTTATTTCTCACTAACTTTTACCCGCGGCTTCACTCGCATAACTTCAAAAATAGAAATAGCAAAATGTTGATATTCTATTATAATGTTTTTTATATAAAATATTTGCTTTTTTTTAATAAAACAGTATCCTATGTTCATTCTAACACCTCCAAGAACCTGTGTACAAAATTTCATGATGATCGACTCAATAGTTTTTGCGTGAAAACGAAACAAACATCCCTACGTTCACATTTATAATATAAGTAAGTATGTGTCGGAACTAACTTTGCTGCGTAACAACTCATGACGCCGAAGTCTTTTCACAGACCAACTTTCGTAGTGGATTGCTTTAATGTAATTAGCTGACTAAGCTTTTATTGCAAGCGGCTTTTTATATATAAAGAAAGTTTTATATATGAATGTGGATGATTATTAGGTATGTCCTTAGAGGTCGAAAAATAAAAATAAAATAACATTTATTCGGTAAACTTTCGACAAAGTCAACATATAAAAATAAGAGATTCAATATACAACGAGCAATGAGCATATATATATGTAACTATAATTCAAATTCAAATTTCATATTCAAAAATCATTTATTCATGTAGGACATTTTAGCCGCTTATGAACGTTAAATTTTTACATTATAATTTTTTCTCTACCGTCCAGTTATATATATAGATCCAATTGAGAAGAGCTGGCAAGAAACTAAATTGACTTTTTTTTCATTCAAAGTTTGTAATTATTATACCCTTAAGTCTGTAACATAAAATAGGGGATGAAAGTTTGTATGGATATTCGTCATTTTTGATGATTGAACGATGAAGTCGATTTAATTGAAATATTTATTTCTTGTTTAGTCAACCTCACTATTCCACGCGGACGTAGTCGCGGGCACAACTAAATAAATCTAAATATCTAAATATATGTAACTCAAAGGTGACAGACATAGTGATCTATCAACGCACAGCCCAAACCACTGGACGGATCGGGGTGAAATTTGGCATGCAGGTAGATGTTATGACGTAGGCATCCGCTAAGAAAGGATTTTGATTAATTCTACCCCTAATGGGATAAAATAGGGGATGAAAGTTTGTATGAAACTTTGTCAATTTTAAACCGATCGGGCTGAGACTTTGCATGCATAAAACTACTATGACGTAGGCATCCGCTAAGAAAGGATTTTGATAAATTTCATCAAAATCCGTTCAGTAGTTTTTGCGTGAAATAGTAACAAACATCCATCCATACTTACAAACTTTTACATTTATAATTTAATCATTTTTGTTATATATATATATATATATATATATATATATATATATATATATATATATATATATATATATATATATATATATATATATATATATATATATATTATAATAATTATCTGTCAGTCCAGTCACGTATTGCTATTTGCCTTCAATACCTTAGTTGTACAGGCGGTACGATTATTATTCAGGGAGTATTCGCAAGTTTTCGTTCAAAGTTCGAAGTTCAGAGGTGATGGATGTTTTCCATCCTGTAGCAGCAAAGTTCTGATGCTGTTCACGTGAATTAATTTGTTGACAAATTCATAAATACTGAATTTATGCAAGAAATGTACTAATGAAAATATATTGACGAATTTCTATTTACAACAGGTTGTACATGTATTGTATACATATATGAACCTTCCTCTAGAATCACTCTATCTATTAATAAAAACCGCTTCGAAATCCGTTGCGTAGTTTTAAAGATTTAAGTATACATTAGGACGGACAGACAGCGACAGCGACTTTGTTTTATACTATGTAATGAAGATAAATAATATATTACTTTACTATAACAACTTTGTAAATATATATATAGTGTAGTTGCCTCCATTTCTTTCAATTTCAGGCGTTCATAGGCTACGGTAACCATTTACCATCAGATGGGCCGTATGCTTGTTTGCTACCATCATACTATAAAAAAAATGTAATGATGACCCGGTTATTGTATCACCTACAATATTTGAAAAAAATATAGACTTTGTAAAAAGTTGTCCTCCGTAGTAGAGTGAAACTTACGAACTACCTGCCGAGGTTTTCTCATGAGACTACAGCATGGGGTTTTTCAAGAAGGGTATATTAAGGTTTCTTAAGGGTCGGCAACGCGCATGTGACACCCCTGGTGTTTCAGGCGTCCATAGGCTACGGTAACCGTTTACCATCAGATGGGCCGTATGCTTGTTTGCCACCATGGTAGTATAAAAAAGTCGTATCCATCAGACAGGAGTTGGTCTTCAGCCACTCCAGTTCTTCCGTGGGTTTGG
Organism: Achroia grisella; assembly: GCF_030625045.1. Lineage (NCBI taxonomy): Eukaryota > Metazoa > Arthropoda > Insecta > Lepidoptera > Pyralidae > Achroia > Achroia grisella. The sequence goes on from NW_026712958.1 coordinate 383,366, forward strand.
AGTGCCATCTGCACTCGCCCCTATCGTCCGGTCAAGTTGTAAAGGTCAGCTGCGGCCAACAGCATTAGAGTAGTCCGAAACAAAACTATCAGGCAGTCTACTTGTTTGCTTTTGCCAAACTACATAAAAAAAAAATACGGGCTGTTTCACGTGGGAGATCGCCACAGAGATTACGATTACGGCGATGCTAGCCCACGCGACACAACCCCAACGTAACAGGCTTATCTAATCTGAGCCATAAACCATTCTAAGTACAGCGATAAAATGTCACAAGTGACAGACGACAGCGGGAGCGAGTGAGTTTTATAAGTAAAAGTCATAAGAGGTAGCGATAAGTTTGCAGTATTAGGTATTTAAACGGTTGATTTGTTGTTGTTGATGCGAAGTTGATAATCTCAGGACAATTCACACAGCGCCATCTAGACCCAAGTTAAGCTAGCTAAAGCTTGTGTTCTTGAAAAACCCCATGCTGTAGTCTCGTGAAAAACCTCGGCAGGTAGTTCATTCCACAATCTAAGTGTACGCAGGAGGAAGTTCTTCTGAAACCGCACTGTCCGAGACCAGTTAGGTTCTAGCGTGTGGGGTTGAATTCCCTGGACCTGCGATTCCTGGACTTTAGTCTGAGGGCACCTGTAGGGGTCGAATCTCAGCCCAGGCCGTCGTAATTTCGATCCCCGTTTGAATTAGAGGCGACGTAATAGTAAGTGGTAGTTTATATATTGTTGGAAAGAAGATTAAGAGTGGAGGGGAGACCCTATAAAAGGCGATGCCTTCTCGGCACCGACACACTCTCACTTTGTGATATAGACTGTTAGGTCGTTACTCTGCTAGTTTAGCTATCGGTTATAATCTTTTTAAATTCATAGTGTTGTTTTGTTTGATTTGAATTGGAGGTTAATTATTTCTGTTTGTAATTAGTTTTCGTGGTTAATTATTTTTGCAGTATAAAATAAGCAAAATGGGAGTCGTGTCGTATCAAGGATTAAAGAGCATGATGGAAGATCGCGGAAAGTGGCAAGAGCTCCACCGACAAGAGCGTAGCTCTTAAATTATGAATGAATGAATGAAATAAGCGATGTAAGAAGTTATCATTTTGATTCGTATTAGTTAAATTTAGATGTATTGCTAAACGGTTGCAATAAAATTGTTTTGTTATAAATCTATTTTTGAGTTTAATTTCCTTAGGTAGCTGTAATTATTTCTTTTTAAAAAAAATCACTTCTGATCTTATTTCCAAGAATATATATAAAAAGCAATACGGGCATACGTTTTGAAGTTTAACAGCTTCGGTTCTTTAATTAGGCACACAACTTACTTCCAATGGTCGCGGATTCGATTCCACTTTTGTATTAATGAGTATGATTATTTGTACCGGTCTATGTGTTTTCTATGTGTATTATGTGTGTATCTACAAAAATAATGTATACAAGTATTTAATAAAGTATCAGTTGTTTGGTACCCATAACACAAGTTTTGCTTAGCTTTGTATTACATTGCGCTGTATAACGTCCAGGGTTGTTATTATTATTATTTCTCTTTCTTTCTCTTCCTTTACAAGTTTAAAAGAAGGTAATACTCACACGGGCATCCAAGTGTGGGAGAGGTTGTGCTGTGTGATCATATTATTGAGGAGGTCAAGAATTTTCGAGTTATGCGACAGGTATTTAGTTTTGTGGATTTTTGTAGGAGATATATTTTGGAAAATATAATAATTACGATTAATAATAATTTTATAAACAACGATCTGTAACTGCGGTTTTATCCGCATGAAATTTATAGCCTATGTGTCATTCTGATATTTGAGCTATATTGTTGAAAAGTTTCACAAAAATCCGTTCAGTAGTTTTTGCGTTAAAGAGTAACATATATTCATGAATATACAAACAATCGCGTTTATAATTAATAAGACTGACTAATCCTATATGTATATGCATTCAAAACATGCCGACAAAAAATAAGGAGTCAAACGCATTACTTATATTTTCCGAAGATGTTATTGCCAATTTTTGGTGGTATTGATAATGTATGGTGCACTTAATGTAAAATTTATGATCCCTAAAATGATTCATATGCAGCCTGTGAATTTATGGATAATATATCATTGAATTTAAATTAAATCCAACATTTCTGTGTAATCAATATTTTGATATTGCTCTTCTATTTAAAGATAATGTTTTTTCTTCTCTGTCTATGGCTGGTATTATCTTAATTTCATTATGTAAACAAGCGCTTTATGTCTTTGCGTTATATTAAATATGCATGAGCTCAAAAGTTCTGTAATTTCTTTGAGAAAATTCAACTGTTAAGTTTGCACGAGTGGATACTTTAATCCACTGGCTTTTTCGCGACATAACAGTTATGTACTCTTATTCTACCTATACTACTAACCGACGCAAATTCGTCTGCATCAAACTTAGGTACTTGATAAAGCAATACCTATTACTCACTAAAAGATTACTTGAATGATGAGCGTGCATGGCAATAGTTGTTCATATACGGGATTATCGGGCAATGTAAATAAACAAGCTTAATAACAACAAACAGAAAAACATTTGAGTATCTTACCAGTTCTTCTCAATTCTATATACTGAACTGGATGGTAGGGAAAATTATATAATACAAAAAAGTGACTAAAATATCCCACATGAATAAATGATTTTTGATTTGAAATTATTTGTCTCACTATATTCACCCAATTAATACGTAATATCTTTTTAATATATGAACTATATGTCATTCTGATATAAACTATATTACTGTACAGTATCATCATAATATTTTGAGTACTTTTTGTGTGAAAGAATACCAATACACATCCATATATTTTATTTATTTATTTATAAGGTTACTAGCTTTTACCCGCGGTTTTTCTTACATTTTTTTCAGTAGTTTTTGCGTGAAAGCGTATCAGACATCGCTACTTTCACATTTATAATAATTATTATCTATACTTACAAACTCCCGCCTTTATAATACTGGCAATATTTTTATAATACGTATATTTGTATTCACAACCTTCAGAAGCTAAAACAGCGTGTTAAACTGCCACACAATGAAAATAATTAATTGCAAATTATCACAATTGAGTGCAATTTACTTTACTACGAGCTTGATTACTTAGCATAATTAATTTAATTGAATATGATAGTGTGTAAGCCATTTAATAGTTATGGTTATGGTCAGTAACTGTTAGAACGAGGTTTGCAATCGATGTCTAGACTGGCTGGTATGGCAGATGAAGTATGTTTGAATATTTGAAAAGAGAGTGTGTTTTGTCATCTTGTCTGTCATCGTATTGATGTATCTATAACTTATCTGTATATTGTATTAAATGTGTTTTTATATTATTTTATTTTGATTAGAAATATATTTTGTTTATCTTATTCTACGTTATTTACTTGAACAGCACTACAGTTACTCTGTTAACGTGAGAAGTTCAGAGGTAACTTCCCTCACAGTAACTGTAGTAACAATCCAATGTTAACATGGAACCATTAACGTCATAAAATACATTCTGACATCTCTCATTATGTAGCTTATACATATATAAAATACTAGATGTACCCGCAACTTCACCCACATAAAACCAATTAATATTTAATAATATAACCCAATAAAAGTCAATTAAAAAAGCTTCGTCGTTCTAGCTTTAAAAATGATGTACTTCCATATAACCATTCAACTCCCCTTTCAACCCCTTACAACCCTTTTTCTTATTTATATTTAAAACAGCTTAAAAAATAAGTTTCAAGCTTCTAGCTTTAAAAATGACAATACTTTTATAAAACCATTCAACTCCCCTTTCAACCCCTTACAACCCTTTTTCTTCCACTTCAAGCTTAAAAAATGACAATACTTCCATACAACCGTTCTGAACGGTGAAAGGGGAGTTGAACTCCCCTTTCAACCCCTTACAACCCTTTTTCTTATTTATTTTTAAAACAGCTTAAAAAATAAGTTTCAAGCTTCTAGCTTTAAAATGACAATACTTCCATACAACCATTCAACTCCCCTTTCAACCCCTTACAACCCTTTTTCGTCATTTTTATTTAAAACAGCTAAAAAAAAAAGTTTCAAGCTTCAAGCTTAAAAAATGACAATACTTCCATACAACCGTTCTGAACGGTGAAAGGGGAGTTGAACTCCCCTTTCAACCCCTTACAACAAAATTTTCTTTATTATTATTTAATATATAGCTTATAAAATAACTTTAAAATTCTATCTTTTAAAATTACGATACTTACATACAACCTTTCATCTTAAATTCTAACATTCAATTTATATTGCCCTAACGTCTCTGTGACACTGTATATAATAATAATTTCAATGCAATTCACACAGAGCCATCTAGACCCAAGTTAAGCTAGCTAAAGCTTGTGATATGGATACTAGACAACTGATATAAATACATGTGAGCATTTTTTTTTTGTAAATAAATTCATTTTATACATAGAAAATACCCAGACTGATACAAACAATCTTACTCATGAATACAAATGTTTGTACCGTGCGAAGAATCAAACCCGCGACCATTGGGTAGTAAAGTGTTATGCTAAACCAGTAGACCACTGAGTCTGTCAATGTTTTGTGTAAATAACAAATTATTAATATTATTATACAGTATTGTATAAAAATATACGATTTTTTTATTAAACCCATAGTGAATGCAATAACGTTAAGTTATATAACCACTTGAATAGTTCCAAACTTGTAAACCCTTTTATAGTAACTTGAGTATAACTACACAACTGTAGTTTCGAGAGACAATGCTCTGACCTTAAACTTTGGCTGTAAGAAATGGGTACCTTCTCATAATTGGAGTTGGCAACACCGAGCAACTCGTGTATATTGAATTTACTCAACTACAGATGACTGTGTTGCCAACGCATGAAATTTTTTCTAACTACAGGATTTTTGGAAATCTACGATAATATCATGAACCTTATACAATATTATATAAATAGAATGAATCTTACTAATATTATAATATTATGAACGCGGAAGTTTGTGTGTATGGATGCATATGTAGATAGATAGATAAAGTAGTAGTTTGTTACTCTTTCACGCAAAAACTACCGAATAGATTTTGATAAAACCTCACAGTAATATAGCTTATACATCAGAATAACACATAGGCTATAATTAAAAAAAAAATTGTAATCTAAATATATATAACTCAAAGGTGACTGACTGACGTAATCTATCAACGCACAGCCTAAACCACTGGACGGATCGGGCTGAAATTTGGCATGCAGGTAGATGTTATGACGTAGGCATCCGCTAAGAAAGGATTTTGATTAATTCTACCCCCAAGGGGATAAATAAGGGAAGAAAGTTTGTATGAAACTTTGTCAATTTTAAACTAATCGAGCTGAGACTTTGAATGTATAAAGCTACTATGACGTCGGTATCCTATAAGAAAAGATTTTGATAAATTCCACCCCTAAGGGGATAAAATAGGGGATGAAAAATTAGATTAGATTTTGAAGGTCCTAATTTTTTATACACGCTAAACAAAAGTAAAACCGCAAGTTGACTTATATATATTTAGATACATCAGAATAATATATAGGTTATAATTTGAAAATATATTATATAATTTAGACATATAATGCTAAATGTCAAGTAGGTGTAATGCAGACAAAGATGCGCGGGTCAGCTAGTGTTTATGTTATCATATGGCTCCCTGTACACCTATTATAATAATTTATTTATAGCCATAATGATTTTGTTTTGTAAAATGCCTTATCAATTTTCCGTGTCAGTGATTTAATACACAAATTGGTAAAATTCTTAAGCATTAAATACGTAGCTGTGAGCCAAATATAATGAACTCATAGAATATTCATACTACGGGGGATGTTTTAATAATAACTACCTACTCGCCCCGGCTTCGCACGGGTGTCCATGTATCTTCTAAATATATATAACTCAAAGGTGACTGACATAGTGATCTATCAACGCACAGCCCAAACCGCTGGACGGATCGGGATGAAATTTGGCATGCAGGTAGATGTTATGACTATGATGTTATGATTTTGATTAATTCTACCCCCAAGGGGATAAAATGGGGATGAAGGTTTGTATGAAACTTTGTCAATTTTAAACCGATCGGGCTGAGACTTTGCATGCATAAAGCTACTATGACGTAGGCATCCCATAAGAAAGAATTTTGATAAATTCCACCCCTAAGGGGATAAATTAACGTGACCGAAGCCGCGGGCAATAGCTAGTTATATATATAAACCATCCTCTTTAATTACTCTATCTATAAAAAAACGCTTCAAAATCCGTTGTATAGTTTTAAAGATTTAAGCATATATAGGGACAGACAGCAACAGCGACTTTATTTTATACTAGCTACTCACCCTGGCTTCGCACGGGTGTACATGTATTATATATATAAACCATCATCTTTAATCACTATCTATTAAAAACAGCTTCAAATCCGTTGCGTAGTTTTTAAGATTTAAGCATACATAGGGACAGACAGCGACAGCGACTTTATTTTATACTATGTAAAAAAAATCCCATAGTTTCACACTCTATATGTTACAAAATACAATAAAACAATGTTCAGTGCGATATGATAGCTGTAACAAATAACATAATGGGGCGACCGAACACAAAAAAGGGTTCTGTATGTATATATGTATGTATGTACGTACGTGCAAATATATTGCTATGTTACGTTTCCCATCGATTTCTCGTTAGCTGTGTGCTCTATTCTCGTAACGAATAACTTACTACATTCACCGCAGCTAAATATAAATTGTCTAGCTAAATATATATATATGTATATATATATACTAGCTGTCTCGGAAAACATTGTTTTGACGTAAAATAAAAAAAAAATTTAGGGGTGGACTACCCCTAACATTTAGGGGGATGAAAAATAGATGTTGACCGATTCTCAGATCTACTCAATACGATCATAAAATTTCATGAGAATCGGTCAAGCCGTTTCGGAGGAGTATGGGAACGAAAACTGTGACACGAGAATTTTATATATAAAATACTTTACTGTACTTTTTACTCCGAGTGCAGTATACAGATATATATATATATATATTTCTGTAGTTGTGATATCTTTGTTTGACGACCTCGGTGGTCTAGCGGTTGAGCACACCGCTTTACTTCCGATGGTCGCGGGTTCGATTCCTCGCACGGCACAAACATTTGATTCAGCTTGAATCATTCTATTTATTAAAAACAACCGCTTCAAAATCCGATGCGTAGTTTTAAGGATTTAAGCATACATAGGGACGGACAGACGGCGACAGCGACTTTTATACTATACTAGCTACACGTCCCGGCATCGCCTGGGAGTACATGTATTATACATATAAATCTTCCTCTTGAATCACTCTATTTATTAAAAAAAATCGGTTCAAAATCCGATGCGTAGTTTTAAAGATTTAAGCATACTTAGGGACGGACAGACGGCGACAGCGACTTTGTTTTATACCATGTAGTGATAATCCTGAAGGTATGTACTATAAAATCTAGTCCCCTACGTTCAGTGAATATCACTTTGCATGCAAATTCAGTGTTAATAGATACCAATTCGCGCTCCGCTGCGATACGCTGTACACTTTATTGTACAGGGAAGTAGTATTTCATTTAGAGGTTGAATGGAATCAATTATATGGGAATTGACGGACAATTTTATTAAACACTAGCTGTACGCGCGACTTCGTCCGCCTGGAATTTAACTTTTTTTTCTAAAATAAAAGTAGCCTCAGTTACTCCATATTATATCAGCTACCAATAGCAGTCCTATAAAAATCGGTCCAGCAATTTCAGAGATTAGCCAGAATGAAAAGACAGAACGACAAAAATTGTAAAACATGTTATTTCGGTGTGTGTATCGTATTTATATTCATATGCATGTAGTAAAAACGGTTATTTCAATATTACAAACAGACATTACAATTTTATTTATATGTATATATATATTATGCGCACAATAAATCTAAGCAAAGCGTAAAGCTACAGGTTTTAGCACCTGATTATAGTCCAAAATCCTTAATAGATTCTTTTTGTTGAATTATCTGTGAAAATTTTATCGTTAATCAGTCAAGCTCCCTAATATAAAAAAAAAACGCCAATACATGTGAATAAACAGACGAAATCAACAAAGCTACATTAATAAAAAAAACATTGTTATGTTTTATAGTCGCCTAGCTATTCGCCCCAGTTTCGCTCAGGTATACATGTATTATACATATAAACCTTCCTCTTGAATAACTCTATCTATTAAAAGAAAAACCGCTTCAAAATCCATTGCGTAGTTCTAAAGATTTAAGCATACATAGGGACGGACAGACAGCGACAGCGACTTTGTTTTATACTATGTAATGATAAATTGACTAACGACTGTTTCTATTACCTTATGTTAGACATAGACACCTATATAAAAATACATTGTAAATAAACTGGCTTTACAAAAAAAAAGTAATTCAATTGAGTTTCTTGCCAGTTCTTCTCAATTGGATCTATATACCGAATTGGACGGTAGGGAAAAATAAAATTATAATGTAAAAATTTGACGTTCATAAGCGGCTAAAATGTCCTACATGAATAAATGATTTTTGAATTTGAATTTGAATTTGAACTTACATATACCTAAACTCACTCCCTCCGATCGATCCCCCGTCCAATTCAAACGGGGATCGATATTACGACGGCCTGAGCCGAGGATCGAACCCCTAGCGGTGCCAGACTTAAGTCGTATCCAGACTTATGTCGGGAGTTGGCCTTCAGCCGCTCTATAAGTCCTTCCTTTAGTTTAGAGTGCCATCTGCATACGCCCCCTATCGTCCGGTGAAGCTGTAAAGGCCAGCTACGGTTAACAGCATTAGAGTAGTCCGAAAAAAAATCTAAACTCCTACAAGTACATAAGCAAAAAAAAACGGAAATCAAATCAAGCGGCACGTGTTCATTGGTTAAATCCTATAGACAGACCCCTACCTTCTGTCCTACATTTCCGGCCTTTCTCGCAGATTAGAGAAAGGTATACAGATTAAAAAGTTACAATAATAGAATTCACTTGTTCATATTTATAGAATAGAATAGAAAATCATTTATTCAAATAAACTTACATCGAAGCACTCATTCGGAAAGCTGTCTCATCACAAGAAGAACGAGCAAGAAACTCGCGTGTTGATCTTTTAAATAATTTAATTCATTTTTAAGTTAAAATGTGTGAATACAAACTAATTGGTAAATTAGCACTAATTCAATTAAATACTCAAATAGAAAAAAATATTGAGTACTACCTTTTGCCCGCGGCTTCGCTCGCGTCAATTTATCCCCTTAGGGATGGAATTTATCAAAATCCTTTCATAGAGGATGCCTACGTCATAGTAGCTTTATGCATGCAAAGTCTCAGCCCGATCGGTATAAAATTGACAAAGTTTCATACAAATTTTCACCCCCTATTTTATCTCCTTGGGGGTAGAATTTATCAAAATCCTTTCTTAGCGGATGCCTACGTCATAACATCTACCTGCATGCCAAATTTTAGTCCGATCCGTTCAGTGGTTTGGGCTGTGCGTTGATAGATCACTACGTCAGTCACCTTTGAGTTATATATATTTAGATACAACCAACTGGTTAAACAATTAATAAGAGGATATATTTATGGATAGAAGAAAAGTATATATAATAAAATACTTTTATTTTGAGCGTTTGGACGTTACGTTGATTTCCCAAAGGGGATTACGTGCCTATCAATCGCTTAATATCTAGAAATAGTTACAAAATGGAGGTATATTTTAGTGTTAATTCGTTTTTAGTAACATTGACGGCCTCGTTGGTCTAGTGGTTTAGCACACCGCCTTACGGTGGTCGCGGGTTCGATTTCTCGTGCGGCACAAACATTTGTATTCAGGGGGAAAAGGATTGTTAGTAATGTGGACTCATGACCCCATTACTGGCAATGTATCATGTCAGGTTGACCTCCACGCGGTCCCTCCTGGAAACCATTGTGATAAATTCCCGGTGTATTTATCAACTGATCTGACCTCATGCTCATCTTATCATCCTCCACTGGTGCCCCGCCAGTGTAAACCGTTAGCGCAGGCGGGGGCACCATACCATCATACATATAAAAAAACATTTGTATATTTGAGTATGATTGTTTGTGTCTGTCTGGGTGTTTTCTATGTATAATATGTATTTATTTACAAAAATAATGTATCCATGTATTTATATCAGTTGTCTAGTACCCATAACACAAGCTCAGCTTAGCTTGGGACTAGATGGCGCTGTGTTAATTGTCCTGAGACATTATTATTATTATTATTAATTGTTAACTAATAATCACTATGACTGATTTCCTCTTATTAATTGTTTAACCAGTTGGTTATATATTCAATATTTTTTCTATTTGAATATTTAATTGAATTGGTGCTAATTGGTGGTTTGTATTCACACACTTAAACTTAAAAATGTAAAGTAATAATAAAATTATTTAAAAGAGCAACACGCAAGTTTCTTGCTCGTTCTTCTTGTGATGAGACAGCTTTCCGAACGAGCGGTAGATTAAAAAATGTACCTAATGAGTATTCAAAAGTGCTTCAATGTAAGTTTATTTGAATAAATGATTTTCTATTCTATTCTATTCTATTCTAACATCCTTATCAAATTATTGATTGTTTGGGATTATAGATTATAAGTAATACTAGTTAAAATTTGTTCAGTGGCAGAATGAAACAAATATTTTCTGCTCCTTAAGATATTGTAGTCATTCTTTTTCTATAAAGAACGCAATCAAAATGCTGCCAAATCAATTTGCCCTGGGAGTCAGGCCCGAGTTTAAATCTACAATATCACAGCATCCTATGGTCGTCTTTCAATTTATTTTTTAGATCGGTGAGCTCAAAACTCAATCTTATTGTATGTATTCAAGCAGAGATATAAATCTATTCTGATGAAATAGCAAAACAAACAAACAGACTTTCACAATCTATATTAATAAATAGCTGTCCCGGCTATCGCAATTAAAAAATAGGGGGTGATTGTAGAAGGGTTAAAATTTAGGGTTGCAAGTATTTTTAAAATCTCAGAACAATTGACACAGCGCCATCTAGTCCCAAGTTAAGCTAGCTAAAGCTTGTGTTATGGATACTAGATCATTACATAGTATAAAACAAAGTCGCTGTCGCTGTCTGTCCGTCCCTATGTATGTTTAAATCTTTATAACTACGCAACGGATTTTGAATCTGTTTATTTAATAGACAGAGTGATTCAAGAGGAAGGTTGATATATATAATACATGTACACCCGTGCGAAACCGGGGCGAATAGCTAGTAACTGATAAAAATACATAGATTCTTTTTTGGTAAATAGATATATATTATACATAGAAAATACCAAGACCGATACAAACAATCATACTCATATATATTCGGTATGGAAATCTGACCAGCAATGTACCGTGTCAGATTGACCTCCACGCGGTTCCTCCTGGAAACCATCGTGATAAATTCCTGATGAATTTTTCACGATGGACTAACTGACCTGACCTTATGTTCGTCTTATCATCCTCCACTGGTGCCCCGCCAGCGTAAACCGTTAGCGCAGGCGGGTGCACCATTGTGTTATCATCCATAAAAAAAACCTTCCTCTTGAATCACTCTATCTATAGCTGAAAACTGCATTAAAATCCGTTGCGTAATTTAAACTATGTAAAGAAGAGTATTGGAAGTTTGAAATCAGTAGGAATACATTTTAAAATTCACAGCTATATTTTAAAACGAATTGAATTTCGAATAGCTTTCCCGCCAAATCCAATGCTTTCATCCTCGAAACGTACTTAAGGCAAAGGAATGTGTGCTACGCGGCCATTCCTTTATATTATCTGTTCCACTAAAAGTAGTTTCCTACAATTTACAGCGCCAACCCGCGAGTTTTACGTAACTTTATTCGAAAGGAAATGCGTTGCGATGCACATTATTTGCTACGAGAGTACGTTATTTATAGTTTTTTTTATACTGAGCTACACTTTGTATATTATATAGTTGTCGGGGTATCTTGTTTACATGCTGAGGGGCTCACTTTTTTAGATTTAAGTTTCTAATATAACAAAAAGGGGGGTGGGGGGGGGGGGGGGGGGGGGAAAGGGGTTTGTTGTTGGGGGCTGAAAAGCGCGCATATTATATTCTCTTGACCCCTACAAATTATTTCTCCTCTTGTCCCTCTCCGCCTTCAGTGGGGCAGTGGACGAAACATTAACAGCTTCGGTGCCGGGCAACACTCCTTCTTCTAACTGACCTGACCTCATACTCATCTTATCGTCCTCCACTGGTGCCCCGCCAGCGTAAACCGCTAGCGCAGGCGGGTGCACCATTCCATTATCATCCATAAAAAAAAACACTCCTTCTTAAGGGGGGAAAGGGGATTGTTAGTAATGTGGACTGATGATCTCATTGCTAGCAATGTACCATGTCAGGTCGACCTCTACGCGGTTCCCCCTGGAAACCATCGCGATAAATTCTTGATGAATTTGTTACGATGGGGTAACTTACCTGACCTCATACTCATCTTATCGTCCTCCACTGGTGCCCCGCCAGCGTAAACCGCTAGCGCAGGCGGGTGCACCATTCCATTATCATCCATAAAAAAAAACACTCCTTCTTAAGGGGGAAAGGGGATTGTTAGTAATGTGGACTGATGATCTCATTGCTAGCAATGTACCATGTCAGGTCGACCTCTACGCGGTTCCCCCTGGAAACCATCGCGATAAATTCTTGATGAATTTGTTACGATGGGGTAACTTACCTGACCTCATGCTCATCTTATCATCCTCCACTGGTGCCCCGCCAGCGTAAACCGTTAGCGCAGGCGGGTGCACCATTCCATTATCATCCACAAAAAAAAAAACACTCCTTCTTAAGGGGGGAAAGGGGATTGTTAGTAATGTGGACTGATGATCTCATTGCTAGCAATGTACCATGTCAGGTTGACCTCCACGCGGTTCCCCCTGGAAACCATCGCGATAAATTGTTGATGAATTTGTCACGATGGGGTAACTGACCTGACCTCATGTTCATCTTATCACCCTCCACTGGTGCCCCGTCAGCGTAAACCGTTAGCGCAGGCGGGTGCACCATTCCATTATCATCCACAAAAAAATATATAACAAAACGCAATGTAACAAATGTAGTAACAAAACGTAATATGCCAGTAGTATGATAGGTTGTATTAAAAAAAACTTCTCTTTGTCTGAAAGTCAAAGTGTTTAAATAAATTTATAATATATGTTACAGTTAAAGAATGAGACAAATTGTAGGATATTGAGTATTTTTAAAGCATAGCATAAACGGGCTAACGCTCACCTGATGGTAAGTGATGCCTACGGCCACCTTTCACCATCACACCGCTCGCCATCGACAGGGAATTCATTCCCACACACTGGAACCTAAGTGGTCTCGGACAGTGCGGTTTCAGAGGAGCTTCCTCCCGCGTACACTTAGATTGTGGAATGAACTTCCTGCCGAGGTTTTCTCACGAGACTACAGCATGGGGTTTTCAAGAAGGGTATATTAAGGTTTCTTAAGGGTCGGCAACGCGCACGTGACACCCCTGGTGCTTCAGGCGTCCATAGGCTACGGTAACCATTTACCATCAGATGGGCCATATGCTTGCCAACATAGTAGTATAAAAAAAAGTGATTACCGTCGCCCATGAGCGATCAACACCAGAGGAATTGCAAGTGCGTTGCCGGCCTTTTAAGAAGGAATAAGATCTTTTACTGAAGGTTTCACTATCGTATCGGTTCGGAAATACCATTGCTGGAAGGTGATTTCACAAATGTGGTTGTGCGTGGCAAAAAGGACTACTGGCCGGAGGGTGTGGGGTATCGGCGCTACGGTGGCAGATTACCGTCGTCTATCCGTGACCACATAGACAATTTATATTTAAACTAGCAACTCACCCTAGTTTCGCCCGGGTGTACATGTATGCATATAAACCTCTTGAATCACTCTATCTATTAAAAACACCGCTTCAAAATCCGTTGCGTAGTTTTAAAGATATAAGCATATATAGGGACGGACAGATAGCGCCAGTGAGTTTATTTTATACTATGTAATGATATATTTTATTATTTTATATGTATATTAGTCTATAAGGTGTATATGTCTATAAAGGTGTCTATAAGGGTCATGTAGCCTGAATGAATGAATGAATGAAACTCTTTATTGTTCCTCTCATAGAAAATAACAAATAAGACAAAGAGGTAACAATTGGCGGCCTTATCGCTAAAACGCGATCTCTTCCAGGCAACCTTAGGACGGAGAGAAGTGTTTAGATTTGCGTCTGGTAGAGGTGTAAAGATGGTAACGATATTGGAAGAAATGTTATAAATATACATATATATCATAATATACTACAAAATAATATAATAAACTTACATATATATGAATATATATACAATCATACATACAAACGATAAAATTAATAAAGTAAAAAAACGTTGTACAGTAGTGTTGATGTAAATGCCTATATATGTTTAGTGTGAAACAGAATATTTATTGACATTTCTTACCACATTATTTGCCACTTATCCGGCCTGAATACCGCATACGGCGCCTCAATAATTCAGCCAGCGGGAATCAGTTTAATAATAAATCGTAGTTTGCTCTGATGTCACTCGCAATTTACTACTGTTACAGATCAATAGTAACACAGAGCAATTAACACCACGTTCCAATAAAGTTGGCATGGCCATTTTGCGAATTTATTCTACGTAACAATCTGTATTTTCTTTTATTTATTAGTATTAACAAACAGTAATTCAATTTTTTTAAAGAATTAAAGTATTTATTTAAACCAAAAACAAAGTTATAACAATAACATATTAAACGTAAACAACTACATTAGTTTACAAAAAAACTGTGTTGCAGTTATATGTGTCCATCTCCAGAGCATTGTATACAATTTAAATGAAAACAAATGAAAATAAATGAATATTACTCCTTAAGAACATTTAGAGAAAGACAAAGTATATAATATATTGTATATATACAAATTTGTTTATAGAAGTGGTGCTGAAATGGCTTTTTTACAGTTGGCACCGCCATTTCGAGAATTGATTCTATGTAATAATCTATAATGGTTCTATAAATGAACAGCTTGGACACTTTTACAGAAACTTTGTTTTTATTGAAACTGGCAATAAATATTGTATGTTAAATCCGAGCTGAAAATGACATGTATCCAGAGCCGTAAAACGAATAAATAAAAAAACTTTTGTACTCGCTTGCCTCTGTTTAAACGTCTAAGTTCCTATTCATTTTACATCAAATCCAATTCAACACAAACTGCACGTTAAAGTAGAACTCAAAAAGACATGTATCCAGAGCCATAAAACGAATTAATAAAAACATAACTAATAAAAAAAAGTTCGCTTAAGAACGCTGAAGAAAAAATATTATAATCTTTGAGATGTTTACTAATATGCCAGATACAGTGAACAGAGGGTTCACTGTATCTGGCATATTAGTAAACATCTCAAAGATTATAATATTTTTTCTTTGTAATCCAATCCACCAAATAATAATTAGAAACCAAATAAAATTAACAAATCAGAAGAGCTTAAGTTTAAAATTAATATACATATATTTGTTTACAAAAATTCCCAACTAAATAATACAAAACAGTTAAAAAAAAGTCATTATATCAATTGTCTACTACCCATACACAAGCTCCGCTTGCCTTGGGACTAGATAGCGTTGTGAATCGTTAACGGGTAATAATAAAAATATATATTTTAAGATCCGATTTAAACTGACTTCGCTCCATCCAGTTCAGTTACTGTAAAATTTATAATGGCTACAATAAAATAATAATAGAAAACTCATAAAAACAATTTTACCTCCAGAAATGCGTCGCCTTTTCCTGAACCGACTTAATCTGCTAAAGGCATTGAACAAAAAACGTCCGACCTTTGAAAGCCGCTGAATTTTTGTGGTCCTTTCGACGAAGCCAATTATTTCTGTGTAAATATTAAGCGCCCTCTTGGAATAAATTCTTAACTCCCCTGTAATCCTAGAATATAACAGCAACAAGCAGATATACCCGCTTTCATTTATTAATAACTATAGTTAAAATTTTATTTTATAGTCTGACAAAGGTCAAAGGTCTGACAAATAAAATTTCAAAAATAAAAGTAGCTTAAGTTACTCCTATGACATTAGGTATTTGCGAGTGAAAGTCCAGTCATCGGTCCAGCCGTTTCAAATTTTCATTTAATTATAGACTTAGACACCTATATAAATATGCATTGTAAATAAACTGGCTTTAAAAAAACAATTCAAATGAGTTTCTTTCCAGTTCTTTTCAATTGTAACTATATACCGAACTGGACGGTAGGGAAAAAAAATTATAATGTAAAAACTTGACGTTCATAAGCGACTAAAATGTCCTACATGAATAAATGATTTTTGATTTTAAACTGGAGGGTAGGGAAAAAATTAAAATTAAAATGTAAAAAATTTGACGTTCATAAGCGGCTAAAATGTCCTACATGAATAAATGATTTTTGAATTTGAATTTGATTGGGAGCGATCTAGCCATGCGCTGGTAGCAGCTCTGAGATCAGTCTCACTCTCTCTACGGATTTAGTAATGAATGGTTTAAGTATAAAAAGTCTCGAACTTTTGTCATTAAGCTTTGGAGGTGAGCCAAAAAATATCACAGAGTAACTTTGATTGATTACAGTTCCAAAATACAATAGTGGCTTCGTCGTATCCAGTAGGAATATCGAGTTTCTTGCCTGTTTTTCGTCGATCGAAACTATTTCCTGAAGTGGTCAAAAAATGTATAAATGATGTAGCATGAATAGAATAGAAATAGAAATAATAGAAATAATCTTTATTCAAATAAACTTAATATAAGCACTTTTGAATAGTCAAGTTATTTTATTCTACCGCTCATTCGGAATGCAGATTCATCACAAGAAGAACGAGCAAGAAACTTGTGTGTTGCTCTTTTAAATAATTATTATCGAAATAGAAAATCGTTTATTCAAATAAACTTAATTTAATCACTTTTGAATAGTCATAACAATGTTTTTTTTTAATCTACCGCTCATTCGGAAAGCTTTCTCATCTCAAGAAGAACGAGCAAGAAACTTGTGTGTTGCTCTTTTAAATAAATATTATAGAAATAGAAAATCGTTTATTCAAATAAACTTAATTTAAGCACTTTTGAATAGTCATAACAATGTTTTTTTTTAATCTACCGCTCATTCGGTAAGCTGACTCATCTCAAGAAGAACGAGCAAGAAACTTGTGTGTTGCTCTTTTAAACAATCCTTGTAAGTTGCATTGGGTTGCATTATCAAAGTTCTTACACGGATCCCCTACGTTTTTTTTTAATATTCTATCACCTATATTCATCAAGGATAATGTAGGATTCCAATTATACAAGATTTTTTCAAATCGGTATACATCTATACATATAAATAAAATTGGAGTGTCTGTTTGTAATATTGAAATAACCGTTTTTTACTATATGCATATGAATATAAATACGGTACATACACATAAATAACATTTTTTACAATTTTTGTCTGTCTATCTGTCGGTCTGTTTGTTCTGGCTCTCTGAAATGGCTGGACCGATATTGACGAGACTTTTTTGGCAGGTAGCTGTAGATCAGCTACTAGCTGTACATCAGCTACCTGCCAAAAAAAGCATAAGGAGTAACTTAGGCTACTTTTAGAAAAATAAAGTTAATTTCCACGCGGACGTAGTCGCGGGAACAGCTGGTTCATAAATAAAAAAACTTAATCATTTCAATGTTGTAAAAAGAAGCAGTGAAACAGTTTTGCCATTATTCCATTCTACTTAGTAATTTATAGACGAAGAATAAGAGGGAAGAATTCATGCGACAGCTCATTAAAAAAATTCATATTATCCGATATTTTATCGTTTATACCGCGTTCCTGAGCGTCGTTTGCGGGTAGTGTTGCCAACACAGGCACTACTGTACTTACTGAAACCACAAAAAGCTACCAAACAAGGTATTCGTTGTAGAGTGATTACCAGTTCCATGAGCATCCGTACCATTAGAGAAAAACAGATCGGTTGGCGTTCTTTTAAGATGAAATATACTCTTTACTTGAATATTTTCATAGTCGTCACTTCTTCGTTACACAATTATTGTGATTTAAAATATATATCAATTTAAAACTACACTACAAAATGAAGATTTAAGTTATATCAAATTTCCAGAGCCCCGTACAATCCTGAATTAAAACTTGAACAGATTTCGTTTTCCAAAGAGGTGGTCAAAACTACCAGTCCAGCCGTAAATCTACTAGAATGGCAACACTGTTTATATTTATATCAAGTATAAGGTAGTATAAGGCTCTACAGCCCCGTACAATCCTGAATTAAAACTTGAACAGATTTTGCTTACCAAAGAGGTGATCAAAACTACTAGTTACAGTCGTAAATCCACTAAGATAGCAACACTGTTTCTGAGTTATATCAAATTTCTAGAGCCTTGTAAAATCCTGAATTAAAACTTGAACAGATGTTGTTTACCAAAGAGGTGGTAAAACTACCGGCTATAGTAATAAATCTACTAAGATGGCAACACTGTTTATAAGTTATATCAAATATCTAGAGCCCCATACAACCCTGTATTAAAACTTGAACAAATTCTGCTTACCAAAGAGATGGTCAAAACTAGCCGTAAAAGTAATAAATCTACTAGGATGGCAACACTGTTTCTGAGTTATATCAAATTTCTAGAGCCCCGTACAATCCTGAATTATAACTTGAACAAATTCTGCTTACCAAAGAGGTGATAAAAACTACCAGTTATAGTAGTAAATGCACTAGGATGGCAACACTGTTTATAAGTTACATCAAATATCTAGAGCCCCATACAACCCTGTATTAAAACTTGAACAAGTTCTGCTTACTAAAGAGATGGTCAAAACAAGCCGCTATAGTAATAAATCTACTAGGATGGCAACACTGTTTATAAGTTATATCAACTCTCCAGAGCCCCGTACAATCCTCTTTGCGTCGTTCCCTACTTTTTAATGAATTCGTGTAAATACCTTCTCTAACGACGGAACTGGACTCCAGGTATTTACTATTTCATAAAGTGGTTCATAATCTGACGAGCTTATACTACTTACTTATTTATACACTAGCTGTTACCCGAGACTTCGTCCGCGTCGAATTACTACAAATACAATTTATACGAAAAACTAGTCTAAGTTATCTTATAACTTCGATTATGTATCTTATATGTACAGACAGCAATCACTTACATTTTTACTATAGAATAAAAATGTATACTAGCTGACCCCACAAAAGTTGTTGTGCCATATAAATTAAAATAGGTATAAAAAAATAGGGGTTGATGATAGAAGGGTGACCATTTAGAGTTCTATGTATTATTTAAACCACATTTTATAAAAATAAAATAATATAGATTATATATAACAAAAAAATAAAAAGATTAAAATCGGTTCAAAAATAAAAAATAAATATTAGGCGTGAACATCCTTATGACTTAGGGGATGAAAAATAGATAGCAACCGATTCTCAGACTTACTGAATATATAAAAATTCATAAGAATCGGTCCAGCCGTTTCAGAAGAGTATGGTATCTAACATTGTGACACGGAGCTACCCACGGGTCTACATGTATTATACATATAAACCTTCCTCTTGAATCACTCTATCTATTAAAAAAACCGCATCAAAATCCGTTGCGTATTTTAAAGATTTAAGCATACATAGGGACAGACAGCGACAGCGACTTTGTTTTATACTATGTAATTGATGATGATGCTGTGAATTGAAAAAAGCACTTTATTTCCTTATACATATATATATATATATATACGTATTTATGTTATATCTATATACAGGATATAATTGAAAACAAACATAATTTTGCTAAAACCACAGAACATTAAAACAAGAAATAACATAATTATAAAAACAATTTCAAATGTTGACATCCTATATAATTATTACAGCAGTTCTTAGAAATCCTTTGATGTTTGAACGACCTAGATGGTTTAGTATAGCTCAGTAACACACCTTATCTTCCTATAATCGCGGGTTCGATTCCCGCAGCTTGCGAATGTATTATAATCTACATATATAAATAAAATTGATGATGATGTGTCTGTTTGTAATATTGAAATAACCGTTTTTTATCATGGCTCTTATCGAGCTCTTACCACTTCCCAAGATCTCATCATCAGCCTCTTTGAATGTTGATGGAGCTCATGCCACTTCCCATTGTTGATACGACACAACCAATTTGGTCTTTAATTTGCATCATGTAGCTGTGCCTTGGTCTTGCGGTTCTAGCACACCGCTTTACGTCTGATGGTCGCGGGTTCGATTCCTCGCACGGTGCAAACATTTGTATTCATAAGTATGATTGTTTGTATCGGTCTGGTTTTCTATGTATAATATGTATGTATTTATGATAAAAAATATCTATGTACGTATGTATCAGTCATCTAGTATCCGTAACATAAGCTCCAATGTTTTCTATGTATATGTATGTTTATATGTATTTATTTAAAAAAAAAATGTATCCATGTATTTATATCTGTTGTCTAGTACCCATAACACAAGCTCTGCTTAGCTCGGGTCTAAATGGCGCTGTGTGAATTGTCCTGAGATATTATTATTATTAATTTCCTTTTAAAATTTATTTTTGTGCCCTGTTTTTTTCCATGCAATGTCTGTTCGTCTATCTACATCGTTCATTTTCATTGCTATTTGTGTCAAAGGACACTAATTTATTACAGTATAGTACACATATTAATTTGTATATTCTATCAAGTTTTTTTCCATTTTAATAAATATACACATAGACAAATAACACAAAATATAATTTCTTCGTTTGTAGCTGTACTAAATAAATGTTACAAAAACTATTTAAAATGTGTGTATTTTGGGACTTCAATAAACTATATTTTCTTCTTTTTGCCTGGCTTTGGTCCCATTTATTTGGGGTCAGGTCAGGTTCAGGTCAGGTCAGTCTTCGCCAGGACGTTCTGTCTTGGGTCGTCTGGATCTATTTTGGCGCTTTTTATATCGATCTCAATAACAGACATCCATGTGAGACGGGGTCTGCCGCGTCTTCTGGGCTGGGTACTTAGTCAAGTACTATTCTTCTCACCGCATGACATGACAGTATCTTAGGCGCCTCTCTAAAATCTTCTCCCGTATGGGAGTCATCTTAAAACTACTCGAACTTCAATAAACTATACATGTAACTTTATTTATTCAATGTCAATAAGGGATGTATTGCGAGTGACACGTATGACGTACACCTACGTCGCGCATCTGTCGTGGACAGACTCTAGAATTGATCATATTATAAGGTAGTATACAACTTCTCAAAATTATAACATAATCCAATAAAAAACAAATAAGGATATACGGCAGGTGTCAACATATGTACAGCTCGTCTTTAGTAGCCCATGGCTACTAAAGACGAAGAGAGATGATGCGGCAGGTGTCAACATATGTAGACCTCGTCTTTAGTAGCCCATGGCTACTAAACAAGAACAGAGATGATGCGGCAGGTGTCTACATATGTAGAGCTCGTCTTTAGTAGCCCATGGCTACTGAAGAGGAAGAGAGATGATGCGGCAGGTGTCTACATATGTAGACCTCGTCTTTAGTAGCCCATGGCAACTAAACAGGAAGAGAGATGATGCGGCAGGTGTCTACATATGTAGACCTCGTCTTTAGTAGTCCATGGCTACTAAACAAGAAGAGAGATGATGCAGCAGGTGTCTACATATGTAGAGCTCGTCTTTAGTAGTCCATGGCTACTAAACAAGAAGAGAGATGATGTGGCAGGTGTCAACATATGTAGACCTCGTCTTTAGTAGCCCATGGCTACTAAACAAGAACAGAGATGATGCGGCAGGTGTCTACATATGTAGAGCTCGTCTTTAGTAGCCCATGGCTACTGAAGAGGAAGAGAGATGATGCGGCAGGTGTCTACATATGTAGACCTCGTCTTTAGTAGCCCATGGCTACTAAACAAGAACAGAGATGATGCGGCAGGTGTCTACATATGTAGAGCTCGTCTTTAGTAGCCCATGGCTACTGAAGAGGAAGAGAGATGATGCGGCAGGTGTCTACATATGTAGACCTCGTCTTTAGTAGCCCATGGCAACTAAACAGGAAGAGAGATGATGCGGCAGGTGTCTACATATGTAGAGCTCGTCTTTAGTAGCCCATGGCTACTAAAGAGGAAGAGAGATGATGCGGCAGGTGTCTACATATGTAGACCTCGTCTTTAGTAGCCCATGGCAACTAAACAGGAAGAGAGATGATGCGGCAGGTGTCTACATATGTAGAGCTCGTCTTTAGTAGCCCATGGCTACTAAACAATGGAGAGAATGTTACTTAGAGTGAAATCCCTGTCATATTGCTTTACCAATACCGCACAGTAAGCGTTCCCTGTTTGGTCCGCTTCTAAGTAAATTGCCTAATCAAAGGCACCAACGCGAACCTGACCTCCCTCGCCCAGGTGGACCTCACCAAAGGATTGCAGATTTGATTCACAAAATGGCCAACATTAAAGGACCAATGACCTGCGTCCACGACAGATCCAATTAATCTCATCGCCACCGTTTATTTGGACGTATGCCAACTCACGTAACATAAAATTATCACGTAATTATCATTTATGTCGTTAGAAATTATTTTACATCATATTTGTACAACATAATAAAATAATAATAATAATAATTACAAAGTAGAAAGAAAAAAAAATATGCGAACAAACGGCGATCTTACCGTTCAAAGCGATCTCTTACAGATGACCTGGGAGACAAAAGTATTGGGTATTTTTTTTATGGATGACAATGGAATGGTGCACCCGTCTGCGCTGATGGTTTACGCTGGCGGAACACTAGTGGAGGATGATAAGATGAGCATGAGGTCAGGTCAGTTAGCCCATCGTGACAAATTCACCAGGAATTTATCAAGATGGTTTCCAGGGGGAATCGCGTGGAGGTCAACCTGACATGCATACATTGCTAGCAATGGAGTCATCAGTACACATTACTAATAATCCCCTTTGCCTTCTAAAAGTATTGGGTAAGGGAAAGGTAGGTGGTGCACTATAAAAAGAAACGACAGGAATTGTAATAAAATGGCCAATGTAAGGTAGTTGTAAATAAATTGTCTTGCATATTTGGCCCACAAGCAGGAATTGTGACAAAATGGTCAATGTTCAGTTAGGACCAATTCTACGTGAGGCAGCCCCCTATCCAATGGCCCCGGAGGTGTGCGCGTGTACCCACACGCCTCCACAATGGAGTAGGGCGAAATAGGTCGCCCTAACCGTAAACGAGATGGGGCCTGGGTAACATCTACAGGGCGGGCCGTCGCCGTCGGAGATGGAAATGCACATGCGAAACCCCTGGCTCCTGCATAAGCGTAGGTACACCGTGTGGTTTTTGGTGAGTACATGTCTCACACACCGTCCCGTCCTCCCTCCGGTGGGGTAACGTCCGATGGGGGTTGAAGATTTTACACACGTTAAAAAAAAGGACGCATTCTACTTTGTGACCACGACAGATCCATCCAATTTCATCAACCCCGTTTATTTGGCCGCGTGCTATCTCACGTAGCACCGACACACGTGTACGCAATTCACTTACCCCTAAGCAGTTAATCTAACTTATTGTGTCTACCTACGGAGTTTGTGTGCCAATAAATCTTTACGCAGCCTCTCAGGAGTGACGACCTCAAAAAATCTTCTGAACTGTCTCATACATCCTTAATACTTAATCTATATATATATATATAAGCGTAATTTTTTTGCATTATAATTTCTTTCCCTTCCGTCCACTTCAGTATACAGATTCAATTGAGAAGAACTGGCAAGAAACTCAACTGAATTTCTTTCTTTTTTAAGACACTTACATTTGTAGGCTACCAACCTCTTTGCATTAACTATGTAGTCATATAACACAGATACATTTACTAAAAAGTATATTGTCAAAATGTCAAATAGAATCGCTTGCAAATTTCTGATTTAAAAAGTTGTTACATTAATTCTGATATTATTATACATACACCGTCATTTATTCAAATTCAAATTCAAATTCAAAAATCATTTATTCATGTAGGACATTTTAGCCGCTTATGAACGTCAAGTTTTTACATTATAATTTTTTTATCCCTACTGTCCAGTTCGGTATATAGATCCAATTGAGAAGAACTGGCAAGAAACTCAATTGAATTACTTTTTTTTTTTAATCCAGTTTATTTACAATGCATAGGTATTTATATAGGTGTCTATGTCTAACATTAAATGAAAATCCCGAACATGAAAACTATTGCCATGCACGCTCGTCATTCAAGTACATAATCGTTTAGTGAGTAATAGGCCTTGCTCAGTAAATATGATTTAACAGATGTTTTAAATTTATTTAAGGGTAATTCCAATATATCCCTTGGTATCTTATTGTATTAAATCTTTTCTTATTATCACTCCTTCTGTTATCAACACGCCAACCAAACCATACATTGTTTACTTAAATAGATCTACATTTGACATTAAATGAAAATCCTGTGCATGAACAACTATTGCCATTCACGCTCGCCAGTTACTCATGCTGACTAATTTTATAAACAGAAACAAAATTTGTATTTTGCTATTCGACGCGTATTTTCTTATTGTACCTGTATCCACCACTCCACGATTCCTCTCAGTCGAAAGTCTCAGAAGAAATCCCTCTTTTGGATAAGTCCGCCATTGTGCCATTTATTTCTTAACACATATCAATTATTAAATAAATAAATAAAATAAATGCCAAAGGACCACAATGCAAAAAAACTTACACAATTTTTTTTTCACAAATGGTATTAAAAATAAAAATGGTAATCGTTATAATTTTTATATTAAAAAAAACAGCCATGATTCTAGAGCTAACATATAGATATACCACTTATAGATTCGTAAAAAAAGTAAAAATATCACAGGGAAAATTTTGATGAGCTCTCCTGTAAAATTTTCCGTTTGCGTCATATAGCCCTTTGGCATTGATTCAGCGATATGTATCCTTCTGTTAATAGAATAGAATAGAATAGAAAATCATTTATTCAAATAAACTTACATTGAAGCACTTTTGAATAGTCATAACATTTTTTTTAATCTACCGCTCATTCGGAATGCTGTCTAATCACAAGAAGAACAAGAAAGACTCTTGTGTGTTGCTCTTTTAAATAATTTATTCTTACTTACAATTTAAGTTTAAGTGTGTGAATACAAACCACCGATTAGCACTAATTTAATGAAATAATATAATAGAAAAAACATTCAATACACAAGCACTGGTTAATAATCTGTACAATAAAGAATTACAAATAAAATCAAACAAAAGCCAAAGAAGATTTACGACTATTGATTCCTAATCTATACCCTCACTGTATGTTTCTCGAAACTACACAGTATGTGGGAAGGTCTCCAGCAAGGTGGACCGACGATCTGGTCAAAATCGCTGGAAGGCATTGGATGCGAGCAGCGCAGGACCGATCGTCGTGGAGATCTTTGGGGGAGGCCTATGTCCAGCAGTGGACGTCTTCCGGGCCGAGATGATGACGCAGTATGTAAACAAAATCTTAAATTTTCTATCCTTAGTAAGAATAAAATCTAGAAATCTTGGACCGGGAACAAACAAGTGAGGTAAAGGGAGGTAAAGGTAACAAATTGAAGTGATAGAATGAGGTCGCCGAGACAGCATCCACCGGCAGAGTAATCCCATGTGACGAGGCATTACTCCACTACATTTATTATGTTTACTAGCTGCGACCCGCGATTTAGTTCGCGTGGTATCCAAATATCAAATTTCTAAAATAAAGCAGCCCAAGATCCTTATAACATTAGCTATTTGCGAGTGAAACTCTCGGCGAAATCGGTTTAACCTTTCCAGAGTTTAACAAGAACAAACAGAGAAACAGAGAACAAAATATACTTTCATATGCATTTAGTAAAAAGCTGTTAATTTGTAACTACAAACAGACACTATTTTGAGGGCATCAGTGGTCTAGGCGTTTAGCATGCCGCTTTACTTCAGATGGTCGCGCGTTCGGTTCCTCACACGATACAAACATTTGTAGTCATGTGTCTGTTTGTATTGATCTGTATGTTTTCTATGTATATTATGCATAATACAAAAACAAAAATTATCTAAGTATTGATATCTATTGTCTAATAAGATATGTGTTATATACACAAGCTCTACTCAGAATGGCACTAGATCGCGTTATGTCCAGGGTCATTATTATTATTATTACTAAACAAGTCAATAACAAACGTGTTGATTTTCTACGTTTTCGTAAAAAAATATACCTACCACTTAGAGGTACCTAATATATTGAAATGTCGTAATCACATATTCACGGGAGGCGTGAAATTAGGATTTTTATTGGGAATATTTTATTAATTCCCGACGGATGCCGGCAGTGCCATTTGGCATGTAAAAATTCTGTACGATGTCTTGAATTCCAATGAACAGAGTATATTCCAATAATACGAAACAGATGCTGGCGTTTTTAGATATTAGGGGTCCGTATTATTCCTCAGACAAAGGGCCCAAATGAGAGGCCAAATGCGCATAATACATTTCAACTTACAACTTCCTTAGAAGGAAAAAGACGTAGACTTTACGACATAGATGCTGGTGTTCTTGGATATTTAGAGGTTCTTAGAAATCCTTAGACAAAGGGTCCAGATGAGAGGCAAAATGCGGAAAATAGAGTCCAAATTATGAACTTTAGACAGATAAAAGTTATGTAGACTTTACGAAATAGATGCTGGTGTTCTTGGATATTTAGGGGTCTTTAGTAATCCTTAGACAAAGGGTCCAGATGAGAGGCAAAATGCGGAAAATAGAGTCCAAATTATGAACTTTAGACAGATAAAAGTTATGTAGAC
The DNA here is from genome assembly GCF_030625045.1 of Achroia grisella. Taxonomy (NCBI): domain Eukaryota; kingdom Metazoa; phylum Arthropoda; class Insecta; order Lepidoptera; family Pyralidae; genus Achroia; species Achroia grisella. The sequence goes on from NW_026712958.1 coordinate 410,333, forward strand.
TTTACGACATAGATGCTGGTGTTCTTGGATATTTAGGGGTCTTTAGTAATCCTTATACAAAGGGTCCAGATGAGAGACAAAATGCGGAAAATAGAGTCCAAATTATGAACTTTTGACAGATAAAAGAGATGTAGACTTTACGAAATAGATACTAGTGTTCTTGGATATTTAGGGGTCTTTAATAATCCTTAGACAAAGGGTCCAGATGAGAGGCAAAATGCGGAAAATAGAGTCCAAATTATGAACTTTAGACAGATAAAAGTTATGTAGACTTTACGAAATAGATGCTGGTGTTCTTGGATATTTAGGGGTCTTTAGTAATCCTTATACAAACGGTCCAGATGAGAGGCAAAATGCGGAAAATAGAGTCCAAATTATGAACTTTAGACAGATAAAAGAGATGTAGACTTTACGACATAGATGCTGGTGTTCTTTGATATTTAGGGGTCCCTAGTAATCCTTAGACAAAGGGTCCAGATGAGAGGTAAAATGCGGAAAATCGAGTCCAAATTATGAACTTTAGACAGATAAAAGAGATGTAGACTTTACGAGATAGATACTAGTGTTCTTGGATATTTAGGGGTCTTTAATAATCCTTAGACAAAGGGTCCAGATGAGAGGCAAAATGCGGAAAATAGAGTCCAAATTATGAACTTTAGACAGATAAAAGAGATGTAGACTTTACGAGATAGATACTAGTGTTCTTGGATATTTAGGGGTCTTTAATAATCCTTAGACAAAGGGTCCAGATGAGAGGCAAAATGCGGAAAATAGAGTCCAAATTATGAACTTTAGACAGATAAAAGAGATGTAGACTTTACGAGATAGATACTAGTGTTCTTGGATATTTAGGGGTCTTTAATAATCCTTAGACAAAGGGAACAGAGGAGAGGCTAAATAGAGTCCAACTTATGATCCTTAGACAGGGAAGAGTGGCAAAATTACAAACTTTAAACAGATAAAATAAATGTTGACTTTACGGCATATGCTGGTGTTCTTGGATATTTAGGGGTCTTTAGTAATTCTTAGACAAAGGGTCCAGATGAGAGGAAAAATGCGGAAAATAGAGTCCAAATTATGAACTTTAGACAGATAAAAGTTATGTAGACTTTACGACATAGATGCTGGTGTTCTTTGATATTTAGGGGTCTTTAATAATCCTTATACAAAGTGTCCAGACGAGAGGCAAAATGCGGAAAATAGAAAATAGAGTCCAAATTATGAACTTTAGACAGATAAAAGAGATGTAGACTTTCTTAGTAATTCTTAGACAAAGAGAACAGATGAGAGGGTAAATGCGGAGAAAAGTGTCCAACTTACAATCCTTAAAAGGAAAAGAGTGTTAGACTTTAAGAGATAAATGCTTGCGTTCTTGGACATTTAGGGGTCCTTAGTAATTCCTAAACAAATTCGCACAACGGTCCAGATGAGATGTTAAATGCTCATAATAAAGTTCAACTTACAATCGTCAGAAAAAAGATGTAGGCTATACGATATAGATGGTAACGTTCTTCGATATTAAAGAGTCCTTAGTAATCTTTAGAAAACTCACAAGCACAATGATCCAGATGAATGGCTAAATACACAGAATAGAGTCCAACTTACAATACTTAGAAGAAAATAAACACAGATGCTGGCTTTGCTCAATATTTAGGGGTCCATAATAAACCTTAGATAAATATGCACAACAGTCCAAATGAGAGGTTAATTGCGGAGAAAAGAGTCCAAATTACGATCCTTGGAGAACGGAATGAGATGTAGACTTTGTTCTAAGCCGCACACAACTACCGGAAGCGTTACCGCCTTTCCCACTAGTGATCATATTTTAAACTACCTGCACTGCGACTTCGTCCATGAGGAATTTAACTTTATTTTTCTAAAATAAAAATAGCCTAGCTACTTCTTATTACATCAGTTACTGGCCAATAAAAGTCCCGTCCAAATCAGTCTAGCCATTTCAGAGATTAGCCGGAACAAACAGATAGACAGACAAAAATTGTAAAACATGTTATTTTGGTGTATGTACCGTATTTATATTCATATGTATGTAATAAAAATTGGTTATTTCAATATTACAAACAGACACTCCAATTTTATTTATATGTATAGATTAATAAATTTGAGAGAGGTCTGGTTTCAAATCAGCACCGCACAGAAGGATCCTATCAGCATACACTGAACGGAGTCCTTTTGGCTCCTTTAATTACATAATTTTAAAGGTATAATATTTTCTATCCTTTAATTTGATTATCATTTATTTTGATTTGAAAAAATTGAAGATTTCTTTAACGATAATAATGTTTTTATAGAAAAACTTAAAATCCATAGCACTGACATTTCTCATTCTTCTTGTGATGAATCTGCATTCCGAATGAGTGGTAGAATCAAAATATGACTATTCGAAAGTGCTTGTAATGAGTTTATTTGAATAAAGATTATTTCTATTTCTATTTCTAGAACTCTTCAATTTTATAATATGCATTTTTACAAAGGAATTGTTACGTTTTTTTACAAAGAATATGTAAAAACTTCTCTTGTAAAAGAAAACCTAAGAATATTTATAAAACAATACCAAAAAACAATAGATAAAAATTTCTCCACGATGTCATCCAAGAGGTACAAGAGGTACAAAAGTGTTTTTGTGAGATTTTTGCTCATTCTTCTTGTGATGAATCTCCGTTCCGAATGAGTGGTAGAATCAAAATATGACTATTCAAAAGTGCTTGTAACGAGTTTATTTGAATAAAGATTATTTCTATTTCATTTCTATTAGCGACAATAAATGATTCTTATTCTTAAACGCTATTGGAAATGTAAATGTTTCTTAAAACGCTCAGCGAATTAATTAAATCACTAAGCCGGGTATATAACGATACTATACCTAATCCGTCGGCCAGCGCTGCCAGAGCACCATCAATTTCCAATTCTATTGGATCAAGGAACCGGATCTATTTGACTTTACTTAAGAATTAAAGAGTATCTCTAAAATTCAATTTAAACTTGCCTAATCTTATTATACGGTTTGATTTTGTTACTTTTTATTATCTGTGGACTGTACTTCAAAGGTACAGTCAGCTACATAAATATTGATCTATGAAAAATTTATATTTATTTATATTAGATCGGATTCGCTGTTTTTGTAATGCACTTCCCACATGAATCTAATCTAAAGTCTTAAGTCTGTCATATGCATCTATATTTTACTAGCTATTTACCGCGACTAAATTTGCTTTTTTTTTAATGTTACCAATATCATTGCCCGCGATACAATCTTTCCGCCAAACATTAAGATCCTGTCAGTTTATTAGTTGCGAAACATTACTAAATAGACAAACACACACTTGCTCTTTTATAATACTTTTGTGTATGGGTTACGTCAGCATTGGTAGGAAAAGAAGGTATGATATGGTATGGTATGGTACTAATATATTCTTACTCAATAGATGTGGCTAAGACTTGTTTACGCTCATCATTACATAGTATAAAATAAAGTCGCTGTCGCTGTCTGTACCTATGTATGCTTAAATCTTTAAAACTACGCAACGGATTTTGAAGCGGTTTTTTTTAATAGATAGAGTTAATTTTCCAGGGTTATTTATTATTTATTTTATATTTTATATATATTTTAATATTTTCTCAATTGCGAAAACCTCAATTTATATAAGAAATAAAACTATAACATCTTTTATAGAATAGAATAGAATAACAAATCATTTATTCAAATAAACTTAATTTAAGCACTTTTGAATAGTCATAACAATTTGTTTTTTATCTACCACTCGTTCGGAAAGCTGTCTCATCACAAGAAGAACGAGCAAGAAACTTGTATGTTGCTCTTTTAAATAATCCTTGTAAGTTTACGTTTACAAGTCGAAACGTGTGAATACAAACTACCAACCAGCACTAATTTTTTGGGTCAAATATAAATATACAATAAGATTAAATCAGTCGTAGTGATAAGAGCAGACCTCCTATCTTTTTGTTACCCTCCTTAGTCAAAGCTAGTCTGGAAGAGATGGCTTAGTGATAAAACCGCCTTTCATATCAGTTTACGCAAACATTTTAATTTCTGTATCAAGCAGATAACAATAAAAACAAAAGCAAGCTGTGAACTTATTATTTCAATTTCTGAATCTGGTAAACAATAAGATTTTGTTATACAACTTTTATATAATCTCAGGACAATTCACACAGAGCCATCTAGACCCAAGTTAAGCTAACTAGAGCTTGTGTTATGGGTACTAGATAACTGACACATATACATAGATATTTTTTTTTTTGTAAATACATACATGTTATACATAGAAAACACCCAGACCGATACAAACAATCATACACATGAATACAAATGTTAGTGCCGTGCGAGGAATCGAACCCGCGACCATCGGTCGAAAAGCGGTGTACTTGACCGCTAGATCACCGAGGTCGTCGAATGTCGAATGTCGAATAAACAATATAAATAAACACCACATACACTTTTTATATATCTTCACCGTCTACCTATAGGTTGCCTGCAAGAGATTGCTTAGCGATATGACCGCCTTTGTTCCTATGATTGTATATATATATATTTACTAGCTTTTGCCCGCGGCTTCGTTCGCGTTAATTTATCCCCTTAGTAGTGGAATTTATCAAAATCCTTTCATAGGGGATGCCTACGTCATAGTAGCTTTATGCATGCAAAGTCTCAGCCCAATCGGTTTAAAATTGACAAAGTTTCATATAAACTTTCATCCCCTATTTTATCGCTTTGGGTGTAGAATTAATCAAAATCCTTTCTTAGCTACGTCATAACATCTACCTGTATGCCAAATATCAGCCCGATCCGTCTAGTGGTTTGGGCTGTGCGTTGATAGATCACTATGTCAGTCACCTTTGAGTTATATATATTTAGATATTAATTAATATTTTTCTGTTCTGGTGCAATAAAGAGTATAAATAAATTTAAAAAAGAAAGAGAACAAAAAGAATGTAGAAATAAAATGAGGAATTATTTGGCGGTTCATTTGACGGTTCCTTAATTTGTTATGGGTAATGATTAGGTAGTAATACATAAGGTAAAATAATAGTAAAAATCATTTATTCAACATCATTGTACAGAATAAAAGTATGAAAAAAAAACTATGCAACTAACTCACCCCTCGCTAGAATTCCTCGTGTATACAATAACGAATTTCATGACGTGGACTTGTTTTTTCACACAAAAGGCACATTTAAAAAGCACATTGTTAAATATATAAGTGACAGTTACGAAGCGATAGTCTAGTATCTATAATATGCACACTGCATATATTGTATGGACAAATTACCGGCATCAGTGTGTAGTATATATTATATGGAGATGTATAGCTTCCACACTCATTCATTCAATCATTTATTTAATTCATTTTTTTTTATGTGTTCAGTTTATTTCTTTGATTTCCTATTTTGTTTTAGCGCAAGCCAATACTACATACTTTGTGTTAATTAAGTGAAACCTATAGTAGCTTTAATTTTACAACATAAGTTAATGTAAATGAAATTGTAACGCTGTTGGTTTCTAATAAATAAATAAATAAAAAAAAAAACTTAAAAACTAATATTTCGCTATGAGCTGAAAGTGCCTCCACTCAGCTGGTGCCGCAGCGTGTCACTGCAGCGCTGATTTTCAGTGGAGCCACTCGAAAAAACAGCATTCTTGGTGATCATATTATTGACTTCATCATTATCATTACATAGGCTATGGTAACTGTTACGGAAGGAAGGATGGACTGTATTAAGGCTAGTTAAAAATATAAAGATAATATGGCATAAGAAAACAAATAGTATATAAAAACAGAACGTCAAAATATAAAATTCAAATATATATATAAAACATAAAAACTATCAAAAAGGTCGCCATGGTAACCATTTACCATCAGATGGGCCGTATGCTTGTTTACCACCATAGTAGTATAAAAAAAATAGTATAAAACAAAGTCGCTGTCGCTGTCGATCCGTCCCTATGTATGCTTAAATCTTTAAAACTACGCAACCGATTTTGAAGCGTTTTTTTTAATAGATAGAGTGATTCTAGAGGAAGGTTTATATATAAAACATGTACCCGTGCGAAGCCGGGGCGAGTAGGTAGTTAAATATATAAAATACTGTTCAATCATTGCCTAACTCTGCTTTACGATTCCATCAGGTTGTCTGCCATTCGAGGCGTATAAAAAATCAAGTATTTATGAATGCGAGTTCATTTTATGGTCGTCATGTTATTTTTATGTGACGCCATAAAACTCGACATTCGGAGATAAAAGGTAGGCTGTTTCTACCTCTTAAATATATTTATTGTAGCTGTGACGTGGTCGTGTGGAATGAGTAGTCATGCTCACTAAAATGTCCAGACATGTGGCGGCGTGGTGGGCCGGGTCAATGGGCTCCCTAAAATATGGTCGAGCGCAGTGATGGCTGGCTCATCCGTCATACTCGTGAACGAGTGCTGCTTGTAGGGACTGGTCTGCTCTTATCACTACGACTGATTTAATCTTATTGCATGATTATATTTGACCCAAAAAATTAGTGCTTGTTGGTAGTTTGTATTCACACGTTTCGACTTGTAAATGTAAACTTACAAGAATTATTTAAAAGAGCAACACACAAGTTTCTTGCTCGTTCTTCTTGTGATGAGACAGCTTTCCGAACGAGTGGTAGATAAAAAACAAATTGTTATGACTATTCAAAAGTGCTTAAATTAAGTTTATTTGAATAAATGATTTTCTATTCTATTCTATATAGATGTAGAACAAAACATATGATGACCACGGTGGTGCTTCAGCACACTTTACTTTCCGATGGTCGCGGGTTCAACTCCTCGCACACTACAAACGTATAATAATAACAATCTCAGGACAATTCACACAGCGCCATCTAGACCTAAGCTAAGCAGAGCTTGTTATGGGTACTAGACAACTGATACAAATACATAGTTTTTTTTTGTAAATACAAAGAAAACACCCAGACCGAAACAAACAATCATACTCATGAATACAAATGTTTGTGCCGTGCGAGGAATCGAAGCCGCGACCATCGGTCGTAAAGCGGTGTGCTGGACCGCTAGACCACCGAGGTTGTGGGAGTGTGATTGTTTATATTGGTCTGGATGTTACCTATGTATAATATGTTATTTACAAAATCAAAATTATACAGTATTTGTAATTAATAGCCATAACGCAAGCTCTGCTTAGCTTGGAGTTAGATGTCGCTGTGTGAAATGTCCAGGGAATTATGAAATGCATCCTTTTTTTAAAGCTCATATTACATGTACATTTTTACAGTATTCTCCCTGTTTGCTGGAAACTGGTCTCGGACAGTGCAGTTTCAGAGGAGCTTCCTCCCGCGTACACTTAGATTATGGAATGAACTTCCTGCCGAGATTTTCTCATGAGACTACAGCATGGGGTTTTTCAAGAAGGGTATATTAAGGTTTCTTAAGGGTCGGCAACCCGCACGTGACACCCCTGGTTTTGGTGTCCATAGGGTAACCGTTTACCATCAGATGGGCCGTATATTGTTTGTTACCTATATAGAATAAAAACTCCATTCGGTGTCGAGACCCTCGGTCCGTGGGGTCCTAGCGCTATAAGACTTTTCAAAGAAATAACGAAAAGGTTAGTCGACATCACAGAAGACCGAAGAGCTGGCAGCTACCTTGGACTAAGAATTAGTCTAGCTATTCAAAGAGGGAACGCTGCCAGTATCTTCGGAACGTTGCCTAAAGGGACCCCTTTTAGTAATATATTTTAGTTATTATATTATATTTTTTAAGTATTTTAATTTTAGGTTCTTAGTTGTACAATTAGGTTATGTAAATAAATATATATAAAACTAGCTGTCCCGGCAAACGTTGTTTTGCCATATAAATTAATAACGCTATAAAAAATAGGGGTTGATGATAGAAGGGTGAAAATTTAGGATTGTATATATTTTTGTATGTTGTATCATAAAACATAGAAACTAAAAATTTTGTCTAAAAAATAAAAAAAAAATTTAGGAGTGGACTACCCCTAACATTTAGGGGGATGAAAAATATATGTTGGCCGATTCTCAGACATACTTAATACGCTCACAAAATTTCATGAGAATCGGTCAAGCCGTTTCGGAGGAGTATGGAAACGAAAACTGTGACACGAAAATTGTATATATAAGACATGAATAATAAAACATGAATAAATTATTTTTTCATTTGATATAGGAGGAGTCGTGACTCATTAAGAGAGAAATTCAAAGAGGCGAATTCTCACCGTTGCTTCTCAACTTATATATTCAAATATCCTATATGTTCATATAAATCTTGACTTATTTCCAAAAAACAGCAACATTCTTAATATTAATACTAGATTTAAAGACTTCCTGTCCCCAAGTATCGTTTAAAAAAAGTCAATAGGTATAAAAATTTACAATAAGATACCAAAGGATATTACCCTTAAATAAATTCAAAACATCTGTTAAATCATATTTACTACGTGAACGAGTGCTGCTTGTAGGGACTGGTCTGCTCTTATCACTACGACTGATTTAATATTATTGCGTTTTTATATTTGAGCCTAAATAAATTAGTGCTGATTGGTAGTTTGTATTCACACGTTTCGACTTGTAAAATGTGAACTTACAAGGACTGTTTAAAAGAGCAACACACAAGTTTCTTGCTTATTTTCTTGTGATGACACAGCTTTCCGAATAAGCGGTAGATTTAAAAAAATGTTGACTATTCAAAAGTGCTTAAATTAAGTTTATTTGAATAAATGATTTTCTATTCTATTCTAATCTTACTGAGCAAAGCCTATTACTCACTACACGATTACTTGAATGACGAGCGTGCATGGCAATAGTTGTTCATGCACAGGATTTTCATTTAATGTTAGACATAGACACCTATATAAATATACAATGTAAATAAACCGGTTTTTAAGAAAAAATAAGTAATTCAATTGAGTTTCTTGCCAGTTCTTCTCAATTGGATCTATATACTGAACTGGACGGTAGGGAAAAAATTATAATATAAAAAAATTTACGTTCATAAGCGGCTAAAATGTCCTACAATGAATAAATAATTTTTGAATTTGAATTTGATAATTATTATATAATTATAATTTGAAGTGTTTGCTTACACGTGTGAGATACAATGTGTTTATATATTTATTCTGAACAAGCTGTACCCACGACTTCGTCTGCGTGGTATTTAACTTTACTTTTTCTAAAATAAAAGTAGCCTAAGTTACTCCTTATTACATCAGCTACCTGCTAATAATAGTCCCGTCAAAACCGGTCCAGCCATTTCAGAGATCAGCCGGAACAAACAGACAGACAGACAAAAATTCTATAAAATGATATTTTAGTGTATGTACCGTATTTATATTCATATGCATGTAGTAAAAAAACGGTTATTTCAATATTACAAACAGACACTACAATTTTAATTATATGTATAGATGTGTAGTATGGAATTTTCTCTTAATTAAGTTCTAATTGAGATTCAAAGCAACTGTATTGTCTTAAGTAGGCCCTCGGGGTGAGGTCGTCTCGACCCACACTTAGCTTCAGAGGTCACTCTGTACATTATTAATATCAGATAATCATATGGTACATAATGTAGTGGTAAACAAGCCTTGTTTCTATGTTATACAGGTAATAATAACGGCCTAGACCACCGGGTGTAGCTGTTAAGCTCAACGCCTTAATTTCGATGGTCCCAGGATCGATTCCTAGCAGCGTACAAAAATTTGTATTCATCGATAGCAAGTCGATCCCTCGCACGGTGCAAACATTTGTATTCATGAGTATGATTGTTTGTATCGGTCTGGGTGTTTTCTATGTATAATATGTATGTATTTACGAAAAAAAAAATTATGTATTTGTATCAGTTATCTAGTACCCATAACACAAGCTTTAGTTAGCTTAACTTGGGTCTAGATGGCGCTGTGTCAATTGTCCTGAGATTATTATTATTATTATTCCTAACTTAAAAAAAAATTCATATCTCCCCTCTTAAGGAGAGGAGATGGCAACTTACCCCCGGCAGAAGCACAGTCGGCCGGGGTTCAGGGCCACAGGGAGAGAAACCGGCGTACAATGCGGGAAGAATCTAAAAGCACCGCTTTCTGCATCTTTCCCGGGAGTGAGCCGTCTCGGAATCCCAACCGTCTGAGATGTTGTTCCAGACTGGTTGGGATAAGACCGTTCACCGACATAACGATTGGAATGATTTCGGTGGACATCACCCCCCACATTTCGGTCACCTCGTGAGCCAGGTCGAGATATTTTCTCTTTTTCTCATTTTTTTTTATTATTATTATTATATTGTATGGCCATAAAAATTTTCAATAATCTTTTAGACAATTATAGGAATTTAAACATAAAAAAAAATAATATTAAATTATTTAAAGAATTATTAAGTAGAGTTATTATTTCACGAATGATTATTTAAATGATAATAATCTATTGTATAATAATAATAACTTTTATTTAGACTCAGTGGCATAACGTGAATAATTAATAATGTTTAAATTCAATTCGTATTCAAAATATCTTTATTCATGTAGGTCTATTACAGACTTATGATATGTCAAATCTACCGTCAGTTCGGAATGATTTCGAGATGAGAAGAACTGACAAGAAACTCAGCTCGTATTCTTTTCAAATAAATGTTGTACATGTTTACAATAATACACAGTCATTAAAATTAAAATTTTTGAGAATAGAATGACCACCAGCATATACTATTGCAAAAGCAAAAAGTCTAATTAGTGTAATATAAATATTGTTGTAATTTTTTTCATGCCGGAAACAGTAGGGCATGTTTGGAATAATTATAATTTTAAGATCATTATATGCATGTTGCAGTAAATAAATTGAATTGAACTGTGTGTGAACAGGCTCTCTCTGTTGTGTCTAGATAAGGAATCTATACATATAAATAAAATTGGAGTGTCTGTTTGTAATATTGAAATAACCATTTTTTACTACATGCATATGAATATAAATACGGTACATACATACATCATAATAACATTTCTTACAATTTTTGCTGTCTGTCTGTTTGTTCTGGCTAATCTCTGAAATGGCTGGACCGAATTTGACGGGACTTTTTTTGACAGGTAGCTGATGTAATAAAAAGTAACAGAGGCTACTTATATTTTAGAAAAATAAAGGTAAATTCCACGGAGAAGAAGTCGCGGGTACAGCTAGTCTTGAATAAAAAACTACGATCCAAACGTCAATTCGTGTCAACAACTGCCCCACGGCCTGTTGACCCCCGGGTGAAGTGGAATTTGTTAGTGGGCCTTGAGCATTGGGTAATAGGTTGACTTTCTGTTGACATAACAAAATTTTGCGACAATCTTATATATAAAATTCTCGTGTCACAATGTTAGTAACCATACTCCTCCGACACGGCTTGACTGATTTTTATGAAATTTTATATTCATATTCAGTAGGTCTGAGAATTATTCATACCCCTACGTGACAAGGGTTGTCCACTAACATTTTTTTTTTATTATTTGGATATTTTTATATATATATTATACATGTGTGGTCACCCAGCGATCTTCGATCGATCGAAATTCGACTATAATAGAAAAACCAAAAAATCTTAGAACCAGCAATGGTGAGAAAGGGAGTAAATAACGGAATGACTGCGAACAGAGATGAATGGAAGAGAAAAACATATACAAATAAATGGGATAAGGAAGAAGCAGATGATGATATATATATATATATATCGGCGCTGGCATGATTATGAGAATAACGCAAGTGATGTCAGAGTATCTAACATAACTATATCTAAATCCTACGTGAACTGTATCTGCTACGACATATATATATGCGTGTTGTCCTATACATAGTAATGTATGTGATGTTTTTTTTTATTGATTTGACTGGTCTGTTCAGGTTGCGAACAGTGATTAGATTTTTTGTTTTTTACAATAGTATATGCTGGTGGTCACTCTATTCTCCCAAATTTGAATTTTAATGACTGTGTATTATTGTAAACATGTGCAACATTTATTTGAAAAGAATACGAGCTGAGTTTCTTGTCAGTTCTTCTCATCTCGAAATCATTCCGAACTGACGGTAGATTTGACATAAGTCTGTAATAGACCTACATGAATAAAGATATTTTGAATTTGAATTTGATTGTGATTATGAATTCCCTGTCGATGGCTAGTGAATATTTTTTGTTTTTATTTACATCTTTCGTGTAACTTTGATACGAAAACAATGGCGAGATTTACGACCGCCCTCATGATATCTTAAACACGCCCCTTTCACGTGTAACCTTCGGGCCGAGCTCTCTATTATGCTAAGTCGAAGGTCACTCCTAAGTTATCTACATGCTATAAACGAAATATCTGATCTAAATGTTATTTGATGAATACTTTTTTAAGCTTGCAATATAACTTATTAATATTATAAACGCGAAAGTTTGTGAGTATTTGTGAGATGGATGTTTGCTACTTTTTCACGTAAAAACTACTGAACGCACTTTGATGAAACTTTACAGTAATCTGATAATCAAATTATATGTAAAACCAGCTGTATCCGTGACTTCGTCCGCGTGGTATTTAACTTTATTTTTCTTAAATAAAAGTAGCCTAAGTTCCTTCTTTTTACATCAGTTACCTGTCAAAAGAGTCCCGCCAAAATCGGTTCAGCCATTTCAGAGATTAACCGGAACAAACAGACAAAAATTGTAAAATAATGTTAGTTTGGTGTATGCACCGTATTTATATTCATAGGCATGTAGTAAAAAACGGTTATTTCAATATTACAAACAGACACTCCAATTATATTTATATGTATAAATAGATATCCATACAATTCTCAACCCTAATAACCAATCGACAAGCGTAACTGCAAGAAATTGCCGTAAATCTGACTCGACACGCAAGTATAGTCGCCATAATTCTGTCCACATTTATTTGCATCAACAATGTCTTAGAGGTCGAGGTCGTTGGGGGTGCTGTCTTGCCACACCCCTGTTTACAAGTTGATTTTATACCCTTGTTTTCCATGTGACAGACAATAACACACTTCGTTGTGTGTACTACGTTTGAGATCTATCGAAGAGGGCACAGTGTTGGTGAGAGCGATTTATAGATATGTATTTTTTCTTTTGCAAAGTCAGGCCATTCAGAGAATCGGCCCTTTATCATCTATAAAAAAAATGTAACATTTTTTATTTATTTTTACTTGGCCCATATTTTTTTATGGACCTTTATCATCCATAAAAAAAATAAACAAAAACTTTTACATTTTTTTTATGGATGATGATGGAATGTTGCTCCAGCTTGCGCTAACGATTTACGCTAGCGGGGCACCAGTGAAGGATGATAAGATGTGCATGAGCTGAGATCAGTTAACGTTGTGACAAATTACAAGGAATTTGTCATGATGGTTTCCATGGGGAACCATCGTGGAGATCAACATGACATGGTACATTGCTATCAATAGGTTCCTCAATCCCCATTACTAACAATCTCATTCTCCAACTAGACCCATATTATAAATACATTATAAACTAACATATATATGAATTTATTTATATTATAAACGAAGTCAGACTCCTGGTCCGTATATAATCGACGATGTCCAATGAGCAACATTGGACATCGTCGATTATATTGACTGAAGATTGAAAAATACAACCCTAAATTTTCACCCTTCTAACATGAACCCCAATTTTTTAAATGCGATTTTAATTTATATGGCAAAACAAAGGTTGCAGGGTTACTCGTACGCACTTGCGGACTAAAATCAAAATTATATTAATGCAATTTAAAAAGAACACACACTTTTGGAATAAAAATAATCGCATTCTTTATATTATTAACCGGATTTTAATACGAATACTTGTATACCTGTACTTGCCATAAAATTATTCGTGTTAAAACCCGGTTAATAATATAAATAATGTATATTAAAAACGAAAGCTAAAAAAAATCGCATTGCTAAAAATACCAGCCCACCTATTTGTCACATTAAAAATGTCATATCCAAAGTAACGAAATAACGTAACGACTCGTAGTAACGATTACCAAATGACTTTGTAACTAGTCCGAACAGAACTGTAGTCCCTGTTTACAGTTCTACAACAGACCGTGTACCCTTATCAACCTTGGTACTGAAGTAACAAAATAAATTAATGCATTTACAGACACTGAACGTCTCGAATAAATTGGCTCTAATATGGCGTGACAAGCAACATTTAGAAAGGCCTGTACCATGCTTGAACATAAATTACTATCGGGAAACGTAGCACAGACCTGGACATAATATAATTATTTATCGATCCTGCTGAATCAGGTCAAATCCAAGTTGGTAAAGAAAGTTGCGATCTTTATTGGCAGTCCATGATTGACGTACGTTCAAATTGTTTTGGCGGAATATTTGTAGCCGCTCTGGGTTAGAAAATTTTATTAAAAAATAATGATCGAGGTATAGTAACGTGGATATGGTAATAGGGTTCAAGAATAGAATAGGATAAAATAGAACAGAATAGAAAATTATTTATTCAAATACTTAATATTTATTATTTATATACAATAGTCACAGTAATTATTCTTTTAATCTACCGCTCATTCGGAAAACTACGCAATGGATTTTGAAGCGATTTTTTTAAGAGGAAGGAAGAGAAATATAAATAGAAATAATCTTTATTCAAATAAACTCATTACAACCACTTTTGAATAGTCATATTTTGATTCTACCACTCATTCGGAATGCAGATTCATTACAAGAAGAATGAGCAGAAAACTTGCGTGTTGCTTTTAAATAATCATTGTAACTTTACATTTCCAATTCGAAACGTGCGAATACAAACCACCAACTAGCACTAATTTATTACGGTCAAATATTAAGTATACAATAGGATTAAAACAGTCGTAGTGATTAGAGCAGACCAGTCCCTACAATCAGAACGATGGACAAACTGACCTCAAGCTCATCTTATCATCCTCCACTGGTGCCCCACCAGCATAAAACAGTTAGAGCAGCCAAATGCATAATTTTTCAGGCAGCTCCTGTTGACAACTTTGTATGTATTTCTTATTTTTGCGTATACTTGTTGTTAGGGACGATACTATATGTGGAAGCGTCTGTCTCCTACCTGTATGCTCCTGATGATTTTTGGGCGTCTTAACTCAGATCAGCTCGATGATATTTTCGCTAGCTTTCACAGTAGGTTTCACACTCAGTTTTAATTAATTTTAATATAGGAATTATGCGGGCGCGACTTTCAGCGGTACAGTCTGTTCTGTCATAAGTAAGAAGAAATAAAGAAAGAAATAATCTTTATTCAAATAAACTCATTACAAGCACTTTTGAATAGTCTTATTTTGATTCTACACTCATTCGGAATGCAGATTCATCACAAGAAGAATGAGCAAGAAACTTGTGTGTTGCTCTTTTGAATAGATGTTTTTTTATATAATAATTACAGTATAACAAGTAAGATGCATGCGATAATCAACATAGAGATCGCTACGCACTCATTATTAGTGTAATCACATAATATTGTCAGTGCTATGGATTTTAAGTTTTTCTATAAAAACATTATTATCGTTAACGAATTCTTCAATTTTATAGTAAGCTTTTTTGCAAAGGAACTGTTTTATATGACATTTAAATCTTTTTTCAGGCAGATTTATAACAGACTCTGGTCGTTTGTTGTAAAACCTTACGCAATTGCCATAAAACGAATTACTAACTTTAGTTAAACGACATTTATGTAAAATCAGTTTGTTATTGTTGCGTAAGCTTTTATTAGTGTAATCACTAACTCTTTTGAAATTGTCTATATTCTTCCTGGCATACATGATATTTTCATAAATGTATTTAGAAGCAACGCTGAGTAAGGGGAGAAAGCGCGGGAACAGAAACTAACGGGCTGTAATATAATAGTCTGTGCTTACAATGGGCACAGGGTAGGTTCTGAACACTTGTTAAACTGTTAATATTAGAATAGAATAGAATAGAAAATCATTTATTCAAATAAACTTAATTTAAGCACTTTTGAATAGTCAACATTTTTTTAAATCTACCGCGTATTCGGAAAGCTGTCTCATCACAAGAAGAATAAGCAAGAAACTTGTGTTGCTCTTTTAAATAATCCTTGTAAGTTCACATTATACAATTCGAAACGTGTGAATACAAACTACCAACTTCAAATCAAATATAAAAACACAATAAGATTAAATCAGTCGTAGTGATAAGAGCAGACCAGTCCCTACAAGCAGCACTCGTTCACGAGTATGACGGATGAGCCAGCCATCACTGCGCTCGACCATATTTTAGGGAGCCCAATGACACCTCGCCGCCACATGTCTGGACATTTTAGTAAGCATGACTACTCATACCACTCGACCACGTCACAGCTACAAGCTATTGGTAATAATGATCTATCTATTATATTTATCTATCTTGTAAAATTATTTAATTTTACTAAACTACTTAACCTATAATCCGATGCTATACTCATTTCAAAACACCTACTTAAATATCGGTTTATACTTGAGGGCCATGATATTCTACAAATATATATAATATAAACTAGGTTGTATGAGTTATCGGAAACTAGTTCAAACATCCCATACAAACTAATAGACGAAGTTCTTCAAAATAACAATGTTATAACATCGTTTGGTTACAAACTTTCTCTATAATTATGTTTGTTTGTATTGAAACTTTACAAATTAAACTTTTTAAATAAAAATTAAATTTCTTTAACAAATATTTAAATCCATATGTTTTAAATCTATACATCTATACATATAAATAAAAAAAATATTGAAATAACCGTTTTTTACCACATGCATATGAATATAAATACGGTACATACACCAAAATAATATTTTTTACAATTTTTGTCTGTTTGTTTCAACTAATCTCTGAAATGGCTGGACCGATTTTGACGGGACTTTTTTAGTAGGTAGCTGATGTAATAAGGAGTAACTTAGGCTACTTTTATTTTAGAAAAATAAATGTATATTCCACGCGGACGAAGTTGCGGGAACAGCTAGTGTAAAATATAATAATGATAATACCCCAAGATCATTTACACAACGCCATCTAGTTCTAAGCTAAGCAGAGCTTATGATATGTGTACTAGACAACTGATAGAAACACTTAGCTTAATTTTTTTTGTAAGCACATCCTTACTAATAATCATTATCGCAGCCCGGAAGACGTCCATTGCAGGACATAGGCTTCCCCTGAAGATCTCCACGACGATCGGTCCTGCGCTGCTCGCATCCAATGCCTTCCAGCGATCTTGACCAGATCGTCGGTCCACCTTGCTAGAGGCCTTCCCACGCTGCGTCTTCCGGTCCGTGGTCGCCACTCGAGGACTTTACTGCCCCAACGGCCATCTGTCCTACGAGCTATGTGCCCTGCCCATTGCCACTTCAAAGTCGCAATTCTTCGGGCTATGTCGATTACTCTGGTTCTTCTGCGGATCTCCTCGTTTCTGATTCGATCACGCAGAGTACCTCCGAGCATAGCCCTCTCCATTGCCCTCTGAGTGACTCTGAGCTTGTTCATGGTGATCTATCAACGCACAGCCCTAACCACTGGACGGATCGGGCTGAAAATTGGCATGCAGGTAGATATTATGACGTAGGCATCCGCTAAGAAAGGATTTTGATTAATTCTACCCCCAAGATAAAATAGGGGATGAAAGTTTCTATGAAACTTTGTCAATTTTAAACCAATCGGACTGAGACTTTGCATACATAGAGCTAGGGAAAAAAATAAAATTATGACGTAGGCGTCCCCATGAATAAATGATTTTTGAATTTGAATTTGAATTAGAGGATAAGAAAGAATTTTGATAAATTCCACCCCTAAGGGGATAAATTAACGCGAGCAAAGCCGCGAGCAAAAGCTAGTAATATTATAAACGCGAAAGTTTGTAAGTACGGATGTTTGTTACTCTAACTACTGAACGGATCTTGATGAAACTTTACGTTAATGTAGCTTATGAATCAGATTAGCATATAGGCTTTTTATACTTAAATTTAATATGGTTGAAACCGCGGGCGCAGCTAGTAAATAAATAAATAAGCTCAGCTTTGAAACATAAACTGTATGTTACGTCAGTCAACAAACAGTTTGAGTACACAGAAAGCGATGTACAAGCTGCATGATAGTTAATATAAATTGGATTGCCGTCTGTACGTCTCTATACATACTAGTAGAGCGCAACTGTTTGAACGTAACATTTGATAACAAACAGTTCAGATTAGGGATGCCAAACGTTTCTCTACGTCGTCGGAAATCTAACATCTGTGCGAGGATCGAGAATCATCCGTCATACTCGTGAACGAGTGCTGCTTGTGGGGCCAGTCCCTATCGGTTTAGATGGCTACTTATTAAAATTTATAAAGTTCAAACTTGTGGCGGGGTCAATGTTCTCCATCTAATATGGTTGAGAGGAATGATGGCTGGGTACGTCATACTCGTGAACTGGTTTGTTCGGGTTACGAACACTGATTAGACTATTTCCTTTGGCAATAGCATATGCTGGTGGTCACTCTATTGTACTATTTTTTTTTTTAAGTTAACACACCGTTTTATTTCTGATGGTCGCGGGTTCGATATCTCGCACGGTGAAAACATTTAGTGGCAGATTGTCGTCTCAATTCCGTGACCATACAGAGAATTTCATTATAATGACTGTGTATTATTGTAAACATGTACAATATTTATTTGAAAACAATACGAGTTGAGGTTCTTCTCAGTTCTTCTCATCTCGAAATCATTCGGAACTGACGGTAGATTTGACATATCATAAGAGTCTGTAATAGACCTACATGAGATCTATTGATTTGATTTGATACGAGATATTTGATCTTCACACGAGAACATTTTCATTCTCGAACAGGTTGAAATTTCTGCTACGGAAATCGAGCAGAATAAATAAATGTACGAGGTTAATCAATGTTATCTGATTGAACAGAGATTAAGTGCGTAGCGGTTTCTATGTTGATTGTCGCATGCCTAATCCTTGTTAATGTAAATATAATTGAAACATTATTTGTTTAAAAGAGCAACACACAAGTTTCTTGCTCATTCTTCTTGTGATGAGTCTGCATTCCGAATATTCTATTCAAAAGTGCTTATATTAAGTTTATCTGAATAAAGATTATTTCTATTTCTATTTAAATTGAGATAATACATGAGATTTTTATTTATTCATACGATCCTATTTTGGTTCATACGTAGATAGGCTCGTTTTTCATTTCTATGAAGAAAGAAATATCTGATATGTTTTAAGGTTGACAATTGTGATTGAGAGCATGCTAACAGTGATTCAACAAAAATGGATAAGTTTTACTTAGAACAGAACAGAACAAAATAGAATAGAATAGAAAATCCTTTATTCAGGTAAACTTAATTTAAGGGCTTTTGAATAGTCATATTTTTTAATCCACGCTCATTCGGAAAGCATGACAAGATTACTGTGTTGTTTTTCGTGTTGGTAGCAATAGTTTTTTTTTAATCTACTGCTCATTAGAATAATTGTCTCATCACAAGATTTCCGAGTTGTTTTTCGTGTTGGTAGCAATAGTTTTTTTTTAATCTACTGCTCATTAGAATAATTGTCTCATCACAAGATTTATTTGTTGGTAGCAATGTGTTTTTAATCCCTGCTCATTAAATAATTGTCTCAACAGGATTTCGAGTTGTTTTTCGTGTTAAGCATATAGTTTTTTTAATCCGTCATTAGAAAAATTGTCTCATTAAGACGAGTTGTTTTTCGTGTTGGTAGCAATAGTTTTTTTTTAATCTATATCATTACAATAGTTGTTTTTTAATTACTGCTCAAAATAATTGTCTCATCACAAGTCTATGACTGTTTTTCGTGTTATGTACAATAGTAGTTTTTTAAATACTGCTCATTAAAACTCATCACAAGAATTTGTAGTTGTTTTTCGTGTTTTAATAGATAGCTGTACTTGTTTTTTGATTCAAGCAGGTTTCCGGTATATATATATTATACCTTATAAAGGTCTCGAAGACCCATTTGTTACTATACTAATATAAATAAAAAAGAACTCGGCTTTAAATTGTTTGTTTGACGACGCGTATATTAATATCATTAACTGTCTGACTGTTCGACCGTATTGAAAAATTATTCTTGTGTTGGATAGTCCATTTGTCGAGGAAGGCTTTAAGATATATAATTACATTACGACCAATAAAAGCGAAGCATCAGTGATAAAAGACAGAAGCCTGACAGAAAAAGTTTGTAATATTGAAATAACTTTTTTACTACATGCATATGAATATATATACGGCACGTACACCAAAATAACATTTTTTTACAATTTTTGTCTGTCTGCCTATCTGTTTGTTCCGGCTAATCTCTGAAAAGGCTGGACCGATTTTGACGGGACTTTTTTGGCGGGTAGCTGATGTAATAAGGAGTAAGTGAGGATACTTTTATTTTAGAAAATAAATGGATGACGTAGGCATCCCCTAAGAAAGGATTTTGATAAATTCAATCCCCATGGGGATAAAAAAATGAAAGTTATACCTATCATTACCTAATGGAACGAATAAATTAAGATGAACAAAATAATTTTTATTTTTTATGCTACTTTTATTTTAGAAAATAAAGTTAAATTCCACGCGGACGAAGCGGTAGCATCTAGTACATAATAAAAATAGAAATCATCAAGACTGATACAAACAATCATACTCATGAATACAAACGATAGTACTGTGCGAGGAACCGAACACGCAACCATCGGAAGTATGTATCTAAACCGTTACACTACTGAGGCTGTCGACAATGTACGTAGAGATTTATCCCCAATTTCGGCGGTATTTCGAGCAGATAAAATGCTATTACTGTTCAAATCCGACCCTCCGTCCCGTACCGACCGAAACGGATTGCTATTCGTGTCGTCGCAGCTTCCCTGACACAAAAATTGATACGTCACGTCGATCTAATACGTTCCCATTTATTTTTAAAGACAACTGTCTGTCCTACGCGACATTTTCCGTATATTATGATCACTACACAATAAAAATATAAGACAAAATTTCAGCAACGTACGCGTTATAAGGATTTTTCTCCACTTTGGGTTGCATTATCAATTTTTTCATATGGATTCTTAACAGTTTTTTAAAATTTTCATTCTCGAACAGGTTGATTTAACGTACGCGTTATAAGGATTTTTCTCCACTTTGGGTTGCATTATCAATTTTTTCATATGGATTCTTAACAGTTTTTAAAATACTCTACTAGCTTTTGCCCGAGGCTTCGCTCGCGTTAATTTATCCCCTTAGGAGTGGAATTTATCAAAATCCTTAGATGCCTACGTCATAGTAGCTTTATGCATGCAAAGTCTCAGCCCGATCATACGGGCATCGCCGAGGCATACCCCAGTTCTGCCATAACAATATTTTGCATTTTACGTTTCAATATTCTCTCCTGGAGAGTGAAATTTCTGGAACATTCTGGAACATTCTGGAACATTCTGGAAAGTTTAAACTGTTGAAACGGTTGCGCAAATTTCCCGTGGCGTTTATTATTTCTGTACTTCAACATATTTATATATTTTTTGTGTTTTTAGTTTTTACTAGCTGACCTGGATAACTTCGTCTGCATCACACTTACTTGACATTTATAATTATAATTGGCACAATTTACATAAAAACCTTTAAAATTATAGCCTATATTTACATCAAAATAGCATATACTGTCTCAAGATATATGTCATGAAATCATATATATTGTATATTTATTTATGTTTAATATTATATTTAAATTGTATGATAATTATTAAGCTTATATATTTCTCTTTATTTATGTAATTATATAATTTTAGAAGTATATTTGTACGTTTATACATACATATATATATATACACCTATATACATATTTTTTCTGTATTAATCTATTTAATACTTGTAAAATTGCACTACACGCTACTACTACGCTATCTCTGATCAACGCGTCGGTTGACTGGTAGAGAATGCCATCAGGCATTAAGTCCGCCATGTATACAATTTTGTGTGCAAAAGAATAAATAAATAATTTACATCAAAATTCATTCAGTAGTTTTTGCGTGACAGAGTAACAAACATCCATCCAATATTCAACAACAAATAAAAACACATAGAAAATATATTGACAACTTTTTTTTCGGACTACTCTAATGCTGTTGGCCGCAGCTGGCCTTTACAGCTTCACCGGACGTTAGGGGGCGAGTGCAGATGGCACTCCAAACCAAGGAAGGACTTATGGAGCGGCTGAAGGCCAACTCCTGCCTGACGGATACGACTTTAGTCTGAGGGCACCACTAGGGGTTTTTTTTTTGTATGTGATAATGGAATGGTGCATCCGCCTGCGCTAACGGTTTACGCTGGCGGGGCACCAGTGGAGGATGATAAGATGAGCATGAGGTCAGGTCAGTTAGCCCATCGTGACAAATTCACCAGGAATTTAACACGATGGTTTCCAGGGGGAACCGCGTGGAGGTCAACCTGACATGGTACATTGCTAGTAATCGGTTCATTAGTCCACATTACTAACAATCCCATTTCCCCCCACCACTAGGGGTTCGAACCTCGGCTCAGACCGTCGTAATATCGATCCCTGTTTGAAGTGGACGGGGGATCGATCGGAGGGGGCCCGTATGACGCCTAGTAAAAAATATACTTATACTAACTGACACGTGCAATTATTCGACAGGAACATATAGTAGTTACATAATTGACATTTGACTGCCTCGGTGGTCTAGCGGTTTAGCACACCGCTTCATTTCCGATGGTCGCGGGTTCGATTCCTCGCACGGTGCAAACATTTGTATTCATGAGTATGATTGTTTGTATCGGTCTGGGTGTTTTCTATGTATAATATGTATGTATTTACGAAAAAAAAAATGTATTTGTATAAGTTATCTGGTATCCATAACACAAGCTTTAGCTAGCTTAACTTGGGTCTAGATGGTGCTGTGTGAATTGTCCTGAGATTATTATATATATTATTATTATTATTATTATTATTCACTCAGTTGAATAAATATATCCAAACAGATCGCAAAAAATTTGAACTCAGGACGTTTATGTCAAAATCGAACAAGTAAACCTCTGGGTGACGTTACCTAACTAGTCTATACATATAAATAAAACTGGAGTGTCTGTTTGTAATATTGAAATAACTGTGTTATACTACATACATACGAATATAAAAACGATACATATATCAAACAATTTTTGTCTGTCTGTCTGTTTATTCCGGCTCATCTCTGAAATAGCTGGACCGATTTTGACGGGACTTTTCTTGGTAACTAACTGATGTAATAACGAGTAACTTACATTACTTTTATTTTAGAAAAATAAAGTTGAAATTCCACGCGAACGAAGTCGCGGGTACAGCTAGTATATATATAAAATAAAAGCTACCAGTATACCAAATCCGTGAAGAACAGGCGAGAAAACTTTTCTAAAGTTTCACCACATTTACATTGAATTTCGTTACAGGTGCTCACTATATGTAAGGCGTTAAAATGCAGCCCACTTCTAAAACAATTTCATCCCAACTTATAGGAAACTTTACGCATAGTTCCGTCTGAAATGTTATTGAGAAAGTAGTTCAAAGTTATCCGGGGACGCGTGCCCATTAAAATTCTTTAACACATATCTGTAACATGATCTATTTGTTTATCTTCAGGATATGCCGCTTAGGGAATAGAGTGGAGTGGAGTGGAGTGGAGTGGAGTGGAGTGGAGTGGAGTGGAGTGGAGTGGAGTGGAGTGGAGTGGAGTGGAGTGGAGTGGAGTGGAGTGGAGTGGAGTGGAGTGAGGTGGGGTGGGGTGGGGTGGGGTGGGGTGGAGTGGAGTGGGGTAGTGGAGGGGTAGAAAATTCTTATATGCCGCTTAGGGAATAGAGTGGAGTGGAGTGGAGGGAGTGGAGTGGAGTGGGGTGGGGTGGGGTGGGGTGGGGTGGGGTGGGTGGGGTGGGTTGGGTTGGGGTGGGGTGGGGTGGGTGGAGTGGGGTAATGAAATAGAATAGAAAAAATAGAAAATTCTTTATTCAAATAAACTAAAATTTAAGCACTTTTTAATATTTATAATTATATTTCCTAATCTACCGCTCATTTGGAAAGCTGCCTCAGTACATACGAACGAACGAGAAACTTGCGTGTTGCTCTATTAAATTAATGTAACTTTACATTTTTAAGTTGAAATGTGTGAATATAAAGGCTTGATTGACGGCCTCGGTGAAATCGGTTATGCACACCGTTCTACTTCCGATGGTTGCGGGTACGATTCCTCGCACGGTGCATATATTTCTATTCATGAGTATGATTGTTTGTATCGATCTGGGTGTTTTCTATATATATAATGTATGAATTTACAAAAATATCTAATTATTTTTATATAGTAGTTAGTAGTCTAATACCCATAACACAAGCTCCGTTTAGATTGGGACTAGATGGCGCTGTAGTAACTGTCCACGGTTAATTATTTATTTATCTTTACGATACATTGCTTTTGGGAAAGGATAGAAATAGAAGCAGAAATAATCTATTTCAAATAAACTAAATACAAGCACTTTTGAATAGTCATATTTTTTTTATTCTACCACTCATTCCCACTCAAGAATGAGAATGAAAGAAACATCTATGCTCAATATATTTTATATATATATATATATATATTTTTACTACTTTAAATTTAAATTAAAAAATCATTTATTCATGTAAGACATTTTAACGGCTTATGAAAGTATTTTTTTTTATATTATAACTAAGTACTCGCCCCAGCATCGCACTATATATAATACGCATGTATTATATATATAAACCCTCCTCTAGAATCACTCTATCTATTAAAAAAGATTTAAGCATACATAGGGACGGACAGACAGCGACAGCGACTTTATTTTATGTAAAGGGTCGCGTCGGGCAACGCGCACGTGATATCCCTGGTGTTTCAGGAGTTCATAGACTACAGTAACCATTTACCATTCACTTTTTTAATTCAAAATTCAAAATTCAAAAATCATTTATTCATGTAGGACATTTTAGCCGCTTATAAACGTCAAGATTTTACATTATATTTTTTTTCCCTACCATCCAGTTCGGTATATAGATCCAATTGAGAAGAACTGGCTGGCTTTGTTTTATACTATGTAATGATGATGATTTTTTTTCCTACCGGTACATCCTATCAGTACAAAGATCCAATTAAGAAGAACAGCCAAGAAACTCAATTGAACTTATTATAACAATTATAAGAAAACACCCAAGAAAATAGAAACAAGGGGATGATTTTGAAAATACGACTAAAAATCCCACGACAAGTTCTTGATAAGTCCAGTGTGTTCAAGACAATTTGAACCTAAAATAAATATAAATATTTTGTAGTATATATTTTCGTTTTGTAATGGCAACACTTAACAGTTTAAAAAAGAGTCATTCAAACTGTCACGCCTCCCTTTCTGTTTCTAACTATCAAGCCATACACACTGTACTCCTGTAAATCAAAAATAAAAATACAGTCCAAATATATTAAAAGCATATGTTGTATTATTAATCCAACACAGTGAATCATTCAGAAATAGATTTTTTCTACGGGCGATGTAAATTATTCATGGCTACACAAAAAGTGTCCAAGAGATGAATGTTATAAGGAATCCGCTCCGAAAGATTTATAAAAGGAAAGTTGGTGTCATTTCGAGAAGATGAAACTCAGACTTTATACAATCAAAACAATAATTTGTAATATTTTTGTTTGTATACCACTACTAACTAATTGGTATGAAACAATCACCAAATTTTATATGAAGCGCACTGAAATCTATACATATACACATATAACTCAAAGGTGACTGACATAGTGATCTATCAACGCACAGCCCAAACCACTGGACGGATCGGGCTGAAATTTGGCATGCAAGTAGATGTTATGACGTAGGCATCCGCTAAGAAAGGATTTTAATTAATTCTACCCCCAAACGGATGAAAGTGTATATGAAACTTTGTCAATTTTAAACCGATCAGGCTGAGACATTGCATGCATAAAGCTACTATGACGTAGGCATCCGCTAAGAAAGGATTTTAATTAATTCTACCCCCAAGGGGATAAAATAGGGTTTGAAAGTTTGTATGACACTTTGTCAATTTTAAATAGATCGGGCTGAGACTTTGCATGCATAAAGCTACTATGACGTAGGCATCCTCTAAGAAAGGATTTTGATAAATTCCACCCTTAAGGGGATAAATTAACGCAAGCGAAGCCGCGGGCAAAAGCTAGTATACATATATATACGTCCACAGATATCGATGTCCTATACAAAACTGTATCGCGCCACGTAGGTCTATTGTCAATAATTACAGCGACGTATGTCACGTAATACGGATGTTTTGATATTATTTCACGCGTTGGGTTACGTTATATTATTATTATAAATCATTTATTCATGTAGGACATTTTAGCCGCTTATGAACGTCACATTTTTTATATTATAACATTTCCCTACCGTCCAGTTCGGTATATAGATCCAATTGAGAAGAACTGGCAAGAAACTCAATTGAATTACTTATTTTTTTAAAAGCCAGTTTATTTACAATGTATATTTATATAGGTGTCTATGTATAACATTAAATGAAAATCCCGTGCATGAACAACTATTGCCATGCACGCTCGTCATGTCATTCAAGTAATCGTTTAGTGAGTAGGCTTTGCTCAGTAAATATGATTTAACAGATGTTTTGAATTTATTTAATAAACTAGCTATTCGCCCCGGCTTTGCACGGGTGTACATGTATTTTACATATAAACCTTCCTCTTGAATTACTCACTCTATTAATAAAAAACCACTTTAAAATTTGTTGCGTAGTTTTAAAGATTTAAGCATACATAGGGACGGACAGACAGCGTCAGCGACTTTGTTTTATACTATGTAATGATATATATTATTCTATAGAATAGAATAGAAAATCATTTATTCAAATAAACTTACATTGAAGCACGTTTGAATAGTCATAACATATATTTTTTTATAAACTTGTGTGTTGCCCTTTTAAATAATTTATTCTTACTTACAATTTAAGTTTAAGTGTATGAATACAAACCACCGATTAGCACTAATTCAATGAAATAATTAAATAGAAAAAACATTCAATATACAACAACTGGTTAAACAATTAATAAGAGAAAATAAGTCATAGTGATTAGAGCAGACCAGTCCACACAAGCAGCAATATAAATATTCTATGTATGTGTTTATGAAAAAAAAATCTATGTATTTATCAGTTATCTAGTACCCATAACACAAGCTTTGGGTAGTTTAACTTGGGACTAGATGGCGCTGTGTGAATTGTCCTGAGATTTCTATTACTCCACAGCTTCTTCTTACTATGTTTCTCAGGGATTATCAACAGAAAAGAAAACTAGTAGAGAATAAATTTTCGCAATTTTAACAAAGTATTTCTGTATAATCACAGTAAAAATAGAACTAGAAACATCTCTAATAACATTCTCGTTTGATAGTTTGGTCGGACGATCAAAGCACGCGACTACACTACACTACAAGTTAAAACTAAAAAGTACACGAGCGAGGCTGATATAAATAGCAGGGCGGTACTTCAAAGGAAATCATTTATGAGAATTCCCAGAGATCCCTTTGAAAGTATCGCGTACTTTAAAAAAAATAATAATTACATTCCAACTACAAATATATATCAATTTCAGAGATTAGCCGGAACAAACAGACAGAGAAAAATTGTAAAAAATATTATTTTGTTGTATGTATTTATCTTATATATGAAATTCTCGTGTCACAGATTTCGTTCCCATACTCCTCCGAAACGGCTTGACTGATTCTGATGAAATTTTGTGAGCGTATTGAGTAGGTCTGATATATGACCAACATTTATTTTTCATCCCCCTAAATGTTAGGGGTAGTCTAACCCAAAATGAGTGAAGTCTAAAAAAAAATGAGTGAGAGAGAGAATAAACCTACATGAGTGTAGTAAAAATCGTTTATTTCAATATAACAAACAGACACACCATCATTTTAATGCAGATAAGCAATACATAATATACTAGCTGTACACGCGACGTCGTCTGTATCCCTTCAACCCCTTTACAACCCTTTTCACATTAAAAAGTAGCGTATGTCCTTTCTCAGGGTCTAGACTACCTGTGTACCAAATGTCATTTAAATCGGTTTAGTAGTTTTGGCGTGAAAGCGAGACAGACAGACAGACAGAGTTACTTTCGCATTTATAATATTAGTAATAAAGTAAGGATAATATGTTTGAAATATTCACTCAGATAATATCAGTTAGTTAAATCTATATTAAAATTTAAACGTACAGTTTCGCAGCATCCCATTCAGATGTTATCTTAATTACATCTATAGTTTCCATGTTCAACCAGTATATGCATGTTTTTTTGTGACTTCGGCCTCGGTAGTCTAGCGGATTAGCACACCGCTTTACTTCCGATGGCCGCCGGTTCGATTCCTCGCACGGCACAAATATTTGTATTCATGAGTATGATTGTTTGTATCGGTCTGGGTATTTTCTATGTATAATATGTATTTATTTAGGAAAACAAAATCTATGTATTTGTATCCGTTATCTAGTGCCCATAACACAAGCTTTAGCTAGCTTAACTTGGGTCTAGATGGCGCTGTGTTAATCGAACATGATTATTTATTTATTTATATTATATAATATAATTAATATAGTTAGCCAGATCTTGTTATAACTTCCAGTTTTCAATTCTTTCCTGAATTACTTCATGCGTGCAATCTTGAACAGTTGGTTCCGAACTGACCTCTCTTGAGATTCTTACTAATATTATAAAAGCGAAACTTTGTGAGTATAGATGGATGTTTGTTATTCTTTCACGCACAAACTACTGAACGGATTTTGACGAAACTTTACAGTAATGTAGCTTATACATCAGAATAACATATAGGCTATGATTTAAAATGATATTATGCAAATTGGGCGAAATATTGGAGACGTAGTTGCGTGGGTCAGCTAGTATAATTAGTCCAGGTAGCAGCACCTCTCTATATCGAGAGTGATGCTAACACATAGGCTATAAATTTCACGCGAGTATAACCGCGGGCAGAGCTAGTATTATATATACTTACATACTACATGGATACTATAGCATGGGGTTCTTCAAGAAGGGTATTTTAAGGTTTCTTAAGGGTCGGCAACGCGCATGTGACACTCCTAGTGTTTCAGGCGTCCATAGTCTACGGTAACTGTTATTTATTATACTGACTATGATTTAAAATAATATTATGCAAATTGGGCGAAATCTAAATATATATAACTCAAAGGTGACTGACTGACATAGTGATCTAACAACGCACACCCCAAACCACTGGGCGGATCGGGCAGAAATTTGGCATGCAGGTAGATGTTATGACGTAGGCATCCGCTAAGAAAGGATTTTGATTAATTCTACCCCGAGGGTATAAAATAGGGGATGAAAGTTTGTATAAATCTTCTTAGATTTTCGACTGATTGAACTGAAATTATAGATTGGAGTTACTATGATGAAGACGTTTGCTTAAATAGGATTCTGATAAATTCAACCCCTATGAGGATAAAATAAGGGATGATGCAGGATGTAAATGTACTAGTTTGAACCTATCAGTACCTAATGGAACGAATAAAATAAAATGAACAAAATAATTTTTGGCTACTTTTATTTTAGAAAAATAAAGTTAAATTCCACACGGACGAAATCGATGGAACAGCTAGTATAATGATAAATGTCAAGTGATGCAGACGAAGTTACGTGTGTCAGCTAGTCTAAGATAATTGGTCGAGGTACGTCCAATAATATTTAACGAGGGTCATAAATTGTAGATATAATTTATTCTTAGAAAATATATTTTTTATATATAACCTTCCGCAAGCATTCTGACCTACTTGATGGTAAGTGGCACTTGAGGTCTATATACCTGTAATTGTACTTTATTTTCGGACTACACTAATGCTGTTGGCCGCAGCTGGCCTTTACAGCTTCACCGGACGATAGGGGCGATACTTGATGGTAAGTGGCACTTGAGGTCTATATACCTGTAATTGTACTTTATTTTCGGACTACAATAATGTTGGCCGCAGCTGGCCTTTACAGCTTCACCGGACGATAGGGGCGATACTTAATGGTAAGTGGCACTTGAGGTCTATATACCTGTAATTATACTTTATCGATGGACTACATAATGTTGTTGGCCGCAGTTACGTGTGTACAGCTTCACCGGACGATAGGGGCGATACTTGATGGTAAGTGGCACTTGAGGTCTATATAATTGTAATTGTAATTTATTTTAGAAAATATGTTTTTTTATATATAAGCTTCACCGGACGATAGGGGCGATACTTAATGGTAAGTGGCACTTGAGGTCTATATACCTGTAATTATACTTTATTTTCGGACTACACTAATGTTGTTGGCCGCAGCTGGCCTTTACAGCTTCACCGGACGATAGGGGCGAGTGCAGATGGCACTCCAAACGGAAGGACTTATGGAGCGCCTGACGGATTTCAGTCTGACTTCAGTCTGAGGGCACCGGGATTGAACCTCGGCTTAAGCTGTCGTAATTTCGACCTGATTCTATAAAATATCTTTAAATAGTATAAAATAAAATCGCCACCGTAATTTGAAATATATAAGCAAACAGACGGTTGGTTTATATCTTACAAAATACGATACGATACGATTTTAATACAATTTTCAGCAATAGCCAGTAATTCAAGAGGAAGGTTTATATGTATAACTAGCTTTTGCCCGCGGCTTCGCTCGTTTAATTTATCCCCTTAGGGGTGGAATTTATCAAAATCCTTTCTTAGTGGATGCCTACGTCATAGTAGCTTTATGCATGCAAAGTCTCAGCCTGATCGGTTTAAAATTGACAAAGTTTCATACGAACTTTCATCCCCTATTTTATACCCTTGGGGGTAGAATTAATCAAAATCCTTTCTTAGCGGATGCCTACGTCATAATATCTACCTGCATGCCAAATTTCAGCCCGATACGTCCAGTGGTTTGGGCTGTGCGTTGATAGATCACTATGTCAGTCACCTTTGAGTTATATATATTTATATACATGCGTGTTATAGTATAGAACAAGCCATGAAATTCAAAGATTTGTAAAACACTCGTGCGTAGCCGAGACCGATAGCTTATGTATACATATAAATAAAATTGGAGTGTCTATTTGTCATATTGAAATAACCGGTTTTTACTACATTCATATGTATATAAATACGGTACATACACCAAAATAACATTTTTTTAAATTTTTGTCTATCTGTCTGTCTGTTCGTTCCGGCTAATATCTGAAAAGGCTGGACCGATTTCGACGGGACTTTTATTGGCAGGTAGCTGATGAAATAAGGAGTAACTTAGGCTACTTTTATTTCAGAAAAAAATTCTAATTAACTTTTCTGTTGAATACCACGCGGTGAAGTCGCGAGTACAGCTAGTAGTTAATAAATAAGTGGTCAATATGACATTTCTGTGTGACACTTTGTCTTAGGATAAACTACTCTTGTTAAAAAAAATGTTCTGCCAACATTTTTCAGACATTACGTGCTTGGATGACACGTACTTGCAGCTTAGTAAACTCGATAACAAGATAACTTTTGACAACATCTGAGATGTCTTCTTAAGTCTTGTATCGACAAATTTACTAGGAACTGAATAACAGAGAAAATATTCTGCAAAATTGGTGTTTAGGAGTTTTAGTGATAGTAGACCTAAATCGACGGGACACAGTTACCTAGATACATCAATATAATAATTGCATTTAATAATGTCTAGTAAGACAAATCCAATATTGTGTACTAAGCACTGCCGTGTCTAAACTGTGTCACCCTACCTTACATTTTCCTATTGTCATTTAGTATATAAAATCAATATTTTTATGTGCATATTGTCAGTCTATTATCATATGTAATATACATATTATCATATTATCATCTATATATAAATAAAATTGGAGCACTAATTACCCCCACCTATTCATATAAATCATCTATACATATAAATAAAATTGGAGTATCTGTTCGTAATATTGAAATAACATTTTTTACTACATGCATATGAATATATTATAAATACGGTACATAAACCAAAATAACATTTTTTACGATTTTTGTCTGTTTGTTCCGGCATCTCTGAAATGGTTCGACCGATTTTGACGGGACTTTGACAGGTAGCTGATGAAATAAGGAGTAACTTAGGCCACTTTTATTTTAGAAAAATAAAGTTAATTTCCACGCGGACGAAGTCGCGAGTACAGCTAGTCTGTAATATACATCGTCTCAACCGACAACATTGTATTATTATCCCGCAACAGACAGCAATATATAAACAGAATGTCACAAAAAATATCTCCAGAAGATGTGATTACAAAATTTGAAAATAATATGAAAGTCCATCAAGAAGTTTGGTACTTCCTACACCTCTGGTCCTTCGAGCCGGATCAACAGCGATTCGAATAGATTCCTACAAAAAAAAGATTATCACAACATTTTAAAATAATACGACTTACAAAAATTAGTGTGTCCAAAATATATGGCTCCAAAATTTGAAAATAATATAAAAGGCCATCAAGAAGTGTGGTGCTTCCTACACCTCTGGTCCTTCGAGCCGGATCAACAGCAATGTATAATAGATTCCTACAAAAAATATTATTATAACATTTTAAAATAATACGACTTACAAAAATTAGTGTGTCCAAAATATATGGCTCCAAAATTTAAAAATAATATAAAAGTCCATTAAGGTGATCGCTACATACTATCTCTCTGGTCCTTCGAGCCGGATCAACAGCAATGTATAATAGATTCCTACAAAAAATATTGTTACAAAATTTAAAAATAATAGAATAATCCATCAAGGATTTCGCTATTATAGTCATATAGTGCAGTTACACAGTGCGAATTTCTAGAAAGTTTTTGCCACGCACAACCACATTGTGGAATCACCTTCCAGCAATGGTGTTTCCGAACCGATACGATATTGAAACCTTTAAGAGAAGAGCTTATTCCTTTTTAAAAGAACGACAACGTACTTGCATTTACCCTGGTGTTACTGGAGGCGGTAATCATTCACCATCGTTATCGAGCCACTTACATAGCTTGAGGCGAGACTTCGCTTCGCTTTGTGTGTTCTACCGATTATACACCGGACTGTGTTCTGAGGAATTGTTCGACTTGATGCCGACGGCCACCTTTTATCACCACATTGCTCGCCATCGACAGGGAATTCGTCCCCACACGCAGGAACCTAAGTGGTCTCGAACAGTGCGGTTTCAGAGGAGCTTCCTCCCGCGTACACTTAGGTTGTGGTATGAACTTCCTGTCGAGGTTTTCTAATGAGACTATAGCATGGGGTGTTTCAAGAGCCGCATACTCGTTTGTCCCCTGTGTTATATATATATATCAATATTCACACAGTCTGTACTTCCTTTTCGATTGTTCTCTACATTTATGTCTATATTGAAGATAACTTAAATCAACAAGATGTATCCTTGCAAACATTAAAATTAAATAAAAAAATCCCTATATTGGTTCCTCACACAAAAAAAAATTATTAAATATATATATATAGATATATCAACTCTATGTACTAGTGAAAGTATGTATTATAATAAAATAACAACTATATAACATTAATTTAACTATGTCTCTAACACAATTCACTTGAGAATAAGGTTTATAACATCATTTTTAAGTATTAAGGGCAAATATTATTCTTTATTTTTATGTTTTTATTATGATGGCATTAAGAAATTTATGTATTTTTGCCTGACGGATAAATTTTCAGTCTGAGGGCACCACTAGGGGTTTATATTCGCTATTAAGCGAATTAATTTATATAGTAAAACAACGTTTGCTAGTAAAAACATATAATTACAATAAGATACAGATACACAAAAAAATATAACCACATAATAAAACACATTTGAACATTTTTTTTAATATAAAATATCAGATTTTTCGACAATATTGACAACCCTAACAATATATATAACGATTATGTCAATATCTGTTTATCTGTTACATAACCTGACCGATTTTTAATTAATGTATATTAATTTGAGAATAGGTTTATAACGCATTAAGGCTCATCGCAAATATTATTTTTTATTTATATGTTTTTATCGGGCATTGTTATGGTATATTTGTAAATTTTCCTAATCCAAATTATGTATATTCTATAATATTTATATAGATAAAACAGATAATTGATTTAAAAACATATAACACAATAAGATACAGATCAAAAATATATATGACATAATAAAACACATTTGAACATTTTTTTTATCTACGCACAGCCCAAACCACTGGACTGTGGCAACGATTATGTCAATATCTGTTTATCTGTTACATATCCTACATGAGTGTTTAATTAACGTTATAATTTAAAAGCATCTGATAACGCAGCCAAAATTGGACATATTAGCGCGTTGTGGCTGTTTTACGGACTTGTCTATGGTCAGGTGTATCCTAATCCAAATTATTTCTATAATATTTACATAGATAAGACAGATAATTGATTTATTGCCAACATAACACAAATATTACAATCTAAATATATATAACTCAAAGGGCTTAAATTAACTATCAAACCACTGGACTGCGGGCAAAAGCTAGATCTACAATGCGTAGGCATCCGCTAAGAAAGAATTTTGATTAATTCTACCCCCCAGGGAATAAAATAGGGGATGAAAGTTTGATTGAAACTTTGTCACCTTTAAACCGATCCGGCTGAGACTTTGCATGCATAAAGCTACTATGACGTAGGTTTCCCCTAAGAAAGGATTTTGATTGATTCCACCCCTAAGGGGATAAAATAGGGGATGAAAGTTTGTATAAATCTTCTTAGATGTTCGACTGATTGAACTGAAATTAAAGATTGGAGCTACTATGATGAAGACCTTCGCTTAAATAGGATTTTGATAAATTCAACCCCCATGAGGATGAAATAAGGGATGATGCAGGATATAAATGTATTAGTTTGAACCTATCATTACCTAATGGAACGAATAAATTAAGACGAACAAAATAATTTTTAGTTCTTTAGACTACTTTTATTTTAGAAAAATTAAATTAAATTCCACGCGGACGAAGTCGCGAGAACAGCTAGTTTACAATAAGACACAAAATAAGAAATAAATAATAACATACAAAGTTGGCAATCGGAGCTGCGTCAGCTGTTGCTGATATTAGCACAACCTTAATGAGGTGTACCTATACAGCGCTGTTTTTCAGTGTTTATATATATTTTTATTGAAATAATCTTTCTTTCTACATAATAATACTCCGATCCGTCCAGTGGTTTGGGCTGTGCGTTCTTAGATCACTACGTCAGTCACCTTTGAGTTATATAATTTAGACTAGCTGACCACAAGAACTCCATTCCGCCTCAAAATTAAATATGTCAAAGTTTATTGAACTTTAGCATTGACTTTAGTGACAGGTTTGTAAGGTAAAATATAATTGTTGTTTTTACTACTATACATGCAATTTGTTCATATTTTATCGCCATTTAAACCTTGGACTTCCACGAATAGTTCAATACTAAAATTAGCCAAATCGGTTCAGCCGTTCTTGAGTTTTAGCGAGACTAACGAACAGCAATTCATTTTTATTTATATATAGATAATATATATCCATTATTCTGCCTTATTATAATGAACCTTAATATATTATTTTTCTTTTTCATATTTTGGTCTAAATCTCGTAAACTAGAGATGTTTATCTAAACTTCCTACACAATTTTTTTTCGGTAGGTCGTGGGTTTACTTTTCATATGAAGGTGCCCAATAACCTTTGCTTCTATATATAATAATGCTGATTCTCTAAAACCTAATCCACGTGTAGGATGAAAGATTACCAAAAATAAAATTACTATATCATCTGATCAATGAATATATATATTACTAGTTATACAGCGAAATCGTCCGCGTGGAATTTAACTTTATTTTTCTAAAATAAAAGTAGCCTAAGTTACTCCTTATTACATCAGTTACTTGCCAAAATAAGTCCCTTCAAAATCGGTCCAGCCATTCCAGAGATTAGCCGGAACAGACAGACAGACAGACAGATAAAAAATTGTAAAAAATGTTATTTTGGTGTATTTATATATACGTGTAGTATATTTCAATATTCAAATTTATATATATCTATGGAATTTAACTTTATTTCTCTAAAATAAAAGTAGCCTAAGTTACTCCTTATTACATCAGTTACTTGCCAAAATAAGTCCCTTCAAAATCGGTCCAGCCATTCCAGAGATTAGCCGGAACAGACAGACAGACAAAAATTGTAAAAAATGTTATTTTGGTGTATATACTATATTTTGGTGGAAAAAACGGTTATTTGAATATTATAGTCACTGCAATTTTATTTATATGTATAGATGTATAGATATATAATCTTTACAAAATTAAACCGGGTAATTACATGGAATAAATTTAGATTTTGACCCGTACCTAACATTTTATATTACAAAAAGGATTTCCTTCCGAAAACGTCTATTTCATCATTTACCGACCCTTCGCATACTAATGACTTGGGTACAAAACTACACTCCAATTTAGTTAACACAAATACGACTCTATTATCATTCAAATAAGTATTATTTTCGTACGTGCTCGAAATAAGGCCAAATTATTTCAACGTTTAGCAATATTTGCCTTTGTGTTCATAAGGCTCAAGTGTTATTTTCATTTGTAGGTCACTGATTTAGCAAATAATGGGGCGTCACTACTTCAAGCGATCTTTGTAGAGTTTTCGCCCGTTCGTAGTGCCTTGCATTCATTGATCAGACCTTATGGAACCTGTAAATAGTATTACAATTTATTCAAATACAAATTCAAAATATTTTATTCATATACATCTATTACAGACTCCTACGATATGTCAAATCTACCGTCAGTTCGGAATGATTTCGAGATGATAAGAACTGACAAGAAACTCAGCTCGTATTCTTATCATTTTTATAGAAAAACTTTATATCCATAGCATTGCCAATATTATCTGATTACACTAATAATGAGTGCGTAGAGATTTCTATGTTGATTATCGCATGCCTCTTACTTGTTATACTGTAATCTCAGTTTCTTGCTGATTCTTCTTGTGATGAATCTGCATTCCAAATGAGTGGTAGAATCAAAATATGACTATTCAAAAGTGCTTGTAATGAGTTTATTTGAATAAAGATTATTTCTATTTTCAAATAATAATTTGTACATGTTTACAATAATACAGATTCATTTTTAAATTCAAAGTTTGGAAAATATAGTGACCACCAGCATATGCTATTGCAATTTTGTCAAAAGCAAATAGTCTAATCAGTGTTCGTAACCTGAACAGACCAGTCCCCATAATCCATATGTGATATTTTAAATTTCTTTTATACATGAGACTCATGCCTAGAATTTTATTTTAGCATAGGGGACAAAACGAGCTCGCTGCACAACTGATGGTAATTGATTACCATCGCCCATAAGCACCCTCAACTACAAGGGAATTGCTAGTGTGTTGACGGCCGTAGAGGTCCGGAAATACCAATACTGGAAGTTTTTTTTAGGATATAGGGCAAACAAGCTTGCTGTTCAACTGATGGTAAGTAATTACCACCGCCCATGAGCACTCGCAACAACAGTGGAATTGGACCACCCTTTGACAAGGAATAAGCTCTTTTCCTGAAGGTTTCGATATCGTAGAAGTCCATGCATGAGACTCATGCCTAGAATATTATGATATCATAGGGGACAAAACGAGCTTGCTGCACAACTGATGGTAATTGATTACCATCGCCCATAAGCAGCCTCAACTCCAGGGGAATTGCTAATGTGTTGACGGCCTTTTGAGAAGAAATAAATAGGTTTCAATATCGTAGAGGTCCGGAAATACCAGTGCTGGATTTTTTTTTAAGATATAGGGCAAACAAGCTTCCAGTTCAACTGATGGTTCAATTCAAGTGATTACCACCACCCATGAGCACTCGCAACAACAGTGGAATTGGACCACCCTTTGACAAGGAATAAGCTCTTTTCCTGAAGGTTTCAATATCGTAGAGGTCCAGAAATATCAATGCTGGAAGGTTTTTTATAAGATATGGGACGAACAAGCTTGGGACTCACCTGATAGTAAGTGATTACCGCCGCCCATGAGCACCCGCAACAACAGGAGTATTGCAAGTACATTGTCGGCCTTATTATAAGGAAAGGTCGTATAGGTTTGAATACAGTGTCAGTTCGGAAATACCTTAGCTGGAAGGTGATTCCACAATATGGTTGTGCGTGGCAAAAAGTTTCTCGAAAAAACCATTCATCCAGATAATCATGATGGTATTTTAGATTCTAGTTAGATAGGGTGAGATACAAAAAGAAATACACCTTCCAACTCCAGAACTCCAACTTACTTTGACGAGGAGCTTATTATCTACTATGCTTTGAAGTTACCAACACTAGGAGCTTTACATGTGTATGTTATTCACTTTGAACTCTTCAAAAAGGATACCATTACTTAGAAAAAACACTGCTAAGTAAAGGGCATTATTTATTACTTAATGACAGAGATTCGTTGGATTAAATAAGTATAGAGGCTCACTTATGAAACTACGCTACGCTTAGAAAAAACTTTTAGGTTTTGCTATAACGTTACAAACTTACAAGCAGAAACGTTTAAAATTTTGTAAACAGTGTAAAATATCTTTATTCAGCTCTTATGATATATATATATATATTTTAATTTATTTAATAATGATAATTGTACAGTAGTTTTTATACATTACTCGCCAAATAGAACAGTTCAGTCAGTACAGTCAGTTCGGAGCGATCGAGCTACTGACAATGCTCTTATAATGAGCAAGCTCAGCATGATTACAAAATATTGATTTTCTATTGAATTAATAATTATTGTTCTATTTAGTTTTTTCGATACAGTGTGTTATATTATTGTTTTGATAAATCAGTGCCATTACCTCTTCTCTTTCTTTATCTCAATCAACTTCTTTGTTTATTACCAATTTAGTTTTTTCTTTCAGAAAAAAATACTCATGAAGACCCGTCCACTCAGGGGTGAGAAGGACAGTAGCATTATGGACTTCACGTTCTCACTTATCATCGATGCCATTTATGAATTGCTATTCTAGAAGACTTATAAAGTCACGCGCCTTCTGCCTTATCCTGTAATTTCACTGCTTAACTGCACCCTACAAGGTTGCTGCAAACTGATTGGCCTGAAATAGGCGAGGACAAGGTATCCAGACGACGTTTTACATTCTATATCTGGTAAAATAATTATAATTAACAAGAATTGGAATCTTTTTAGTAACTATGTTAATACCTGCGCAAGTTTGTGAGTATGGATGTTTTACTCCTTTACGCAAAAACTACTCAGCTGATTTTGATAAAACTTCATAGTAATATAGCTTATATATCAGAATAACAGATAGGCTACAAATTTCATACAGGTGTAAACGCGGGCACAGGTAGTAAACAGTAATGGTTTAAAGTAACGTCCAATCAACAATTTAGCAACCAACTGCATTTGTACGGATTTTGTCCAAGTATATGTCTTTATTTCTATGCATATAATAAATATTACGTTGTATTCCTAATTAAAACTTTCATTAGGCAGCCACTTACCTAAACAATAAGCAAATGAACTTCTATTTATAAACGCAGTCTTAAATCAGAATTCATGAAAATAATTCATTCATTCGAGAATTTCTTCAAAAAACAACTTTCTTTAAACAGCCAATCGTCCATTACAAATGGGTTACAAAAAAGTAAATTGAAAAGGCATGGGTAATTAGCGATTTAATTGAAGCGACTTACCGTACCGCCTCCACATTGAACTTCTTCTGCCATCGGCTCACACCTGTCACTACCATACCACAGAGCACGAGCGAATTTTTCATTTAAAATCTACCTTATCTATGACACCATGCTAAAAAACTAAACCACAGATAAATGTCAAAAGAACACGTTCTATTCGAATTTCGAACGCCTGTTTACATTGCTTGTTTACGGTGCGCGACCGGTCCGTACCAAAGTTTGGGGTAGACTGGTTGCGCGCGCTGCCCCGTTACCATGGTAACGGTGTGAAGGTTTATTGTAGGTGCTATTCGGAAATTGAAAATGGAACACTGATAAATAGAGGCAAAGGAAATCATTTTGATAATGCCGAATAACAATTGAGTAAGCAGGAATAACAAGGTTTGAAACGTTGGTTTGGTAGCTTTGGTAGAATTTGTTGAAACTCGATTTCAACTGTCAAATATTTATTAAAAACTATATTAATATTTCAGGGAGATATCATTGAATATAAATAGAATGACGTTTTTACATGCAGTTTGATGCAATATATTTTAATAGCGTTATCAGCATAAGCAAATATTGAATACTATAGAAAAAAGACGAGGGAAAATCTTAGGACACTTTCACGGCACGTTGAAGTTATGAACAATATTATTGCGCGAAAAATCGAAGGAAAGAGGGAAAGGGGAAGACCAAGGCACAGCTACATCAAGCAAATTAAAGACAAAATTGGAGTCGTGTCGTATCAACATATATAAAGCATGATGGAAGATCGTGGAAAGTGGCGAGAGCGTGGCTCTTAAATTATGAATGAATAAATACTTTAACTACTTATATACTGTGGGTTTTGTTCTTACTTACTTACTACAGTCTTCTAAGGACTGCTCTTATCACTACAACTGATTTAATTTAATATACAGCTGTTCCGTGTTCTGTTATTGTTTTTATTATGTCACCAACTAAATCGACACCAAGACAGATGACATGACAGACAGATAAAAATGTTATTTTGATGTATGTACCGTATTTATATTTATATGCATGTATTTAAAAAAAATTATGACGGGACTTTTTTTGACAGATGTAAAAAGGAGTAACTTAGGCTTCTTTTATTTTAGAAAAATAAAGTTAATTCCACGCGGACGAAGTCGCGGGTACAGCTAGTAGATATGTATATTTCTATACAGAATTAGTGTAGGTCGCCAGTAACTGTTAATCTGCAACAGAGATAGTATAGCTCAGTTTTCCAGTTCAGCTCTTAATACTATTCTCATTTTTCACATCACGAGGTCCATTCGGCCGTTCGGTACGATCGTACAAAAGGAGCAGCGAGATGGAACTTTCATCTTGTTTATTTTTGAGGATATCTCTGCAGTGAAGCTTTAGTACCTAGCGTTCGGCTAGGGCTTGCAGTATCGAGCCAGTTTCTAATATTTAGTTATTTTTAATTAATGACAATGGAATGGTACACCTGCCTGCGCTAATGGTTCACGCTGGATCAGTGGAGCACCGCCTTTTGGATCAGAGGATGATAAGATGAAAATGAGGTCAGGTCAGGTAAAAATTTTCTGAACGCCTGTGGCTAATATCATAGCAAAGTTGCAATTCCATCGCTTAGCAGGAGTTACTCGTCAGGCGCTTGGTTCTCATTCAACTATTACCTCATAGTATTTTGTTATAAAACTAAAATAGCAAAGAAAGTGTTGGCTCACTTGATGAAAATAGCAACCATGGACATCGTGCCGTTGTGTAGAATAGAATAGAAATTATTTATTCAAACAATACAATGCATACACACACACACGTACGCACCCCACAAGTAACTGACGACCTCGGTGGTCTAGCGGTCTAGCACACCGCTTTACGACCGATGGTCGCGGGTTCGATTCCTCACACGGCACAAACATTTGTATTCCTGAGTATGATTGCTTGTATCTGTCTGGGTGTTTTCTATATACAATGTATATATTTACAAAAAAAAATCTATGTATATGTTTTAGTTATCTAGTGCCCATAACACAAGCTTTAGCTAGCTTAACTTGGGTCTAGATGGCCCTGTGTCAATTGTCCTGAGATTATTATAAAAAAAAACTGATAGTCTGTTAAGGTTATTCCCAATTGTAAATTGTAAGAGTAGGGAACTGATCTCTAAAATAACCTATATTTCTACTTAGTTTAGGTACCAGGAAACAATGTAAAATGTAAATATTGGATGAAAATTAAATGATTATTATTATTATCAGTCGATATATGGAAGGCTATAATTTTTTTAAATGCATCAGCAATTAACCTTAATCATGATTTTAATAGATGACAAATGATCTACCTATTAGACATGTCATCTTTAAAATGTTTATATTGCCTATAGATAATGAACTAAAATGGTTAATCCAAATATTCACGACCAAATGGGGTAGGCAGGGCCCTTCGACAAAAGTCAAATGTCAATATACGCGCTAATCTCAGAAACTACTGGTTCGAATTAAATAAAATCTTTCTGTGTTGAATAGTCCATTTGTCGAGGAAGGCTTTAAGCTATGTAACATTACGCTACGACCAATAGGAGCGGAGCTGCAATAGAAAATATTGCAAAACATGTTGAAGAAACGTCAACGAAATTGCGCGGATGAGCTAATCTATAAATATATAACTCAAAGGTGACTGACATAGTGATCTATCAACGCACAGCCCAAACCACAGACGGATCGGGCTGAAATTTGCCATGCAGGTAGATGTTATGACGTAGGCATCCGCTAAGAAAGGATTTCGATTAATTCTACCCCCCAGGGAATAAAATAGGGGATGAAAGTTTGCATGAAACTTTGTCACTTTTAAACCGATCGGGCTGAGACTTTGCATGCATAAATCTACTATGACGTAGGCATCCTCTAAGAAAGGATTGTAATAAATTCCACTCCTAAGGGGATAAATTAACGCGAGAGAAGCCGCAGGCAAAAGCTAGTAAATAATAAATTGTGCGTCAAAGAATAGAATAGATTTGTTCGCATTACAATTCACGGTCTCGTCCACAACAAATTACAGACAGACGTAGAAACAATCGACAATCAGGGCGTACAATCATCCCCACAACTCTCCCCCACACACCATTTGAATATTAATAGAGCTCTGACAATGTATCTTGTTTGGATGTTGTGTTCTTAGAATATGTAACTTATTGGTCAATTAGTATTAATAATATTGTTGTTTTAATTCTGAATTTACTGAGCAAAGCCTCACTCACTAAACGATTACTTGTATTTTCCGTGCATGGCAATAGTTGTTCATGCAAGGGATTTTTATATAATGTTATACATAGACACGTATATAAATATATTTCATTCATAATTTAAGAGCTGTGCTCTTGTCGGTGGAGCTCCCGCCACCTTCCACGATCTTCCATCAGTCCTTTTAGCTGTTGATACGACACGACTCCAACTTTTACAATGTAAATATATAGTACATTGTAAATAATTTGGCTTTTAAAAAAAAGTAATTCAATTGAGTTTCTTGCCAGTTCTTCTCAATTGGATCTATATGCTGAACTGGACGGTAGGGAAAAAAATATAATATAAAAATTTGACGTTCATAAGCGGCTAAAAAGTCATACATGAATAAATGCTTTTTAAATTAGAATTTGAATGTTTGTAAAAGGCTTCAAAAGACCGTCCCCCGTCATCAGGAGATCACGGCGGTTTCTTTCGGACTACTGTAATTCTGCTGCCGTAGCTCGCCTTTACAGCTTCACAGGACGATAGATGGCGAGTGCAGATGGCACTCCAAACCCGCAGAAAAACATAATAACCTTTTGTTACATAATAACCATTTTTGAATTTGAATCTGATGGCTGTGGAGGCTTCGCTTTCTGACGGTCATGTGTTCGATTCCCGCACAATATTTATAAGAATAATAACTTTATTCGTTACACGTTTTACATTATTTTTAAGCTAGAGCTGGGCTCTACTTGTAAGTTCTTGTAAGTACATATTTAATACTTGTGATACTATATCGCGCTATTCTAAAACTGTTTATCACTATATTCCCGTACAATACAAACGTTTGTAAACCGCAGTAGTTTTTTTTATTTGATATTATATTACACATACATATATTATGTCTCTATAATTACAAAATATATATTTTTTTATATTGGTAGTTTGTATTTACATATTTCAACGGTAAAGTTCCAAAAAATATTTAAATCTACCATCAGGTGAGCAGTAT
Organism: Achroia grisella; assembly: GCF_030625045.1. Taxonomy (NCBI): domain Eukaryota; kingdom Metazoa; phylum Arthropoda; class Insecta; order Lepidoptera; family Pyralidae; genus Achroia; species Achroia grisella. Next base: position 454,415 of record NW_026712958.1, read on the forward strand.
GCTCGTTTGTCCTCTGTGTTATAAAAAAAAGAGTCCAGTCGAGACTAAAATGTTTATACCGTGCAAGGAACGGAACCTGCGACCATCGGAAGTGCAACGCTGTACTTAACCACTAAACCACCGAGGCCAAAGTAAGCGAAGTTTCGCATTTGCATAACAATGAATGTATATAACAACACCGCATACGTTAAATGTAAAATTGTAGTTTTTTTTATGTGACCGGAATGGTAAACAGTCAAATGACCACCAATTGGAAAGTGGTAGTCATCTATGTTACAAGAACAACAGTTTGAGCATTACAAAATACCATTACACCGGTTACAAGGTACATTTAGATGTTTTAGAATATATTTCAACATCTGGATGAATGGCGGTCCTCCACAGTGAGGTTTTCTAGAAACTTTTTGCCTCGCACAACCACATTGTGGAATCACCTTCCAGCAATGGTATTTCCGAACCGATACGATATTGAAACCTTCAAGAAAAGAGCTTATTCCTTTTTAAAAGGCCGACAACGTACTTGCAATTCCCCTGGTGTTGCGGGTGCTCATGGGCGGTAATCACTTACCATCAGGTCAGCCGCATACTCGTTTGTCCTCTGTGTTATAAAAAAATATTTACTTGCCAACGCCAAGCTTGCAACTTTTCCTTCTTGCGATGAGTCTGCATTCGGAATGAGCGGTAGAATAAAACAATGAGACTATTCAAAAGTGCTTATAGTTTATTTCTATTTCCTTATTTAAATATTAATAAATATTATATTAGAAGTTTTTATTTTTTTATTTTTTATGGAAGATAATGGTATGGTGCACCCGCCTGCGCTAACGGTTTACGCTGGCGGGGCGCCAGTGGAGGATGATAAAATGAGCATGAGGTCAGGTCAGTTAGCTCATCGTGACAAATTCACTAGGAATTTATCACAATGATTTCCAGGGGGAACCACGTGGAGGTCAACCTGATATGGTGCATTGCTAGTAATGGGGTCATGAGTCCACATTACTAACAATCCCCTTCCCCCTTATATTAGAAGTTGAATTACGACGACCTCGGTGGTCTAGCGGTTTAGTCTACCGCTTTACGACCGATGGTCGCGGGTTCGATTCCTCGCACGGCACAAATATTTGTATTCATGAGTATTGTTGTTTGTATCGGTCTGGGTATTTTCTATGTATAATATGTATGTATTTACAAAAAAAAAATCTATGTATATGTATCAGTTGTCTAGGACCCATAACACAAGCTTTAGCTAGCTTAACTTGGGTCTAGATGGCGCTGTGTGAATTGTCCTGAGATTATTATTATTATTATATTATTATTAGATTCCTCGCCTCGATTTCGTAAATACATCCATATTATACATAGAAAATACCCAGACAGGTACAAACAATCTTAGTCATGAATACATATGTGCCGTGCGAGGAATCGAACCCGCGACAGTATAAGGCAGTGTCCTAAACCGCTAGACCTACCTTTGTGTTACCACTCCATAGAACTAAGCTCATTGGTCCTAACACGATGTCGAGAGTTGATATTACCTCTGTCTACCCATTCTGTGATCACAGTCGTGAAGGTACATGTATTTTAATTAGAAATGGTGATCAGCTGCCATCAACCATATAAGCACCATGTTTATCAAGCAGATAACGTACAAAAATCTTGTTTCACGACCTTGTCTTGTTTGGGTGTTTAAGAGCAGTTAATACCTCCTAAATTAAATGTGTATTTTTTTATGAATGATAATAATAAGATGCATCCGTCTGCGCTAACGGTTTACGCTGGTGAGGCACCAGTGGAGGATGATAAGATGAGCATGAGGTCAGGTCAGTTAGCCCATCGTGACAAATTCACCAGGAATTTATCACGATGATTACCAGGGGGAACCGCGTGGAGGTAAAATTGTGTGTATTAATTACTAGCTGTACTTGCGACTTCGTGCGCGTGGGATTTAACTTTATTTTTCTAAAATAAAACATTTTTTCTAAAATAACAGTAGTCTAAGTTACTCCTTATTACATCAGCTACGTGCCAAAAAATTTCTGTCAAAATCGGTCCAGCCGTTTTAGAGATTAGCCGGAACAAACAAACAGACAGACAAAAATTGTAAAAAATGTTATTTTAGTATAGTATGTACCGCATTTATATTCAGATTGTCTGTTTGTAATATTGCAATAACCGTTTTTTACTACATGCATATGAATATAAATACGGTACATACACCAAAATAACAATTTTTACAATTCTGGTCTGTCTGTCTGTTTGTTAATCTCTGAAATGACTGGACCGATTTTGACGGAACTTTTATTGGCAGGTAGCTAATGTAATAATGAGTAACTTAGTTAATTTTAGAAAAATAAAGTTAAAATCCACGCGGACGAAATCGCGAGTACAGCCAGTCATAAATATATCTCATATTAAACAGGTTCCTAAATCGAACTGGCGACTCTATATAGATCCAACGCCAGGTCACTATCCTCAAAGGATGCTGCGGCAGTATGGCGGCGCACGCGCAGCCGCTTGATCGTGTCTCACCTCGTATCTCAGTTGTATTCATTTAAAAAAAAGGTATGTGTTTTTTTTATATCATTCATTCATAATTTAAGAGCTGTGCTCTTGTCGGTGGAGCTCCCTCAATCTTCCACGATCTTCTATCAGTATTAACTGTTGATATGACAAACTCCAACTTTTTCCTTAACTTGTTTGATGTAGGTGTGCTCTATTATATATATTACTGGCTACTCGCCCCGGTTTCGCACGGGTGTATATGTATTTTACATATAAACCTTCCTCTTGAATCACTCTATCTATTTAAAAAACCGCTTCAAAATCCGTTGCGTAGTTTTAAAGATTTATGCATACATAGGGACGGACAGACAGCGACAGCGACTTTGTTTTATACTATATAATGATTACCCTTAAAACAAATGTTCCATATCTATACATATAAAGAAAATTTGAGTGTCTGTTTGTAATATTAAAAATCCATGTGTTTTACTACATGCATATGAATATAAATAGGGTACATACACCAAAATAACATTTTTTTTAATTTTTGTCTGTCTGTCTGTCTGTTTGTTCCGGCTAATCTCTGAAATGGCTGGACCGATTTTGACGGGACTTTTTTTGGCAGGTAGCTGATTTAATAAGTAACTTAGGCTACTTTGATTTTAGAAAAATAAAGTTAAATTACACACAGACGGAGTCGCAAGGAATTTCATAATCACTTAGTATTGTATATAATTAACCAATCAATGTAATTAAATATTGAAGTACACTGAGTTAGTACACTCATTAGTTTTAAATTATATTATTGTATGGGCAACAGTTGTATTGTGTGAAAAGTTTTTGTTTGACACAAATAAAGATTATTATTATTATTTCTTTATATATATTATATATCTCCCTTTGATGAGGTAATAGACTGATCATTGCGGGTAAAAATCACCAAACAATGACGGTATAAATTATGAATGATGAGGATGGAAAATTTTTAAGTGGAAGACAAAAATTTGCGTTTATTCTACAAGTGCTTAATATTACAGCTTTCTGGAGAAGGATTATGATTATTATTATTATTATTTAGTTTTTTAAAATTACATATATTTTTCCCGTTTTTTTTTTATGACTGGAATGATAACTACTATCAGATGGTAAATTTACCACTTACCAGCATCACGGTCAGTGGAAATGCATTGTAATGTATGTATTATTAAATGTCGTTGCCATTTAGAGACTAAGATGCTGTGCAATGCAAGTTACTTGCTCGTTATTCTTGTGATAAGTCTGTTCCCAATGAGTGGTGGAATAAAAAATTATGACCATTCAAAAGTGCTTGGTACAAAAGTACAGTACAGTAGTATTTAAAAAAAAAACTGAGCGATATCTTGCCAACAAACTGTTCTACAGTTTGGCGAGTCAATGTATAAAAACAGCTGTACAATTATCTTTATTAAATAAATTAAAAAAAAATACCCTAAATTTAAAAAGAAATTAAAAAAGGTGCTTATTTTTAAAGTTTTACTTTTAGTATTCGTCCGAGTGGAATTTAACTTTATTTTTCTAAAATAAAAGTAGCCTAAGTTACTCCTTATTAGATTAGCTACCTGCCAATAAAAGTCCCGTCAAAATCGGTCCAGCCATTTCAGAGATCAGCCGGAACAAACAGCCAGACAGACAAAAATTGTAAAAAATGTTATTTTGGTGTATGTACCGTATTTATATTCATATGCATGTAGTAAAAAACGGTTATTTCAATATTACAAACAGACACTCCAATTTTATATATATGTATAGATGTATAGATAAAGGTATTTACCTATATCGATGTTTCGACTAGGCTGCACTAGACATAGATTCAAATAAAAACGAAGTTTATTTGCATAAAGATTATTTCTATTACTATCAAATCCAATCGTAATAATTATAAATCAATATATTAAAAAAAGAATCATACAAATGAAATACATATAGATTTTTTATAGATATCTAAATAAATATTTACTAGTTGAAAACCTATTTATATATTTCGAATTCAATTGTAATACAAAAAGAATCATACTGTTGAAATATTTTTTACCTTTTACCTTTTTTTGACAGTTTATTTAACATACAACAGTTGCAAAAACAGTCATAAAATTTATAGAGATTTTTTATAGATATCTAAATATATATTTTACAATTCAGAATCTTCTTTTTTTATGGTTTATTTATCATGCAACAACTGCAAAAAGAATCATAAAATCGGTTTCAGATTTAAGTCGAAATATCAGAGAAAATACATTTATTATTATAAATTTATATCTTAAAATTGTCAGAAAGCGGTCTGTTTGTTTGTTTCGTGTAAAATTTGCGTTGAATCTTTGAGCGTCATGAGTTTATTGACTCCTTAAAATGTATTCATGAGGATGTGTGAGTGTATGCGAGTATGACGATACCACATTTTATTATACTAGTCAACGTGCCCTGGCTTTGTACACGTAAAAAGGCTATAAAAGTTATAGGTTATAAATTATTTTAGGTTTTTTTCTTCATAATAATAATAATCTCAGGACAATTCACACAGCGCCATCTAGACCCAAGTTAGCTAAAGCTTGTGTTATGGGTACTAGACAACTGATACAAATACATAGATTTTTTTTCGTAAATACATACATATTATACATAGAAAATACCCAGACCGATACAATCATACTCATGAATACAAATGTTTGTGCCGTGCGAGGAATCGAACCCGCGACCATCGGACGTAAAGCGGTGTGCTAGACCGCTAGACCACCGAGGTCGTCAATCTTATATGGAGAAAGGAGTGGACGACCCAAAAAAGATGGATGGATTCTGTAAGACATATGTGTGATCTCTATCTTTCTCTATTCTTTATCATTTCTTTTAAACCTTTTATGGGAATGGATATAAAATTTATATAATAAGATACCAAAGGATAAATTACAATTATCTTTAAATTTAAAACATCTGTTAAATAATATTTATTGAGCGTAGTTCATTACTCACTAAACGATTACTTGAATGACAAACGTGATTTTCATTTAATGTTACACATAGACACCTATATAAGCATAACTTATACATATAAATAAAATTGGAGTGTCTGTTTGTAATATTGAAATAACCATTTTTTATTACTTGGAATGTAATTACGGTACATACACCAAAATAATATTTTTTACAATGTTGTCTGTTTGTTCCGTCTAATCTCTGAAATGGCTGGACCGATTTTGACGGGACTTCTTTTGGCAGGTAGCTGATGTAATAAGGAGTAACTTAAGCTACTTTTATTTTAGAAAAATAAAGTTAACATCCACGCGGACGAAGTCGCGTGTACAGCTAGTTATAAATATATCTACTATACAACTCTGTATATTTATTATAGAAACTATTATATGTAATATAACAATAGTGTAAAACAAAGTCGCTGTCGCTGTCTGTCCGTCCCTATGTGTGCTTAAATCTTTAAAACTACGCAACGGATTTTGAAGCGTTTTTTTTAAAGAGTGATTCAAGAGGAATTGTGGGTTTTATTACGTTGATATTATAGATTCCTGGTGAAGTATGAACGCGGCACTAGTATAATAGAAATAGAATAGAATAGAATAGAAAATCATTTATTCAAATATACTTAATTTAAGCACTTATGAACAGTCATAGCAATTTGTTTTTTATCTACCACTCGTTCGGAAAGCTGTCTCATCACAAGAAGAACGAGCAAGAAACTTGTGTGTTGCTCTTTAAAATAATTTATTCTTACTTACAATTTAAGTTTAAGTGTGTGAATACAAACCACCGATTATCACTAATTCAATGAAATAATAAAATAGAAAAAAACATTCAATATACAACAACTGGTTAAACAATTAATAAGAGAAAATAAGTCATAGTGATTAGAGCAGACCAGTCCACACAAGCAGCACCCGTTCACGAGTATGACGGATGAGCCAGCCACCATTGCGCTCGACCATATTTTAGGGACCCCAGTGACTCGGCTTACAAGTCGAAACGTGTGAATACAAACTACCAACCAACACTAATTTTTGGGTCAAATATAAATATACATATAATAATCCAATAGTAAAGATACACACAATATGCCCCAAATACCGTACAGGTTCAAGAAACAAGACTGTGTTTACCGTTATGTTCACCGAATAGCCCAGGTTCGATTTCAATCACGCATTTAATAAGAGTAATAGAACTGCATACTGTATATAGGTTATATTCGAGTTTGTAAGTTCATTTTAGTTTAATCTATACATCTATACATATAAATAAAATTGGAGTGTCTGTTTGTAATATTGAACTAACCGCTTTTTACATGCATATGAATATAAATATGGTACATACACAAAAATGACATCTTTTACAATTTTTCTCTGTCTGTTTGTTCCGGCTAATCTCTGAAATGGCTAGACCGATTTTGACGGGACTTTTTGGCAGGTAGCTGATATAATAAGGAGTAACTTAGGCTAGTCTTATTTAAGAAAATTTCTTTTATTATACAAAAATAAAATTCCACGCGGACGAAGGCGCGGGTGCAGCTAGTATAGTAATAATCTTGAACACATCGCCAACTAATTCCAATTTAAGCAAAACCTTTGAATAGGTACTACTAAACAACTGTTAAAGATATTTAAAAATATTTTTTTTTATTACATACAAAAAACTTTCTAAATATATCTATGACAAAAAAATATAATATAAAAAAATTTTCGTTCATAAGCGGCTAAAGTGTCCTGGATTTGATTTGATTTGATTTGACATTTCTGTCTTTTATAAAAGTCAAGATTTTTATAAAATTTATATAAGATTTTTATGAATGACAAGACTCGAATGGAAATTCATTTTTTTATTAGCTTGCTTGCAGTAATTATAATAATAATATTAAAAGACACTCACACAGCATCATCTAGTCCCAAATCATCAAGTCTCAATAATAGGGGATAGCGGATTGTTAGTAATGTGGACGTATATCCCCATTGCTGGTAATGTACCATGTCAGGTCCACCTCCACCCGGTTCCCTCTGGAAACCATCGTGATAAATTCCTGGTGAATTTGTCACGATGGGCTAACTGACCTTACCTCATGTTCATCTTATCATCCTCCACTGGTGCCCGTCAGCTTAAACCGTTAGCGCAGGCGGGTGCACCATTCCATTATCATCCATAAAAAAAGTCCTAATTACAAAAATTGTGATTTTTATATGAACGAATTTAAAAAATCATCAAGGATGACGATTTTCTTTGTTATTGTAATTTATTTTATTATTGACTAGCTTTTGCCCGCGGCATGCTCGCGTTAATTTATCCCGTTTGGGGTGGAATTTATCAAAATCCTTTTTTAGGGGAGGCCTACCTCATAGTAGCTTTATGCATACAAAGTCTCAGCCCGATCGGTTTAAAATTGACAAAGTTTCATACGAACTTTAATCCCCTATTTTATCCCATTGGGGATAAAATTAATCAAAATCCTTTCTTAGCGGATGCCTACGTCATAACATCTACCTGCATGTCAAATTTCAGCCCGATCCGTCCCGTGGTTTGGGCTCTGCGTTGATAGATCACTATGTCAGTCACCTTTGAGTTATATATATTTAGAAGAAGAAGATAATCAATATTTATTCATAAAGTTATTCTGGCTTATGTCATACGTCTAATGCTAGTTCAGAAGCCAGGACTACACATAAATACGGAAAGGATTTATTGTCTAGAAAGTGTACCTATTGTATAATTAATATTATAATGATACGTCTGAATTAAATAAAGATTATTATTATATATATAAAGTGCTTATAATTTTGCATGCCAAAAAATGGCGAAATATTTGGACAATTATTTAAAGACATTCTTTTAATATTTATACCACACTAGCTACTCGCCCCGGCTTCTTCCGGGTGTACATGTATTATACATATAAACCTTCCTCTTGAATCACTCTATCTATTAAAAAAACCGCTTCAAAATCCGTTGCGTAGTTTTAAAGATTTAAGCATACATAGGGACAGACAGCGGCAGCGACTTTGTTTTATATTATGACTAGCTACTCGCCCCGGCGTCGCTTGAGTGTACATGTATTATTATACGTGTAAACCTTCCTCTTTGATCACTCTGTCTATTTAAAAAAGACAGCGACAGCGACTTTGTTTTATACTATGTAATGATTTCATGCAAATAAATATATTTCATTTCATTTAATTTTCGATAGATATATTTAAGTGTAAGTATGTCTGTCAGTTACAATAACATTTATTGTTTGAATAAATAGAATTTCATTCATTCATTCCATTTTTTTACAGATAACCAAGATGTTTCGGTATATAATGTTCACGGTGTTGCTCCTGCAACTAGCCAAGTTGACTCTGGTAAGATTGTTTTTTTTACTTTTATTTTGTTGTCTTATTTCGTTGGTATGAACTTTCATCCCTTTCAAATTCAAAATTGAAAAAATCATTTATTCATGTAGGACATTTCAGCCGCTTATGAACGTCAAGTTTTTACATTACAATTTTTTTTTCCCTACCGTCCAGTTCGGTATATAGATCCAATTGAGAAGAACTGGCAAGAAACTCAATTGAATTACTTTTTTTTTTAAATCCTGTTTTTACAATGTATAGGTATTTATATAGGTGTCTATGTCTAACATTAAATGAAAATCCCGAACATGAAAACTATTGCCATGCACGCTCGTCATTCAAGTAATCGTTTAGTGAGTAATAGGCTTTGCTCAGTAAATATGATTTAACAGAAGTTTTGAATTTATTTAAGGGTAATTCCAACATATCCTTTGGTATCTTATTGTAAATTTTTATACCTATTCCCATAAAAGACCTATTGACTTATACATAATCTTTATTAAAATAACCGTAATAGAAAGACTTTTGATAAATAGTTATATATTTTTCTATTCTACCGCTCATTCGGAAAACAGACTCATTAAGAAGAATGAGCTTGAAACTTGCATGTTGCTCATTTAGATAATGTTGTTCAGAATTACATATTTAAGATGTTATGTAAATATAAAATTATTTATTATACAATAAATATTTATTTTAATAATGATTTTTCTTTCCTGTGATCTGAAATAAGAGTAAGCCATATAAAATAACTAAATAGATAGGTAAATCCGTTATTCACTACAAAATGAAGAATATATTTTTATCTAATGTATCGTCACCTTTCTATTTCTACGTATCCCTATAGTATTAGTTGTAGAACCAGAGATTAAGACAAAATCTGTAAAAAAAAGAGTGTGTGTAAATTATTCCAAGTGAAAAGCCTGGAATTTAACATATGGGATGACTTGTGGATCAGACACCCTAGCCTCAATTCACTATTTTTATTTCCCTATCTGACAATTACGCCTAATGTGATAATTTCCATACATCTAAACAAAAAAAAAATTATAGAATCGGTCATTCACTTCAGAATAAAAAATATATTTTATCCAATGTATAGAAAAAAAGATTATTAAAGATTTTTTAATTTTTCCCAATAATACTAATTTGGTTATTTGCATATATCAAAAAATGTTTGGTTTAGTGATGTTATACCACGATATAGAATCATTTATATTTTTTTTATATTATATATATATTATATTTATATATTTATAAACTCACTCAACTACATATAAATATGTAGTGAGGAGTACAACAAATTATTAATAAGCAGTAAAAATTACAGGATACAACTCCATCATGGTATCCAAGAGTATTTACCTTTCACACAAAACGAAACGTAATCGAGTTTTAGTTTTGTACAGCGCCATCTAGTGTTTGAGCATAGAACTATTAAGCAGAGACGCACTCTGTGGCCTGGCGAATTAGCACACTGTTCTACTATCTCTTAGTCATGGATTTGATTTCTCTTACAATGCAAAGATATGTATTCATGAGTAAAATTGTATTGTTCTTGATGTTTTCTATGTAATTGTGTATTGTATGTATTATTATGTATGTAGTCATCATATTATATATATTTTTTAAGCTTTTTAATTTTAGGTTTTTAGTTGTACAATTAGGTTATGTAAATACTAGTAATAAATTTAAATTAATATATTATAATAATATATAATATTGAAATAAATAAATTAGACATAATTAAGTAGATAGAATTGTGTTTTTATATCATTACATAGTATAAAACAAAGTCGCTGTCGCTGTCTGTCCGTCCCTATGTATGCTTAATTCTTTAAAACTACGCAACGGATTTTGAAGCGGTTTTTTTTAATAGACAGAGTGATTCTAGAGGAAGGTTTATATATATATCATACATGTACACCCATACGAAGCTGGGATGAGTAGCTAGTATAGTATAAAACAAAGTCGCTGTCGTTGTTTCTCCCTATCCTAAGTATTAAATCTTTAAAACTACGTAACGGATTTCCAAGCGGTTTTTTTTAATAGACAGAGTGATTCTAGTGGAAGATTTATATATATCATACATGTACACCCGTGCGAAGCTGGGATGAGTAGCTAGTATAGTATAAAACAAAGTCGCTGTCGTTGTTTCTCCCTATCCTAAGTATTAAATCTTTAAAACTACGTAACGGATTTCCAAGCGGTTTTTTTTAATAGACAGAGTGATTCTAGAGGAAGGTTTATATATATATCATACATGTACACCCGTACGATGCTGGGATGATATAGTATAGTATAAAACAAAGTCGCTGTCGTTGTTTCTCTATCCTAAGTATTAAATCTTTAAAACTACGTAACGGATTTCCAAGCGGTTTTTTTTAATAGACAGAGTGATTCTAGTGGAAGATTTATATATATCATACATGTACACCCGTGCGAAGCTGGGATGAGTAGCTAGTATAGTATAAAACAAAGTCGCTGTCGCTGTCTGTCCCTACCCTATGTATTAAATATTTAAAACTACGCAACGGATTTTGAAGCGGTTTTTTTTAATAGATAGAGTGATTCTAGAGGAAGGTTTATATATATATCATACATGTACACCCATACGAAGCTGGGATGAGTAGCTAGTATAGTATAAAACAAAGTCGCTGTCGCTGTCTGTCCGTCCCTATGTATGCTTAATTCTTTAAAACTACGCAACGGATTTTGAAGCGGTTTTTTTTAATAGAATTTGATTCTAGAGGAAGGTTTATATAAATATCATACATGTACACCTTCATGCTGGGATCATCTTATAGTATAAAACAAAGTCGCTGTCGCTGTCTGTCCCTACCCTATGTATTAAATATTTAAAACTCAACGGATTTTGGTTTTTTTTAATAATAGAGTGATTCTTCCCCCTCCCCCATCCCCCAATCTCACGTGAGATTTGGACGTAAACGCGTTGGATTGTTATTGTAAAAAGAAAAAAAAATTGCTTCGTGCTTTTATTTACGACTAGTTAAGACTAGTAATCAATATTGCTGAAAGTTATAAGTGTAATAAGCATGTACAATCTGGATGTACAAAATGGACCAAAATAGTATCATTTTTTTTTTCTTCCTATCAGAAAAAAATGCGTGATATCTGCCGCGACCCCCCTCTCCAACGTAAGACTTAAACATCTCATGTAATTTTGTCATGATGGGCTAACTGACCATTTTCAAATTGAACAAACATACAAATCTCATGTTCATCTTAAGCGCATAAATTACGTGAGATGTTACATATACATAGATTTTTTTGTAAGTTTACATGAAAACACTCAGACCCAAACAATCCTCCTGGTGAGATGTAAAGCGGTGTGTGAGATCAATATTTATCCAAATTCATATGTTGTTGATGATGCATATGTTGATCAATAGCAATAAACTATTTGAGTATTCGTTCCCTACTTCAACAAATATTGTGCGTAAGACTTAAACATCTCATGTAATTTATGGACGCCCCTTATCATCCTCCACTGGTGCCCCTAAAAAAATATGACTCGCCGCTAGCTCATCCGTCAAACCGTTAGTGCAGGCGAGTGCACCATTTGATTTTCAAATTAGTGAATGATTCACACATACGGCAAATCTAGGCAACACACCAGATCTTGCTTTATAATAATAATAATAATAATCTCAATGTAAGTTTATAAATAGGACAATTCACACAGCGCCATCTAGACCCAATAAGTTAAGCAATAAATATGCAATTAATAATTTAATAAAAATGTCATAAAAATAAAATGTCCAAAATACAGATACTAATATAATTTACATAAAGATAATATATATATATATATACTAGCTGTGACGGCAAACGTTATTTTGCCTTAAATTAAAAAAAAACTTTAGGGGTGGACTACCCCTAACATTTTGGGGGATGAAAAATAGATGTTGGCTGATTCTCAGACCTACTCAATACGCTCACAAAATTTCATGAGAATCGGTCAAGCCGTTTCGGTGGAGTATGGGAACGAAAACTGTGACACGAGAATTTTATATATAAGATATGTACTTGAATACCTTTTAGTTTACTTGAATAAATGATTTTCTATTATATTCTATTAATAGAATAGAATAAAGGAAATTCTTTAAACATGAGGAATTTCTTTAAAGAAATTCCTCGTGTTATTTCGTTAGAAAAGTGAAATGTAGTTGAAACCAAATTTCACAGGAGCTGCGAAACGAAAGAGTACTCATAAATAATTCATGTGCTATGTCGTAATTGAAGTAAAGTGTGGCTGTTTCGTTGTATACGTGTCTTGACTGACAAAATGTAGTCCTTACGGTTTATATGACTTACTTTCAGCTGAAATATGTGTAAAAAAAACCCTGGACAATTAACACAGCGCCATCTAGTCCAGTGGTAAGCAAAACTTGTGTTATGGGTACTAGATAATTGATATAAATACTTTTTTTACCTATCCTAATGATAGGCGTATTTAAAAAAAAATATTATTATTACATAGTATAAAACAAAGTCGCTGTCGTTGTCTGTTCGTCTATGTGCTTAAATCTTTACAACTACGCAACGGATTTTGAAGCGTTTTTTTTAAATTGATAAAGTGATTCAAGAGGAACGTATATATATAATGCATTTACACCCGTGCAAAGCCGGGGTATTTTATATAGTATAAAGTATTTTATAATATAAAGCTGAAGAGTTTTTTTGTTTGTTTGAACGCGCTAATCTTAGGAACTACTGGTTCGAATTGAAATTTTTTTTTGTGTTGGATAGTCCATTTGGCGTGCCGAGACTTTACATGAGGCATTCCTTAAGAAAGGATTTTTGATAAATTTCACCCCTAAGGGGATAATATAGGGGATGAAAGTTTGTATAAATCTTCTTAGATTTTCGACTGATTGAACTGAAATTAAAGATTAGAGCTAATATGCCGAAGACGTTCGCTTAAATAGGATTTTGATAAATTCAACCCCCATGGGGTTAAAATAAGGGATGATGCAGGATGTAAATGTATTAATTTGAACCTATCAGTACCTAATGAAACAAATAAATTAAGACGAACAAAGCAATTTTTAGCTCTTTAGGCTACTTTTATTTTAGAAAAATAAAGTTAAATTCCACACGGACGAAGTCGCGGGAATAGCTAGTAGATTAATAATAATATTTATTTTGCATCCAATATTTACAATTTAAATGATTCCCCTGTACCTGAACAAAGAAGAAACTTGTATTTTAGGCAGCAAATATATATGAACATAAATTATTTGACATGAGTGTACGTAATTTTAATTTCTGTGAATACATCGTGGTACCCCAAGGGGGTTAATTGAAAGTATCATTAAAGTCACAAACAAAAGAATTCTAAATGAAGCAACGGCTAATCGGATTATGTCCATTCATTAAAAAACAATTTGTAAAAGAACATACCACATTGTGCCGCTACGTTACATTTTTATAACTAGTTATATCCAGCGGCGTTGCTTATGTGAATTCGTATTAAAAGTATTCTATATGTTAATGAAACATGATCTATTAACGCCCCTTGGGGGTCTAGCGGTTTAGTATACCACTTTACTTCTGGTCGCGGGTACGATTCCTTGCACGCTCAAAACATTTGTATTCATAAGTGTGATTTAGGTAATTTAGGTGTTTTCTATGTATAAAAGGTATGGATTTAAAAAAATGTGTGTATGTATTTATATCAAAGGTATAATACCTATATTACGAGCTGTGCTTAGCTTGGGACTAGATGGCGCTGTGTAAAATGTCCAGAGTTATTATTATTATTGATAAGTCTTTTTTAAAACCCTACCACGTAATCTCTAGAATAAATAAAGACAATTTAATTTTATTCATGAATATTTCTATTAAATTCCAGGTGGAAGCAGCAAAGCAAGACCTCAAGCTCTCAGATTCATACCTGCCAGTAGCCATGCAGGTCATAGCTCATCTAACAGACCAAATGGCCTTCGAAGTCAAGGATGAACCGACTGCCAAGCCGGTGAAACCAAGTACTACAACCTCCAAACCAACCAGTCGACCAGTGTACGTGGGAATCAACCCAGGGTTCCAAATTTATCCAAACGGATGGTTTATGCACTATGGTATTGGCTTGAATAGGTGATGGTCTTCCTCTATCTTGCAACTCTTCTTTCAGCGGAGCTGTCCTTGATATACTTTTTCTGAATTCTGGAACTATACTATTTTGTCGTCTTGAAGAGTAATCGTCTGTCATGGTATGGGCATGTAATGCGTAGAAATGTTGAAATTACGGTGTTAGTATGTGTTACATGTGGATGGTTATAAGGGCAGGGAAACCTCGGAAAAGAGATGGATGGTCGGTGTGAAAGAGATAGAAATGATCTTCATAATATTCATTCTGAAGGCTGCCGGGTAGATCGTAAGGTAAAGAGAGATATTCCGAGCAGGTCCCGAGAGTTGTAAACGAGATGGATGGACTGTGTAAGAGAGAGAGACGAACTTTTTAATATTCCATGGAGTAAGGATGGAGCAGTTCCCGGGACTTGTGGCTCGAGTGTAGGTTTAAGGGGCTCTTTGCCGCCGTACATCAACATTCACCTTTAGAATACCTTCACCACTCGTGTGTCTCTACCTGCCCAGCATAATCTGGTGCAAGCCTGCTAGTGCAGATTGATATGGCAAGAAAGGGAGTGAATAACGAGAAGAATGGAAGAGAATAACATATTACGGTAATGCTAAATGAATGGGATAAGGAAGAAGCAGATGTTGACCCACTTTTGTCGAATGCGTGGGTACATCATCTCCTACTTCTATCAAGCTTACTTTGTAAGTTGTTTAGTTGTAGTCATGACATTTTAGTCTTATGGCATGACAATGTATGAGGATTTCCAGGGAATGTCGTGACTTGACAGCCGTGGTACTGTGCATGTACTATTAAGGAGAAAGTTTCTACAGCCATCAGTATGTTTCCCGTTTCCATTACATTAAAAAATCTTTTCTAATATTAGTGCCTGTTTCAAACTCTATTGCTTTTTAACCAGCAAGTTATACACTACATGCTTACTAGTATATTTCTAGTGCAATTATAACATCTTATATATAAAATTCTCGTGTTACAGTTTTCGTTCCCATACTCCTCCGCAACGGCTTGACCGATTCTCATGAGATTTTGTGAGCGTATTGAGTAGGTCTGAGAATCGGCCAACATCTATTTTTCATCCCCCTAAATGTTAGGGGTAGTCCACCCCTAATTTTTATTTTATTTTAAGGCTAAACAACGTTTGCCGGGACAGCATAATATATAATATGTAAAGTTCTCGAGTCAAAGTGTTTGTAACAAAACTTCTCCGAAAGGGATTGACCAATTCTTATGGAATTTTGTGTATATATTCAAGTGGTCTGAGAATGGCAAATAAAGTATTTTTCATTACCCTAATTGATAAGAATCGATGGCGACAAAATGTTTAAACATCGATAAATCTGAAAACACCGATTGCAAACTAAAAATTAATCCTAGACACGGCGGCAGGTTCGCTTCCTGACGCCTTGTTTATAAATATACTTAGCTAAAAATGGGTAAATTGTAATATAAAAAAAAACAAGTGTTGCATACATATTCATAATGCCGATAATTGACAATGTTTTTTTATTTGATTTGATCAGTACTGAAATTTCAAAATAATATTTTCATAGCTCATTTAATCATTATATTGACTCTACATATATCTTATACTTTTAGGTTAGAACACTTTACTCTTCAGAATCTACAGATACTACTTCTACTTACTACCTAGTATCCGTACACTTAATATTAGGTACATAATATCTCCTACCAAATAACACTTATTGATAATAAAATATAATTCCTGTATTATTCACCTTACAGATTATCGATGACCACACCATTCCACAGACCAGGACTCTTCGCACCACCAACTCCTCCCAAACCTTCCGACAGAGTATCCCCAAAAGGCCAACATCGCTTCGTTCTGCTCCCTATAGAGTACAACTCTGAATATACCGTCATAGAACCAGAAGAAAAAAGAACTGAAGAGCCTCTTCTATCGATCCAGAACGAGGAGATCAAACCTCTAATGGAGCCAAATCCATCATCAGCTCCATTATTGCCACCACATTTCGAAACTGAAGTGAAATCTCAAGAGGACCTTAATGATGAAAACTTGCAATATTTATCAGAGAATGTTAGAGACATCATTCGGATGGCGAATGACCCTGATGATGAGAGATTAATAGAGTTGTCCGAGTTGAAAGCTGGACCACAGAAAGGTTCAGGTGGTAAGCTGTCATCGTCCAATTTGAGACTGCTGCTATTATATGACCTGTTGAGCAGAGAAGCAAAGAGACAAAAATTGTCTGATTATGTGGTAAGTCTTAAGAAATATTCTTATAGATTCGGACCTAAGGTCAAAGAATTCAAATATGGAAAAATAAATTGTGTAACAATTTATTACACGCTGATTCTACGGTGATGGGAACACTGGTATCATATCAATTTAATAATTGAGACTTGGTAGACTATCCGCCACATTAGATTCTAATAAACTCACGAAATATAGACATATCGATACGATATGTCTATATTTCGATACGATGGTTGGGAAAAATATATTAATACAAAAATACTTGACGTTTTTAAGGAGGTAAAATGTCCTACGTCAATAAATGATTTTTTGTTTAATTTGATCAGTACTGAAATTTCAAAGCTCATTTATTCATTATACTGACTCTATATCTTATACTCTTAGATTAGAACACTTTACTCTTCAGAATCTACAGATACTACTTCTTCATGTTATCCCATTTCATAGTTTGCTGTTATACTATTAAATTAAAACAGTTTAGTCTTCAGAATCTACTGTTACCACTTACTCTTCATGTTGCCACATTTCATCGTATGCTCTGTTTGTCTCTCAATCCTGTTACATAGAAGTACCTTTTCAATTCCAGGGTTTCTCACCATCAGTGATGCAATCACTTGCGGCGTCATCAAGTGGCGGAGCACGCGCTCAGCTTAGCATGGCCCTCTCCAAGATGGTGGACCGGAAGGACTGCGCGCACGACTACGCCAACAACCGAGCTAGAGAAATGGTCACCGAACTCGCTAAAGATGAATCCAAATTGTCTTCTGAACTGAGATATTTACAGCCACTTGTCTATGTTTATTAAGTAGTAAATTGTAGAATTCTTTGTCAATTAGGACATGTCATGATTGTTTTAAAGTATTTTCAAAGTTGTATACAATTTATACCGTGATAATTTATATTATTTTGTTTAATTCCTGCCTTTAGCATGTGTGAGATCACAAATATTCAGTGCGGAAAATTGACCACACTATTAGAAGCGTCGAGGTCTTCTAAAATCTGTGATCAAATTTCGACCGTTAGTAGATCTACATCTATTGCGACCAGACTACGACATACGTGACTTGTCGTTCTGGTCGCCCAACAGTCCACATTAGGCTTCCAAGATATATAGCTCTATTAAATATCTGATGCCCCGTTTAGAAGCGAAACACATATCGCAATATAGGTGAAGATCAGATAACTGTCGGAATTGGATCACCAATAAAGTTCTTAATGTTTCCGGTAGCAGTGGTCAGGTCTCATCAGCGAATATTCATATCGTAGCAGAATTAAACAAAATAATACATAATTCAATAAAATATTATCATAGTAAACATTCCGTTAATTTATTTACAAAAATCTTGGTTACTGGTCGACCCGTGGCCATGATAATTGTATAATTATAATCCAGATTAGGAAATATCATATTGGGAGCTCTAAAATAAATTACCATGGTACCTTAGCCCGTTTATATAATACGGACATTTCATCTTCGTTTGAAAACATATGTATTTTTGCATTGATTTGGGAATTATTAAAGATATGTAAATGTTTGACAGTTTCCAGAACAGATAATTCTCTTGCAGCAACTCTGGTATATAAAGAACTACTATGGTTTTTTTTTATATAAAGATCTCTCTATTCTCCAATCAATCCCCCATCCAATTCAAACGTGGATCAAAGTTACGGCCTGAGCCGAGGTTCGAACGGTCTAGCCCTCAATCGTACCCATCAGGCGGGAGTTAGCCTTAAGCTATTCCATAAGTCCTTCCATTTGGAGTGCCACCTACACTCGCCCGCTATCGTCCGGTGAAGCTATAAAGTCAGCTGCGGCCAACAAAAGGTCTCTTTATTATGCAAAAAATTACGAGTTTACTAGAAAGTGCTTCACCGTCTCTCGATTGCAATTATTATAGGGTTTCTTGTTGATAATATAATTTTCTATATATGTGAAATCATTATTAATATCGGTTAAGTAGTTTTTGAGTACCTATGAATAGATACACAAAAAATTGCATTTCTTCCTGGATTTTTTTTTATTTTTAATGATGGAAACTAATACATTCAAATGTACGCAGAAACAAAAAATATACAGTCTATGACCACAGACAACTAATGTTTAAGAGAGAGATAAAAAATACCTAATATATTTATATTATAATAAAAAATACATTTAAACTATTAAAATAATTAATTTAGGTATTATATTTTTTACTATTTAGTTTAAGGAAATTTAAAAATTATATTGAATAAAGAAAAATTAATATTGATGCAATTTTATTTCTAAATATTCTATAGAGTTGTTGTCTCAATGAGTTGAGACATGGTAGTATTTTACTACCAAATATTTTTTTTTAAACCCCGGGAACAAACGAGCATGCGGCTCACCTGATGGTAAGTGATTACCGCCGCCCATGAGCACCCGCAACACCAGGGGAATTGCAAGTACGTGGTCGGCCTTTTAAAAAGGAATAAGCTCTTTTCTTGAAGGTTTCAATATCGTATCAGTTCGGATATACCATTACTGGAAGGTGATTCCACAATATGGTTATGGAAATAGGTGACAATAACAATTTAGCATAGGGAAGGGGATTTAATATGAACTAACACCCCCCTTGTATGACCTCCACGCGGTTATCCCCGAACACCATCACCTTCCTGGTAAATTTTCCCCAATTTACAGGTACTGAACCTGTAAATTGAAACTTGTAGCTAATAGGCTTCAAAGTCTTAATCACCGACGTAAAGTAGCTTTGTCAATCCCGACCGGATCTCGCGAGATCTCTATTTTTAGGATCAATCCCGACGTATTATGACGAGATCCCGTTCGAGATTGTGCTGAAAAACAAAAAATATAATCACACGATTATATCGTCCACCAAGCTGTATTAATCAACATACAATCAAGATGACTTGCCTCTTTCAATGATTGCAGAAGATTTGAATTTACGTGCTGCACAAACTAATAAATCGCTTCAAGAGGAATTCGAACGAACCGTTTTGCAGCTTCTAAAATCTTTCCGTATATCCACGTCCACGAGCTTAGACAAATTAGAATCTACCATTAAAAAAGAAATGGATTTGTTTGAGTGTGGAGGAACTCGATTTTTGCAGTTTGCATATAATTTTCGCCACGCTGTTGCCAACAGCGTTGATCGAGGGCATCAGACATTGACAGGAGATGCCGTTTAGCAGATGAAACTATTAATACCCTTTGTTTTTTATCGAGTCATTTTCGAAAATCACTCTTTTTCCTAATTCCGACTTTGAAATGGCTTATTGTTTTGATTACCTAATTTACCTACGTTAATTTCCTACAACCGATTATTATTTAGTTGGTAACATTAAAGAATAAAGGTTTTTATTTTCTTTCGAGTAATATGTTATTTTAGTTAACCTCACTATCACAAACAAGAAGTTATTAGCTTTTTCAGTCATCTGAATTCAACGACCACGGGATCCCGAAGATTCCGGATCCCGTGGGATATTTCTAATCCGGGCAAGGTGGACTCGAGTCGGGATTGCATTCCCTGGTCAGCTTGTCTATCGGTGTTCTATAGGCTCCATTTTGGCGATGTGCTCAAGAACTGCAGGACCGATTCCTCGTGGAGACTGTTCCATCAACGTACAACAAGACGGGAGCAGCTCCACCCTTACACTATTGACATCCAGCTGCTCGAACGAACCGTTTTGCATCATCTTTGGATGACTCTGATGATGTCTATGATTACAACATTGGGTCTTTCAAGTCAAGAGTGAAGGCATTATTTGAGCTTGCCTGTAACAGCTTAGACCACATCATCACTTAACATCAGGTGATATTGTGGTCGAATGCGCTCAAATTTGAAAAAAAAAAATAGGGTAGGTGTATTTAACCGTTAGATCCCAAATTTCGTCTCATATTGATATTAAAATTGCAGTAATAATTACGTACAAAATAATCTATCTACAAATATTTCTGATATCTAAACAAAACTGTAGATTTTTATATATATTTATTTGCTATGGCACAGACATGAATTATATTACACATTTTTATAAAATAATACAAATAGACATTAGTATATCAAAAGTACAAAATAACGAATCCAACAAAAAAAGAATGAAGTAATAAAAAAAAAGGGCCATTGCTGATATAAATATAAAATCATCTACATACTAAATTATTACGAAGATAAGCAACTAGCCTTTTTTGTGAAACAACGCATTTGAAAGAAGATAAATAATATATATAATAAGTGACAATTTGAACATACAATTATAAAAAATCACGGGATCTTAAAACAGTAAACTTTTTAAACGGTTTACTCGTGATCATGTCGGTTGAAACACTGCCGAAATATCGGGAACTCAATAAAAATAAATAAAACGTGGTAATATCCCGTTTTTTTAATGAACGCGTCGAATTTAAAACATATTACGATAATTTGAAGTACATAAAAATAGTATTAGCGAAATGCAAAAAAAATTACAACTGTCAGTTGTCAACTGTCAACCGATTGATATCATGGCTGTATGGGCAGAGTTCCCTTTGCATTTTCTCTTGAAGGATATAAATACAATAAAAAAAAAATTGTTCTATAAATAATATGTAATAATGATTGTGCATAAGATTGTGATTAATTTTAAATTATGACATTATAGATATTATTTTTAAGTTCTAACATATTCAAAATTTGCATGCCCATAAATTGGGGCAATTAAACAGTTGCCAAGAATATTATTACTGGACATATTACCATGACCAAACTGTTTTATGCAAATAAAACTTCATTTCATTTCCAGATCAATCGGTCAACGAGTCATCCTGTCAGTATTTAAGTCGCAAAACTGTGATATTCGCAGGCATTCCTTTGCCTTTTATAAACTATAAACAGTACAAAAAAAAATTGAGAGCCAGGTGCTACGAATTTCGCGCGTTCAGTTAGATTTAATAAAACTAGTCGCCCAGTGATACAAATAATTCCTTTAACAAAAAAAAAACAGATTGTCTAGTGCTACGATTTTCGCGCGCTCAACATTTTAACATTTAGTAAGTACTAAACAAATAATATTATAGACAAAAAATATTAATCTATTCTCAATTTGACCACAGACTTTAACAATAAACAAAAGAGTATATATGCATTTCTGTGTCAATTATATGGTAGTGTGTGTAATGTTTTTTTATTGATTTAATATTTTATGCATAATAAAAAAAAACATTAGCATTCTGCACTCCTTTAGTGTATCTAAATATATAAAACTCAAAGGTGACAGACATAGTGATCTATCAACGCATAGCCCAAACCACTGGACGGATCGGCCTGAAATTTGGCATGCAGGTAGATGTTATGACGTAGGCATCCGCTAAGAAAGGATTTTGATTAATTCTACCCCAAGGGGATAGGAAATAGGGGAGGAAAGTTTGTATGAAACTTTGTCAATTTTAAACCGATCGGGCTGAGACTTTGCATGCATAAGCTACTATAACGTAGGCATCCCCTAAGAAAGAATTTTGATTAATTCCACCCCTAAGGGGATAAATTAACGCGAGCGAAGCCGCGGGCAAAAGCTAGTAAACTATAAGTATGCGAAATTTCAGACTTCTTCGTCCGCGCATTTCGTGTAAAAAGTGGTACAAAGTTTTTGTTTCACTTATTAAAATATATATATTGGAAATTATCTCTAAATCTAGTATTAACAGTCAATAACAATTTTGTACAATACTTAATGGATTTGAATTATTTCATTTAACTATTCTACTGTGTATTAGCATGTGTGAGACCACAAACATTAACTTCGGAAACCTGACCACCGCTACTAGAAGCGTTACGACCTTTCCCTTTTGTGATCAAACTTGAATTAGTAGTTGGTAGTTTGTATTGACACATTTCAACTTAAAAATGTAAAGTTACTTCTAAATTATTTAAAAGAGCAACACGCAAGTTTCTTGCTCATTCTTCTTGTGATGAGATAGCTTTCCGAATGAGCGGTTAATTAAAAAAAATTGTGGTGACTATTCAAAAGTGCTTCAATGTAAGTTTATTTGAATAAATGATTTTCTATTCTATTCCGACCGTTAGCGGATCTATACCAATATTGCGACAAGTGCTTCGCCTCTGGACGAGTCATCATCAAGTAATAGAGTGTGAATACAGTTTGGAAGCCTGGTGTTGATTTTCGGCGACCATGACTTAATATCCTTTTCATTCTTCCTTTATTCTGAATGTAATGCGCTATATTTTGGTCTGTGCTTTTTATTATTTACTTAAATTTCATTACTAAATCGTACATTCATATAATACAATGATATAATAATCATCTCAAGAAAACTAGTTCTCGTCGTTCCTCGAGGGTTTAAAGAACGCTAGCAAACCACCCCACACCAATTGCACGATGCTACCTAACAGTTCTAAAATATAAACGAAGTTGTTCTCCCTAGGTTTCTCCTCGATATCATCAAAATCTAATAAATCATCATCGTCATCATCACCGATTTCATTCAGTGTATCATTTCCCTCGCTTATCTGTTTTACAGGTAAGTAACTGGAGTATAATACAATCTTTTCAGGTTTCTTGTCTACTTTCTTTAAGGCTTCGACTGAAAGTTCTTCGACGTCTTTGTCTTCTTCTATATCGTTGTCCACAGCAGACAGCACCATCTTGGTGACATCTTCAGTGGATTCATCTAGGAGTTCGATTTTGTCCCATGGTTTCTTTGTTGTCGCATTGTCTGATTTTGTATGATTTATGCCGAGGAATCTGAAAACACATAAATAATATCTTAGTATTTTATTAATATCTATATGTTTTGACGGCCTAGGCAGTCTAGTGGTTTAGCATACCGCCTTGCATTCGATGGTCGCGGGTTCGATTCCTCCCACGGTACAAACATTTGCATTCATGAGTATGTTTATTTATATTGATCTAGGTGTTTATTACGTATGTATTTACCATAAAAATCTATGTATTTATGTTAGGTATTTAGTATCACTAACTTGTGTTAGGGATCTGCTTGCCTTGGGACTAGAGGCCGTTGTGTGAATTGTTCTTATGAAAGTTACAATAATTATTTAAAGCTTCACACAAATGTCTTACTCGTTCTTCTTGTGATTAGAGAGCTTTCGCAGTGCTTAAATTTATTTGAATAAAGATTTTTCTATTCTATTCTATTCTGTCACATTCGTCCCTGAGCATACACATGAGCACTAAAACCAATTTATTATCAAAACCAAAGACAATTTCAATACCTGTAAATTGGAGAGGTGATTCTTTCAGCGATGTTGTTAGCTATCTGATGGTAGACATCGAAAGGCCTGCTGGTGCTGGCTGTGGTGGGCTGGGTGGTGTACACACTCACCACAGACTCCTCGGAGTCCACTGATCTGCCACAGCAGGGATGGAGCACCTGAAAGTTGAAAATTTGACTTTCAGTTCTATTCAACTTCGTCTGTGATACATTTTCTCCGTTTATGCAACATTTTTATCTCTCCTATTGGTCGTGGCGTGATGTTATATTTTTCATAGTATGACACAAAGTCGCTGTCGCTGCGTCCCTATGTATGTTGGATAAAACGTAACGGATTTTTAAGCGGTTTTTTTAATAAATAGAGTGATTTAAAGGTTGATTCAAGAGGAACGTTTATATGCATAATACACATACACCCGGTGTTATCAGTTTTCGATAAATGGAATATCCATCACTAAAAGAGTTTTGAAATCCGATTCCTAGTACCGGAGATTACTCCGAACATCCAAACTCACAAACTTTACCTCTATATAACATATAACGAAAGAAGTTATAAACTAGTAGCTGTGCTCGCGACTTCGTCCGCGTTGAATAGACTACGAATTTCGTTACAAAGTTTTACCTCTTATTCTATTTTACCCCCGTCAAGGGTAAATTTACAAACTTTGAATGTCATAGTTATTGTCTTTAATAATTGTATGAAAGCGGTTAATAATTTAAATAATGTATATTAAACACGAAAGTTTAAAAATCTGAAAAATAATGAATTTGAATGTCATAGTTATTTATGTTTATTGAAAAAGCCTAACAGTAAGTTTCAAGATTCTAGCTTTAAAAATGGCGATACTTTCGTACACCGTCTGCCGTACTACCGACCATCCGTTTGTACGCATTAAAAAGCAGCCTATATCCTTTTTTAGATTCTAGACTATCTATGCACCAAATTTCATTTCAATCGCATTGGTAGTTTTGGCGTAAAAGCGGGACAAACAGACGACAACTCAAAACGACTCACATCTTTATCGAAATATGGTACGAAGCGAGAACTATCAAGTTTCAAAGTTCAAAAGAATAATCTAAATCGGTTCACGTAGAAGACAAATTCTCACGATCAGAGATACATAGAAACGTCGTTTATATTATAGCGGAACTAAATTTCACTAGCTCATCTGTACGTTGTTAGAATATATTATTAATATCTTATATATAAAATTCTCGTGTCACAGTTTTCGTTCCCATACTCCTCCGAAACGGCTTGACCGATTCTCATGTGTTTGCAAATTTTGCATGCAGATTTTGTGAGCGTATTGAATAGGTCTGAGAATCGGCCAACATCTATTTTTCATCCCCCTAAATGTTAGGGGTAGTCCACCCCATAATTTTTTATTTTATTTTAAGGCAAAACAACGTTTGCCGGTACAGCTAGTAATAATAATAAAATAATATAGTATTAATATATAATAATATATTATTTAATCTTTGTCTGACTTGTAGGATTATGGTTGGTAGGTTATTCGAGGCAGTTGCGAAACTGAGATACGTAGACGAATCGCCATGGCTAAGACAGCAATGACCCAATTGAGCAAAGTATGGCGAAACAGAAACATCACCAACAACACCAAAATACACCTGATACGATCTGGTTTTCTCCACCCCGCTATATGGTGCAGAGACATGGACGCTCAAAGCCGCTGATAAGCAAAGAATTGACGCCTTTGAAATGTGGTGCTGGCGTCGACTGTCGAGGATGCCGTGGACAGCCCACTGTACAAACGTCTCTATACCAAAAGAGCTCAAATTGGAAGAGTCACGGCGTCTGTCTTCTACTTGTCTGCAACGCATTGCGCGATACTTCGGACACATTGCGCGGAGGAGTGTAGACAATATGGAAAGACTAAATCATACACACAAACAATCAGCCTCAGGGGCGCAATTACACACACACGCACACACACTCACACACACACACACACACACACACAACACACACACACACACACACACACACACACACACACACACACACACACACACACACACACACGCACACACACACACACGCACACACACACATAGGCCCACCCTTCTCAATGGTATTCCAACATTCTCTTTCCACAACCGTGTACTCTCTACTTTATTCATTTGCCTACTATTTTTTTAGTTTTTTTTTCTTTATATCTCTAAACGTTGTATAATTATAATTTATTTAGTGATGACAAATTATGATGTTTATACTAAAACATCATAATTTGTTTAACTTATATTAATTTATTTAATTTTTTTTTTCGGTTGGGGGCCTGGTGATCTGTATTACAGGTTATGCCTATCTCAGACACCAGCTCCTCGCTGCAAATCGATTCAAATAATAAATTTAAATATTTTACTATAAAGAATACTACATGTATTGTTGCCATCATGTTTGTGAGGAGAAATAAATAAATCATATTATTATTATTACTAATGGTAACAGGGAAGATAGAGAGTAAAAGACCTCGAGGCCGAAGTCCCACTCGATGGTCAGACCAGGTATCCCGTCAGTTAAACATTACTGTCAGCGCCATACACCAGGCGTCTGAGCGCAACCGATGGCGACAGCTGGTCGACAAGATACTGTAGAGTCGCGATCCTCAGCAGTGAGGGAACGATTAAGAAGAAGGATTATGGTGTTTGGAAGAATTCTTTCTGCAGTAGTTGCAGGATAAGAGGCATGAAGGAGGTGTGGGAAATGTAGGGAATTGTTAGTAATGTGGTTTGACGATCCCATTGCTAGCAATGGGATGTCAGTTGCCCTCCTCGCAGTTCCACCCAGTGCAGTCTTACACTGGCCTGACTTCATGTTCATCTTATCATCCACTGGTGCCCCGCCAGCGTAAACCGTTAGCACAGGCGGGCTTATCCTATACTTACTATGACATTCAAAGTTTGTAAACATTTTACCCTTGATTATGGTCATCATCATCAGCCCACTGCAGTCCACTGCTGGACATAAGCCTCCCCCAAGGCACTCCACTGGGCACGATCTTCAGCCCTTCTCATCCAGTTACTACCCGCAACCCTACGTAAGTCGTCGCTCCACCTAGCTGCGGGGCGTCCTACACTACGTTTGCCAATTTGCCAATTTGCCAATTTGCCAATTTGATTATGGTAATTTTGATAAAATAGAATAAGGGATAAAATTTTGTAAGGAAATTCGTCGTCCATAATATGGATTGCTGACCCCATGCTAGCAATGTAGCATATCAGGTTGACCTCCACGCGGTTCCCGTAGAAACTATCATGATAAGCTCCTAGGGAATTTGCCACGATGGATTAACTGACCTGACCTCATGCTCATCTTATCATCCTCCACTGGTGCCCCGCCACCGTAAACCGTCATGCCCCGTCAGCGCAGGCGGGTGCACCATTCCATTATCATCCATTAAAAAAAACGTAATGATTGTACAAGATTGAAGTCATTGCCAAGCTGCGGACGCGCAAGTATCAAGATACGTGATCAGCATATACATCGCTCGACATTGGCGCCAAGGATCAAGACGCGCGTGATATTGTCCTGCTACATTGTGTGTACTGATACTATGCACATAGACCGACGGACAAAATGTAACAATATATTTTTCAAACTACTCTAATTCCCGCAGCTGGCCTTTACAGCTTCACTGGACGATAGGGGGCGAGTGCAGATGGCACTCCAAACTAAGAAGGACTAATGGAGCAGATGACGGCCAACTCCCGCCTGACGGATACGACTTAGTCTGAGGGCACCGCTGGGGGTTCGAACCTCGGTTCAGGCCATGGTAATATCGATCCCCGTTTGAGTTGGACGGGGGACCAATCGAAGGGGATGATATATTAAGTATGAGTAAAAATGAGTGTCCTTAATCGCCAACAAACTGCAAAGCAATTTGGCGATGGCGATATAAAAATAAATTAAAAAAAATATGTATATATATATATATATTGCACTTAAATACATTATTATGTATATTAAGTAAACATAATGTTAACAAAGGAGGACTTATCTCTAAAAGAGGTCTCTTCCAGTCAACCCAATACAGCGCGGCATAAGAAGTGTTGAGTAGGTCAAAATGTGAAAATAATAATTTAATAAAAATGTCATAAATAATTAAAACTAAACATAAAAATATAATGTTTTGTACATTCACCAATAAAATATGCATAAAGTTAGACATAGACACCTATATATTTATTGTATATTTATATACATATACATTGTATATTTATATACATATACATAGTTTTTCTCAATTGGATCTATATACCGAACTGGACGGTAGGGAAAAAATTAAAATTATAATGTACAAAATTTGACGTTCATAAGCGGCTAAAATGTCCTACATGAATAAATGATTTTTTAATTTGAATTTGATACAATATTGACCTCATAACATAGGCCAAGTAAGAATCATCACTTTTGAAGTAGGTTAAATAATAATGCATAACCACTGCAATACCACAGCGCCATCTAGTCCCAAGCTAAGCAGAGCGTGTTATGGGTATTAAACAACTAATATAAATACATAGATACTTTTTTTTTGTAAATATGTATAACATATTTATTCATATGAATAAAATTGGAGTGTCTGTTTGTAATATTGAAATAACCGTTTTTTACTACATGCATATGAATATAAATACGGTACATACACCAAAATATGTGTTTGTTCCGTCTATTCTCTGAAATGGCTGGACCTATTTTGATGGACTTTTTTTGGCAGGTAGCTGATGTAATAAAGACTAATTTAGGCTACTTTTATTTTAGAAAATAAAGTTAATTCCACGCAGACGAATTCGCGGGAACAGCTAGTTATAAATAGAAAACACCCAGACCGATACAAACAATCATACTCATTAATACAAAACGGTACCGTTCGGTGAATCGAACCTGCGACCATCAGGTGTAAAGCGGTGTGTTAAACCGCTAGACCACCGAGGCAGTCAAAAAATTAAGCTACTGTTTTGTTTTAATGTCCCATGGATATGGTACGAACTAATCATATATTGTCTCCCACATATGGACATGCCAATAATTTTATATACGTAATCACTATTGTCATATTTTTTTTATATACTCATGGTAATTTGTCCCATACGCTCTAATTGCGCAAATGAACATGTTGGTACTTGTTTCATTTAACAGTGCTGATGTTTTTTTAAAGCTTAGGTTTCTTTCTTTCAGCTTTCTCTTAAAGAAAAACTGAAAATCTATAACACTGACAATATTATCTGATTACACTAATAATGAGTGCGTAGCGATTTCTATGTTGATTATCGCATGCCTCTTACTTGTTATACTGTGATTATTTATATAAAAAAACTATTCAAAAGAGCAACACACAAGTTTTTTGCTCATTCTTCTGGCATTCCGAATGAGTGGTAGAATCAAAATATGACTATTCAAAAGTGCTTGTAATGAGTTCATTTGAATAAAGATTGTTTCTATTTCTATTTAAATGACATATTATTTTTATTTAATTGTTATATACTTTTATTTAGAACAATGTTTGAATGTAGTAGCACTTGAGTCGATTTGGTTGCTCGCGAGTGTACTTGTTACCGACTTCGTCTGCAGAATCCTCAATCCTTTTATTCACCCCTCCCAGATTACTTTTCGAGATAACAGACAGTAATTCCACCCTCATAATGCAGTCTATACTTATATAAAATTTCATTAAAATCCGTTCAGTCGTGTAGTGCTAATGTTATTTCTGGACCGATACGATATTGAAACCTTCAAGAAAAGAGTTTTGTCCTTCTTAAAAGGCCGGCAACACACTTGCAATTCCTCTGGTATAGCGAAGTGATGAACTTACCATCAGGTTGGACGTAAGCTCGTTTGTTCCCTATGCTATAAAATAAACTTTCGTAGATAATATTAATAGAATTCGATACAGATAACTTACAACGTGGAGGTCTATAAACTGGATGGCCTATGTTAGTGTTCCAAACCGTCCTATTTTCCCAGGGCATGTCCTAGTTTTTGTAGTGTCCTGGGGTGTCCTCGATAGTATATAGTATAAGCAGCGTCCTGGGTTTAAAACGCCCTGATAAGAAGATATATTTTCAAAATTCACGCGCCATTTTTCGAGTTTTTTTTAATACTTTTAAGTATTGAAGACTGATTTATCATTACTTGAATTTTATTAATTTAACCTATTGACATTATATCTTATATATAAAATTCTCGTGTCACAGTTTTCGTTCCCATACTCCTCCGAAACGGCTTGACCGATTCTCATGAAATTTTGTGAGCGTATTGAGTAGGTCTGGGAATTGGCCAACATCTATTTTTTATCCTCCTAAATGTTAGGGGTAGTCCACCCTTAATTTTTTTTTTAATTTAAGGCAAAACAACGTTTGCCGGGACAGCTAGTATTAATATAATTATAACAAGTATATTACTGAGTCCTGGTTTTAAACGAAATTGTCCTGGTTTTTCTAACATGGAAAGGAGATTGCTAGTAATGTGGACTGATGATCTCATTGCTAGCAATGTACCATGTCAGGTTGACCTCCACGCGGTTCCCCCTGGAAACCATCGTGATAAATTCCAGATAACTGAAAACGATGGGCTAACTGACCTGACCTCATGCTTATCTTATCATCCTCCACTGGTGCCCCGCCAGCTTAAACCGTTAGCACAGACGGGTGCACCATTTCATTATAATACAAAAAAACATCAAATCCTAGTTTCTTAAATTTAGCGTTGGCAACCCTATAGTATATGGAATATAAGGTCATAGGATTGTCAATATCTATTATAATACTGTCTAACTGTTTATCATAATTTATATCATAAACATAATAAGGTACAAGGCCGTTGACTTTAACACAATTATTTTTTAGGTAAACTTTCTTATGTCGCATCTTGATTTGACTTTCACCTTGACGTTTCATCAGTATCCATATATGTAAGGAGAGAGGATCATCAATAATGCTGGAATTGTGACCCCAATTCTAGCAGTGACACTGACATGTTGACATGTCTTGACACCGTGACATTGTAGGTACCCACAGGATCAGACTCAGTCTGTCAGTTATTACAAAAAGATAAATCTGGTTTAGCACTAGAATTATTCCTTATTACAAAACTAAGTTTATCTCTAAACCGTGATTCGTCTCTGATCTAAAGTTAGACCTGCGATGCCCCTAGTTTAACAGTGGTCTAAATGCAAAACTTCAAACTCCATTTTTTAAATATTGTATTGTAAGTTGTTGTTTTATTAAAAAAGGCTTAACTAAATTAGAAATATATCAACTAAGGCTAAATTGTACAATTAGCTGTAAATATTTTTAGTTAATAATAATAAAAATATATAAAAGACGCCATTTGTTATTTTATTCACTCTTTTGACTTTGAAATAGTCACCATTTGAAACGATCCATTAAAAATATCTCGCCGTTCCTTTTCTCCGTAACTCCGTCCTTACTTGTAATTTAAAACTGATTTTTAGCCTAATAGTACGTTAATAAATATTATATATTAATGAAATAGTTACAATGAAAACGTAGATAAATATAAATATTTATTGTTTTTACTTTTATACATTTATCTTTGAAGTGATTTTATTTTTGATCAGTTCAGTTTTCCGGTAAAATGGAACGCAATTGTACGCTGCCTAATGTGAGTGACTGATTTCTGTATATTATCTGTGGGGAATATATAATGAACGATTTAACTGTAGTACTAAGTAGTCCTCTGTTAGATCTGGATTCGTAATAATGTTAGGTTTATTCCAAGTATTAACTTTAGGAATGGTTTAAACCTCGACCATTTAGACCACGTTTCGTCCGAGTTTTAATAGATTTTTTATAATAAGACTGAGTAAGTTTAACCAAGCAGTTTGTTTTGTAAGCAGTTTCGTTTGGATGATGAGATAAGGCAGTGAGGTAACTGGATAAGATGGTCCTGGACATCTCAATCCTGAAATGGCAACGTATGGCATGTTTTTTTTTATGGATGATAATGAAATATAAAGTGGTAATCACATCTCGTCATAATAACTGAACTCATCATCATCATCCAGACAACTGATACAAATACATAGAAAACACCCAGACCGACACAAATACAATATAATACAATTTTTTTTTATGTGTATGATAATGGAATGGTGCACCCGCCTGCGCTAACGGTTTACGCTGGCGGGGCACCAGTGGAGGATGATAAGATGAGCATAAGGTCAGGTCAGTTAGCCCATCATGATATCTTCACAGGGAATTTATCACGATGGTTTCCAGGGGGAACCGCGTGGAGGACAACCCGACATGGTAGATAACCAGCAATGGAGTCATTAGACCACATTACTAAATTCCTACCAACCCACTTTCCCCCTCATGATCAGTATTGCGGGTATCACATGATAACGTGATATACATAGTGATGTTCATGTATATAGGTAACGGAAAATGTAGATGGGGTCGACCTCCACGAGGTCCTTCCTGGAAACCATTGTTGGTAATTGGTGAATTCCACGGGGCTAATTGCTTCTAAGTTTATGCCTAGAAATATTAGAGTCAAAAGAAACTGCTTTTCTCTAAATGCTTATTATATATAATCTATACATATAAATAAAATTTGAGTGTCTGTTTGTAATATTGAAATAACCGTTTTTTTATTACATGCATATGATACATATACCAAAATAACATTTTTTACAATATTTATCTGTCTGTTTGTTTGTTCCGGTAATCTCCGAAATGACTGGACTGATTTTGACGGGACTTTTTTTGGCAGGTAACTGATGTAATAAGGAGTAACTTAGACTACTTTTATTTTTAAAAATTAAAGTTAATATCCACGCGGGCGAAGTCACGTGTACAGCTAGTATATAATAATATCTCAGGACAATTCACACAACGCCATTTGGTCCCAAGCTTAGCAGAGCTTATGTTATGGGTATGGTACTGTATTATTTATGTAGTTTGCATCTGGATATTTTCTATGTATATTATCTATATATATATCTTATGTATTTAAAAATAATTAGTATTTATTATCAGTTATCTAGTACCCATAACACAAGCTCTGCTTAGCTCAGGACTATCTAGTCATCTGGCACCATCTGGCGCTGTGTGAATTGTCCAGGGTTATTATTGCAAAAGACTTATGCTACATGAGGGCCCTAGTCATGATGCATATATATATATATATATATATAAAACAATATATGCATCATGACTAGGGCCCTCCCGGGACACTGCAAATTGAATAAACAATCGAAATTAGACCTTAGCTTAACATCAATCTGCAGGAAATGCCACTACACATCCTATGTGGTTGTAGCCCACTCATGCATAAACGAAATATCTCCTTTAGAAAGTTTACACTTATATCCCGAGGAGATAAAAACCATCGCTCCTAAGAATATCCTATTATAGAATAGTAGTAAACTTTGAAAAGGGCGATTTTTTTCCGGACTACTCTTATGCTGGCCGCAGCTGGCCTTTACAGCTTCACCGGACGATAGGGAGCGAGTGCAGATGGCACTCCAAACCAAAGGAAGGACTTATGGAGCGGCTGAAGGCCAACTCCTGAAGGCCTGACAGATACGTTACTGTTATTATAATAAAAAAACACAAATACGTATATACACTTATATCCCGAGGAGATAAAAAACATAGCTCCTAAGAATATCCTTCAGTTCTTGACCCTGACGGGTCTAGGTAGCGAACTTTGAAAAAGTACGAGCACAATACATCTCTGTAGGTCGAAGTACTAACTACTACTACTATTAATGATCTTATTGCTAGCTTATAATAGTATACATGTCAGGTTGGCCTCCACACGGTTACCCCTGGAAACCATCGTGAAAAATTCATTGTGAATTTGCCACGATGTGCTTACTGACCTGACCTCATGCTCATCTTATCATCCTCCACTGGTGCCCCGCCTGCGTAAACCATTAGCGCAGGCGGGTGCACCAATCCATTATTATTCATAAAAAAAAATAGCCCAAAACGCCAATAAAAAAAAATATTTTTTATTCTATTAAAAAAATATATCTTCTTACCAAAATGGCAGCAGATAACAATATCGCACTCCTCATGTTAGCGGAAAAGCCTCCTCAGGAAATTGATCTTCTTACTGCGCCGGAGTCTCCAAAGCCTGCAGAGGCGGGCTGCGCGTGCGCACATCGAGTGGCGAATGTTACGCTGTGCGGGCGCAGGTCCTATGTCGCGTAGGGTGTTTATTGTTACCATAAAAAATAAGACTAGCACACTTTATGGTGTATTTTGTGGAGATTTTTTATTTGAAATTAGTATTTTTATATATTTGTATCTTTTATATGGAAATCAGTAGAAATAATATTTTTTAAATAAACTTAATATGTTAATATGTATTCATAATTTTTGAGATTTAGTTTTTATTACTTTTGTTATACAATTGTGTCTTTTATATATCTATACATATAAATAAAATTGGAGTGTCTGTTTGTAATATTGAAATAACCGTTTTTTGCTACACGCATATGAATATAAATACGGTACATACACCAAAATAACATATTTTACCATTTTTGTCTGTCTATCTGTCTGTTTCTTCAGGCTAATCTCTGAAGTGGCTGAACAGATTTTATATTCATATGCATGTATATGAATATAAATACGGTACATGCACCAAAATAACATTTTTTACAATTTTATGTAAAAAATGTTATTTTGGTGCATGTACAACAATCTGTCTGTCTGTTTGTTCCGGCTTGTCTCTGAAATGGCTGGACCGATTTTGACGGGTTTTTTTTTTGGCAGGTGGCTGATGTAATAAGGAGTATCTTAGGCTACTTTTATTTTAGAAAAATTCTTTTATTATTAATAAATAAAGTTAAATTCCACGCGGATGAAGTCGCGAGTACAGCTAGTAGAAAAGATATCTCTAAAAAGAGATTCTTGCAGCAAACCTAGAAAACGTTATAAGGATAGTGTATTAACTAGAATAGTCATACACACGTGTACGAAAAGAGGAGAGACAGAGAGAAAGAGTATTATCCTAAAAGTTCATCTTAATTTATTCGCAAATTTTATCAACGTTCATATCACTAAAAAGCCTCTTTTATATTTATTTAAGGTTATGTTCACTTTATGTCACAGATGAGTCCCTCATATTCTAATTTTGAGATGGGTAGCTTCCGGCGGCCGTGAACTGAACTGGTTTCATTTGGTTTGATAACAGGAAATTACTTTTATCTTGATAATAAAACTAATTTCAGTTGAAAATTAAAAAAATATAGATAACTAACTGTGCCCGCGACTTCGTTCGCAAGAAATAGAGGAGGAATGAGGAATTTCCATTTCATCCTCTATTTTATTTTACCCCCTTAAGGGTAAAATTCGTACAAAC
Source organism: Achroia grisella (assembly GCF_030625045.1). Taxonomy (NCBI): domain Eukaryota; kingdom Metazoa; phylum Arthropoda; class Insecta; order Lepidoptera; family Pyralidae; genus Achroia; species Achroia grisella. The sequence continues at coordinate 490,208 of NW_026712958.1, forward strand.
TTTGAATGTCAATAGATAGTCAAAAGCTTAAAAAATAAGTTTCAAGCTTCTAGCTTTAAAAATGATGATACTTCCATAGAACGTTTCATCTCCCCTTACTACCCCTTACAACCCTTTCTTCGCATTAAAAAGTAGCCTATGTCCTTTCTCAGGGTCTAGACTATCTGTATACCAAATTTTATTAAAATCGGTACTTCGTAGTTTGTACGTCGTAGTTTTGGCGTGATAGCGGGACAGACAGACAGACATAGTTACTTTCGCATTTATAATATTAGTAAGGAAGTAAGGATTTTTAGTAAGATTAATCAGCACTGTGTTTTAACCGCGACATTCTCTGCTATTTTCAAGACTAAAGATATACAATGTCCTGCCTCGATAATTATCTGTACCTGTTTTTATAGCCACCCAAAAGCGCCGTGGTGGTCTTTGAAATAAATGTTGTTCTTAATAAATACACATTAACAAGGATTAGGCATGCGATAATCATAAAAACCGCTACGCACTCTGTCTATGATTATTTCAAAGTGTATTAATTATTATTATAATGTTTGTAGCACTTTGAAATACTTTAGTAAACATAATTATAAATAAATAAAGTGAGCAAAGTGACTTCACTGGTCCAGTCAACCTAACTAGAAATGAATGTTACTAGTGAGTAACACAACAGTAATAAAACACCTATAAGTGTATATATGTATATGTGTGTATATATACACACATATACATATATACACTTATATCCCGAGAAGATAAAAAACATAGCTCTTAAGAATATCCTTCAGTTCTTGACCCTGACGGGTCTAGGTAGCGAACTTTGAAAAAGTACTTATCTTAATCGTATCGAAATGATTTTTAAATGATTCTTATTAATATTTTCTTATATACTGTTTTAAACTTAACGCAGTCATTATTTATACGTATAATTAGTAAAAATCACAAAAATCATTTTTTTTGCTGAGTTCCCGATATTTCGGCAGTGTTTCAACCACCATGATCACGGTAAAGTAAACAAATAAATATAAAACGTGGTAAGATCCCGTGATTTTTACTAATTATACGTATAATATTTTCTTTTTTCTCGATTAATCCTTACAGTTAAAATTATAACAAATTATACTCTGAACTATTTACATTATTTTTATTATAAACACACCGCAGTCAGTCATCCATTAAATTGCTCTATTTATTTTAATTATTATTTTCACGTACTCAAATGGGTTAAAGCTGAAAATCAGTGTTTTGTTCCTTGAACAATGTTCCACGCTGAGCTTCGACCTTTTTGTATTGCTACAGATCACACATAATAACACAATTTTATAAATCTTATGTCGTATTATGTATTGTCTATTCTTATGAACATGTTGTGTGTGATTAGTAACAAACAAATAAACTATATATCTATCTATCTATATACTAGCTATTGTTTTGTATTGTTAATAATTATACAAATGTCCATTATCTAAATAAATATTATTTCTATTTCTACTTTGTTATGTGTATACATTAAATATAATAATATAAGTACCGTGATAGAGTGAGGCCATGGTCACCCTACTAGGACGCGACCTCTGCGCGGGCGCATCGATTCGTGTTCGGACAACCAATCAGCCAAACACCTTGCTCGCTCATTGATCATTGAGTTGATATTGTATTTTTTGTATTCATTTCATAATCTAATAATTTAGTAGTTCATATATTTGGAGATCTATAGGTTCGACCTAGTTCAGACTCCAGTCTCTCACTAGGAATAAGTTGGAAGTTTAAATATAATTTATTGCGGAAGGAGATTGCCATGTCATTCCAATGCCAATGTAACATGTCAGGTGGACCTCCACATGGTTCCCCCTAGAAACCATCATCGTAAATTTCCATTTTTTTTAGAAGGTTTTTTAAGTATAAAAAAAATCCCTTTGCCAAGATGGGCTAACTGACCTGACTTCGTGATTTTGTCATCATCCTCCAGTGGTGCCCTGCCGGCGTAAACCATGGCGAATTTCCCGAAATAAAAAAAGGACTTTAATTTTATACAAGGACGGATCCAGCTTTCGCACTAGGAGGGGTCACATAGTCGTGGTCATGGCTCCAGGAGGGGGCCACATAGTCGTGGACAAGTCAAGAACTTATAATTTAATTTTGATAACAATAGATACAAGTAAAAAATAGGTACTTTAATAATGTACAAAGTAATTATATTATAATAAATTAATTAAATATTGAAGGTATGTAGTTACATAAAATCTGTATGGTGTCAAAATATATAAATAAAATCATTATGTTCAATAAGTGGTCCACCTAAGTCCTGAAACCAGCTCAGGGGGGAGGGGGTCATGACCCCCAGGACCACCATGACCCCCCTCCTGGATCCGTTGATTTTATAACGTTGACAATAAAAGGAATAAAGGTATTTTTTTTCGGACTACTCTAATGCTGTCGGCCGCAGCTGGCCTTTACAGCTTCACCGGATGATAAGGGGCGAGTGCAGATGGCACTCCAAACCAAAGGAAGGACTTATGGAGCGGCTGAAGGCCAAATCCCGCCTGACGGATACGACTTTAGTCTGAGGGCACCGCTAGGGGTTCGAACCTCGGCTCAGGCCGTCGTAATTTCGATCCCCGTTTGAATTGGACGGGGGATCGATCGGAGGGGATAAAGATATGTCATTTTGTAAATAGATATGGTTTAGGTATTCCTGTTATTTATCTTAATAATTTCATTACAGTTTCAATCGTGTTTTTTTTGTAGAACAAGAGTTTTTGTGCATTTCATAGTTCTATGTATAAAATATCTATGTATATGTATCAGTTGTCTAGTACCCATAACACAAGCTTTAGCTAGCTTAACTTGGGTCTAGATGGCGCTGTGTGAATCATCCTGAGATTATTATATTAGTACCATAGTTTATTGCTGGACACTGGAAACCACTTTTTTACCTTTAAAAAAAATGTATATAATTTGAGCTGTTAATTTTATGACATAATCCTTTCAGACCTGAATTATTTTTTTACATCCCATGGATTTGGTAAATACCATTCCGTCTAAAGTATAATAAGGAGCAAAAATTGCCTTAAATTTTTGAAAACAAATTAGTAATACTAAATTGAATATTTATAAGTGAACAAATGAATACAATCGTTTTCAATCGGAAATTATAAAATCGTTTTAAATGATATTTTATGTCTACGATTGTGCACGCCAGTTTTGAAAGGGATAAGAAGAATATACGTTTTTTTTACTCCTTTTTGCATATATTTATTTTACGTAGTTATAGAGTAGATGCAATAGCTTTCTGCACATAAAGAACCGACATACAAACATATAATACATACAAAATACACCACATAAACTGGATGGATGTACTTACGTGACAGTCAATGAGACCCAACTGATTTATTAGGTACTTACTTTAAGGTTATTATTCTATGTTAAAAATTAATTGTTACTAGGTATCAATTGTAATATATCCTATCTCAATAAACTATTATTGATTCATAATAATCTTCACATAGTATAAAATGAAATCACTTCCGATGTCTTATTACTTAGATCTTTTGAACTACGCAACGGATTTTAATGCAGTTTTTAGAATTAGATAGACTGATTTAAGAGGAAGATTTATATGTATAATACATGTATTGTTATACCCAAGTGAAGCGTAGAATTAAAACAACACAAATTGAAATATAAAATAAAAACAGAAATAGCGACATCTATACTTTTGCGCTTGTACTACATAATAAGCGTATACGGCTACTCGACGATAGATGGCACTGCATATTGCTTATATTTTCTTTAAAAGTAGTTATAAGATATATCTTGTTATTCTGAATTAATTGGCACTTATTATTAACAATAAACTCTATGATATAGTAATAATTAATTATTTTAAATGTTAATACTTTAATTTACCAGTTTCGATGTTTCGATGTCATGACAGTATGCTTGCGTTGCTATAGTAACACGTACATTATTAAAACAAAATGTCTAAACATAATATAACTAATAATAAGTTTATTTGTGATGTAAATTATGGACGATACAGTAAAACACACATCGGTAGCAACGATAGACCGTTTGGCAAAAGAATAGTTACACATAAAAAATTGGTTACCTCTAAGAACATACACACGGCTAATTCTAAAAATGGTAAGAGTTATTCCGCTGGCATTATAAATGAGGATAAATTAAAAGTGATTAGACCAAAGAAAACAACAAAATCCACAGTAAGTGTTCATAAAACTAATAAAATAGACGCATATGACCATAGTAAGGGTTGTGGTGATACAACTATAGAAGACAGTTTTAATTCCAATAGTAATAACGTGAATAGTAAAATAAAACAATATTGTGATACTAGACTCAATTCTGAATCGAAATCATCAAATTACAAAATAAAAAATGATAGACCAAGTTTTGGAATAAAACCATCAAAATCTTTAAGACAGTGTTATAGAAATGAGAATTTCCATCGATCGTCCGACTCCATTGGCGAAATTGAAAGCAACATGAGAAGGATTTCGTTAAACACAATTAAAGAATTACCTGAAGTTGTTATTTCAGACAGTACTGCGTCCCACGTTTCAGATGTATTTAATATATATTCAGATTCTGAAGAACTTGGATATTTAAACATTAATAATGAAGATACTATAAAGAAAATAAAAGAATTTAGGGATAACAATTATTTTGAGTGTCATTCAGCCAAATCTAGAATTGAAAGTAAAGTGAGTGTTACAAATTTGATAGATCACAAATGCAGCTACAGATTCTATTTGAACGATCGACTATTTCCCATACCAATATGCACTGACCATCAAAACAACATAAGATGTGTTGAGTGTCATCTACCAATGACTTTAAAAAATGAGGGTACTCATAAAATTAATGGTACAATACAGGCAAAAACTAGAATAGGAGATGACCAGCCACAAGACACGATCTTGTTTCTACCTATTAACGAGCATCTGATAATAAAAGAGAGAAAGAATGAGAAGAGAAGAGAAGAGGATATGTTCTATTTTGGGATCATAAAACTGGGTAGCGACGGTAACTCAGTTTTCAATCAAACAACGCCATCTAATTCACTGGCGTTGAGATATCAAAAAGGGTACAAAGACCATAGCAATAGTGTTTACAGATTTGAAAACATTGATCAAGGTGATGTTATTGTTATTTAATTCATTTTTTATGAATGAATTTGTATTATAATTTTGATTGTTATAATTGCAACAATTTTTATATAAAAATATTACTTTTATATTCTTAAATTTAACATCTGCTCAGTCGTTCTGTCGGTCGTTTATTCGTTTGTTTGCTGGAATATCAGAAGACATTATGTTTAGCTCATTTGTATGAACAATCCAAGATAATATAAAAATTTGATATTTTTTGTTATATTTATTGTAATAACTATTTAGTTATATTTATTGTAATAGTAGAGTAAGCCGAATATAGCGGAACGTAAATATTTCAATTAGATGCTTGAGTGAGGTGATACGAAAGATCTCTATTCTGAAAAATATCTACATCGTAATATTATTGGACAGATACAACTCTTAATTTCAGAAAACAGAATACAATCGTAATTTTATTACATGAATGTAGTAATTTTTTAAATTTTGGCTGTGACATTAAGAAACAAAAGTATAGTATTGAGAATTCCTCGCAAGATGGTAAACAATTTCCTGGTACCTACGCAACATAAAACCTGTCTGATTCTCATTTAACATCCATAATTATTTTCTGGTTCTTGAACACTGGCTCGCCTGCGTCATACAGAATCTTTCCATTATGCCAGCTCGTTAATAATGTTAAATGCATGACGTAATATTTCTAACATAAAAAATAAAATATTACGTGATTTTAATTTTTAAAAGTCTATTGAAAAATGCTTACATTAAGTATGACTTTCGTTAGATCTGGAAAATGCTAAATAATATCAGGACAATTCACACAACGCCATCTAGATCTATTATCATCCACAAAAAAAAACATTTGACAATAGCCCAAATAACCCAATATAAAATATATATATATATATATATATATATAGCCTATATAACATCACGCTACGACCAATAGGAGCGGAGCAGCAATGAATATTGAGTACTTCCGCTGCGTGCAATGCGTAAACGCATATGCTTCCTCCAGATTCCTACTTAGATTGTGGAATGAACTTCCTGCCGAGGTTTTCTCACGAGACTACAGCATGGGGTTTTTCAAGAAGGGTATATTAAGGTTTCTTAAGGGTCGGCAACGCGCACGTGACACCCCTGGTGCTTCAGGCGTCCATAGGCTACGGTAACCATTTACCATCAGATGGGCCGTATGCTTGTTTGCCACCATAGTAGTATAAAAAAAAAATTACGGAATTGTTTTCCTTTAGAAGTTCTAAAAAAAATCCGCGACAACATACATATATGTATCTTTTAGGGTTACCTCACTATATTTTTTTTATTGTAATCAAATTTCTTCTAGAATAATTCATTACTTGCGAAGGTGTTTTTTTCATTGTCATTTTGAGTCTTTTTAGGCAATAAGTAAGTATTACTTAATAACAATTTTGAACGTGAAAAACTTGAACTTTTGCATTAAAAAAACATTCTTTCCTCGTTTTAATATTATTTTAGATTAGTTTCCATGTTTCCAATTAGATATATATTGATTATAATATTATATATAGATAGATAGATAGAATATACTTTATTTGTAACACACAGTAAAGAAAAGGCTTTTTTTTTGTGTATGATAATGGAATGGTGCACCCGCCTGCGCTAACGGTTTACGCTGGCGGGGCACCAGTGGAGGATGATAAGATGAACATGAGGTCAGGTCAGTTAGCACATCGTGACAAATTTATCAGGAATTTAACACGATGGTTCCAGGGGGAACCGCGTGGAGGTCGACCTGACATGGTACATAGCAATGGGGTTATAAATCCACAATACTAACCCTTCCCCCCAGTAAAGAAAAGGCATAAACAATATTTTAAAGGACATGTATAGTTACAATAAGGCGGCCTCACACGTTTTGACTTGTAAAATGTGAACTTACAAGGATTGTTTAAAAAAGCAACACACAAGTTTCTTGCTTATTCTTCTTGTGATGAGACAGCTTTCCGAATAAGCGGTAGATTTAAAAAAAATGTTGACTATTCAAAAGTGCTTAAATTAAGTTTATTTGAATAAATGATTTTCTATTCTATTCTTATTGCTGAAAGCAATCTTTTCAAGGCAACCTTAGGGAAACGAATTGAAAAATGAACAGGTAGGTAATATGCATACAGGAGAAAAATAAAAAAAAATAACAAACATATATTTATGAAGGATTATAATATGAATTTAAAATTTATGTATATATTACATAAATTTTAAATTCATATATAATATATAATACATAAATTTCAAATTGATTACATTGCATGTTTACAATTAAATATATATTGTTTAACCCGCTCTTGAACATTTTATTACACCATTTACATATATCGAGGTCAACTAGGTCATATTCCCGTAAATAAACATTTACTTTAAGATCACGTATGTCATTTAACAATTGATCTTTTGCCTCACATCAGATGAAGGACTTGTTAACATATTTATTGGTAAGGTTAATCAAATCAAATCAAATCAAAACATCTTTCACGCTTTAATGACCTTGACCAGGGGGGGAGGGAATTGCTAGTAACGGGAACTAGTAATTCCCACTGCTAGCAATGTACCATGTTAGGTCGACCTCCACGCGGTTCCCCCTGGAAACCATCGTGATAAGTTCCTAGTGAATTTGTCACGATGGGCTAACTGACCTGACCTTCATGCTCATCTTATCATCCTCCACTGGTGCCCCGCCAGCGTAAACCGCTAGCGCAGGCGGATGCACCATTTCATTATCATCCCCGAAAAAAAAATGGCTTGACCAATGATCATGAAATTTTGACAATCTTATTTTGAATATACGTAACTAGAGGGATACGATATATTAGTTCTCGGGAATGGTTCTAAAAAAACAAAATCATAATCAAAAATATCTTTATTCATATAGGTCTATTACAGACTCTTATGATATGTCGAATCTACCGTCAGTTCGGAATGATTGCGAGATGAGAAGAACTGACAAGACACTCGGCTCGTATTCTTTTCAAATAAGCTTGTACTTGATTACAATAATACAGATTCATTCTTAAATGTAGGTCACAAAAATATTGTAGAAAAATCCGATATTTTAAAAAGATATTCAAAGAAGGTTGTTAGTGTTTAGTACTAATGAAGTACCCAATGTAAAGATTATTACAAATATTGTAAACAGCGCCATCTAGTATTTATAGAATAGAAAATCATTTATTCAAATAAACTTAAATTAAGCACTTTTGAATAGTCATAACAATTTTTTTTATCAACCGCTCGTTTGGAAAACTGTCTCATCACAAGAAGAACGAGCAAGAAACTTGTGTGTTGCTCTTTTAAATAATCCTTGTAAGTTTACATTTACAAGTCGAAACGTGTGAATACAAACTACCAACCAGCACTAATTTTTGGGTCAAATATAAATATACAACAAGATTGAATCAGTCGTAGTGATAAGAGCAGACCAGTCCCTACAAGCAGCACCCGTTCACGAGTATGACGGATGAGCCAGCCATCACTGCTCATATAGACCGAACCAAGTTGTTTGTCATAAGATAACCATTACCCCCGCTCCTCTCCCCATCGGTCTATAAATACGGAGGTCGGTAGTTGAATAATTCTCTTTCGTTGAATAAGCCACGGCATAGGGCAGTAAAGTCCTCGAGAGGCGACCGCGGACCGGAAGACGCAGCGTGGGAAGGCCTCCAGCAAGGTGGACCGACGATCTGGTCAAGATCGCTGGAAGGCATTAGATGCGAGCAGCGCAGGACCGATCGTCGTGGAGATCCTTGGTGGACGTCTTCCGGGCTGAGATGGTGATGATGAGGCCTATTAGGATGAAAATATTATTATATTATTTTGATAACACCAATCACGATATTCGCTCAACCAGAAAATTTTTACTTCATATCCCGGCTCATTTATCTGATTTCGTCCACTATTCTTTCACCGTTCAGGCTATCAAACTTTGGAATGACTTACCTCATGATATCAAAACCGCTACGAATAAAATTTCTTTTAAACATAAACTACGGGAACCTTATCTCAATTTGTAACTTTTTACTGCTCTCTTCTATTTCTCTTTCTTTCATTATTCTTCCATTCTACTCTCTATGGGTCTGTGACTGTCAGACTATTGAGTATCTAGTATATATTTATTTTATGTATGATAAAATAAATATATACTAGATACTCAATAGAATTTAGATAACTTAATAGAATTGAGATAATGTTCCCGTAGTCTATGTTTAAAAGAAATTTTATAATATAATATTTGTATATATTTATGTAATTTATGATTGTATTCCTAGATATATATTATATTTATCGTTCTGTTTATATTTTGTTGCGTTTTATTTATCATTTATTATATTTGCACCGCCAACAATTATTCTCTGCACCACCAATGGTTGACTGGTAGAAAATGCCGCATGGTGTTAGGTCCGCCAAATGTACTTTACTATATTTTGTATATTATGTGCATTGAAGTTAACTAAATAAAATAATTATATAAGAGTGTTGCTAACGCGGTTATAAAACATGACGTGTCAACGTAATTTAAACGTATATAAGCCAATTATTTTATTACGATGATCGTTAATTATATTCACTATTACAGCAGAAAAACCATTTTCCGTTTAAAATATTGTTATACATACAACAATGATGTTATATAAACCATTGTTTAACATTTCAGTTAAACTGTTGTGAAATCTTTGCGCAACTGTGGTCAATAAAGGCTAGAAAAGGTGGTTATAGGACCATAACAAAAAGTTACTTTGACCTTGGTGGTCTAGCGGCTTAAGATTCTCTCTTACTTCTGATGTTCGCAGGTTCGATACGAAAATATTGAGTAATTTTGTATGTATGTTACGAACTAGCAGTTTCAAACGCATGAAATTTATAGTCTGTGTTATTTTGATGTACAAGCTATATTATTGTAATTTTTCATCAAAATCCATTTAGTAGGTTTTGCGTGAAAGAATAACAAACATTCATGTATCCATACTCACAAACATTCACACTTATAATATTAGTAAGTTCGATTCCAATAAAATATATCAGTTGTCTAGTGTTTAGGTTGGGACTAGATGGCGCTGAGTGAATTGTCCAGGGTTTTTTTTTATGGGTGACAATGGAATGGTGCACCCGCCTTCGCTAACGGTCCATACCATGAAATGTCCATACCATGATAGACGATTACTCTTCAACCTCTCTGACACCGGTGCCACTTTCATACTTCCTCTAATGTATTCATTCTTTATCTTATCCATTCTTGTCACACCACACATCCACCTCAACGTTCTCATTTCAGTTGCATGCAGTCGTCTTTCATCCGTCGCCTTTACGGGCCAGCACTCTGATCCATACAAGACAGCAGGCCGGATCATGGTCTTGTAAATCCCCTTAAGCTTAAGGGGAACACGCGAGTCACACGTCGTTGCCGTAACCTGCCGCCACTTCATCCATCCTGCGTTTTTTTTTTTTTTATTCCCTTTTATTTGTTTCACCGTTTTTTTTTTTATGTGTATATTTTAAATCTTAGGCTCCCGCTGCGATTTGATACAGGGGAAGTCCTTAATAGAAGTTTTCACTGTAGGGATATATATTATATTATACATACTTTCATAATTACACATATATTATACATAAAATATTATATTAAAATATATAATAGATTTAATACTTAAATATAAAATTTAATCATAAAAAGTTTACGCTTGTATGTAGTGTACACTTATGTATTGTTAATCTGTTTTAACTTATAAATAATAATTTTAGCCAGGGCATCATAAGAAGCAAGAGTTTCCGGCTTTTTAATGAGGCTCGTCAAATTATAAGGGGATCCATCCTGCGTTAATTCTATGCTTTATGGTCCTGTCTAATTCACCATTGCTTTGGAGGAGAGAACCTAGATACCGGAAATCGGAGCAGATCGGTAATGGAGCTCCATTTAGTGATACGGAACAAGGCGATAATGATAACAATAATAATAACCCTGGACAGGGGGGAAAAAGGATTGTTAGTAATGTGGAATGATGATCTCATTACTAGCAATGTACCATGTCTGGTTGACCTCCACGCGGTTTCCACTGGAAACCATCGTGATAAATTCTTGTTGAATTTGTCACGATGGGCTAACTGACCTGACCTCATGCTCATCTTATCATCCTCCACTGGTGCCCCGCCAGCGTAAACCGTTAGCGCATGCGGTTGCACCATTCCATTATCAAGTCTAAAAAAAACTGATATATATACTTAGATTTATATTTACATACATACATAAATATACATAGAAAACACCAAGACCGATACAAACTATCATACCCATAAATACAAAAGTTTACACCTTGCGGGGAATTGAACCCGCGAAATCGAATTTCGCTGATATAGTACGCCCTCTGGTGTTAAATCCACCACAACCTAGATTAAAACTTAATTGAATCGAATTAAATGTATCTTACAGTACATTAGTTTCTTTTCAAAGACAAAAACCATAACAATCAGGTATTTATATATATAATTTATGGGATTATTCATATATATATATATATATATATATATATATAACCCATCAATATAAGAACAGTGATTATTCAATGCGAGATTGGATTGAATTGTGTATTACACACATAAATATAAGAGAAGGGAGCACAGATCTTCAGTTCATAACAGAGTATCTACGGTCGCGGCTGCCCCTCACAATTTAAAGTATCGTGAACGCATTCGAAAGATCGACTGTTCTTTTTTTAAATTACAATCTGTGGTCAAAATGTTTATGAATTGTATATTTTTAATTTTGGCGTTGACGTGCCGTGGCTTGGCGGGAAATGATTTGCGTGAGTAATATTTTTAGTAATTCTTTTTAATTATGTTAATTGATGAATTTTGTTGAATAAATTTGAAGGAAATATATATTGATTGTTGTTTTAAAATTCGTCCCATTTTCGACAGGCGAAGAGCATTGCCCATACAGCCTAGTCAGTAGTTACATTAATCTTCAGTATATAAATAAATTTATTTCTTAAGTAGAATGTCCGTAATAATTTTCTTCAGTAATCCATAAAATTAGTCATAATATGTAATTAGTCATATCCAGGTTTTAAGCAAAATATATATTGAAATAAATTATTTGAATAATATAATATGTTGCTGGCCGCTTGTCCACCATACTTTTTTATAAATTATGCATATTTATAAAAAGTATGGTTTTGATCTTTTTAATATTTTGACGGTCTAGCGTGACCTTTTGAGAATTAGTATACACTCCTAAAATTATTCCTGTTTTTTTTTAATAAATATGTAATGGTTTTGATCCATTTACATAATAGAACTATATTAGAAGTACAATTCAACTTTTAATTTTTTATTCCAATATGAAAGTATGCAGTTTTATTGATAATATAATAAAATATTAAAAATTTACGTTATAAGTGTAATAATATATTATTTTTAACAGCTATATGTATTTTTGAAAAAAAAATATTGAATCAACGAATACTTGAGTGGAACTTAGTTTGTGAATAAAATTATTTCAGTTTGTTATAGAGTTTTACTGAAATCTAGTGAAGGCACACTAATTATAATTTTTAATACCGTTTTAAAAAAATTACATTTCCGACATTATATATCTGTACCTTATCAAAAGACTTTTGATATCAATAACTTGACGTTTATTCGAAAATAGGAATTCGTTTATATTTTTTTTCACATTACTGTAAAATCATCGGTATCAACAACTTAACATATATTCTATAATTTATATAAATATTAGTGTCCGACCGAAAGTTCGATTTTGAAACCGAAACTAATTTCTGAAGTTGTCGTGCACGCTAAGATTAATAAAACTATAATGGATCTCATAATCGTGGATGGTTTGAAAAAATAATAAAAATATTGTTCATATTTGTTTTTTATTATATTAAATAAATTATTACAACAATCTTAATATACCTACTGCATTTCCATTTCACGTCCTAATTAATGCAGAGTAACGGCTGAAATGCACCAAATTTCAGTGTTTTAAGGCATTTTATACTTGATCAGGTCAATTTCGGTTTTGGTTTCGGTATCAGCAGAAACTGAAGCCACGGCCGAATATTCGGTTTCGGTTTCAGTTTCGGCTGGAAAACCAGTTTCGGTCGGACTCTAATAAGTATATATCGTCATCAAGATCCTTTAGGGTTTAAAGAATATGATGGAAGATCGTAGAAAGAGGTAAGAGCTCCACCGAAAATAGAGTTTCTTTTCAATTATGAACGAATGACGAATATTGTCCTATTTCTGGGCATATATCTTGCATATTTCACTCCATTTTTTTTATTCTGCGCGGCATTGAAACACCTCTAGTTGCATTCAAATTCAATTCAAATTCAAATTCAAAAATCATTTATTCATGTAGGACATTTTAGCCGCTTATGAACGTCAAGTTTTACATTATAATTTTTTTTCCCTACCGTCCAGTACGGTATATAGATCCAATTGAGAAGAACTGGCAAGAAACTCAATTGAATTACTTTTTTTTTAAATCCAGTTTACAGTGCATTTATATAGGTGTCTATGTCTAACATTAAATGAAAATCCCGAACATGAAAACTATTGCCGTGCACGCTCGTCATTCAAGTAATCGTTTAGTGAGTAATAGGCCTTGCTCAGTAAATATGATTTAACAGATGTTTTGAATTTATTTAAGAGTAATTCCAATATATCCTTTGGTATCTTATTGTAAATTTTTATACCTATTCCCATAAAAGACCTATTGACTTTTTCTAAACGATACTTGGGGACAGCAAGTTTGTCTTTAAATCTATTATGAATATTGCTGTTTTTTAGGAAATAAGTCAAGATTTTTATGAACATATAGGATATTTGAATATATAAATTGAGAAGCAACGGTGAGAATATTTGCCTCTTTGAATTTCTCTCTTAATGAGTCACGACTCTTCATACAGTAGATCGCATGCATTGCACTGTCGCTTCTTGGACTGACCGACGCTGTCCATCAAAGACCTATGGTAGATATCTTTGCCCAGTTTTCCCGACTTCAGCGGCATATGACATCTTGCTCAGGTCACTAATAACCATTTTGGATCGAGGGGTAAGGATATTTAGGAATTCGTTCTATCATTTCTTCTCTATACTTTGTTCTATTGCTTTTTGGCAAATCTTAAAGCAAAACTTACAAATTTTATGGATATAGGTTAGTCAACTCAGTTCTCTGGCATATTTATTTATTCATTACTTATAAGTTCATGTTGTAAATAACTTCTACAGTATAAGAGATTATTCGACATACGAACTTTTACTTAATGTATAATATATATATATAGTTTTAGTAATATTGTTTGATATTAGTGGAATACTGTGACATTTATTAATTATATAATATTCAATTGTATAAAGAATTTAATGTATTAACAGTAAGACAATTATATATATTAAAGATAATACTATACCAACATGTATCTGCTCAACAATACATACAGCACATAGATACTAAACGTAGACAAGATAAAATATTTACTACAATAATGCAAATCCTCTTTTGGGTAACGTCAATTAAAATTTCTCGGACTTCACTTATATAATAAAATCAGTAGTCAGATAAAAATTTACCCTTTTACTACATATAATTGTAAAATTAATGTTACTAATTACCTAACTACATTAACCATTTATACATACATATAACATTATACATTTACAATTTTTTCTGTTTCAATATTGAAACAGAAAAAATTGTAAATGTATACTCTCATATAATTTAAATTAAAAACAAAAATACATAGATGTATATATAATATCAGTTATACATCACACACATACACACACACACATACACACGCGCGCGCACACATACACAACTATAAAACTATAAACAAATTCATCAGATGTCATATAAGATAGTAAAAATTAAAGTACGTCAAAGCTACGTAAAAACTGTAAAATTGAACCAACCATTGTGGAAGGAAATAACATCTGTAACACAGGGATTCCCTAGCACAGATGTTACGGCCTATAAATTACCGACATTGTGTAAAAAAAAAAAATTAATAAATATATTATTATTAATATTATTACTCTATTACTACTCTTCTTTTTTCCAATGATTCTATTATTTATAAAATTTTAGCTGAATTTATATATTTAAATAGTATTAAAATTTAATGTAATATGTTCCGTATTGTATATGACCATGGATACAAGTACAAAATTATCGTTGCTAGATATAAATTAATGACGATTCCCCGTTTTGTTTTTGGCGAAATGCCCTAAAATCGGGGTGAATGTAATGTTATATCATAGTGCGTAGCGGTTTCTATGTTGATTGTCGCATGCCTAATCCTTGTTGTTAATTAAATATAAGTAATTCAATATTTATTTAAAAGAGCAACACACAAGTTCTTTATTCTTCTTGTGATGAATCTGCATTCCGAATAAGCGGTAGAATAATAAAAAACTTGACTATTCAAAAGTGCTTATATTAAGTTTATTTAAATAAAAATTATTTCTATTTCTATCACAAGAGAAAACAAAAACGAATTTTGAAACATGTATACCTATATATTTATACGTGACCTATATCGATAGAACTTTAAATAGTTGATACAAGGATTTGGACTATAGATAAGACTTAAATTTTGAACACGAATGAAAGCATAATAAATAAACACATATAAGAATTGGCCTTTGGCCTCATCGCTTATACAATTATGAAGAAGTTTCAACGTAGACTAGGCTGTACGGTCTAAGAATCTTTGCCTGTTTCATCATTGAAAAGGAGATGGACGATTATGGAAAAAAAAATATTGTGCTAATTATTATAAATTTAATGACATATTGTATTAAAATAATTATGATATCAATTTCAATATTCGCATACCCCTACGGGGTGCTGCATGTCGGGTACCTTTATTATATTGTAAGATCAAAATTACCATGTAGCAAGCAAATAAATTATAATTATTATCATAAGGAAGAAAACAAAAGTGTCCTTTCTGTAATGTGTAATTATATGTACATTTTATTTGCTCTTTTTTTTCGTTTGTTGTTTATATTGTATTTTTACATTGCACTGAATAAAATATTTTTCTTTTTTTCTTTCTTTCTTTCTTTCTTTCTTTCTTTCTTTCTTTCTTTCTTTCTTTCTTTCTTTCTTTCTTTCTTTCTTTCTTTCTTTCTTTCTTTCTTTCTTTCTTTCTTTCTTTCTTTCTTTCGCGTACATTTTGTTCCATCTTTGGCAAACACTGAACCAAAACTTATAAACTAGGTTCTAGGTTAATGAACTTAATTCTCTGACATATTTATTAGTTAAAGTTGATATAGTATCATAAGTAAGAAAATAAGAGTTGAAAATTTTATTTTTTTAAATTTAGATTGTTGAATGATCGACCTGCCCAAAATTTCTCTAGAGACTACTGCATGGGGCTTTTACAGAAAGGTACAGAATAGAATAGAAAATCATTTAATCAAATAAACTTACATTGAAGCACTTTTGAATAGTCATCACATTTTTTTTAATCTACCGCTCATTCGGAATGCTGTCTCATCACAAGAAGAACAAGCAAGAAATTTGTGTGTTGCTCTTTTAAATAATTTATTCTTACTTACAATTTAAGTTTAAGTGTGTGAATACAAAGTACCGATTAGCACTAATTAATTGAAATAATAAAATAGAAAAAACATTCAATACACAACAACTGGTTAAACAATTAATAAGAGAAAATAAGTCATAGTGATTAGAGCAGACCAGTCCATACAAGCAGCACCCGTTCACGAGTATGACGGATGAGCCAGCCACCACTGCGCTCGGCCATATTTTAGGGAGCCCAATGACCCGGCCCACCACGCCGCCACAAGTCTGGACATTTTAGTGAGCATGACTACTCAAAACATCAGACCACGTCATAGCTACTCACAATTGCAATTGTATATTTAGGTTATCTACCATTTACAATGAGATGAACTGTATGCGACTTTACCAAAGTGTCTTTCAAGTATATTTAGGTTTCTTAAGGGTCTGCAACATCTCTGCCGTCTATAGTCCACGGTAACCATTTACCATCAGATGGGCCGTATACGAATTTACCAGCAAATATGAAAAGTTATTATTACCTGTAACTATGACCATTTAGTTGACCCACTTAACAAAAAGAAAATGACAACACTGTTGTTTTTGACCTCCGAGGTCATAGATATATTAATAGATGACCTCAGGTACAGCACACGTCCTAAACAACTTATAGATTTTAATATATTATATAGTATAGCTCAATATGCGATTTGTTTGAATGTCTCCTTTCAATAACATATTTTAGTTATTATCTTATATTTATTAAGGTTTTTAATTTTAGGTTCTTTGTTGTATAATTAAGTTATGTATATATCATTTGTTGAGGAGATCCGCAGAAGAACCAGAGTGACCGACATAGCCCGAAGAATTGCGACTTTGAAGTGGCAATGGGCAGGGCACATAGCTCGTAGGACAGATGGCCGTTGGGGCAGTAAAGTCCTCGAGTGGCGACCACGGACCGGAAGACGCAGCGTGGGAAGGCCTCCAGCAAGGTGGACCGACGATCTGGTCAAGATCGCGGGAAGGCATTGGATGCGAGCAGCGCAGGACCGATCGTCGTGGAGATCTTTGGGGGAGGCCTATGTCCAGCAGTGGACGTCTTCCGGGCTGCGATGATGATGATGATGATATATCATTTGTTACTATGAACTTAATTTCTTTGTATATTTTTTTTTGGTAGTTAGGTATCTGCAATCAGTACTGGTACTATAAGAAGGTGAGTTGTTGTAAGCGTGGGAGGAACTCTGTCCTTTGACAAGGTCCCCATGTTTCAGTTAGCTAGAAATCTTTCTTCCATCTCAAGGATATTCGATCTTTTTAATCTTTTTGCTGGGTTGTTGACTAGAAGCTTCTGAGATAATTCGTTTAGGTGAATAGTATATATTTGTATAATATAATAATTAAACAATAAATAATTTTACAAAATTGTACAATATCCATGGTAATGTAATGGTAAATCTATGCAATGTGTTATCTAAAAAACTATAATAATGTTTTCATAGAATAACTTAAAATCGACAGCACTGACAATATTATCTGATTACACTAATAATGAGTGCGTAGCGATTTCTATGTTGATTATCGCATGCCTCTTACTTGTTACTGTAATTATTATGTAAAAAAAAACATCTATTCAAAAGAGCAACACACAAGTTTCTTGCTCATTCTTCATGTGATAAATCTGCGTTCCGAATGAGTGGTAGAATCAAAATATGACTATTCAAAAGTGCTTGTAAGGAGTTTATTTGAATAAAGATTATTTCTTTCTTTCTTTATATAAAAAAAAACTTGCTCATCCTCTTGCTTATCCTCCACTGGTGTCCCGCCAACATATGCCATACAGTTCATATTTATCTTTAAAAATAATGTTAAACATTATTAATTAAACAATTATTTTATTATCATAAAAAGTCTTTGTTACATTTCACAGTTTACTTAAAATTTTTCATTACTATCCCGCTCCTATTGGTCGTAGCGTGGTATCATATACATACATTTTAGCCTTCCTTTATTAATATCTGTACAATATATAATAACTAATTTTCAAAATCGGACCACAGATATTTAATTAAGAACAATAATCCCCATCATCATCATCATCATCATCAGCCCACTGCAGTCCACTGCTGGACATAGGCCTCTCCCAAGGCACGCCACTGGGCACGATCTTCAGCCCTTCTCTTCCATTCCAATAATCCCCGTGATAATAGAATAGAATAAGAATTGCTTGATCGTCTTCTAAAAAATAAAAAATAAAAAAAAAAGTTTGTAAGCCGTCACACTGCCTTTCCCGCCCCCCTTTCCCTGCACAATATGGACATGATCATTCGCCGTCGTCTAACGAGTGAAACAACCACCGCATGCGTCAGTAAACAAAAGGAGCTCCTTATATATTAAAATAAACTGTATTTGTGTCGCAAGGGTAGTGTAATTTGGTTGAAAAACACAAGTGCTTCACGTCGCCGATGCACTTCATTTATAAACTATAATTTGGGCGAGTTCCTCGTCTTTCTTTTTCTTCGATCACACTGCAGTTGTGGCTAAAAATACATCAAGAATAGAAAATCATTTATTCAAATATATTTTTTTAATCTACCGCTCATTCGGAAAGCTGTCTCATCACAGCAAGAAACTTGTGTGTTGCTCTTTTAAATAATTTTATTATTACTTTACATTTTTAAGTTTAAGTATGTGAATACAAACCACCAATTAACTTATTTGACGACCTCGGTGGTCTAGCGGTCTAGCACACCGCTTTACGTCCGATGGTCGCGGGTTCGATTCCTCGCACGGCACAAACATATGTATTTATGAGTATGTTTTTGATTCCTCGCACGGCACAAACATTTGTATTCATGAGCATGATTGTTTTCTATGTATAATATGTATGTATTTACGAAAAAAAAATCTATGTACTTGTATTAGTTATCTAGTACCTGTAACACAAGCTTTAGCTAGCTTAACTTGGGACTAGATGGCGCTGTGTGAATTGTCCTGAGATTATTAAAAAAATATATTATTAATAATTCAATAATAATGATTATAATAATACCTACAACCGACAAAATCCCAGCAAAACCTGTGAAAATAAAACATATACCAATAATAATTTCCGAATTGGGTCACAGTATTGTTTTAATAAATAATTTTTAAGCTCTTTCTAATTGATTTTATAAAGATCATCAATGACCTAATGACTTGACCGATGATCATGAAACTATGACAATCGTATCTTGAAGGTACATAGCAATTGAGATGTAAATCAAAACAGAAGGATATGATACCTGAGTTTTAGGCAATCGTTCTAAAAAAAAAATCAAAACCATAATCAAAATATCTTTATTCATTTATGTCTATAACAGACTCTTGTGATATGTCAAATCTACCGTCAGTTCGGAATGATTTCGAGATGAGAAGAACTGACAAGAAACTCAGCTCTTATTCTTTTCAAATGAGTTGTATACGTTTGTAAAAATACAAATTCTTTTTTTTTTATAAATACGTTCACAAGCCGGTTTCGGTAGTCACAACGCAAGTCTATACTTTTTTTTATGAGACGTGTGCAAAGGCGTTGCTAGTCATAATATAAAGTCTAGTTTATTATTTGTCATAACACAGACGTGTTGTTTTAACGTGCTCATATTATATGCAACAAATATTTCGAGACATTTCAAAATGTTTTTGTAAGTTAACTCCGTATGGAGATTTGCAATTTGCGGGCTGCAATTTTGCAAGCGGCACACTCGCTCACACAAGAGACAGGACACTTGTGTTGTGACATCCGTAGCTCACTTGTCCGTCGGTGATCGATGAGGTTAAGCGACGATGTATATTTTTGGATGGGTGACCATGTATGGAATCATCAAATTGAGATTTTCGGTGGTAATCGATTATCAGGTTACTCATTAGCTGTTACGACTGCGTTTTTTAATATATCATGGCCCATGTCCATCCTCGTGATAAAATCTATGTCTCTATCATCATCATCATCATCTGCTTCTTCCTTATCCTATTTATTTGTGGTCGTCGTAATATGTTTTTCTCTTAAAACTTAAATTGCTTCTTTAAACTTAATTTGTAGGTAAGAATAAAATTATTTAAAAGAGCAACACACAAGGTTCTTGCTCGTTCTTCTTGTGATGAGATAGCTTTCCGAATGAGCGGTAGATTAAAAAAAAATGTGATGACTATTCAAAAGTGCTTTAATGTAAGTTTATTTTAATAAATGATTTTCTATTCTATTCTATTCTATTCTTCCATTGCATTCATCCCTGTTCGCAGTGATCTCGTTATCCATCTAAAATGTCAAACATTAAGAACCAATCAGTCGGAAAGGTAAGAAAAGACAGGCTACAGACCACTTTCTCTTGTAAAATAGTAGTACACATTAATATATATTTATCATAGTGTTCGAGTTTTCGGTTTAAAAAAAAACGTACAATCCCGACCATACACGTCGTGTAACGTCGAGGTCTGGACATCAAATCTGGTAGAAAAAAACTGTGCGTCAATTTATACTGACTGCCACTCCGCTGATAGAAACATTAATATTAAACCAAAATTCTGAGAAATGGCAGCGGAAGTCTATCCTTTTGCCATGTTGGATTAAAATATACCAAGCTATATATGGGCATGACAAATATTGCGTTCAAAAGGTTATCGACAGTTGATACTGCCTCTGCCTATCCCGTCTGGGATAACGTCGTTACGTTATCTAACTAAAAGAGCAACACGCAAGTTTCTTGCTCGTTCTTCTTGTGATGAGACAGCTTTCCTAATGAGCGGTGGATTAAAAAAAATATAATGACTATTCAAAAGTGCTTCAATGTAAGTTAATTTGAATAAACAATGTCTATTCTATTCTATTCTTTATTATTAGATATCATTGTATTGATTGTCGTAGGTTATTATGTTCTTTCTTTGGTTAGGAGTGCCATCTGCACTTCCCGATATCGTCCTGTGAAGCTGTAAAGGCGAGCTACGCCAGCAGAATTACGAAAGTAGTAGTCTGAAAGAAACCGTCGTCACCTCCTGATGACGGGGGACGGTCTTTTGAAGATTTACAAACATTCAAATTCTAATTTAAAAATCATTTATACATGTAGAGCATTATTATAGCTGCTTATGAATGTCATAAGCTGCTAAATCGTTTTATATTATAACGGATGTACGTGTATTACACGTATAAACTCTTCCACGAAGAAAAATCACTCTAATTATTAAAAAAATCCGCTTAAAAATCCATTGCATAGTTGTAAAGATTTAAGCATACGTAGGGACGGACAGACAGCGACAGCGACTTTGGTTTTATATTATGTAATGATGATGATAATTTTCTTCCGTCCAGTTCAGTATACAGATTCAATTGAGAAGAACTGGCAAGAAACTCAATTGAAGTTCTTATTTTTTTTAAAGTCAGTTTATTTACAATGTATCTTATATATAAAATTCTCGTGTCACAGTTTTCGTTCCCATACTCCTCCGAAACGGCTTGACCGATTCTCATGAAATTTTGTGAGCGTATTGACTAGGTCTTCAAAAGGGTTTCTTATTGCTGTTAGGTGGGTTATAATGAAAAATGCATGATGTCAAGGCCACCGCAATGGCGGACGGTGACCGCATGTAAATCGACGCATTGTTTGACCACGTCTGGTATGCTGGCCATGTGCAACCTTCACACAATGCATCGGCCAGTCGAGGCTTGTTGTTATTATTTAGGGTTCCTTCGTGAATTGCTGATGAATTTTAAAATCAATGACAAAAATACCTGAAGATATAGGTTTCAAAGCAAACAGCGTGGCTTTTTCTAGGATATTTTTTTTATTAAAGCATTAAATTATTTATTTAAACCAAAAACAAAGTTACAACAATAACATGTTAAACGTATACAACAATATTATTAGTTTATAAAAACTGTGTTGCAGTTATTTGCGTCCTTTTCCAGAGCATTGCATACAATTTAAATAAAAACAAATGAAAATATATGAAAATTCCTACTTAAGAACATTTAGAGAAAACCAATGAATATATTATTTACTTTGTGATTCGCCATTAAAGAAAAAAACGCTTATTTTTACCCAGGAGAGTGTAATTGATACGTTAAAGACCACATGCCCGCCGGTGGGTTACTCCGAAACAACCGACCCTACCGGCCCGCGTGCTCACGGGTGGATACACGACATGTTTTACATGGGGACCACTTTTACATCTTACTCATTCAATTTATATACAACAGTTCATCCGCTGGTCCCTCGAAGAGTGCAGTATGCATATAGCGGACTTAGTTAATACAACTAAAAGCTTACTATAAAATTGAAGAATTCGTTAACGATAATAATGTTTTTATAGAAAAACTTTAAATCTATAGCACTGACAATATTATCTGATTACATTAATAATGAGTGCGTAGCGACTTCTATGTTGATTATCGCATGCCTCTTACTTGTTATACTGTAATTATTTATATAAAAAAAAACATCTATTAAAAAGAGCAACACACAAGTTTCTTGCTCATTCTTCTTGTGATGAATCTGCATTCCGAATGCAATCTGCAACTTTCATTTTCTGAAATAAAAGTAGCCTAAATTAATACTTATTACATCAGCTAACAGCCAAAAAAAGTCCCGTCAAAATTGGTCAAGCCATTCAGAGATCAGCCGGAACAAACAGACAGATAGACAAACAAAGAGACAAAAATGGTAAAAAATTTAATTTTGTTGAAATAGAAATAGAAATAGAAATATAAATAATCTATATTCAAATAAACTCATTACAAGCACTTTTGAATAGTCATATTTTGATTCTACCACTCATTCGGAATGCCGATTCATCACAAGAAGAATGAGCAAGAAACTTGTGTGTTGCTCTTTTTAATAGATGTTTTCTATATAAATAATTACTGTAATTATATAAAGGTTTGCCTACCCTGTATTAGATGATACAATCAGAAAGAATAATAATTTCACTCCTTCATGAATATATCATGATTTTTCTTAGTTTTATTTTATTGTCGATTCATATTTATGAACATATTCTTTTAAAATTTCATCTCAATTCCTTAACAAACAGACAGTAACAATAAATATGGATACCAGTTAAAAATAATAATAAAAACAAAGATGAATGAAAAATATTGTCCGTCGTTGAACTCTCAAGGCTTTGCTTTATTCACAACTAGCTACACCCGTGACTTCGTTCGCGTGGAATTTAACATTCATTTTCTGAAATAAAAGTAGCCTAAGTTACTCCATATTATATCAGCTACCTGCTAATAAAAGTCCCATCAAAATCGGTCCAGCCATTTCACAGATTAGCCGGAACAAACAGATAGACAGACAAAAATTATAAAAAATGTTATTTTGGTGTATGTACCGTATTTACATATATTCATATGCATGTAGTAAAAAACTGTTATTTCTATATTACAAACAGATAATTCAATTATATTTATACGTATAGACTAGTAAAAAAATAAATTATGTAATTAACTAGCTACGCACCCCGTCATCGCCCGAGTGTACATGTATTATACATATAAACCTTCCTATTGAATCACTCTATGTATAAAAAAACCGCTTCAAAATCCGTTGCGCAGTTTTAAAGATTTAAGCATACATAGGGACGGACAGACAGCGACAGCGACTTTGTTTTATACTATATAATAATGATTAGTCACATACCTACTGTTTATTAATACTATAAACAGGAAGGATTTGTCTTTTCGTTTGTAATGCTTACAAGCAAAATATACACGTAGAATTTTTTGTCTATCAGTCAGTATAGAAAGTTACTTTGTCGAATAACATATTTGTATTATACTTACAAAAAAAAATTAAATGTCTCTACAAGAATTGCAGTTTGACAAGTTACAGAGACACTCGCGATTTTTTTTTATTTTCGTTATCCGAGCGCATCTCGTTTTATTACATGTATAACTGAAACAAATAGAAAGAGAAAAGAAAAAAAATTATTGTCAACTAACGAGTAATAACATCATTACATAGTATAAAACAAAGTTGCTGTCGCTGTCTGTCCGTCTCTATGTATGCTTAAATCTTTAAAACTGCGCAACGGATTTTGAAACGGTTTTTTTTTATTTATTTATTTAGGATCAAAAACAGGTTCACAATTAGGAAAATTGTAATTATTTTACATTTTCTATGTACTATGTTAACATGCATGATCACAAATTATATTAAAGTATTAAGATATATGGGTCGCATACAAACTAATATATTTTCTACTTATAATTATGATGGTGTATATGTAGTGGGTTGAATGAGGAAAAGAGATATGTGATATGTGTGTTACAGGTGTTACTATAGATACGAAGAAAAATGCATTTGTATGTGCGATGTGTTTTTAAATAGATAGAGTGATTCAAGAGGAAGGTTTATATATATAATACATGTACACCCAGGCGCAGCCGGGCCGAGTAGCTAGTAATATATAAAATTCTCGTGTCACAGATGTCTTGTTTACATATACTCCCCCGAAACGGATTGACCGATTTTGATGAAATTGGTATTTACGACGACATTGTATAAAGACAGACGGTTTAATCGAAATAGGTGTTATTTTGCGGAAGTTCATTTCACTACTCGATGGATTTGTATTATTTTGTTTAATTCCGCCACAATTAATTGACGACCTCGGTGGTGTAGTGGTCAAGCACACCGCTTTACGATCGACGGTCGCGTATTCGAATCCTCGCACGGCACAAACATTTGTATTCGTGAGTATGATTGTTTGTATCTGTCTGGGTGTTTTGTATGTATAAAAAAAATATCTAAGTATTTGTATCAGTTATCTAGTACCCATAACACAAGCTTTAGCTAGCTTAACTTGGGTCTAGATGGCGCTGTGTGAATTGTCCCGAGATTATTATTATTATTTGCTATGTGTTGTTTCTTTGCATATGACATTGTTGTTATGTACTTGCATTTCTGTGTATTTATATATTTATATATGTATGTATATATTTTATATATAGTATATATAATGTGCATTATTTTCTAATATTTATTGGTATTATTATCCTATCCCCATTATTACCTTTATATATATATTCTTCCATTCTATTCATCCGTCACCTACCACTTTTGTTGTATTTTCTCTACCTAAAGGTTGTCTGGAAGAGATTGCTTCTAGCGATAACACCGCCCTTTGTACTTCCATATCTCTTTTCTGTATAATTCTTATGTATTAATTATATTGTTGCAATAAAGAGTTTATAATAATAAACCAGGTAGCCAAAATACTCCACCAAGAACTAGATCTGAAGTACGGGCTCGCGAATGAGAGGTTGCCGTACTATAAGTACGAGCTCCAGCCGGTCCTCTAGCGTCAAGCTCTACTGGGACCGATCCATCATCACGGACAGGACTGTTCTTGCGAACCTGATATCGTGGTGATGGATCGGGCACTCTCGAGAGTGTTTTTGATGGACATCACCATACCGCATGACATGAACCTCGTGAAAGCTGAAACTGAGAAAAAGAGAAAATATCTCGACCTGGCTCACGAGGTGACCGAAATGTGGGGGGTGATGTCCACCGAAATCATTCCAATCGTTATGTCGGTGAACGGTCTTATCCCAACCAGTCTGGAGCAACATCTCGGACGGTTGATTCCGGGGCGGCTCACACCCGGGAAAGATGCAGAAAGCGGTGCTCTTAGATTCTGCCCGCATTGTACGCCGGTTTCTCTCCCTGGGGCCCTGAACCCCGGCCGACTGTGCTTCTGCCGGGGGTATGTTGCCATCTCCTCTCCTTAAGAGGGGAGATGAGAATCTTTGGAAAAAAAAAAAATAATAATATAATAATTATTTTACAAAAATTCTCTCCTTAAGAGGGGAGATGACATCTTACCTTATTATTATTATTTTTTTTCTTTTTTTCTTTTTCTCTTCTTTTACGGATTTAAAAGAAGGTAATACTCACCTACACGGGCCTTAGCCAAGTGTGGGAGAGGTTGTGCTGGGTGAAGATATTGTTGAGGAGGTTAAGAATTTTCGGGTTATATTATTATTATTATTATTCTAGCGGAATTAAACAAAATATGACTATATCGGTCTCGTATAGGCTGGCAGTCACGGAACGGAGGCGTCTGTTTACGTACCGTGAATGCTCGGTTTTAGCGATTACGTCAATCGAGAGCGAAAGCGAGGTGTTGCGCAAATGCGTTACACTTTAAAGTACTATATAACATTGATAGTATTTTGCATACAGTTTGTATATCTTGAGTCACAACTAGTTAATTCCCGCGGCTTTGTCTGTAGCGGTTTCATCTGCAGTGTAAGTAAATACAACGTGCAACTTCGCTCGGTCACAATTGACACTAATTATTTCGGTCAATTTACATAATAGATTTTTAAATTATAGCCTATGTGTTATTCTGATGTATAAGCTATATTGCTGTAAAGTTTCATCAAAATCCGTTTAGTAGTTTTTGCGTGAAAGAGTGACAAATATCTATACATATATAATTTGAATTTGAATACTCAGGTCAATTTACACAATATATTTTTAAATTAGGTATAGCCTATGTGTTATTCTGAAGTATAAGCTATATTATTGAAAAGTTTCATCAAAATCGGTTCAGTAGTTTTTGCGTGAAAGAGTAACAAACATTCATACTCACAAACTTTCACGTTTATAATATTATTAAGACAGTAAGAATTTTTTATATATGTTTTTTTAATTGTGATCGATGATTAAGGTGATGATGATTAAGGATATGCAATACTGCATACATTATATGAGCTGGCGTTGCTCAAACTTCACGACAGGACGTTCAACCGGGTTAGGGTTGTCACAGTGTCGAAATTACAGGCTGCAAAGTCCGCAAAATGTTAAGGGTCCGAGCCAGAAGAGAATCCCAACAAAAAAAATTACATACTTAATAAAAACTTATGTAAATTACCTACTTAGTTGCATACACAAGTGTTGTATATAAAAAATGTATTAATCTTTCAATGCATTTGTTTTAAAAAAAAAGTGTATTATGTTAATGTATAGGCCGTAACAACTGTGCTTAGGAATTCCTATATTTTGGCCTAAAAAACAAGTTGAAATACTATAAAAACACATATAAGATTTTAAAAGGAATAAAATCAATGTCGTTTATTTGCGAGTTAAAGTCCCGTCAAAATTGATCCATTTGCTTTAGGGTTAGGAAGAATAAACAGAACGACAGACAATTTTATTAAATTATTTTTTAATGTATTTACCGTATATACTTTCATATGTATTTAGTGAAAAATTAATTTGAAATTATCAGCATATAAACAGACACTTAAATTTTATTTATTTAAATAGATGCATAGGTGTCTACTGAAAGGAGAGACCGTTAGCCTCCTCCTACCCTTAGGACGGCCTAGCCTTCTCTTGACAAGGATGGAACACACAACATGGTTAAGGCACAACTTGACCACATTTTTTTTTAACACAGCGCCCGCCACCTCTCCAGCTGGGTGACTATTGAAGATTTTGCACAAGTAAAAAAAAAGTGGCAGCCCTATCACACAAATAAAGGTTGCTTTTTCTCAGATACCGCCCCACCATCCCTTTGGCGGGGTGACTTTTGAAGATTTTCCACAAGTAAAAAAAAGTGACAACCCTATCACACAAAAAAAGGTTGCTTTTTTCTCTGATACCGCCCCGCTATCCCTTTGGCGGGGTGACTATTGAAGATTTTTCACAAGTAAAAAAAAGTGACAACCCTATCACACAAAAAAAGGTTGCTTTTTTCTCTGATACCGCCCCGCCATCCCTTTGGCGGGGTGACTATTGAAGATTTTTCACAAGTAAAAAAAAGTGACAACCCTATCACACAAAAAAAGGTTGCTTTTTTCTCTGATACCGCCCCGCCATCCCTTTGGCGGGGTGACTTTTGAAGATTTTCCACAAGTAAAAAAAAGTGGCAATCCTATCACACAAAAAAATTTGCACAAGTAAAAAAAAAAGTGGCAACCCTATCCGATTTCCACACGTAAAAAAAGGTGGCAACCCTATCCGACAATGGATGGTGAAGGTCGTACGGTCCCTTATTGTTGCAAGACAATTCCCAGCCCATTATAAAGACTTGGGGTTCCTTACTTTAGAATGGTCGCAGGTTCGATTCTCAATAATTGTAATTAATGTCAAAATGTAATTATTATATAAAAAAAAATCTATTAAAAAGAGCAACACACAAGTTTCTTGCTCATTCTTCTTGTGATGAATCTGCATTCCGAATGAGTGGTAGAATCAAAATATGACTATTCAAAAGTGCTTATAATGAGTTTAATTGAATAAAAATTATTTCTATTTCTATTTCTTATACAACACAACGTGCAGTCAATAAACAGATCATGTTTAAAGATAATAAAATAAATAAGTTAACTTAAAAAACTTATAACCAGTCATTACATAGTATAAAACAAAGTCGCTGTCGCTGTCTGTCCGTCCCTATGTATGCTTAAATCTTTCAAACTACGCAACGGATTCTGAAGCGGTTGTTTTAACAGATAGAGTGATTCAAGAGGAATGTTTATATGTATATATAATACAGGTACTCACGTCAAAAAATTTTTTTTCATAGTTTCGACAGTTTTTTATTTTTTTTATGTGGCATTGAAAAGTACATACACCCTTACATTTTCACCCTTCTACCACCAACCCCTATTTTTCAATAGCGATATTAAGTAATGGCAAAACAACGTTTGCCGACACAGCTAGTAATATTAAAAAGATATTAAGCGGAACATAAAAAAATGTTATGACTATTCAAAAGTGCTTAAATTAAGTTTATTTGAATAAATGATTTTCTATTCTATTCTATGCTATTGTTAGCAGTTATATGAAAAATAAACCAGTATCATTTCGTAAGGAACCTCAAAAGTATTATAGTTGTAAGGTACAATCCAAGTGCCTTTTATGTACATAGTACTATGTAATATATTATCTGTGTAGCTGTGGTAGTACTGTTTGACTGTCACTTCCCACCGGGTTCATTGCTCGCTATTGCTTCCGTATCGAGACATTCCAACATCAGTATATATATCACACTAGTTGTACCCGCGACTTAGTCCGCGTTTAATTTAACTTTCTTTTTCTAAAATGAAAGTAGCCTAAGTTACTCCTTATTACATCAGCTACCTGCCAAAAAAAGTCCCGTCAAAATCGGTCCAGCCATTTCAGAGATTAGCCGGAACAAACAGACCGACAGACAGACAGACAAAAATTATAAAAATTGATATTTTGGTATATGTACCGTATATATATATTCATATGCATGTAGTAAAAAACGGTTATTGCAATATTACAAACAGACACTCCGATTTTATTTATATGTATAGATGTATAGATGTTTTTTATAATAACTAATTATATTATTCAATTTATATTAATCAGTTTTTGATGACTATATCGGTGCTGATTTTTGTCCGTCTCTCTGTCGATCTCCTTCCTCTACAGTCTTTGAATAGAGATAGAACGAATAATTAATTATATGTACATTTCATTTGCTCTTTTTTTTCGTTTGTTGTTTATATTGTATTTTTTACATTGCACTGAATAAAATATTTTTCTTTCTTTCTTTCTTTCAATAAGAAGAAGAAGAAAAAGAAGTCTTACACCGTAATGTTATTAAACGTTCTATACGTTCCTTCTCAACGAAACACCGGAAATAAAACCACTAATACTGACCATAATCATAACAGTTAGACAATTAATAAAACCACGTTACCTCGTAATATCGCAGTTTAATTAAACTTTACACTCTGTTTAATAGTAGGGCTGTGAAGAAAGAATCGATCTATGTTACTTTTAACTGGCAGCTTGGAATTTAACGTTATTATTCTAAAATAATAGAATTTTCTAAAATAAACGCTCAAGTTACTCCTTATTACATCAGCTATCTGCCAAAGAAAGTCCCGTCAAAATCGGTTCAGCCATTTCAGAGATTAACCAGAACAAACAGACAGACAAAAATTGTAAAATATGTTATTTTGGTGTATGTACCGTATTTATATTCATATGCATGTTGTGAAAAACGGTTATTGCAATATTACACATGTCACGATGGGCTAACTGACCTGACCTCATGCTCATCTTATCATCATCCACTGGTGCCCCGCCAGCGTGAACCGTTAGCGCAGGCGGGTGCACCATTCCATTATCACCCATACAAAAAAAATACTACACACGGTGCTGCTCGCCAGTTCTCTTACTTAAACTCGGCTTTGACACGCTCCCGCGTATCTAGATTACTAATAAACTAAAAGATCGTCGAAAAATTGAAATCGATTAATATAACAGGTTATAATAGGTTGGGCAACCTTTTGCCGGTCAGCACCAAAATTACGCTTGCGCATACCCTACTCCTTCCTATCCTTGATTACGCTGATATCTGCTATCTGGACCTCACCGAAGACCTATTAAACAAACTTGAGCGTCTTCAAAATTTCTGCATCAGGTTTATATTTGGACTGATGTTACATCCCTAGCTGATACCCTGATTACGATGGATGTAAATAGTTTTCATCGAATGCAGTAATAATGTAATGTTCACATAATCCTAAGCTAACCAATACGGTAAGAATTGAGTGACGGTTGCGCAACCGGAAAATGCGCGTTTTGATTAACAATGTTTGTTATGGTTACAATGCTTATATCAGAGTAGGGATGTGCTCTAAACATCGATATTTAGTCACCGATAATGTGAGAAAATGGTCATTCGAAACGCAATCATCATTTGCTTCTTCCTAATCCCATTTATTTGTAATCGACGTAATATGTTTTTCCCTTCCATTCGTCCCTTAAATAGAAATAGAATAGAATAGAAAATCATTTATTCAAATAAACTTACATTGAAGCACTTTTGTATAGTCATTACATTTTTTTAATCTACCGCTCATTCGGAAAGCTGTGTCATCACAAGAAGAACGAGCAAGAAACTTGTGTATTAGAAATAGAAATAGAAATAATCTTTATTCAAATAAACTTAATATAAGCACTTTTGATGCAGATTCATCACAAGAAGAATAAGCAAAATACTTGTGTTGCTCTTTTAAATAAATATTGATTTACTTATATTTAATTAACAACAAGGATTAGGCATGCGACATTCTACATACAAACCGCTACGCACTTAATCTTTGTTCAATCAGATAACATTGTTAGCGCTATGAATTTTAAGTTAGATATTTTCTACAAAAACGTTATTATCATTTATACATTTTCCAACATCTATATTTCTCATTCGATTGTATTTCTAGAATATTCTCTTGTCTATGATTTCGATAGTAGTCTGTGATTTCGACATGGATGTCAACATGTTTTTATAATATCGATCGCAATAAGAGATATTGCTGTACATCGCACTTGCATCTATTTTACGCGTCTGTTTTTTACAACTCTAAAAAGCAAGAACACCCAAATGACAACCAATTTAACAATTAGGGTTGTGGAAAAATAATCGATTACTTCACAAATAGTCGAGTATTTTTTTCATAATTTATTTACTAGCTTTATTGACCACTAAAATTGGTACAAAATATATATAAATGGAGATATAGCATTCTCTCCCAGCCATCCTTTGGGATGTGTTAAAAGAATTATAATATATAATTACACAATTATTTAATAATCGATTATTTATTCGATTAGTTTTCTTATTCTAATCGATTTTTATTCTTCCATCGAATTACGATTATCTCTATTTATTCGATTAGATTTCTATACATTCACTATTCGATTCGAATTGATATATATTCTTCCATCGAAAGACGATTATCTCTTTGATACATTTTTTATTGTCGTTTTAACCAACACGGTTGCAGGTAGACATGATGTCATATAATATAGACACCACATATAGTTGTCAATTTCAAAATATATTACACAAATAGCAGTGAGTAATGATAGACTGGCTGGTTACTAACTAACTGTTACAAGGTTGACAAGAGGTTGTTGTCTCCTAAATAATGTGTTACGGAAACATTAACTCGTATTCCGATTGTATTCCACAGAGTTCCGTATGTTTAGATCTTAAAAGGTGATTCATTATCTATAAAAAGAAAGAAAGAAAATAATTTCTTGAAATTATTTTCTTTCTTTCTTTGGTTATGGTTGAATAATGGTTGCATTATCATTATTACATAATATAAAACAAAGTCGCTGTCGCTGTCTGTCCGTCCCTATATATGCTTGAATAATTAAAACTATGCAATGGATTTTGGAGCAGTTTTTTTAATAGTTTCAATGATTCAAGAGGAATGATACATGTATACCCATACTCACTTTTTCATTACTTTATCGATATATTAAGTCGATCGAATTATTTTCATTAAAACGATCGATTTTTTTCATTAAGGCGAAAGTCTATCGAATTATTCTCATTAAAACTATCGATTTTTTTATTAAGGCGAAAGTCTATCGAATTATTTTCATTAAAACTATCGATTTTTTTATTAAGGCGAAAGTCAATCGAGTTATTTTCATTAAAACTATCGATTTGTTTCATTAAGGCGAAAGTCAATCGAATTATTTTCATTCAAACTATCGATTTTTTTCATTAAGGCGAAAGTCGATCGAATTATTTTCATTAAAACTATCGATCTTTTTCATTAAGGCGAAAGTCAATCGAATTATTTTCATTAAAACTATCGATTTTTTTTTATTAAGGCGAAAGTCAATCGAATTATTTTCATTAAAACTATCGATTATTTTCATTAAGGCGAAAGTCGATCGAATTATTTTCTTTAAAACGATCGATCGTTTTTCATTAAGGCGATCGAATTTCATTAAGACCATCGAAATAAATTCAAATTAGCACACCTTTTTTGGTGAATGATATTTAAAATTATTTATTACGTTTTCTATTACAGCGGACAACTTCCAACGGTGTCGGCAGAGAGATACAAAATTGAATGACTGTCTGAAGTCAGCAGTGCCGGATGCCATCAGGAAGATGAAGGACGGTATGTATTTTTTTTAACACATAATTGTTTTATTTATTTATTTATTAACACTTTATTGCACCAGATAGACAAACAATTATACAAAGAACAAGCAAATAATAAGTAATAAGGTACAAAAGGTCTTAGCGCTTAAGCAATCTCTTCCAGAGATTCTTCAAAAAATATAAATGCATTGTTCATGTTTTTGATGATTATTACTCTGTGGTCTGTCGGTGTGTGTCCAGTCATATAATAAACTAGTTTTTGCCCGCGACTTCGCTCGCGTTGATTGACAAAGTTTCATACAAACTTTCATCTCCTATTTCATCTCCTTGGGGTAGAATTACTCAAATTTTTTTCTTAGCGGATGCCTACGTCATAACATCTACCTGCATGCCAAATTTCAGCCCGATCTGTCCAGTGGTTTGGGCTGTGCGTTGATAGATCACTATGTCAGTCACCTTTGAGTTATATAGGTATATTTAGATTTGTAGTTTTGTCTGAAAATAAACTAATAAAATGATATAATATACATATTAAAGTCTGCCTGGAAGAAATCGCTATTTAGCGATAAGGCCGCTCATTGTTACCTCTATATTGTAATTGTTGTTTTTTTGTATATTTGGTGCGCATATATGTAATTGTTAATTTCTTAAATAAAGCATTTTTCATTCATTCATTCAAAGTCTCCGTTTAAATTAATAAAATACACGAAAATAATAATAACTTATCAGGACTATTAACACAGCGCCATCTAGTCCCAAGCTAAGCAGAGCTTGTGTTATGTGTACTAGACAACTTATATAAATACTTAGATACATTTTTTCAATACATACATAATATACATAGAAAACACCAAGAATGATACAAACAATCATACTCGTGGAAACAAAATGATTGCATTGAGAGATATAGAACCCGCATCAAGTAAGGCAGCGTCCTGAACCCCTAGACCACATAGGCATGATAGCTACAACCTATGATAGGTTGTTAATACTTTTAATGGGGCCATTCAAGTATTATGTAAGTACTATGGAGGGGGTCGGGGGGGGGGGGGGGGGGGGGGGGGGGACTTTGCTTTGCTTATTCTGGATGACATAGGGGTAGGGGTATCTAGATGATGATTACGTCATCGATAGTAATATACTTTTTTGCATGAATGGCAACCCTCACAATGCCTTTGCTAAAAAAATAATATATTAATTGAAAAATGGATACATAAGCAGGGAGGGGTAAGAGCTTTGCTTACTTTTGCTGACAAGGGGGATGGGGGTGTGAATAATTGTAATAAATCTGCTTACGTAATTAAACAGCCCGATTACTTAACATTAAAAAAAAATTACACTTATTTTTGTGTGCAAATAAATACAGAAATCAATAAAAACGTTGGTATCCTACCAGAATCGAACCCACGACTGTCTGAAGTAAGGAGGTGCTAACCATAAACCACGTAGGCTGATTGTATCTTAATTTGCAGGTATACCATCGTTGTCGGTGCCCCCCATGGAACCGCTGAAGGTCTCCGCCATCAACATAGATTCAGGCGCTGGACCGGTTGTTATCACGCAGAACTACAAAAATATCAAACTGTACGGACTGACAGACACCAAACTCACAACATACAAGTAAGTATCTATATATATAAAAAGTACCTACTTAAATCTTATCACTACATAATTTAAACAAAGTCGCGGTCGCTGTCTATCGGTCCATATGTATGCTTAAATCTTTAAAACTACGCAACGGATTTTGAAGCGGATTTTTTTAATAGATAGAGTGATTCAAGAGGAATGATACATATATACCCATACTCATTTTTTCATTACTTTATCGATATATTATGTCGATCGAATTATTTTCATTAAAACGATCGATTTTTTTCATTAAGGCGATCGAATTTATGTGTAATACACGTGCATCCGTTATAATATAAGACGATTTAGCAGCTTATGACATTCATAAGCAGCTATAATAATGCTATTTTATTTATTTTTTAATAGATAGAGTGATTCAAGAGGAAAGTTTATATGTATAATACATGTACGAAGCCGGGGAGGGTAACTAGTTAATATTATAAACGCGAAAGTTTGTGAGTTTGTTTGTTACTCTTTCACGCAAAAACTACTGAACGGATTTTCATGAAACTTTACAGTAATATAGCTTGTTAGGGAATTTACTCTCTGCTACCAAAATGTTAGGGAAAGTACTATATATATATATATATATATATAGGGAAAAATATGTGTGGAAACGTCTGTCACGTACCTGTATGGTTCTGCGGATTTCTTGGGCTTCAGGATCTCGAAGATATCTTCGCTAGCTTTCTAGTTTCACAGTAGGTTTAACACAGTTCTAATTTATTTCAATTCACAACAAATGCGCGCGCGTCATGGCCGCCGTACAGTCAGTTCAGTACTGTAGGTAAGGGAGGGGAACAGAAACCGCGGGAACACAACCTAACGGACTCTAATATAATAATCTGTGCTTACGATGGTACAGGGTAGATTTTGAACATACCTTATACATCAGAATTCTATGTAGACTATAAATTTCACGCGACTGAAACCGCAGGTAGAGCTAGTTTTATAATAAATTTGCTGTTCCGGCAAACACGGTTTTGCCATATAAATTTAAATACTAATTGGTATTAAAAATAGGGGTTGATAATAGAAGTAGATGTATTTTTAATGCCACATTATAAAAAAAGAAAAAATATCGTCCATAAAGTAAAAAAAATGTTAGGCACAACCCTTACCACTTAGGGGTATGAAAAATTGATAGTAGCCGATTCTCAGACCTACTGAATATCCACATAAAATTTCATAAAAATCGGTCAAGCCGTATCGGAGTTGTATGGTAACTAACAACGTGACACGAGAATTTTATATTTATATTATACAAACAGACACTACAATTTTATTTAAATGTATAGATGTATACCTAGATTAAAAAAAATATTCGATTCTGCACTCGTTCTTCTCTGTCAAATTTATATTTATTCATAATATCTTAGGACAATTCATACAGCGCCATCCAGTATTAAGTTAAACTAGCTAGACAACTTATATATATTTATATATATATATTTATATAAGTTGTTGTGTACATGGTATATAAACACTTTTTTCGTAAATACATACATAATATACATAGAAAACACCCAGACCGATACAAACAATCATACTCATGAATACAAATGTTTGGGCCGTGCGAGGAATCGGACTCGCGACCATCGGAAGTAAGATGATATACCTATATCGCAGGACTACCAAGACCGTCAAAGATTGATAATATAATGCTATTTTTATGTAAGTCTCGGTGGTGTAGCGATTTAGCACATCGCCTTACATCCAACAGTCGCGGGTTCGATTCCTATTATTGTTATTAATCTATTACAGAGCTGATCTCAAACACCACCGTCTCCGCACCGACTCCCTCACACCCAAGATGGAGTTCATAGCAGATTACGTGATGAAGGGCAGGATCCTGGTGCTTCCTATCCAGGGAAAAGGCGTCGCGAACATTACCATGTGTAAGTATTACAGGTATATGTACTTATATACCTGCCTACTGGTGCCTACATATATATATATAAACGTCACGTCATATTTTTTATCACTCCCTACCGTCAGTTCGAATAGTTTAGTACGTTAGAAATTATTTGTAATTCAGATTTTTATCACTTGTTTCATAAACTAGTACTTACAAAGTTCCATAATATGGCCCTTTAGTGGTGTTTAATGTTTAGGTAACTCGATAATAGATGGCGCTAGCAGTATTAAGGCTATTTAAATATAAGAATAGCACCATCCAGTGGTGTTTAATGTTTAGGTAACTTAATAATAGATGG
Source organism: Achroia grisella (assembly GCF_030625045.1). Lineage (NCBI taxonomy): Eukaryota > Metazoa > Arthropoda > Insecta > Lepidoptera > Pyralidae > Achroia > Achroia grisella. The sequence continues at coordinate 527,692 of NW_026712958.1, forward strand.
CGCTAGCAGTATTAAGGCTATTTAAATATAAGAATAGCACCATCTAGTGGTGTTTAATGTTTAGGTAACTCGATACTAGATGGCGCTAGCAGTATTAAGGCTGTTTAAATATAAGAATAGTACCATCTAATCGTGTTTAAAATTATTAGCGACCGACCACAGACAATAAGAATTGTTGAATTACCTAAGTTAAACAATAAAATATTTTTTTAATTTTCGAAACAAAATTTAATTTTCGTCTGTTTGTTTGTGGCGTCGTTGTGTGGCAACACCTAAAATACACCTGAAAGTAACAAGCATTTTGTTATCGTTTTGTTGCTTAAGATTGCTATTTATAATTTTTTATACCAATTTTAATATATTTTACATTAAATCACAGATAACATAATATTACATTGTAGAATAAATACGAACATTTAAAAATATATAAACGGATTATAAAACAAATATATAACAGAAAATTTTAATTCTATATTTACTTATATCGCACTATTCCTGGAAAAAGGAAGTAAGTGATTTTCACCAACTTTTCAGGAGCTTAAAAAAACTGTCCTATATTTTTTGTATGAGTTCTAGAAATAAGTTTCAAAGAGAAAATCGTAGGTCACAGTTGCCTTCAACTACATGTGTCATTTAATTTAGGAACAGCTTCATGTACTTCCAGATAATCTAAAAAAACACGGTTACTTCTGTATTCCACGAAACACAAAGAACATTTGCAGGGGTAACTACAATTATTGCTTTATTGTTATGTATTTTGAAATATATGAACAAATTTAACTCTACTTACGCCTTTATACTCTCCTATATTTCATTATAATCTAGAGTTGCAAGTATAATTACGTTGTTATTTAACGGAAAATCATTTTTTGTACATCGAGTTACGTATTTCTAGGGAGCCATTTATTTTAGTTTAGTTAGTGTATTTATAAAAATAGCTTTTATAATGCGGAAAATAACTGAATATTTAATTTGTATCATGTAATACCTACTTCTTATAGTAAATAGTCCATTATGTGCGTGCATGTAAGTCAAAAGTATAAATATAGGGACAAATAAATTTAGAGAATATGAAAACAAGCAGGGTTATTATTAATTTTTTATTATTTTTAAAGAAATGTTTATTGCCTCCATAATCCACTTAATCAAAAAATGTTCAAAATAGTGATATTTTTATTATTTTTATTAACCTTTATTATCCTCAACTTCGGAATCGAACTCTGTGGTAGCAGATTTAGTACTTAAGTTCTTATAAAACGTCTGATAGTGTGGTGGTATGTTTTTATCTTTATATAGATTCATCAAGTCTTTGTATATATTTTAGGTATCGGTAGCGGTGCATCATACTAATGCCTGATTTCAGAAGGCTCGCTGTGTGCAGCTCTTTTTTTCTCATAACTCTTCTTCTTCTATTTGTCTATTATTTGGTGTCTCATCAGCGAATGCGTATTTTATTTGGAATTTCCCCGGACATTGAGGATGGAGCATTGCCGAAATCTCTTTAATTTTACTCCAACTCGTGTAGTAAATATATTAGATCCTAACATATGAAATTTGTACCTAATTACTCCCTTACAAAACGAAAATTTCAGTTGATTTTTCAAAATATAATATATAATTAATTATTTAATCACAATATGGTCCATTGCTATTCATGCACTTTTGCCATTTGATAAGTAGTTTTATTGATCCCTTTACTAAAAAACCATTAGGACGGGAATCGATAAATCGAACTTGAATTTTTTCCCTTGCAAGAAATTATCCAAATTTTGAAAGAAAGCAGCAAGATCCGGGAAGTACGGTGGATATATTGGACATTTGAAGCTCTTCTAATTTCGTAACGTTATCCTGAAGCAGTAGTGGCCTATGGTGTTTGACCAGTCTCGCTTGTTTAGCAGCTAGCTTTTCCATCATGGTTTGCAATTGCTGACAATACACATCTGCCGTAATATTCTGGCCAGATTTAAGAAAGCTGAAGTGAACAACACAGGCACTAGTCCACTAAATGCTCACAGGTAACTTTTATTGAGTTTGAATTTTCGCTTGGGGCAGGATTTGGTTAGTTTGCTAGGATTCAGCCATTGCGATGAGTGTTACCGATTATCGTACAAGATCCACTTTTCATAACAGGTAATGTTCTGATTTAAAATCCCTTCATTATTATGCCGGTTGGCTAATGTAACGCAGCAGTCTACGCACGTTTGTCGATTTGCTTCATTCAATTCATGATCCTTTCAAGCTTTTTTCACCTTCCCAATTTGCTTGAAGTGGATTAAACCAGTTTTGTTACTAACACTGCAGCCTGCAGTTAACTCGGACGTGGTTAGCGATGGATCCTCTTCCACATTAGCCTTTAATTCTTCATTATCAACCTTGGACTCTGGCTGCTCACGGGGCTTGTTTTGCAGATCGAAATTTCCAGAACGAAAATATTGGAACCACTGTGTTTTCTTTTGCGACACCATCGCCATACACATCATTAATTCTTCAAGTCATTTCTGCACACTAGTGCCACGACGGAATTCGTACTCTTAAAAAACGCGATATTTTATGTTTTCCGTTTTGTAAACTCAGTGACGTAAAGAAAAAACCAAAGATGGAAAAAACATATGGATTACGGTTTTCGAAAAACAAATGCATGAGTAAATAACTGTACAAATTTGAAATTTGAATTCCTGGCGAAAGAGGAGATATTTGAGATCAAAGTGGCCAGTACGACAAAACACCAATTTCATATGTAAGGACCTAATATTATAGTACCATCTCTGAGAGGCTGGAGTAACATTTTCATAATCTGGGTTTTTCTTAATGCACTATACTTATAGTCGATGGCGTTTATACTTATAAACGATGCATTTTCGATGCAAATCGGTGTGCTTAACCGCTAGACCACCAAAGCCAAATTGGGACAGGCCTATATCCAACTGTGGGTAGACACAAGTTGAAATTATGATGATTAGTACTTTGATAGTTTTCAGAAATCTTAATCTTAATATAATATTCTAAACGCGAAAGTTTGTAAGTATGGATCTTTGTTGCTCTTTCGCGCAAAAACTACTGAATGGATTTTTACGAAACTTTACACTAATATAGCTTATGCATCTGAATAACACAGGATATATTTTTTATTGAAATTTAACGCGGGCACAGCTAGTAATTTATAACAAAGTAACGTTTGCGGGACCAGCTAGTATTGTATGTGTACCTATTATGAGCAGTGGGAATTAATATTGAATATTATTGCTAGCAATATAAGGTACATGTAGTTCCACGCGGTCCATCCTTGACAGCACCGTTAGTTAATTCCTGTTACACCTACAATAAGATTCACTGGCAATTGTATATTCGTTTATACATATTTAAAATAGAAGTATTCTTTTTATCTATTGTTTTTATATACACTTCTATCAATTCGCTCTGCTATGGTAAATGTCTAAAAGCAGATCGATTTTTCTATCATTTATTATTACTATTCCTGGCAAATTCATCTGATCTCCTGCTCCTCCTATCATCCATCATTGGTGCCCGTCAGCTTATACAATTAGCTAAAAATAGTTTATTTTTTTACTTAATTTTAATTACATGAACATATTCTTAATTTTTTTTTCTTGTAAATACATGCTGTATTCAAAATTACCCAACATCAGGTATGAAATGTTACGTGTAATAAAGAAGTAACTACAACCACACTTTACGCATTGTGAAGTTTTGCTGGGGGAAAATTATGTAACAATAATTACATATAAACTATCAGCTAAAAGTTTCGTAGAAGAAGTAAGTAATTAGAATTACACAATAGTCCTAGATTGTAAGATATAGGAACAAGTATTTAAGTATATTTGCGTTAAACATTTTTTTGTAAATCTTCTTTTAAAATTTACGTAAATACAATTATGACTTTATGAGCGGGATAATTGTAAAGCGAATAAATGCAAATACGCATACCTCTATCTTATGCTGGAATTTTATGTTTTCTAAAGTCGCAAAATTTTAGTATTTTTGCATTTATTCCTTCATTTTTGTCGATAGCTTCATGAGATTTTGACAGAAGGTGTAAACCGTGAAGCTCGCTTTATTTATGTAATAAAACATTTTTGACGCAAGTGTAGTTGCGGCCTTTTTACACGGGGTGTGCGATATGTTACAGTGAATTTAGTAGTGAAACACGACCTGGTAGGTGAACCTGTGACCCGCAACGGTACAACCTACATGCACATGCGCGACTACCGGGTGAAATTTATCCCGCAGAGGGTTCTGCTGCACTTCTCCAACTTGTTCAACGGTGACAAGCGACTTGGGGATCAGATGAACTCGTAAGTGAATTATTATTTACTTATACTAGTGGTCACCCAGTGGTTAGGGTTGCCACCTTTTTTTGCAGTTAAAGTACATTGATTATTATAACCATAGATAACATAATATTACATATTATAACTAAGAACATAATGTACATAGTATCAAAATAAAGTACAATTTATTTTTCTTTAAAAACATATTTTTTATTAATTTTTGCAGTGTGTATCAATTTTATATCTCTACTAAATAATTGCACAGCATCTTTAAAGTTGAAGTTATTTAAATTAAAATAAACAATTAATAATATCGATTCAGTCAACACTAATCAAAAATTTAATTCAATGAAAGGATACATACGACTAAACTTTTCAAAATCCCAAAGAAATCAAATCATGCGAAATAAAGTATTTTTATGTATTTTATTATTCACATAAAGTATAGAGGAAAATTACCTGAAATAATAAAGCACGGGTGGCAACCCTACCAGTGGTCGAAAGTATTTATTTCTAACAGTGGTTATAAGTATTTGACTTGACCACGACTATGTGACCTCCTGGCGCCAAAGCTGGATCCGCCCTTGGTCACCTAGTGGTCAAAATTCGATCATAATTAATTTACCATTCAGTAAGACTATAAACAAATAACATTAAAGCAAACAATATTAATAAATTCTCAATTTGACCACAGACTTTAACAATAAAGAAAACAGTATAAGCATATGTGTAAGAGCAAATATGCAAAGGAATGTGTAATGTTTTTTTATTGATTGAATGTGTCTTATAATTTTCAATATTTGCATAATTAAAAAAAATATATTAACATTCTGGATTTATATTTATTTATGTATTTATATATTATGCAAACGCCATCTTGGATTTTTTTTAAAGATGGATATACTTAATTTAGTATCGTGGTTACTTTTCTAATAGGTTTGGTAACTAGAGAAACGTGTTTTTCAATCGAAAGATGAAGGTATAAAGAACGAGTTGTGGTGAAAATGCGAACTTTATGGATTTTTTTTTTCATGGTTCTAATCGAAAGAGCACCCTCGAAAATATATATAAAATACCTAATAGTATTGTCTGCCATATGCATTATTTATTAATTTTTGCACACTGCACAAGTACAGTGTGCAAGAAATTAAAAAAAATAAATAAATAAAATAAAAATTATTTTTATGATCACAAATTAATTTTGTAATATCCGTAGTTCTGTTGAATACATGTAACTGTTGCCATTTACCATCCAAAATATGTAATAAAACCAACTGTTTCTTATCATTCCAGCTTCCTGAATGAAAACTCAGAGCTGGTCTTCAATGAACTGAAAGAATCCTATGAAAAAAGCCTGAGCTCCGTGTTCCAGGACGTCACCAACAAAATATTCGACAAGGTCCCAATGAACAAGATATTCCTGGAAGACTAACTCTAATACCATTTGAATATGTGTCAAAATAAGTTAGCAATGTAACAAATTACTTATAAGTTATAGGTATTTATTAAATTTGCTTTAATTAGTAATAAATGTTTTTTACAATTAATGTGTTTTTATTTATTTATATTTACCTTGTCTATCTTTTTTATCCAAATTTGTTTACCACGCATGATTTCAGATCACAGAGAAAAAATAAGAAAATAAAATATCTACTGGTAAAGAGCAATTTAAAGCTCCACCACCACAAACCACCACAGACAATAGTCTGTGGTGGTTGTTAACTTTATTTACGTTATATGGTCTTTATACCACTGACGCCATCTATTATCGAGTTGCATAAACATTAAATACCACTAGATGGCGCTATTCCCATAAAATAAATGTAAAAAATAAAATGTCTCACAATCAGTAGAGTTCGTAGCCAGATCTCAACTGAAGTAGGTAGCCAAACTGTTAGCAGGGATAGTGATAAAATTATAACCTGCATAAGAGGCCGAAAGGTCCTATGTTAATCATTTTGATTTTGAGTTTTTGTAGTATTGTCTTGTTTCATTTACACAGCGCTGTCTAGTCCCAAGCTAAGAAAAGCTTGTGTCAAGTCTACTAATAAACTAAAATGCTGCCTCTCAAGGCAATGCCTACCTCTTATCACTACGACCGATTTAATCTTATTGTGTATTTATATTTGATCCTAATAAATTTGTGCTAATTGGTAGTTTGTCTTCACGCGTTTCGAATTGTATAATGTGAACTTACAAGGATTGTTTAAAAGAGCAACACACAAGTTTTTTCGTTCTTCTTGTGATGAGAGCTTTCCGAATGAGCGGTAGATAAAAAAAATTGTTATGACTATTCAAAAGTGCTTAAATTAAGTTTATTTGAATAAAAGATTTCTATTCTATTCTACACCATTCTAATGTTAATCGACAACCCGGGGGTAGTTCTAAGAGTAGACCGGATCGTTTAAAAATAATAATTAAAGTGGTGTGAATTGTGGCTATGTTTAATAAAAATTTTCAAAAATGTACAAAGACGTTTTAATAAAAAATCTACATTGTTATTTAGGAAAAAATATTGTTACATTCAAAACTCTCTATACATCGCGATAATTACTTTATTAGCGCATGATGAATTTTCTGCAATGGTAAATACATTCAAATTAAGTAATTTTTACTGCGACATCTATTGGTGCATAGCAGAAACATTCTTCCAATTGCTTGCAGCGCCATCTTTTGGTCAGACGTAAATAACTCTATTAGCAGGCGCGTCACCAGTATTGTAATGCCGTTTCGGTTGGCTTACAACTGGTTTATAAGGCCCTCTTTCATTTAATTCTACATCTGGAATTTCTTCATTATGGAGACGCCGAGCATTATTCATACAAGCAGTTTTACAGAAAGCTTCGTTTATTATGACCACTGCAATAGTAAATATTAATATCTCAGTTAATCGCTAGATGGCGCTTTTAACAAAATGCACTTTTTACTGTAATGACTTGAAGTAAAATAATACTAACGTATTCCAACTAGAATCAAATATATAGTCAATCCCAGTAATATGACGTCCAACTCCATTTTTCAAGTCTGAAAAAGATTTTTAACAAATTACAATTACCAATATTGATGTAGGACATTTATCTGCTTTTGAACGTGTAGTTTTTGTATTAATATTTTTTCTCTACCTGGACGGTAGTCCATTAGTATATAGATTCATTGAGTAGAACTGGCAAGAAACTAAACTGAATTTTATTTTCTTTTTTAAGTCCGTTTGTTTACATTTTATGATTATTCATATAGGAGTCTATGTCTAATATTAAATGAAAATCCCGTGCATGAACAACTCTTGCCAGGCACATTGCACATTTGTTATTAAATAATAGGCAGACATTTTTTCTTTTTATATAGCGACTCTAGCAGTGGCGCCTCAAGATATCCTCTGATATTTTGCGAGTACCACAATCCCACACTGTTCCCATTGCTGGCGAATGACTTCGGTGATTATTAAAACTCTTCTACTATTTTCAATAACAAAATTTACAGCAAATCAACTTTAAAGTTCTTGTACTGAGTTGTTACATTTAGAAGTTTTTACAAAAAGGGAACAATTTGCTTTTGTAATAGCATATGCTGGTGCTCACTATATTCTCCCGAATTTGAATTTAAAAATGAATCTGTATTGTAAACATGTATAACATTTGTTTGAAAAGAATACGAGCCGAGTGTCTTGTCAGTTCTTCTCATCTCGAAATCATTCCGAACTGACGGTAGATGTGACACATCATAAGAGTCTGTAATAGACCTACATTAATAAAGATATTTTGAATTTGAATTTGATTTTGATACCTTCAGTTCCTAACACCTCCTGGTAGCTCTCATCAGCCCCCTGATGGAGAGGTACGCGGCAAACAGTATCAGAAGGAAGAATGCGGTCTCCCAGAAGTGCGCTACCAGAATCCGCGCACTCATTCTATATACAAAGTTACTACATTTGATTTAACATCATGACGGATTCCTACATGGTCTGTACTTTTCTGACCAAAACAGGAATAAGTTTGACATTGTCATGTTATTTATTTTTCTAATGTTTTATATATTCTTCATATTAAAAACTCTTTATTTCTGTTCATATAACTAATTTTCGTCTTGAGAATTTGTGTTTCTAGCGCTCTAACAGCTTCATTTTCCGACGGTCACGTGATCAATTCACATAGCTGCCTCATGCTAAAGAATACGAGGTAGTCAGTTCGATCTAGCTGATACTGGCTGATAATTTATCTAGCTGATAATTTATATTTGAAACACGTATTGGTGTTTCGATCACCAGAGTGTCAGTCAAAAATATAAATTAACACACTAATATTTACAGTATCAGCTAGATCGAACTGACTACCTCGTATTCTACACAAGATACTATATACTTTCTCTTTACCCACATTCAATAAAAGCCACAAGAATTAATATGACATTTTCTTCTATGAAAATGTATACGAGGAATAATCTTCCTATCATTTTACAAATTCATCATAGGTAAGGATTACTAATATGAAAAATAAGAAAAAGCAGTACTCGATGGATCTATATTATTTTGTTTAATTCCGCTACAATTAGCACGTGTGAGACCACAAATATTCAGTGTGGAATCTTGACTACCGTTACGACCTCCTCTAATGATGATCTGTGTTTTCACATATGCTAATAATAACGGACGGACGAAGGTTTACGACCAATTTGTGTTGCCAGTGATGACTTACGGAACAGAGACGTGGTCGCTAACTATGGGCCCCATCAACGAGCTCAGAGTCACTCAGAGGGCAATGGAGAGGGCTATGCTCGGAGTTACTCTGCGTGATCGAATCAGAAATGAGGAGATTCGCAGAAGAACCAGAGTGACCGACATAGCCCGAAGAATTGCGACTCTGAAGTGGCAATGGGCAGGGCACGTAGCTCGTAGGACAGAGGGCCGTTGGGGCAGTAAAGTCGTCGAGTGGCGACCACGGACCGGAAGACGCAGCGTGGGAAGGCCTCCAGCAAGGTGGACCGACGATCTGGTCAAGATCGCTGGATGCATTGGATGCGAGCAGCGCAGGACCGATGGTCGTGGAGATCTTTGGGGGAGGCCTATGTCCAGCAGTGGACGTCTTTCGGGCTGCGATGATGATGATGATGATGATGAATAATAACGGAATTAAACAAAATAATACTTAATTCAATAATAATATATATAATCTTATTAATACTATAAATGTGAAAGTTAATGAGTATATATGGATGTTTATTACTCTTTCACGCAAAACCTACTTAACGGATTTTGATGAAACTTTACAGTAATATAGCTTATACATGAGAATAACATATAGGCTATAAATTTTACAGCATGTGATAAAGTGATAGATAATAAAGAAAAAGCGTATAATGTATGTCTTATTATTTATTCAGTGATTTATAACAATTTCTATGGCATAGACACTGGTAACGTTAAGAAAATGAACTATATTCTTAGCCTCTACTATTATTTCACAGGCCCGTCCTCAACAGACCTCCGGCAAAAAGGTTCTATAACTGTCCTATTGTGCAGCCAAAATTAGACTTAATTAAACAGCTATTTAAAGTATAAATTACAATACAGAATTTACCATTTAGAACTATCTTGACTGAAATGCACGACAGAAGTACTGACCTTATTGATAATAAAAATAATGTTTCACATGAGAATAATAACACCTGATTAAAATATCAACTAAACTTTTATTTCGAATTGACATGTATCTGATCTCTTCTAATTTCATAAGTTAGAAAGGGATAAAGATATATAGTTCAGTTGCTATTTCAATTAGGATTCTATGTTAGTTGTTATTCCTAGTGTGTTTACCTCGTTTATTTATAAAAACGTCAAATCTCAAATCAATTTTTGTATTTTTAATTTGTCATAAGCTGAAACATTGTAATAGTTAAAATTTTCTTAAAATTTTTATGTTATTAATACAAAAATGTATTCGACTGATGGACTTGTATCCATTGTCATGACTGAAGCATTAAAAAAACAAATAATTTTGAAAATTGGTTTGAGTTTTTATAAATAAGGAGATATTTTAAACAAATGCAAACAGTTTTGATTTTTATCTAGTTTAGTAAAATCACTAGTAATCTGTACGGAATCTAAGGTATTTTCTGCCCACATTTATTGGGAATATGGAAGTATTTTTTCTACTGGTAGGAAAGAAACTTCCATAATCCCATAGAAATAATATTTTCTTCCAATAAGTTCCACTAACATCAGATCCCAGCATCTATAAAGAGAATATTCAGAATATACAGTCTTTTATAATAAACATTGCTCGCATTTGTTTAAAATTGTTTAATTTTTAATAAAGTGTTTACATCATTGTTGAATTATAAAAACAACATTACGAGATATCTATTTAACAGTACGATTAACATTATTTTTGAAACAGCCGAGTAATAGAACCAGAAGGAGAGTTTTAATAATTTTGTTTTAGCTTTCCAAAACACTAGTAAGTGTTAAAAATATTTATGGTAACTTTTATAATTGCAAATAACATTATAGCTATATTAGGCAGAAATTGAAGCAAATGCTGTAATCATTACATAGTATAAAATAAAGTCGCTGTCGCTGTCTGTCCCTATGTATGCTTAAATCTTCAAAACTACGCAACGGATTTTAAAGCGGTTTTTTTTTATATATAGTAGATAGAGTGATTCAAGAGGAAGGTTTATATGTATAATACATGTACACCCGAGCGAAGTCGGGGCGAGTAGCTAGTTATGTAATATATTATTAGACATACATAATTTCATGTATTTTTTATTTCATCTAAATATCTAGATGATTAATTTAATGTTTAAATGTTTGATGTTATAACTTCAGTCATTAATTTAATATGATCATTAAATTTTTTTATTAAAATGAATGAAGTAACCTATATGTATATGTATGTATGTCATAATTTGGGACGGTCATATAACATTTTATATGTATCATAAATTGGATTTGTCCAAATTTTAAAACGTTAGTGAAAATATATTTTTTCTTACATTACTCGAAGTGGTATACTAAAATGAGGTATGAAAATGGATGTATTCTTGTTCCTTACGTTAATCATACGATACACATGTCTAATCGTCTACTCTGACTCTCGACCTCGCTATTTAAATGTTACAAAAATGTATAATTAGTTATTTAAAGTTTTAAAACTAGAGTAAGTTTTAATATTACAAGCTCCAGCCCCTTCACAACCTAAACCTTCTGAAAAATGAAAATAATAAGAATTGAGATTACTGGGTGTTGTAGAAAATTAAATTGCCAAAATCCCGGCTTATAAAACATGGAATGGTACATTTTATTAAATGCAAACGTCCAGACTAAAAAAAATTTTTTTTTTCTTGTTAAAAGTAAATTTTCGGGTAAATATAAGTAATAAACTTAAATTAGATAATTTCTATTCATATCTAACGAAATACAAGATGTAAACGTCGATATTGTAAATAATAGAAAATGTTTTAGTTTAGTTTCATAAAACTTACGAGTTACGTTTGTCAATTTGTGATACAAACTTAAATTAGAAATAAAACAAACTCTCATCACTTAGCACCATCTTTTAGCCAACTTTAGAGCGAATCTAGATTTACGACTATTTATACAGAAACAAATAGGAGATTTATAGATACTGATATTGTATCAGTTGTCAATAAACCTAAATATTTTCCTGTTTGTTTCGTGAATAAAAAGTCGCAATCATTGTTAGTATATTATAATCTAATCAATACAATAATTAGTACTAAAACAGATTAAGTAGACAGAAAAAGATCATCCGATAATTTATAATAAACTCTACCGGAATACGGTATGGAGTATCACGAATTATCAAATATTAAATTACAAAGTTGACTATAACTACATTCACAAAGTTATGAATAATATTATAAATAATTTCTAGTAGACTATATTAGCCTTTTAATAAGTCTGTTATAAACTTAAAAATTTGTAAATTCCAATCGAAAACCTTCATTATGTAAACTTTCTTTTCAATTATTGCCAACACTATCTTTGTTATCACATCAAATCTCAACTGAATCTTAGAGCTCGTCACATCACTAGCTTCTGTTTTGTCAGCTGTTTTTGGGTCACTTCTCACTTGTCCCGTCGCTTCCAAGGGAGTTCTGTCATTGGAACTGAGATGTGGAGGTAGACCTCCTGCAGCCAATCGAGACTGGCGCTGGAATCCTTGACGGGCCATTTCTTTGATCTTTTCTAGGTGAGGCCAATTGTCTTGTGCTTGTTGATCTCTCAAGCTTCCCATCAGACATCACCCATGCTGACGTGAAGTCAGCATAATCTGAATCTTTGGAACTAGTCCTAGATAAAGACTCTTCGCCTTGTGAGTAGGTTCGGATAATTTCCTTCATCTTTTTCAAAATTGTAGCGTCGTCTTTTGCTGTTTCCGTTGATTTTAAAATATGTTCTAATAGAGGACTTAATGATTTGCTATTGGGTGGGGATCTTAATGTTGCACTACTGGCCCTAAGAGGAGAATTCCTCTTAAAAGCTTCCGTTTGTGTAACTTTAGGTTTTGCTTTGGGAGATTTATTTGGATTATCAAAAGTGTCGGCTCCTATTGTTGGCCTAGACTTTGTTTTTGCTTGATTCGGAGCGGTCCTGCCGCTCCAGGTGTTTCTAGATGACGGTGGAAGTTTGGGAGCCAGTTTAGGCGATGTTTGAACTGGATTAGGTGTGTGTTTAGGACTTGGAGTGTTGGCGCGAGTCGGCGTTCTATTTCTAACTGGTGAATGGGGAATACGAGTGGCCTGGCGCCCTTTCACTGACCTCACTGCCACATCTGCGGCTTCTCTGGTTGGCTTCAAATTTTGACTTGGAGAGTTATTGCTCTCTGTTATTATTCGTTCTGGACTTGCTCTGTTCGACTTATCTTCTATTGAGCTAGTCTTTTTGCCTCCGTAGAATGTGTCGGAGTAATCAGTCTTTCGAAGGCCAGTCGCGCGGCTAACGTAAATATCGTCTCGTTCGTTCTTGTCTACAGGACAGCCGTCATCTTGGTCGAGACGCTCTGGAATAAAAAAAATAACTATATTAATCACACTTTAGTCGCCGCTGATCTGTCTATAAAAGGTAAACGCCGATAAACCAGCAAAAACTTGAATAGTCTTAAGACAAGTTCTCATTATAATAAAACTTTAATAAAATGAACGGTTAACATAATTCATTGCTACGACAATGTGCTTATAATCTTTCACTTCCATATTCCTCGTCTATAAAGCCAAGGTTTGTTATTAAATAAATCACAATAAAGTAACATTGCTCGAATGGGTTAGACAATATCCATTTAAGGATCGGATATAATAGCAAAATTATTTCAGTTATTCAATTATACTTGGTTAGCCTTTCCTGGTATGTCATATCGTAATAGGATTTTGCCATAAACGTCTGATATAGCAATATAGCCTATTAAATCTATTACCAAGAGACAGTTGAATAATAATAAAGCTATTTTTAGTTGAAAAACTATTAAAGATTCACTAAAAATAAATATGCGGAATGCTATTAACATAAATTTAATTGTTGATTGTTTATAAAAACAGAATCATAAATAAAGATTGTTCAATAGTGTATTTTTTATTGACAATCTTTATAAAGCAGAAAACAAATATATACCTTAATTAAAAATAATTACAGCAAAATCTTTATATTACCTAAATATTCGAAGTCAATTGAAATTATAGAAAAGTCTGATAACTTTACAAAACTTTCATTATTATACTTTGTTTCAAGCACATTTTTATTATTGTCATTAGACAGAGTCAGGTTTCCCGTCTTTTGTCCCATATTTTGATTATATTTACTAGGCTCGTTACCAGGGTCGTTCATTTGCAGCCTAAATCTGTTTTAGTTACTTAAAATAAACGTTACATATATAGAAAGGGACACAATATTTCCAGTTTCAATTACGATTATCCAACAAATTAAACTTCTGAGACCTAATTGAATCGTAAGAAAGTGAAAACACGCGCAAAGGTTTATTTCTTAAGAATTCCACTCCAAAATCAGATCGTAACAACAAATTGCTACAACCTTCTACAATTACAATAACAAAACGTGATGGAATTGATCCCAATGTATCGGTTGATGCAGGCCGCATTCTTTACGGACATAAATGGTCACCAGCTCACGTCGAACCACCCACACCTCATATGGCCATCATTATAGAATGTAGTGATCTGATTGACAGATTGAAGGGTGATTTAGCAAGGTTGCCTAATGCAATCGACTGGAGAGTAATTGACTGGGGTTCTTTTATTGTAAATGTACATTGCATGTACGTATATAGTGATGTTGATACACCCGATTCTTATTAATAATATATAAATAATTGCGGACAATGAATTAATTGACGAGTTATTACATTATAGGTGTGGTTGGTATGCTGTTGAGACATTTTAAATATATTGCAATGCATCCGACAAGGTCCTTGATACAGTAGATAAATTTGTTTGCGTAATTGAAACTGGGAAATTTCGAAGAGTTTTCAGATCTATATTGTTTAGCTATCTATTGCCACTACACATCCTATGTGCTTGTAGCCCACTCGTGCATAAACGAAGTATCTCTTTTGCAAAGCGTACACTCTATCCTAAGGAGCTACAGCCCATTGCTTCTTAGAATATCATTAAATTCTTGTCCCTAACGGGCATAGAAAGGAAAGTACACTCTATGCTGAGAAGATAAAAACCATCGCTCCTTAGATTCAATTATCTCTGACGGGACTAGGCAGTGATATCTAAGAAAAGGGCAAGCATAATAGATCTATGCAGATTGAAATGCTACAGGTCTTTTTAGCACTGGGTAAAGCCCAAACCCCTTAATAAAACACTAGCGTCTAAGTCTACAACGGTAGATTTAACATATCATAAGAGTCTGTAACAGAACTACATGAATAAAGATATTTTGAATTTGAATTTGAATTTGAAAGCTAGCTATTACAGTGTACAAGTATCATATTATTTACAGAAATCAATACAATTAGATGCTCCTTACAAAGCAATAAATGAAATTTAAAATTGTAATAAAACTCATTAAGACGAGTTAGTTGGCGCCACGTTTATAATACATGAATTTCAATCAGGCTTTGTTTATTGACTGTGTGATTATGGAATACAGAATCAATCTGAATATTCTAGTAACAAAACAAAGAGATAACTAAAGAAATACTACCTACAATAATAATAATAATATAACATAACATTACACGACAATATCAATAAAAAAGTATATCTCGTAGATCAAACACACATAGAATTAAAAAAACAATGGAAAGCACACACCATCCACATAGTACCCATAGTTTTGTCATCCACAGGAATTATACCAAAAAGTCTGAACCTAGACACGTTGCATATCCCCTCCTCTACAATAGACCTATTACAAAAAGCCGTCATACTAAACACATGCCGAATAGTAAGAAAATTTCTTTCTTCGTCACATAACTCATCCATGCTTGGCTAAGGCCCGCGTGTTTGAATATATTACCCCCGTAAAAAGGGAGATATAATTATAATAATAATAATAATATCTCAGGACAATTCGTAAACGCCATCTACTCCCAAACTAAGCAGAATTTGTGTTATGGGTACTAGACAACTCATATAAATACATAGATATACATAGAAAACAACCAGACCGATACAAACAATCATACTCATGAATACAAATGTTTGTACTGTGCGAGGAATTAAACTAGCGATCAACAGAAGTAAGGTGGTGACTTAAACCACTGGACCAGTGAGGTCGTCAATGATTTTAAAATTAAATTATTAACAGATTGAATAAAAAACTGTAATGTGTAGTTTGAGATAAGACTATTAACCTCTTGTTTAAGCAAACAATTATTATGATTGATTGATTCCTTACTACCCAGATGATAGGGTTCAAAGTCCTGTGCTATTTTATGCGAGTAATGTTATAGAATAATAAAAAAGTATGTCAGATGCTCTTAGTCAGATCGCCATATGTGATGTTTAGGGTGAGACAAGCCTAGGTTTGAACAGATAAGATACATCTAATGTACATAAAGAAACCAGTTCTAAATGTATAGTATAATATTTACATATCTAAATGTGTTCTAGACGAAATGTCTCGACCAAGTTTCGGAGACAATGACACTGTGATGTCAGACGTAGCAAAAACAAATGTTGATGATAAGATTATAAAATACAAAAACGTTATTTAAATTCAAATTAAAAAATCATTTATTCATGTAGGACATTTTAGCCGCTTATGAACGTCAAGTTTTATATTATAATTTTTTCCCCCTACCGTCCAGTTCGGAATAGATCGAATTGAGAAGAACTGGCAAGAAACTCAATTGAATTACTTTATTAAAATAAACTTTATATAAAAACAATTTCTTATAATAAACTCACTAACCCTAACTAACCCTAACACTAACTAACCTCAATCTCAGCAAAGAAGTAGAAATAAATCCTTATTCAAATAAACTTAATATAAGCACTTTTGAATAGTAAAGTCGTTTTTTATTCTACCGCTTATTCGGAATGCAAGAAAGTTTTAAAAAAATAAATGTTATTCATCTACTATAGAAGAAATAATCTTTATTCAAATAAACTTAATATAAGCACTTTTGAATAGTCTAGTTTTTTTTATTCTACCGCTTATTCGGAATGCAGATTCATCACAAGAAGAATAAGCAAGAAACTTATGTGTTGCTCTTATAAATAAATATTGATTTACTTATATTTAATTAACAACAAGGATTAGGCATGCGACAATCAACATAGAAACCGCTACGCACTTAATCTCTGTTCAATCAGATAACAGATATTGATGACTTTAGATGACTTTCTACAAAGTCTAGCTCGGTCAACAATAAACTTAGCAATATGAGCTCACTGTTGTATGCAATAGTGCTCCATATATAGAGAGCAAAGTAAACAATGAGCGAATATGGCGGAATGTCAAATAAATGCGTCTTTGGGTGAATCAAATGTGGGTATGTTTAAAATTGTTTGTTTGAATTATTACACAGTCCATATTTGAGGAGAAGGAAGATTGCATGCTTGGAGAATACCGTCATCACAGCTGCGAAGAATATGAATGGTTCTGAGTAGTTAATAGGTGAAACCGTGATATTTATTTATTAAAATTTAATGCACAAATATAATATTTAATGTACATATGGCGAATTAACACCTAAAGGCGATCTCTACCAGTCAACCATAAGGCAAACTGAGAAGTTAGTAAGCGGCGCATTATAGTACAAACACTTACGTGGTAACTTAACAATAATAAATATTATTACACATACATACTTACATACGATACATGAATATATGTATTTATGTATTGAATGAATATAAATTATAATATTAGTACCAGTGGACAATTCAGACAGCGCCATCTAGTTTCAAGTCAAGCAGAGCTTGTGTTATGAGTACTAGACAACTGATATAAATACCTAGATAATTTTGTTCTGAAAATACATACATGATCATAGAAAACACCCAGACCGATACAAACAATCATACTAATGAATACAAATGTTTGCACCGTGCGAGGAATCGAACCCGCGACCATCGGATGTAGAGCGGTGTGAAACCTCTAGACCACCGAAGGCCATATAGTATTTATAAATAAAATAGAAAACACCCAGACCGATACAAACAATCATACTAATGAATACAAATGTTTGCACCGTGCGAGGAATCGAACCCGCGACCATCGGATGTAGAGCGGTGTGAAACCTCTAGACCACCGGAGGCCGTGGAGGCCGTATAGTATTTATAAATAAAATAGCTAAGTATATATGTGTCAAATCCAGTACCACCACAAGATCTGCTTACCGTAGGCATATATATAGGCGTAGGCGTATATGGCACTGTGTTAATTGCTTTATTTATTTACTAGCTTTTGCTCGCGGCTTCGCTCGCGTTATTTATTCCCTTAGGGGTAGAATATATCAAAATACTTTCTCAGGGAATGCCTACGTCTACTACTAAATTTCAGCCAAATTTCCCGTTCAATGGTTTGGATTGTGCGTTGATAGATCACTATGTCAGTCACCTTTGACTTATATATACATATATGTATTTATTAACTTACAAATTCCTTTAAACGAACACACGGTGCAAGTAATTCACAATATCGCAAAAGTATTGTACACTGCGTAAAAGCGTAACAAACAAACGGACATATATCCATTGAGGCAGTAACAGGTAATTTAACTGGACGACAGTTGACAATTGCACCATTGCGAAATGTTCGCAAAAATGTGTTACAAGGCATGAGCTGTAGCGAGAGCGGAAACGGAAGTGTTCGAGATTTTTGATGTGTGTAGAACAAAGCGGTTTGAAGGTGTGAATACATATTAACAACTATTTGAAGTGTAAATCTTTCTTTCTTTCTTTCTTTTTTTTTTCTTTCTTTCTTTCTTTCTTTTTTTCTTTCTTTCTTTCTTGCTTTCTTTCTTGTCAGTCACCCGTGGTGGACACATATTAATCTGAGATATGACGGTCCAGGGGGTTCATGCCCCACCGCTTGAAGATATTCTATCTAAGGCCAGCCCGCTTTGGAGCACATACAGTATATGAGTTGCAACTAAACATTATATCACTCAACTCAAAAACTATTTAAAAATCTTTCACTCATCAATTTAGTTAATTATTATCAGTTTTATTTTTTCAAGAAATTAAATGTACATTCAAAATTCACAACCACAGCCAAACCGTGCCAGGTATCTACTGCGCAATATCTTATTATTATAAAAGTAAAAGTTTGTGACTATGGATGAATGTTTGTTACTCTTTCACGCAAAAACTACTGAACCGATTTTAATGAACTTTTACAGTAATATAGGTTATGCATCATACATAGGCTATATTTTATATTGAAATTTATATACTGAAATTTAACGCAGGTGAAACCGCAGGCAGCAGTTAGTAAGAGTATAAATGCTATATATGTATAAGAATTTAGAAGCGTTTATAATCTTATATATCTAAATATATATAACTCAAAGGTGACTGACATAGTGATCTATCAACGCACAGCGCAAACCACTAGACGGATCGGACTGAAATTTGGCATGCAGGTAGATGTTATGACGTAGGCATCCGCTAAGAAAGGATTTTGTTTAATTCTACCCCCAAAGGGATAAAATAGGGGATGAAATTTTATATGAAACTTTGTCAATTTTAAACCGATCGGGCTGAGATTTTGCATGCATAAAGCAACTATGACTTAGGCATCCCCTAAGAAAGGATTTTGATAAACTCTACCCCTAAAGGGATAAATTAACGAGAGCAAAACCGCGAGCAAAAGCTAATAAATAAACGCTACTCGCTCTTAACTTGTACCACAACGATCAGTGAATGCATATTTGCCTACCGGATTACAATGAATACATTGCAATAAGCTAGGGTTGCTGAAATGACTAATCAGCCAAAGTCATTATTTGATCAGACTGAACTAATACAACTTTTGAAATGTTAATTCCGAATGAATTATTTAGTTTTAGTATAAACTAGCTGTGCATGCGACTTCGTTCGCGTGGAATACTGACGTTGGATAGTCTTTTTAATTATTTATATATTTTATTTCACCCCCGTAGGGTAAATTTTTTATAAACTTTGTATCTCATATTTAATTAACAGCCTAAAAAATAAGTTACAATCTTTAAAAATGGAGATAATTCCATACTATCTTTCATGTTCCCTTTTAACCAAGGGGTATAAGGGGTTGTAAGTACAACCCTTTATCGCAAAATGTATGTCCTTTCTGGACTACCTTTATACCCAATTTCATTTAAATTGGTTCAGTAGTTTTTGCGTGAAAGAGTAACAAACATACAATTTGTTCAACCGAGAGCTATCAATTATTACGGGGAAAGAACTACGGGGTTTTTGGTTCCAAAAATTTATAACAATTTAGATGGGTTACAATGAAATTCTAATTTAAGTAGACCAGTACTGAAAACAAAATTAAAAAGAGCATTTTTAGATAAACTTTAAAATCAAAAATTGTAATTGTATGTGATTATCTGTAAAAACGTGTATTTATGTGGATAGAAGTTTATGGGAAGAATAATATTTAAAAAAAACTGAGCGATATCTTGCCAACAAACTGTTCTACATTTTGGCGAGTCAATGTATAAAAACAACTGTACAATTATCTTTATTAAATAAATTAAAAAAAAAAAAAACATATACCCTCACAAGCTTTAAGGTTCACAGTATTAATAGAAATTTAATAAATAATAATAATAACATCTCGAGACAATCACACAGCGCCATCTAGCCCCAAACTAAGTAAGACTTATGTTATAGGTACTAGACAACTGACAAATGCACAGATATATCTTTTTTACTGTAAATACATATATAATATACATAGAAAACACCCATATCGATACGGACAGTCATACTCCTGAATACAAATGTTTGTACCGTGCGAGGAATCGAACTCGCAACCATCAAATCTAAGGTGATGCTAAATCGCTAGACCACCATGGCCGTTTAATTAACAAAATAATCTTACTTACCATTATCTTCAGCATCTTCAATTGAATTCTGGCTGTGAATTGAATATCTATACATGGTCTTGATCGATGGAGATCCTTGTGTAGACCCGGCCACCACGCCTAGACTCCTATACCCTTCATCAGACACTTCAGACCCATTATCAGATGCGCTCTCAGCCTGTGGAGCTGGTGACACTGGTCTGGGACTCTTATTCCTAATTCCTAGAGGAGTAGGCACTAAATGTGTTGAGGTGACGACTTTAGTTCTTCTATCTGGTGATGAACTCTTCCTGTCTGGACTTGTTCTGAGTACTAACGGTTTCCTGCTTGGTGATGACACTAGCTCTGTATCTACGAACGGCAGACTTGCTGGTGGGTCGCTGTACATGTTTGATTGGTAAATTCGAGTGGTAGATTCATAGGGCTTCGCTGAATATGGCAGTGACATAGGTTCTGCGTAATTCTTCTCAGTTTTGGAGTAGGGTAATGAGGTAGGGCCAGGGTCTCTCTCATAGGTGACAGTGGCGCCGACGAGGTTCTGCTTGGGTTTGGTTAGACGAGCTGAAAGTGTTGAGCGGTGCTGGGCTTTGCAACGGCAGGGGTCGTGTTTGTCGAGGTAATGAGCTAGTGTATCCCAGCCTCCACCGACGCGGACCATCACGTGAGAGCGGAGAATCTGGAATAGAAATAAGTAGGTTTTATATCTATCTTATATATAAAATTCTCGTGTCACAGTTTTCGTTCCCATACTCCTCCGAAACGGCTTGACCGATTCTCATGAAATTTTGTGAGCGTATTGAGTAGGTCTGAGAATCGGTCCACATCTATTTTTCATCCCCCTAAATGTTAGGGTTAGTCCACCCCTAAATTTTTATTTTTATTTTAAGGCAAAACAACGTTTACCGGGCCAGCTAGTCTATATATATATATATATATATATATATATATATATAGATATATATATATATATAAAAATTCTGTTCGTTAGTCTCGCTAAAACAATAATAATATCTCAGGACAATTCACACAGCGCCATCTAGTCCCAAGCTAAATAGAGCTTATTTTATGGGTACTAGACAATTGACAAATGCATAGAAAACATTTTTTTTATCCAAACCAATACAAACAACCATACTCACGAATATAAATGTTTGTACGGTGCTAGGAATCGAATACGCGACCATCGGAGTGAAATTAGTTGTCCTAAACCGCTAGACCACCAATAAAAATATTGCACCGTGCAAGGCACGTATAAATCACCCATTTATAAACAAAACTAGCTACTCGCCCTGGCTTCGCACAGGTGTACATGTATTATATATATAAACCTTCCTCTCGAATCACTCTATCTATTAAAAAATCCGCTTTAAAATCCGTTGCGTAGTTTTAAACAGACAGACAGCGACAGCGTTTTATACTACACTAGTTACTCGCCCCTGCTTCGTCCGGGTGTAAATGTATTATATATATAAACCTTCCTCTTGAATCACTCTATCTATTAAAAAAAACGCTTCAAAATCCGTTGCGTAGTTTTAAAGATATAAGCATACATAGGGACGGACAGACAGCGACAGCGACTTTGTTTTGTACTATGTAATGATACTAGTTTGCCTGTTTCTAAAAATAGGCTAAGCTCACACCCTTTTTGGAGTCTCGCCTTAAGGCCATCGTAAAATCTAATTCCATTAAAGTCGACGCGATGTATGATTCATCGAACACTCGTTGCCTTATTTGGTCAAATCGATTCGCCTCATAATGTCAATAAGTTCTGACCTTATCAAGTGGCTAGGATAACTTGTGTTAAGATAACATCGATGTAACTTCAATGTTATTGATTAGTTACTTACTTATTGATTAAATAAGTAACCCTAGACATTTAACATAGCGCCATCTAGTCGCACGGTAAGCAGAGCTTGTGTTATGGGTACTAGATAACTGATAGAAATATGTAAATACATGTTTTTTTGTAAATGCATACATAATATACATGGGAAACAACCAGACCGATATAAACAGTCATACTCTTGAATACAAATGTTATAATACTGTGCGAGGATTCGAACCTGCTTGGCTCGTAACCAAATGCGCTATGTGAATTATTATTATACGGGACGGTACGGCCAATGAAAAAAAATATATGTCAGTCATGAAAAAAAGTGACAGATGTCCTAAATATGCATATAATTAAATTTAATATTCAAAAATTTTGCTTACAGTACAGAGTACCTACAACTAGAAACACACTAAGAAAAGTACAATTGCAAATATTACGGTAGAGATAGTGATAAAAAAATATAAAACGCACAAGAGGCCGAAAATTTATATGTGAACAAATAATATTAATTATTAAGTTTTATTTAACAAACTTGACAAGTGTTAATATAAATTTCCAATTAAATTTATTTAAACAAAATTTGACAATAATTAATATAAATTACCAATCTTATTTGATTTCATAAATTTAACAAGAATTAATATAAATTTCCAATTAAATCAATTATAAGAAATTTTGACAAGTATAATAAAAATTTCCAATCTAATTTATATAAATCGTGGTCTAATCAAACGAATCGAAGTTCCTTATTTAATCAAATCAAATTAAGGATTAGATTCTAACAAATCCAATATTATTTGCACACTTCAATAGTACTATACAGACGCGATAAATAATGTAAATATTCAATACCATTGGAGGTGAGCAGGAAACGAAAATGTAACCGATTTACATACATTTATGTGTTAATAAGAGAATTAGTAGACATTGGAACTTGAAGCCTGCGTAAAGACATTAGCAGTGGATTTATTGAGGTTGTATTTATTTATTTATAAACTCTTTATTGCACCAATAGAATGAATACATAATAATTATACAGAAAAGAGATATGGAAGTACAAAAGGGAGTGTTATCGCTAGCAGCGATCTCTTCCAGACGATCTTTAGGTTGAGAAAATACAACAAAAGTGGTAGGTGACGGATGAATAGAATGGAAGAATATATATATAAAGGTGATAATGGGGATAGGATAATAATACCAATAAATATTAGAAAATAATGCACATTATATATACTATATAATGTGTGTTACGTTATAATGTATTAATTAAACGAATATGATTAGACATTATAATAAATAAATAAATAATAAATTCGAATTAAAAATATCTTTATTCATGTAGGTCTATTACAGACTATATTGATATGTCAAATCTACCGTCAGTTCGGAACGATTTCGAGACTAGATGAACTAGTACGAACTCAGCTCGTATTGTTTTCAAATAAATGTTGTAGATATTTACAATAATACAGATTAATTTAAATTCAAATTTGGGAGAATAGAGTAACCACCAGCATATGCTATTGCAAAAGTCTAAACGGTATTCGTAACATGAACATACCAGTTAATAAATAACCCTGGACAATTTACACAACGCCGGACATTAAATCAAAAGGAAAGAGACAAACTGGAGGCTTTTGAAATGTGGTGTTGGAGGAGGATGGAAAGAATTAGCTGGAAGGATAAAGTAAGAACGAAGAAGTACTACACAGGGTAAAAGAAAAAAGGCAGATATTGAACACAATAGAAAATAGACGAGGAAAAATGTTAGGGCACTTGATACGGCACGATGATTTCATGAAAATTATTATTGAGGGGAAAATAGAAGGAAAGAGGGGGAGGGGAAGACCAAGGAATAGCTACATCAAACAAATTGAGGACAAAATGGGAGTCGTGTCGTATCAAGAATTAAAGAGCATGATGGAAGATCGCGGAAAGTGGCAAGAGCTCCACCGACAAGAGCGTAGCTCTTAAATTATGAATGAATGAATGAATCTAGTTCCATGTTAAGCAGAGCTCGTGTTATGGGTACTAAACGACTGATACAAATACATAGATATATTTTTTCGTAAATACATATATATTATATATAGAAAACACCCAGACCGATACAAACAATCCTATTAATAAATATAAATGTTTGTACCGTGCGAGGAATCGAACCCGCGACAATCAGATGGCGGTGTTCTAAACCGCTATATCACCACAACTCGGAGAGTCATTCTCTGAATTGTGACACATTAAATAAACGGATGCCTAAAATATGATAACATTTCTTTGTTAAACTTTATTTAGGTCATGAATAAAGTAAGATAGTCACGTATTGCGGACTTGTAGTTCACTATACCTACATGTACATCCCAAAGAACGTGAATTGAAATCTGTACACGAAAATAATTCACTTAAAATTTCTAACTGACTCTCTGTCGATGGAAACACCGATAACAATCAAAATATTTAATATTATCATCGATGAACTTATTAAAAAAAAGTAATTCAATTGAGTTTCTTGCCAGTTCTTCTCAATCCAATTGAGAGGGGAAAAAAATATATTTTTTATGATATATGTAGTTTTGCCTTAAAATAAAAAAAAAAATAAGGATGGACTACCCCTAACATTAAGGGGGATGAAAAATGGATGTTGGCCGATTCTCAGACCTACTCAATACGCTCACAAAATTTCATGAGAATCGGTCAAGCCGTTTCGGAGGAGTATGGGAACGAAAACTGTGACACGAGAATTTTATATATAAGAAAGATATATGAAATGCAAATAAATATATACATATAATAATATATATAGTATACCTGATACTATATAATGTCATACATTAATGCTAAATATAGATATATATATATAATACTAATACAATGCATACAGTTATAACTCATTTTGGTGACTCAAGAGAAAATTAAATAATTTCTTTTTAAAAATAAAATAAAATATATAGTTTATTATTAATATATACATATACATTGAACTTACCCTGACGAAGATTAGAATCTTCGAATCACCAATCCTATACTTTCCTTCCGACACCCTCACCATAGGGAACTGCGTGGGGCAGGAGCACCTCTCCACCAGATCCCTGACTCTCTCGTCCAAACTCCTCAAATCATTTGTCACCAACTGAGGCTGAGGACCGGAAGGCACCAGGCCTAACGCGGAATCATCAGGGCGCAGCTCCTCCCCAGCCAATTCCCTCTCAATCTGCTTCTCCATTTGAACTAGCAACGGTGCCGGCATTCCCAACACGGAGCCTTTTCTAGCAACTTCTAGAAGACATAGCACTACATGTTTCTCGTTCTTCCTCAAGCACAAGTCATCTGTTTCAAATAGGAGGCACTCCAGAATCCCTAAAGCATAGCGGCACCAGTCAATGAAGTTTGATAAGTTATCTCTGGCGAAGAATGTTCCAGACTTTGCAGCTGGAAGCATGTTGACTGGTGGCCGGGAGCGCAGGCCTTTCGCGAGGGTAACCGCTTCATCAGACTCCTGCGCAGCGGACTCCAACAGCAACTTTGCTGATTCTCGAACGGCATTTGCATGCTGTAACAATGAAAAAAAAATCATTAATATTTGATCCTGCCAAGTTCTTTCAATGGAGGAATTAATTTATTGCATTGCTATTAAAAAATCGGGGTTAATGGTAGAAGGATGGAAATTTGGGTTGCAAGTAATACTTAATGCAGAATAAAAAAATTAAAACTATACATCGAACAATCTAGTGCCTTTTAATAAACAAACTGCCGGAACCTATCATTGTCATTAGCTTTTACTTCATTCAGCTCGTGATCACGGCTTGTGCAACCTAGTACAAGGTTGAGAGGTAAATTTACCATTACCTTTATTTACCATTAACTTATTCGTGTTAAAACCTGTTTAACTAAAACATTAATGTGCTCTAAACACCAAGGTTTAATAATATGAAAAATTTGCTGAGATAATGTCGTAGAACAATAAAACGATCGACGTATTTTTCTATACTACGATGGTACAACATACGGCACGGCGGATGGTAAACGGTATCCCGTGCGAATTGCCTTGCTTTAAGAAACCATAATATACCTTGAAAAACCCGATACTGTAATCTCTCGAGAAAACCTCAGCAGGTAGTTAATTCCACAATCTGAGTGTAAATATTACTAATTATATAATTATTTTTGTAAATTGACAGATAATGATTGTAAATTTAGTAATAAATGCTTCTAATTGTAATCATAATATACAATATGTTACAATATTTACAGAGATAACTCTGGTATACTATCAAGTTGTGTAACATTGGGTATCATTGTGAGGTGGTCTCACAAATGCCAAATGCCGATGCAAATACGAGTACATGATGACATATCGTTACCATATTAGCATGCATTAGTTGACATTTACATAGGCCTGCCACGGGACCTGTACTAAAGAGGTCTATACACATACCGATATATCACAAAAATGTACTAAAGAGGCCAATACACATACTGACATATCACAAAAATGTACTAAAGAAGCCTATACATATACTGATATATCACAAAAATGTACTAAAGAGGCCTATGTATCTACCCATATAACACAAAAATATTTTATTAGTGTCTAAAAAATTTGAGACCGATACTACGACTTTATCTGTTTCAGTTATAAACGAAATTAGTACAAGTATTTATAAATTTTAAGTTTTAGTTAATTGATTGCGTAATGCATTAACGATTAATGATTAATTGAAACTATTGGCAGACTAAGTTCTAACTCTACTGCAGTGTTATTATGTCCCTAATCTTGCGTCGTCATAATTGACTACCCTACTTTCGTATTGTCAGACTTAGTTATAACTCTACTGCATCGTTGTTCTACCCCTAATCACGCAGTAGTCAGAATTGACTACCCTATTTTCGTATTGCCAAACTTAGTTCTAACTCTACTGCAGCGTTATTATGTCCTAATCTTGCAGTTGTCAGAATTGACTACCCTGCTTTCGTATTGCCAAACTTAGTTCTAACTCTACTGCAGCGTTATTATGTCCCTAATCTTGCAGTTGTCATAATTGACTACCCTGCTTTCGTATTGCCAGACTTAGTTCTAACTCTACTGCAGCGTTATTCTATCCCTAATCTTGCAGTTGTCAGAATTGACTATCCTGCTTCTTATATTGTCAGACTAAGTTCTAACTCTACTGCAGCGTTATTCTATCCCTAATCATGCAGTTGTCAGAATTGACTACCCTGCTTTCGTATTGCCAGACTTAGTTCTAACTCTACTGCAGCGTTGTTCTGTCCCTAATCTTCGGGGGAGGGGATTGTTAGTAATGTGGATTAATGACCCCATTTCTAGAATTTACCATGTCAGATCAACTTCCTCGCAGTTCCCCCTGAATACCATCGTAGTCAATTTCTAGTAAGTTCGACACGATGGGCATACTGACCTGATTTCACCCTCACTCAATCATCCTTCACTGCCCTACCCTATCCTGCGTATACCGTTAGCGCAGGCTGGTGTTCCATTATCATCGCTAACAGAAAAAAAATTAAATAATGAATTTCATTATCATTAACATTACCAGCATTAACAAATTTAATGTCACAGATAATTTGGTAAACAAAAGAAAATTATTTATTATGCCCATATTGGTTTGGTCTTAAGTGGACCGCACCCTATTATTAAATTAATCTGTCAGTAGTTCAGTACAAAAGTTTGATATTATCAGCGTTCATACCTATTGAGTCATCAGTTTACCTGTATGGTAGGGTTGTCAACTGCCCCATTTCCCCAGTGTATCTCATTACACTACACATTCTGTCACGTGCGATCAGAAGCGCGCACTGTCTGTCTGTATCAGTCTCACGCCAAAACTATTGCACTAATTTATATGAGTAAAGAAAGGACATAGGCTACTTTTTAATGCGAAAAAGGGTTGAAAATTTTTTTTGCATTTTTTAAGGGTTAGATTATACATTAATTTCTCTTTATTTGGTCTAGGTAGAACACGCGGAAAAAATCGCGGGCTTAAGGTTTCTTAAGGGTCGCAACGCGCACGAGACACCCCTGGTGTTTCAGGCGTCCATAGGCTACGGTGATTGTTTACGATTGGATAGGCCATATGCTAGTATGACTCCATCGTAGTATAAAAATGTAATTTCAGACTTCAAGGAAGGCAACCCTAATGTAACGATAATGAATTTGCATGGCAATAAAAATGCGGTAATGATTTTAATGAGATAATGATGTTTAATCAGTTGAATGATAATATCATTAATACGGTTTGCATCGAATACAATTATCGTGATGACCACAATAGCCAAGACGGAAATTGGCAAGAAAATTACTAAATGCATTAAGGCTACAATAATATCTTGTTTTAATGTTGATTATTCTTATAGTCGTAAATCATGTGTGATTTAAATAACGAAACAAAATAATGAAAATAAAATAAAATTAATGAAAATACAATAAATTCCATTCAATTTACAACGAAACAAAATAATGAAAATAAAATTAAAATTAATGGAAACGAATGAATAATAAACTAGCTTTTGTCCGCGGCTTCGCTCGCGTTTTTTATCCCCTTAGGGGTAGAATTTATCAAAATCCTTTCTTAGGGGATGCCTACATACTTAGTAGTTTTATGCATGCAAAGTATCAGCCTGATCGGTATAAAATTGACAGTTTCATACATCATCCCCTATTTTCTCCCCTTGGGGGTAGAATTAATCAAAATCCTTTCTTAGCGGATGCCTACATCATAACTTCTACCTGCATGCCAAATTTCAGGCCGATCCGTCCAGTGGTTTGGGCTGGGCGTTGATAGATCACCATGTCAGTCAGTCACCTTTGAGTTATATAGATTCCATTAAATGTAATTTTAAAACAAGTGTAGTAACATTTATTGGAATAGCAAACAAATTCTTTACTATTTCTGTGGAGAATGATCATGTTTATGAATTGAGGTCAGTTAGAATATTTTGGTTGGTGAATTTACTCACACTCATTCACACACCTCTGTGGCACAAGTCACTTGCATTTTTTTTATTTTTTCATTTATTATAACTTATTCGATTTTTATTTTCTACTATCCTTATTTCTATTTACTATTATTATCTACAAGCTACTCGCCCCGGCTACGCACGTGTGTACGAACATATTACACATAAACCTTCCTCTTGAATCACTCTATCTATTAAAAAAATCGCTTCAAAATCCATTGCGTAGTTTTAAAGATTTAAGCATGCATAGGGACGGACAGACAGCGACAGCGACTTTGTTTTAACATATATTATGTAATGATTGAACAAAGATTAAGTGCGTAGCAGTTTGTATATTGCTTGTCGCATGCCTCATCCTTCTTAATTTAAATCTACTTAAAATACATTTATTTAAAAGAGCAACACACAAATTTTTTGCTCATTCTTCATGTGGTGAGTCTGCTCAGTCTGTCAGTTCGGAATGAGTGGTAGAATAAAAAATGCCATTATTCAAAAGTGCTTATATTAAATTTATTTGAATAAAGATTATTTCTATTTCTATTTGCTAATGCGTATAGCCATTATAAAGTTAGAAGACTTATGTGCTATTTGATTTTGCCACTTTCTCGATTATTATTTTACTATAGTCTAGAAATTTTGAGATGATTAAAAAATTGAAAATTCAAAACATCTTTATTCATGTAGGTCTATTACAGACCCTTATGATATGTCAAATCTATCAGTTCGGAATGATTTCGAGATGAGAAGAGCTGACGAGAAACTCAGCTCGTATCGTCAAATAAATGTTATATAGATAGTAAAGTTAATATTATATGGGTGGAAATCTTTATTATATACCAAATACAAACAGTAACAGATAAAAAAATATGTTTATATTGGGTTGAGGCGGGAGTGAAGGCGTGGGTGACTCGTCCTTGGTCTAATTATTTCAATTCGTAATTGACAATCGATCGTATACTAATCGAGTTACGCCAATCGATTCGAGTATCGAGTAGCGTGTGGCGCCTCGACTTGTGGCGCAACATTCAAACAGTACTAGTGAGATACTACTATTGTTTGAGAAATTATACATACCTGACGACCTCGGTGGTCTAGCGGTCTAGCACACCGCTTTACGTCCGATGGTCGCGGGTTCGATTCCTCGCACAGCACAAACATTTCTATTCATGAGAGATTGTTTGTATCGGTCTGGGTGTTCTCTATGTATATTATGTATGTATTTATGAAAAGAAAATTATCTATGTACTTGTATCAGTTATCTAGTAACCGTAACACAAGCTTTAGATAGCTTAACTTGGGACTAGATGGCGCTGTGTGAATTGTCCTGAGATTATTATTATTATATATATATATATATATTTATTATATCTCCCTTTTTACGGGGGTAATATATTCAAACACGCGTGCCTTAGCCAAGCATGGATGATTTATTTGATGAAGATAGAAATTTTCTGACTATTCGGCATGTGTTTAGTATGACGGCTTTTTGTAATAGGTCTATTGTAGAGGAGGGGATATGCAACGTGTCTAGGTGTATGATAAGACTATTTGGTATAATTCCTGTGGATGACAAAACTATCGGTACTGTATGGATTATTATTGTTATTATATTAATTAAGTAAATTTAATTTAGAAAATAATCAATGGTCAATGTGATATTACTAACTGGGGGAAGGGGGTTGTGGGTAACTAATATTAATAATAATAATAATAAATAAATAAATAAATAAATAACGTAATAGACCCCATTGCTAGTAATCCATTGTAGACTAGCTTTTGCTCGCGGTTTCACTCGCATTAATTTATCCCCTTAGGGGTAGAATTTATCAAAATCCTTTCTTAGGGGATGCCTACGTCATAGTAGATTTATGCATGCAAAGTCTCAGCCCGATCGGTTTAAAATTGACAAAGTTTCATACAAACTTTCATCCCCAATTTTATCCCCTTGGGGGTAGAATTAATCAAAATCCTTTCTTAGCTGATGCCTACGTCATAACATCTACCAGCATGCCAAATTTCAGCCCGATCCGTCTAGTGGTTTGGGCTGTGCGTTGATAGATCACTATGTCAGTCACCTTTGAGTTATATATTATATATATAGATTATTACTAATAGCCAGTTTGTGTCCATTGTGTACTTATGTAGGTGGCTATGTCGAAAATCCCTTGAATTAACTACTATTGCCACGCGTGATTGTCATTTTTATAAGTTTTTTATTTATTTATTCATTTCAATGTTACAACACTATAGCAGAATATCCAAATCGGTGTTGCAATTAATACAGTATACATATGAATAAAATTGGAGTGTCTGTTTGTAATATTGAAATAACCGTTTTTTACTACATGCATATGAAAATAAATACGGTACATACACCAAAATAACATTTTTTACAATTTTTGTCTGTCTGTCTGTCTGTTTTTTCCGCCTAATCTCTGAAATGACTGGACTTTTATTGCCAGGTAGCTAATGTAATAAGGTGTAACTTTTTAGAAAAATTCTATTATTTTAGAAAAATAAAGATAAATTCCACGCGGACGAAGTCGCGGGTACAGACAGTACAGACAGCTCGCGAACCTTATTACATCAGCTACCTGTCAATAAAAGTCCTGTCAAAATCGGTCTAGCCATTTCAGAGATTATCCGGAACAAACAGACAGACAGACAAAAATTGTAAAAAATATTATTTTGGTGTATGTGCCGTATTTATATTCATATGCATGTAGTAAAAAACGGTTATTTCAATATTACAAACAGACACTCCACTTTTATATATATGTATAGTTGTGTAGATCTGTACCTCGTCTAAATATGACTGCAAATGATATTGTGCAAGATGGCGCATCAATGATTCATCATCACTGATGATTAACAGTTTTAACGGATTATAAATGACTTCGTACTTAGACGAGTAGTGGGTAGTGTGGTGCGAACGATGGCGCGTAGGTGGATTGCGTACGGACAGTAATGAGGTTCGATGTCGCCGCTTAGGCGCAGGTTCGAGTCCCGTCACTGTTACCACAGATATTACATCTGTTGCTAATAAAAAAGGATTATTTCAATATTACAAAAAGACACTCCAATTTTATTTATATGTATAGATAAACACATAAATTCTATTTTAATAAATGAAATAAATAAATATAAATAAATGAATTACTGTTCGTTAGTCTCGCTAAAACTCGAAAACGGCTGAACCGATTTGGCTAATTTTAGTCTTGAAATATTCGTAATATATACATACTAGCTGTCCCGGCAAACGTTGTTTTGCCATATAAATTAATAACGCTATAGAAAATAGGGGTTTGTGATAGAAGGGTGAAAAGTTAGCGTTGTATATATTTTTAAATGACATATAATAAAAGAATATAAATAAATAAAATTTGCCCAAAAAATAAAAAATAATGTTAGGGGTGGACAACCATTATCACTTAGGGGTATGAAAAATAGATAGTAGCCGATTCTCAGATGGACTGAATATGCATATAAAATTACATAAAAATCGGTCAAGTCGTTTCGGAGGAGTATGGTAACTAACATTGTGACACGAGAATTTCATATATAAGACTAGCTTTTGCTCGCGGCTTCTTCTCGCGTTAATGTATCCCATTAGGGGTGGAATTTATCCTTTCTTAGGGGATGCCTACGTCATAGTAGCTTTATGCATGCAAAATCTCAGCCCGATCGGTTTAAAATTGGCAAAGTTTCATACAAAATTTCATCCCCTATTTTATCCCCTTGGGGGTAGAATTAATCAAAATCCTTTCATAGCGGATGCCTACGTCATAACATCTACCTGCATGTCAAATTTCAGCCCGATCCGTCCAGTGGTTTGGGCTGTGCGTTGATAGATCACTATGTCAGTCACCTTTGAGTTATATATTTATGTTTAGATATATAAAGGCCAGATAACATGGCACTAAAAGAAAAGGTACGTACATAAAATGTGTATTTTATATTGAATATATAATTTTATCGGTCCATCCTTCTGTCCAGTTTTATTTTGCAAGCTACCACAGATCGCGATAGTCCACAGATTGTAAACATACTGTTAAACACGTTAAGGTCGCCGTCGACTACTCTGACGCCTAATATTTTTCGGTCTAGCGGTTCGATTCCCGCACTGTAACATTTGTATTTATGAGTATGATTGTTTGTATCGGTCTGGCTGTTCTCTATCTATATTATGTATGTATTTACAACAGTATCTATTTATTTATATCAGTTGTCTAGTACCCATAGTACATAGGCTCAGCTCAACTTGGGACTAGATGGCGCTGTGTGAATTGTTCTGAGATTATTATTACTATTTAAATATCTTGTCAAACTTTTAAATTAATAATCTAGTCCCAAGTTAAGCTAGCTAAAGCTTGTGAACAAATAAATAGAGATTTTTTAAATACACATATATACATAGTATATACCCAGACCGATATAAACAATCATACTCATGAATACAAATGTTTGTGCCGAACGAGGAATCGAACCCGCACTATCGGAAGTAAGGCGGCGTGCGGCACTAGACCAGAGGCCGTCGAAAAATATGTTAAATATGTCGGAGAAATAATAAATCGTTGTAGTGTATGCAAACCTTTGGATGCAAAAATAAACTTGTAAGCAAGTACATTTGCATCCACTAAGTAAAATGTTATATTTATTTAACGCCGCTAAATAATATCTGTTATTTTCTTTTACATTCTTTATCAACGCTCTCGTATATGCAGATAATAAAAATGTAGGCAACTACACTGAGTTACAAAGTTGTTATAGTAAAGTAAGTCGCTGTCGCTGTCTGTCCGTCCCTATGTATGCTTAAATCTTTAAAACTACGCAACGGATTTTGAATAAGTTTTTTTAGTAGATAGAGTGATTCAAGAGGAAGGATTATATGTATAATACATGTACACCCGTGCGAAGCCGGGGCGATTAGCTAGTCTATATATATATATATATATATATATGAATTGCTGTTCGTTAGTCTCGCTCTAGTATAATATGTATGTAAAAAATCTATGTACTTGTATCAGTTATATAGTACCCGTAACACAAGCTTTAGCTAGCTTAACTTGGGTCTAGATGGCGCTGTGTGAATTGTCCTGAGATTATTATTATTAATTACAAAACTTTTTTTTTACCAACCCATCCCATACAGTAATATAATTTTAATCACATATTACAGACTCATTATAAGTATGTTTTTATCACCTCATTTGGGTGAAAATAAAAACGTCATCGTACAGCCTTGAACCTGCTTACCGGCGTACTGACCGCAAACTGAGTCAAGTGCACACTTGTGTTTTTTAAATATTATTATTTTTTATCCGTCCGTAAATTAACATTTGGGCGTTTATCATTTATCTTTTATACTGAAGATGATAATGAACTCGTGTAATTTAAAGTAAATTAAAGCAAACAGCGCAGTACAGGACAGGACAGGACAGGACAGTTGTATATTTTTTTTATTATTGTAGGTATTGCAGATTAAAAAAAAACATTGGGATTTGGTATTTTTATATCGCCAATGAGGTACCTCTTAATCTTAATCTATTCATCTATAAATATAAATAAAATAATATATGAATATATATATATGGTATATATACCATAATAACATTTTTTACAATATTTGTCTGTCTGTCTGTCGGTCTGTTTGTTCCGGCTAATCTCTGAAA
The DNA here is from genome assembly GCF_030625045.1 of Achroia grisella. Classification (NCBI taxonomy): domain Eukaryota; kingdom Metazoa; phylum Arthropoda; class Insecta; order Lepidoptera; family Pyralidae; genus Achroia; species Achroia grisella. Next base: position 562,967 of record NW_026712958.1, read on the forward strand.
TGGCGGGACCGATTTTGACGGGACTTATTTTCTATACATAAATATAAAATTGGAGTGTCTGTTTGTAATATTGAAATAACCGTGTTTTAGGTACTACATGCATATGAATATATATATATTGTACATATATATATATTACCTATATATATATAACATTTTTTACAATTTTTGTCTGTCTGTCTATCGGTCTGTTTGTTCCGAATATTAAAAATATTTTTTTTGTTTAATAACAAAAAAAAATATTTTTAATCTCTCGATTATTCGCCAAAAATGGATTAATCGGGATTCCGATTATTCACGGCATCACTTATAAATACGATATATACATCAAAATATATTTTTTACAATTTTTTAATATTATTAGGAACTAGTTGTACACGCGACATTTTACTGTCTGTTTAGCTGTGATGTAATAATGAGAAAAATAATTTAGGCGACTTTTATTTCAGAAAAAAAAGTCTCGTCAAAATTGGTCCAGCCATTTCAGACACGAACGGACGAAGTCTGTCGTGTAAACAGACAGTAAAATGTCGCGTGTACAGCTAATTCCTATTATTATAAACGCGAAAGTTTGTAAGTATGGATGTTTGTTACTCTTTCACGCAAAAACTACTGAACGGATTTTGATGAAACTTCACAGTAATATAGGTTATACTTCAGAATAACACATAGATTATAATTTAAAAATATATTATGTCAATTGTGTGAAATATAATGATAAATTAGTAAGTGTGATGCAGACAAAATTACCATGGGACGGCAAGTAATTAATAATTATAAATTATTGGTGTCTTAACAAAGTCTATTACTCACTAAACGATTACTTGAATGACGAGCGTGCATGGCAATAGTTGTTCATGCACTGAATTTTCATTTAATGTTACCTATATAAATATACATTGTAAATAAACTGGCTTTAAAAAATAAGTAATTCAATTGAGTTTCTTGCCAGTTCTTCTCAATTGGATCTATATGCCGAACTGGACGGTAGGGAAAAAATTAAAATTATAATGTAAAAAACTTGACGTTCATAAGCGGCTAAAATGTGTTTTTGCGTGAAAGACTTACAAACATTCATCGTTTGGTACAGTACCTAAACAAAATGGTAGACTTAGTTTTTATACAAGATTCACATTAATATAAAAACTTAAGATAAAAATGTTAATAGCATGTTCTTGAAACACGAGGCAAGGATGGTGCGGAAGTAGTCATTAAAAGGTCTCGTGAATTAGTTATGTACGCGGAATCTATTATAACCTCAGTGGTTTAGTGGTTTAGCACGCCACCTGATTTTGATAGTCGCGGGTTCAATCTCTGATGGTACAAACATTTATATTCATTAGTATGTTTGTATTAATTTGGCTAATCTCACACCATGTTACGTTATACGCATCTTCCTACACTTCATACATTCATCCATCCTATAAGTAGCTTCTGCTGTCTATTTGCTTAGATCTTTTAAACTACGCAACATGTTTTAAATGCAGTATTTTGCAAAAGATAGAGTGATTTAGAAGATAGAAGAAGAAGGTTTATTCTGTTCTATTATATTCTGCAGGTAATTAATATATATGTATATATATACACAATTGTGTAATATTGGTTTATATTCTGTATGTACTTACAAAAAAAGATATCTAAGTATCTATATGAGTTGTCTAGTGCCCATAACACAAGCTCTGCTTACCGTGGGACTAGATGGCGCTGTGTTAATTGTCCGGGGTTATTTGTTTATTTGAATAGAATAGAATAGAACATCATATATTCAAATAAACTTAATTTAAGCACTTTTGAATAGTCATAACATTTTTTTTTATCTACCGCTCGTTCGGAAATCGGCTGTCTCATCACAAGAAGAACGAGCAAGAAACTTGTGTGTTGCTCTTTTAAATAATCCTTGTAAGTTTACATTTACAAGTCGAAACGTGTGAATGTAAACTACCAACCAGCACTAATTTTTTTGGGTCAAATATAAATATACAATAAGATTAAATCAGTCGTGATAGACCAGCAGATATCAGACCAGTCCCTACAAGCAGCACTCGTTCACGGGTATGACGGATGAGCCAGCCATCACTGCGCTCGACCATATTTTAGGGAGCCCAATGACCCGGCCCACCACGCCGCCACATGTCTGGACATTTTAGTGAGCATGACTCCACTCGACCACGTCACAGCTACTTATTGTATACTAATGTCCATGGTGCTATTCATTTACCATCAGTTTACCATTCTAGCTTAATAAATCAAATCAAAATTTATTTGCGATAAACATACGTATAGGTGCATCAGATGTTATTGTAAAATAATAAAAAAACCTATCTCTATCTATCTATCTATATTTGCCACTATTTCAACGTTAATTTGCTGTACTTTCACATCATAAATAACGTAATGTACTAGCATTGAGATTACAAAAATGTCCATTACAGATACGATCTGGACATTTTAATTTTATCTCAAATTATCTTTATTATTTCTTTATTCGGAGCAAAAACAATAGAAATATAAAAATTCTTCCCACGCTGAGTCTTTTTGGTTTTAAAACCAGTTGTTATCAACTCTCGGTCCGCGGTGGTAAATAAATGGGGCCGCAGAATTTTCACTCATAATAACAGCGACCCGCACTTGCTTTAGCATCGCACGAGTGTACAGTAACAGATGTAAAACTATATTCATGCTATATATGTTATATATATGAGAAGGAAAGGAAGAAATCTAAATAATAATGTCAAAATCCGTTGGTAGTTAAGAAAAAGTAAGCGGAAACCTGGCACAAAAATAGCAAGAAGAGAAATTAAGCGCAACTAATTGTCGTGAAATTAATGCATACATTTACTCGATGTAGATGTGCTTAAAAATAACTTTGGCTTTATTTATTTCAGAGTTAAATAAATGATTAAATAAAAAAGTTAGGCGGACTATATTTTTAGTAAATATTTTATAACACTACGTCTCATCATCACCATCAGTCCACTGCAGTCCACTGCTGAACATAGGCCTCTCCCAAGGCTCGCCAGTGGGCATGATCTTCAGCCCTTCTATTTCAGTTATTACCCGTAATAGCACCTCTATGTTTGAGGTATTGATACCTTTAACAGTACTATTTTAATTAAAAGATTACAAGTAAGCTGCAATTTACTTAAACCCAATTAAGCACTGCTGTTTTAACTTCAATTTAGATTTAAAAGAAGAGTTATTAGCCGTAGTCTGAAGCAGGAGATTCAGAATATGATAGCTTGCTTAGTATTTATTATATATGAAACCGAAACGTTTTGTTTGTTAGGTTAAAAAATATTATCTGCAATGCGACCCTCCTTTGAAAATACTTGATAATCACTGCTAAATTCATAATTTGCACAATATGAAATATTATATGATTTACTATAGTTTTCCGTATTTCATAATATTACCTACATATACACAATAATCTTGGGCAACTTTGTTATACTTCTGGTTTTTTAAACCGCTGCTTTGTGACCATTACAATAGTTAAAATCGTTATTAATATTATAAATGCGAAAGTAACTCTGTCTGTCTGTCGGGCCTTCACGCCAAAATTACTTATAATTGTACTATGCAATTTGGTACACAGATATAGACCCTGAGAAAGGATTTAAGGTACTTTTTAATGCGAAAAAAGGGTTGTAAGGGGTTGAAAGGGGCGATGAAAGGTTGTATGGAAGTATCGTCATTTTAAAAGCTTGAAAGCTTGAAAGAAACTTAAAACCTATTTTGTTACGCTGTCGATTAAATAAAAATTAAATATGACACTAGAATTTTAAGGACGTAAAACAAAATAAGGGATGAAAGTATAGAAATTTTTCATTGTTGAAGCTAGAACGATGAAATAAATATGACATTCAAATTTTAATGGGGGTAAAATAAAGTCCCCTATTTTATGTAAGTATGGATCTTCGTCATTTTTGAAACACTTTCTTTGGATTTTTGGATTAGATTATTAAATATTTTACACTATCCAAGGTCAATATTTAACGCGGACGAAGTCGCGAGCATAGCTGTATTTATAATAATAATAATGTTCTAGGACATTATTTTTTTATTTCCATCATTCCGAACTAACGGTAGATTTGACAAATCATAAGAGCCTGTAATAGACCTACATGAATAAAGATATTTTAATTTTAATTCTAATTAATACTAAATAATGCGTAATTATTGTATAAACTGTTGATTAACTAAATAATAAAAAAAATATATGGTTTGTATAAAAAAATCCTAATATGGGAATTTATTACGATTCGTAGCAATGTTAATCATACAAGACAATGTCAGTTGGTCCACAATGTTCGTAAATGGTCCGTCAGCGTGTTCCTGCTCCGTCCAAGGTTCGCTTACCGACGTTAACAATGTCACGGCTGATCCATTTTAGGTGTTATGATATTAAGATACGTGTTATACGATTATCTCGATGATTAAGAGTCGTCGGCCATTCAACCAGAGCCTTCTTACCTCGCAGTCGTGAAAACAGGAAAAGCTTGATGAAGTGCCAGTTCGAAACGTATAGGTTCTCGAAACTTGCTTTTGGCCGCGGCTTCGCTCGCGTTAATTTATCCTCTTAAGGTTGTAATTTCTCAAAATACTTTCTTAGGGAATGCCTACGTCATAGTAGATTTATGCATGCAAAGTCTCAGTCCGATCGGTTTAAAATTGACAGTTTCATACAAATTTTCACCCCCTATTTTATCCCCTTGGGGGTAGAATTAATCAAAATCCTTTCTTAGCGGATGCCTACGTCATAACATCTACCTGAATTCCAAATTTCAGCCCGATCCGTCCATATATATGTTATGTATTTATAGACGGTATCATTGATCTATCTTTAGCATATCCCTTTACTTCCTTTCCTAAATTCCTTTTATATGTATATTATGTTTTATATGTATTTAAATAGAAATATAAAATCTTTTAATTCTTTTTTTTTATTCAAAAAAACTTAATACAAGCACTTTTGATTAGTCACTTTTTTTATTCTAACACTCATTCGGAATGCAGACTCATCACAAGAAGAAAGAGCAAGAAACTGGTGTGTTGCTCTTTTAAATAAATATTGTTTTAATTGGATTTACATTAACAAGGAATGCGACAATCAACATAGAAACAGGACATAATAATAATAATAATCTCAGGACAAGTTACACAGCGCCATGTAATCCCAAGTTAAGCTAGCTGAAGCTTGTGTTATGTGTACTAGATAACTGAACGCACTTGCAATTCCCATATTGTTGCGGGTGCTTATGGGCGAAGGTAATCACTTACAATCAAACTCGTTTGGATAAAAATTGTCATATGCTATAAAAAAAATATACATGATCAGCACTCTTGTAGCAATTGTATATAAAAATCATTATTAAATATTGATTTACAGTAATTATGATTCAGCGCACTATTACAATCGAACAAGAGGACCACACCATCAATCTGCCATGCATCATGCAACTGTCATTCACCGCATATTAACGTTTTTTCTTCCGTATTAACCTGATATGGTGTATCAACCATAACTCTCACTTAATGGTGTGAATTGTTAAATGAGTCAGTCACCCCTGGTAGTGTTCGGCCTTGGATGGCGGCGATTTGGCCTCGAGCCGACTGTCCGGCGGCAACCTTATAAGGTAAATGAGATCCTATCAGTGTTGCCAACATTGCAAATTTATAGCTAGACTTTTTTGTAATTGGAATCGCAAATTAAACTCTCTGATGAAAGTAACCGATATGTGGTATTGCCAAAGTTGTGAAGGATTAAAAATCTTTTTTTTATATTACGTTAGTGGCAAACAAGCATACGGCCCATCTGATGGTAAACGGTTACTGTAGCCTATGGACGCCTGTAACACCAGGGGTGTTACGTGAGCATTGCCGATCCTATCTATATAATATATATATTAATAATATTATAATTGCGAAAGTTTGTAAGTATGAATGTTTGTTAGTCTTTCACGCAAAACCTACTGAACTGATATTATACGTCAGAGTGATATATACGTCATGTTTATTTTTTTCGTCAGTACATATTATACGTAGAAAACACCCAGACCGATACAAACAATCATACTTATGAATACAAATGTTTGTGCTGTGCGAGGAATCGAACCCGCGACCATGGGAAGTAAGGCGGTGTGCTCAACCGCTACACCACCGCGGTCTTCATGATTATACTCGTATCTGTCTATAGTGACTCATTATATTAACTGTACATCTGTTCACATAATTATAATTGTAACATTGTTGAAGAAAATCCACAGTGACTCAACTCATCAGGTTTTTTATAACTGTAGTAATCACAGCTTAGACATGTTTAAAGAATGAATTTTTACCATTTTTTGTATTTGAAAGAAAGAAAGAAAGAAAGAAAATTGTTTAATTGGTACACTGAAAATAATTTTTAAAATTAAGTTTACATTTTATATTAATAATTAGAGTACCAACTAGGTCTCCGCTCAGCATATGTCGTGACGGGGTGCCACGACGCTGGTTTTCAGCGGACACCTTATATACAATAAATATAATAAAATAATAATAATAATACACATACATACATAAATCCAGGCGGACAACACAAAGCAAACATTTACGACATAATACCATATATAAATAAAAACCAAACATAAACTACACACTGAAAACATAAAATAAACATAAACATAAGTTCTGGTGACACTAGGATTACCCTGCATTACCCCGCTCTTGGAGTGCAGACACATCACGGCACAGTTTTCTGAGTGAGGAGGAGTATTTTTTTAAATTTATTTTTAAAAATCTGCACAGTTATTTAAATTATTTAAATTATATACGCCTGGGTTAACGAAAAGCATAACAGGTTAACCTCTACAAGGTCCTCCCTGGAAACCATCATGGTAGGGTGGTGGAAAGGGATTGTTAATAATGTGGACTGATCATCAGTCAGGTTGACTTCCACGCGGTTCCTCTTGAAAACCATCGTGATAAATTCACCAACAATTTATCAACTAACTGACTCCACTGGTGCCCCGCCATCGTAAACCGTTAGCGCAGGCTGGTGCACCATTCCATTATCATCCATAAAAAAACCTCCATAAGGTCCCTAGGAAACCATTATGCTTAATTCCTGTAGAATTTGTCAACACGAACTGATCTCATCTTATCATCCTGGTGTCACTGGTGCCCCGCCAGTGGGAGACCTTGTGGAGGTTAACCTGGTCAATAGTCCTCAATATTAACAACCCGTGTCCCTAAATTGTGTTTTTTTTACATACACGCATACATAGCTGTTTTAATACGAACAGATATATTCTTCTGTCTATCATACTACATATATATATATAACGCTTACAACTTTTCTGCCTTCACTTTAATAAAGCAAAAAAATAAAATATAAAACAAAAAAAATGCTTAATCAAACTGTTACATAATATGCAATTTGTAAAATAATAAATAGTTGATTAAATAAAAATAAAATGAAAACGTACAAAAAGTGTGCGATGGCCGGGAATCGAACCCGGATCAACTGCTTGGAAGGCAACTATGCTGACCATTACACCACCATCGCATGTACACTAAGTTTGAAATTACTCATCACTCTTAAATGTCCATGTGATTCAAAAATAGATTTTTAAGTAATATTATTTAATGTATCATATATATATAAATATAATATAATGAACACGTTTATTTTTTACTTATAACTAGCCGAGACTTCGTCCGCGTGGAATTTAACTTTATTTTTCTAAAATAAAAGTAGCCTAAGTTACTCCTTATTACATCAGCTACCTGCCATAAAAAGTCCAGTCAAAATCGGTCCAGCCATTTCAGAGATTAGCCGGAACAAACAGACAGACAGACAAAAATTGTAAAAAATGTTATTTTGGTGTATTTAACGTATTTATATTCATATGCATGTAGTAAAAAACGGTTATTTGTATATTACAAACAGACACTCCAATTTTATTTATATGTATATGTATTTAGATTTATATTAAGACAGATTTATTATTACGTAGGAAAATCACTAGCTTACATATATACATTGTAATTACATATTATTTCTTATTCCGTACGCCATAAAAGTCACACTTGCATTGTAACTAAATCTGCATTACAAAACAAAATGCATAATAAAATTAATAACACGTGCAACATCATAATTAAACAGAGTGAGACAGAATGAGTACCTATATGTGCGGAGTGCGAGCGAGACGGCCGTCGGAATTGCGCGGGCGCAGTGTCGCGCAATCACTTTGTAGATCGCCGCCGGTGGATCGTGATCGTGATTTAGAAGGTGACCAGGTATTGTGGTGCGCTAGGATATCCTGATTGGCCCACTCATGCATATACGAAATATCTCATTTGGAAATTCTACACTCTTTCCCGAGGAGATAAAAACCGTTTCCTAAGAACGTCCTTGTCCCTGACGGGTCTACTCGGGTCTAGATGCGAAAAAAGCGAGAAAAGTAAAGGGCGAGCACAATAGATCTATGTAGGTCGCAGTGCTACAGATGCTACAATGTTTAGAACACCGCCTTATTTCCGATGGTCGCGGGTTCGATTTAGAGTCTGTAGGTACAAAAGGCGATCGAAACGCTTACACGATCTATTCCTGACAACCTTTGGGTAGAGGAGAAAAGAAGAACAGAAAACAGAACGAAAGAACAGAAGATTTAAGCATACATAGGTACAGACAGCGACTTTGTTTTATACTATGTAATGATGAATAGTTAATTCCATTAAACGATGGTTTTGTCCCTGTAAACAATATTAACATGGGGCTAATACACCATGGTGTATTGCTGGCGTATGAACTTGTGACCTCTGGTAATTGGAGTCGCGACTCACTCGTGACTGTTCCCACAGATCACAGGCCGGTAACAAAACATTGTAAACCAAATTGGTGAACGTCGCTTGTTAACGTTAAGTGTTTTTAATATATTATCATCTGCATATCTTCCACCATTGGAACGGTATAATATCCCGCGGGAACATAGGCTACATATATTCTATATATTCTCTATATTCTATTGACCATATCTCACACTTCCGCGCTGAGCTGAAATGGCTTCCTATTCGCCAGCGCAGGAGTGTTAGAATTCTCTGTCAACTCTTTTCTGTTCTATACGATCCACTAGCTCCTCAGTACCTCAAAGAAAGATTTCAATTTCTAAGTTCATCTAATCTCCTGCTTTATACTCCTTCCCATCGCTCTAATTTCTCATCTCAATCTTTCTCTATTTCTGCCATTAACCTTTGGAATGCACTTCCTGTTGGCCTTAGAAGATGTCAAACCAAATTTACCTTGAAGAGGTCCTTGCGTGAACATTATTCCAAATTTCTTTAATAGTATTCAAGATATGATATTATATAAACTCCATGAGATTATATGAATATTTATTATATGTAGTTTAAATTTATATTTTATTTATATGTAATCCATAAACTTATATATTTTATATTGGTATATATTTTATATAAAAATACTAATATTTTTATATATTTGCATCTGTATATATATGTACTATTTTTCTGTATCTATTTGTTATAATTTTTGTTTTTCGGTTTTTTCTTTCAATTAATTATTAAAGTGCACCGCCTTATTATCTCTGATCAACGCGACGGTTGACTGGTAGAGAATGCCATAAGGCATTAAGTCCGCCATGTATACATTTTTGTGTGCAAAAGAATAAATAAATAAATATATTACTTTGGGTTTGGGATATAAGGATACCTCGCATACAGTGGCGTACAAATCAAACGCTTGGCTGTCAAAATAGGTGAGACAGAAGATTCTTTACCGTCTCTATATTACAAGTGACAGATTAAACTCAAGGTTAGATTTCTTAATATCTAAAAATACATTACCCAATATTATATCATTTAAGGTGTACCATGGAGACAGATAAACCAACCGATGTTACATAAGTAATATAAAGTTGAAAAATTAATAAAGAGGTAACTTCTCCAAGGTACTATTTAGGTGAGCTTGTAAAAAAATGGATTTTTTTTTCTCTTTATTATTCAAATAACGGAACTAATTATATAAAAACAATAAGCCGCAAAACTGCTCAGCAGTTTGTCTGCAGCAAAAGCACTTAACTTAATACTTATTATACTTAATCTATATATACATACACACATACATTCACATAAACACATTCCTGTAGAACCAGGTATCTTATGCCATACAATGTTTGTTTACAAAAAAGTTTAATAATTTCTTTTTGAATAATTTTTTGGATACATTATCTAATGATCTTATATTTTTTGGTAACATATTATAATATTTTGGAACTAGATATTTTCTAGTTCTTGATCCGTAATAATTACAGACCAGACAAATAAAATTGTACCGCACAGGTGTGCTTGAAACCTTTGACGATATTAACTTTTTTTGTTTATATTGAAGTAATGGCCAGTAATCGTAATACCTAGGGCCTAGGCGGGGCAGTGCCCGGGGCCCTCAAGCTCAGGGATCTCTCGAACCCTTACCAGAAAATCTCGATAGAACTGAACTTTTGAAAATTTCTCCCATTTTCAAAGTAAATATGACAGGTTGCAACCTGACTTTAATCATGGCAACTCAGCTGAGAGAAATTCAAAAGTTATAACTTCGGAATTCCTCTAAATTCTTTCTGTGGGTTGGCAGTATTGTCAATTTGACGGATCGCGATATGTGCGTTTTAATAAAACAGTACTGTACCACTGCTGAGTGGACCCCACTTTTTTTATATGCCCCAGGGCCCTTGGTTACCTAACTATGCCACTGCTTGTATACCGAGCATAATGTGGGCACATTTCTCTCGGTATACGAGGTATATTGCGACCCTATCAGAGTCTCTCGGATTAATGTTTGGTTTCATATATAGGTCGAGTATATACCTATATATGAAAGTATATACCTATAGTCAGACACATATGTGTCAATTTACACATTATTTTTCCTCTTCTATTGATGTCAGCCAATTTGAACTTCAGGGTAATTTCAATTTATTTATTTATTCAGATAACAGAGATCCAATTTGTTAGTAACAATTGTACTTAGCCCATGTTAGTATACCTAATATTACATATTATCATCTAAGGGCCCCCGTAACAGTTTGGGTCCAAAAATAATGTATTGGGCTGTCAACTTTATTGCACAGCATTTTCAAAATGCTGTTACTGCTGCCACGCAGTCTGTGGAATAGAGAGGACATCCGTTTGCGTCTGATGGCATACAGGTCGTATAATAAACGACTCTCTCAAATATATACCTCTAAAATTACATCCTAAAATCGACACGTCACTACCTCCATTACATACAGAACCCAATTAATTCCATTCATTACGAAGGAAGCCCCATAATTACGGCCGCGGTCCGACTGACAGCGGACGCGGACGTGCGAGCGAATACACATATCTCTCAATCTGAGATTGTACTATTTACTTCCAGATAGATACCGCTGAGGGCGACGAGGTAATCGCTTTCCACTAGGCTTGTTTGACTTTCCTGTTCCTATATTGTAAGTCAGTGTTTCAACAAACATAATTATGCATTTCCTTTCATTTCCCCTCACTTGATTGCTAATGTAATTAATATATAGGACTATTTCCAGAGGAAATAGTAACAAGAAACAATCAGCTTTCTTGATTATTATACTCATCGCAATATTTTATCTTAACACGATAAATTAATTCTTAAAAAAGGAAAAATAGAATAGAATATACTTTATTGACGCGTGTTAGTAATAATGAATGAAAATAATAGAGATGCTTGTAGAGACGTTTATTATAGCAGAGCACTGCGCTCTGCTGACAGAAGTAAAATAAAAAAAATAAAACAAGTCTTATAATTTAAATATGAATAAAAACTGCTAGTCATTCTCACTGTAGGTCTAACAGTTCTATGTCAAGCAACAATAATTACATAAAAAATACAAGCAAATTCTTTTCTTTTCATTAGATAGTATAAGACAAAGTCGCTGTCGCTGTCTGTCCGTCCATATGTATGCTTAAATATTTAAAAACTTGCAACGAAATTTGAAGCGGTTTTCTTTAATAGATAGAATGATTCTAGAGGAAGGTTCAAAATCCGTTGCGTAGTTTTAAAGATTTAAGCATACATAGGGACAGACAGCGACAGCGACTTTATGCTATGCCATTGCATATTGATTCTTCATTAAGAATCAATATGCTGCAAATTTTGCAATATAAACATCACGATTCCAATGTGAATGGAAGAGTTAGTTATCCGCTGTTGAACAAACCGTAACTTTACGCTAAACATCATCCTTGACCGGTCACAGCCCAGTTATCAGTCGTGCTGTGACAGATATACAAACGGAGGATACGCATTGTGTCGAAATAGTCTCTAGGCCAGTGGTAATAGGGGTCAGGATTGCAGTACGTGGCAGTTGCAACAGTCGCTAGATAATAACTATTATTCGATTGCGAATCACCTTCCAGCAATGGTATTTCCGAGCCGATACGATATTGAAACCTTCAAGAAAAGAGCTTATTCCTTTTTAAAAGGCCGACAACGCACTTGCAATTTCCCTTGTGTTGTGGATGCTCATGGGCGGCGGTAATCTTACCATCAGGTGAGCCGGATGCTCGTTTGTACCCTGTGTCATAAAGAAAAGAGATGGGGTAGTTACTAGTAGAGGTACTATAAACTGTGGAGGTGATGAAGGTAATATTTGACTTGCCTACATTTTGCTTTATTTCTAAGATGAATCTATTATTAAGATTTATCTTAGAAATAAAGCGAAATGTATGCAGTAATAATGCAGACAGGGTTGACAGTTGTACGTTTTTTTATTATATTTAGTTAGGTATTGCAGATTAAAAAAAAACTTTGGTATTTGGTATTTTTATATCGCCAATGAGGTACTTAGAAATACTATAGTTATTTTAATCTTAATAATATATAATATAACCCGAAAATTTGTAAGTATGGATGTTTGTGATTCTTTCACGCAAAAACTATTGAACAGATTTTGATGAAACTTACAGTAATATAGCTTATGCATGAGAATAACATATAGGCTATATTTTATATTGAAATTTAACGCGGATGAAACCGTGTGCAGAGCTAGTTTGATATAATCTGATGATTTTCAATCAATTCTTCTGTACATAAATATTTTTAAAGACTTTTAATTATTGATCTTCCTATTTATTGTATATTAGCTTTTGCCCGCGGCTTCGCTCGCGTTATTTTATCCTCTTAGGCGTGGAATTTATCAAAATCCTTTCTTAGGGGATGAATACGTCATAGTAGCTTTATGCATACAAAATCTCAGCCCGATCGCTTTTAAATTGACAAAGTTTCATAGAAACTTTCATCCCCTATTTTATCCCCTTGGGGGTAGAATTAATCAAAATCCTTTCTTAGCGGATTCCTACGTCATAACACCTACGTTGTTTCGCCATATAAATTAATAACGCTATAAAAAGTAGGGGTTGGTGATAGAAGGGTGAAAATTTAGGGTTGTCAAAAATAATTTAGGGGTGGACAACCCTTATCACTTAAGGGTATGAAAACTAGTTAGTAGCCTATTCTCAGATTTACTAAATATGCATATAAAATACATACAAAAATACGAGTACGGTACATTGTGACACCAGAATTTTTTATATAAGATTTCTTTGTAAATTCATTAAATTTCTTAAAACTAAACCTCAGCGTTTGTTTCCACAGGTGGCAGACAAAATGTGTGTTGATATTTTGCAGTCATACATTATATATATCTTGTAATATTTATTTAATGTAGACCCAAGGTCCGTCTCTGCCCACTGTCGACGTATATGGAGAGAGCAATATTGAAATATTACGTCTGATAATATATTAAAATTAACAAATCCATACTGATATATTAATACTTATATATTATACTAGCTGTACCCGCGACTTGATCCGCGTGGAATATAACTTTATTAAAAAAAAAATAAAAGTAGTGTAAGTTACTCCTTATTACATCAGCTACCTGCCAATAAAAGTCCCGTTAAAATTGGTCCAGCCATTTCTGAGATTAACCGGAACAAACAGACAAACAAAGATTGGTGTATGTACCATATTTATATTCATGACGTTAATGATTGGGATAGTCTTATGGGGATGTTTTGATGGGAAGTTTTTATGGAAATTCGTTATTTTTGAAATTAGTACGATGTAATTTTTTTCTTTAGCTTTTTTGGGTTAGATTATTAAATATTTTATGCTGAGGTCTTTTAAATAATTTAGTTAATTATGAATGAATGAATGAATGAAACTTATTGTAGATACATCACATGTTAGATATACAATACAAATCACATCGTTGATTCAGTCGGTCACGAGTCAAAAACACAAGTTCTTTTTATTTTATTTTTTTACTAGTATGTACATACGACAGGAAAATAACAATTTATACTGTCAGGAAGCTTATGTTTAGACAGCGTACAGACAAACAGACAAGTGAGTTTTTACGCTGTCAGAATTGCTATATTATTAAGTTTTTATGTAGGAAATACACACATATCATAGATAAAGTTGGTTAAAAAATAGCGTGACCGTTTTGACATCCTGCACAAATGATTCTTATCAATTTTGTTTAAACAATTCAAAGTCAAGCATACGTCCTGCCTGATGATAAAATGTTGGTAAAGGCAAGTATTAGATATACTTATTTTATTTATATATATATACAGAATCCTTACTGATATTATTAATGCGAAAGTAACTCTGTCTGTCGCGCTTTACGCATAAACTACTGAACCGATTTAAATGAGATTTGGTACAGAGATAGTCTAGAGTCTAGACCCTGAGAAAGGTAAATGGTTGTAAGGTTTTGAAAGGGGAAATGAAAGGTTGTATGGAACTTTTGTCATTTTTAAAATTCAAAGTTAGAAACTTATTATAGGTTATTGATTAAACGTAAATCAATATAATATTCAATTTTTAAGAAGGGTAAATTAAAATAGGGGATGAAAGTTCATATTTAAATCGTCAGTTTTGAAGCTAGAACTGAGAAACTGTTTTTTAGGTTACTTGGGTTAGATTATTGAATATTTTTTCTTTATTTGGTCGAGGTCATTATTTCACGCAGACAAAGTCGCAACCATAGCATTGTTAATCTATACATATAAATACATTTGGAGTGTCTGTTTGTAATATTGAAATAACCGTTTTTTACTACATGCATATCAATATAAATACCGTACATACACCAAAATAACATTTTTGATCATTTTTGTCTGTCTGTTTGTTTCTTCCGGCTAATCTCTGAAATGGCTGGACCGATTTTGATGGGACTTTTTTTGGCAGGTAGCTGATGTAATAAGGAGTAACTTAGGCTACTTTTATTTTAGAAAAATAAAGTTAAATTCCACGCGGACGAAGTCTCGGCTAGTTATAAGTAAAAAATAAAAGTGTTCATTATATTATATTTATATATATGATACATTAAATAATATTACTTAAAAATCTTTTTTTTTAAATCACATGGACATTTAAGAGTAATAATAATAATAATACTCTTAGGACAATTCACACAGCGCCATCTAGACCCAAGTTAAGCTAGCTAAAGCTTGTGTTATGGGTACTAGATAACTGATACAAATACATAGATATTTTTTTTTTGTAAATACATACATATTATATATAGAAAACACCCAGACCAATACAAACAATCATACTCATGAATACAAATGTTTGTGCCGTGCGAGGAATCGAACCTGCGACCATCGGTCGTAAAGCGGTGTACTAGACCGCTGGACCACCGAGGTCGTCACGTCAAGAGTGATGAGTAATTTCAAACTTAGTGTACATGCGATGGTGGTGTAATGGTCAGCATAGTAAATTCCACACGGACGAAGTCGCGAACAGCTAGTTGTTAAAAAAACATAAAATGATAATATTTTGGTGCTAATCTTTGATATGTATGTCGGTACACCATCGGCCTCGATATCACGCTCACCAGCATTAGACGTCAATAACTGTTCACACCCACACACCCAGTTTCTGTGCTATGTTCGTCTGTCTGTTTACTGTTACTGTCACATATTGAGTTATTTATTTAGTGACAGATGTCTATGTCATACTTTTACTCGTCACAATTAAATTACTATACGCTATGATCAATACGAGACAGGAGTGGAGTGGACCCGCGCTAGGGTCCTCAGCGCCCGCATGTAATTTTTATCCAAACGCAATATAAGTTTTTTTTTTCGGACTACTCTAATGCTGTTGGCCGTAGCTGGCCTTTACAGCTTCACCGGACGTTATGGGGCGAGTGCAGATGGCACTCCAAACCCGTGGAAGGACTTATGGAGCGGCTGAAGGCCAACTCCTGCCCGACGGATACGACTTTAGTCTGAGGGCACCACTAGGGGTTCGAACCTCGGCTCAGGCCGTCGTAATTTCGATCCCCGTTTGAATTGGACGGGGGATCGATCGGAGGGGCGGACGGGGGATCGATCGGAGGGGACAATATATGTGTCCGTACTTATACGTAAATTAGATTATTTATTATAATTTATTACCACGTTAAACGTCATTGCAAAAATGCCAAAAATACTTTTTTTTCTTCTTCTTCCGCCCTTATCCCATTTTCATTTGGGGTCGGCTCTCCTAATCTTTCTTCTCCAGTGGTGTCTGTTTTGGACTGTTGCCGGCTCTATGTTTCCGTTGTCCTTAAGGTCCTTACTAACTACTGACATCCATGTTAATCGGGGTCATCCACGCTTTTTCGGTCCCGAACTGAGGTCGAGAGACAAAGATTGAGATAAAAATACTTTTTTTATTGTATAAAAAAATCCTTTTATGACATCGGTAGACATTAAAATGTATTTATTTTTTAATTTGGGATTGAAATTCTCTAGGAAATAAAAAAGAAATTTCATTTCGGTCACCAGTGACCGCCGTGGCGCTGTGGGTCCAAAACACATTTTGTATTCGCGTGCGCCGCGAGGTCCTGAGAGAGTATTGCTGTTGAGCGCCGCTCTGGTCATTCTAGTACTACAAATGTATGAAAAAATCACTCTAAAGTGAGATCACGGGTGACCTATAAGGCGTTTAACGTTATGTATTCTATAGATGCTATATTTTAACAAAATTATAGTATACTAGCTGTCCCGGCAAACGTTGTTTTGCCATATAAAATAATAACGCTATAAAAAAATAGGGGTTGATGATAGAAGGGTGAAAATTTAGGATTGTATGTATCATAAAAAAATAGAGACTAAATATTTTGTCTAAAACAAAAAAAAAATTAAAGGTGGACTACCCCTAACATTTAGGGGGATGAAAAAAAATAAAAATAAAAATTTTGGGGTGGACTACCCCTAACATCTGGGGATGAAAAATAGATGTTAGCCGATTCTCAGACCTACTCAATACGCTCACAAAATTTCATGAGAATCGGTCAAGCCGTTTCGGAGGAGTATGGGAACGAAAACTGTGACATGAGAATTTTATATATAAGATATCCGAATCTCGTGATAGCGCCCCCTTCGACGAGGCACCCGCATGCGTTGCATGCCCGTTTCCGCCGGCCCAGAGTGGAGTTGTAACAAAAAATCATAACATAGCATAAATACAGGGTAATGTAACGCAGACAGCTTACACTAAAAATAATAATAATTTCAGAACAATTCACACAGCGCCATCTAGATCCAAGTTAAGCTTGTATTATGGGTACTAGACAACTGATACAAATACATAGATATTTTTTTCTTTCGTAAATACATGCATATTATACATACAAGACACCAAGATCGATACAATTAATCATACTTATGAATACAAAGGTTTGTGCTGTGCGAGGAATCGAACCCGCGATCATCAGACGTAAAGCGATAAAACCCACTATTGAAAATAGTTAAATAAACTAAAAAAATATTTATTTCTGTCTCAAATTTATTTATTTATTAAATTGCACCATATTTTTCCGTTCGTCTATCTGTCACCTTTTGTATAATATTTAACTAAAACGTAGACAATGCTTTTACATTCTCTACCCTTCAACCTTTTGGGAAGAGCAGATATACGCGAGGAACCGAACCCGCGACCATAACCACCGAGGCCCGCTAGGCTAGTTTAAACCGTACCTGTTTACCGTAGGCCGTTTTAAATTAATTTTTTTATCTGATTTATTGAACAATAAAAAAAAAACAAAAGGTGGACTTAATGCTATATCATTCTGCCCAGTTAACCTTCAGGAAGTGCAAAGGCACGGTTGTGGATTTAATTAAAAAACACGTAAATAAATATAATCCTTCTATTGGAGCAATCTATGCTCGACATCTCCCTACGAGACAGACTGTAGAACAATGAGATGAGAAGACACACTGGAGATACCGACATCATACAAAGAATCGCGCAGTTGACCCGGTCATGTATGTCGAAGCAGATATGACAGATGGACATACAGATCCCTAATCTGGCGATTTAGGATTGGAAGCAGAAGCGTAGACAGACCAAATACCAGGTGGTCTGATGACATCACAGACTGTGAAACAATGAGATCTGAAGACACACTGGAGATACCGACATCATACAAAGAATCGCGCAGCTATAGTGGCGTTGACCCGGTCATGTATGTCGAAGCAGATATGACAGATGGACATACAGATCCCTAATCTGGCGATTTAGGATGGGAAGCAGAAGCGTTGACAGACCAAATACCAGGTGGTCTGATGACATCAGAAAGACAGCAAGGATCACCCTGGACAAGATGCGCTACAGTTCTAACAAAGTGGATTATGCAAGAGGCATACGTCCAGCAGTGGACTAATATATGAAAGAGAAGAGATTCCTTCTATTTTATAACTATATACGAACATATATACTTTAGCATTAATAATATCAGTATATATTTACTAACATGAACGTCTGTCAATGTTTTAAAGTAACGGTGACAATCACTCGGTTGAAAGTGTAAAGGGGCCTTAATGTTATCATAATTCGAGGCCAACATACGTACAGACAATAATGCGATTAATTATAGACGATATATTCTACAATAGTGGAGACACGCTGCGCGTACGCCGGTCCGGCCGACACACGTCCCGCTAGGGCTGTCAGTTCTTTCTTAATAATAATAGAATATAATATAAAATCTTTATTTCAACAAAACTTAAATTTAAGCGCTTCTGAATACATATTTTTTTTATCTACCGCTCATTTAGAAAGCTCGTCACTAAGAGAAGGAGAAAGAAACTTGCGTGTTGCTCTTTTAAATCATTCTTGTAAATTTACATTTTTAAGTCGAAATGTGTGAATACCAACTAGCACTAATTCATTAGAATAAAAATATTAAATGCACAATCAACTAGTTGAGTAACTAAATAAGACCTGCTTTAGTCTTATTTAATTACTCAACTAGTTGATTGTGCATTTAATATTTTATAATTTAATTTAATCGTAGTGATTAGAGCAGACCAATCTTTGCCAGCAATAATTTATTTATTTCAGATAGAAAATGTTAAAAATAAAACAATAGTTCTAATGTTGTATATTAACCCCATTGCTAACAATGCATCATGTCAAGTTATCCTGAAACACCACGGGGGACGACAAAGGTTGAAAATTGGGCCCAGTTGCGTGCCTTGGACAAGGCCTTTATCCAGGATTAGACTGCAGCAGGCCGATGATAAAGTGTGTATGCAATGATGGTGTATCGACAGCCCTACGCTACGCTAGCGAGGCCTCATGACTCACGATTCGTTCGTATGATTGCTTATTGTACTCAGCCTGTATCTTATGGGCATTATCTAATATGGTATTGTTTACACCGCTTAATGAATGGGTGTGGTTGATTTCATTAATGAATATCATCACGTTGGGGCGGAAGGGGATTGTAGGTAATGGGGACATTTTACCTGCTTTTTTTACATCAGGATAACCTTTCTGGAAAATACATTTGTCAGTTATCTAGTAGCCATAACTAAAAGCTCTGCTTAGTTTGGAATTAGTGCAGCGTTGTCAGATTTTGCTTTTTCCGATTTACGTATCGTTATAGTCGAGTTATCCTAAAAAGAGGAACTAAACCTGTCCCGCGGGGAATATTTAATTTCGATTTAAAACTTGGGATTTCCGATGACATTCGTAATGATCATCTCACACTGGTACCCTGCCAAAGTATTACCAGAAGCTCTAGCAAAAGCATTAAATCATCAACCGTAAAAAAATTGAAGTCACATTACTCCAGAGAACCGGACACACCAAAAAAATTTTTCTTGGGTACACGAGTATCATTTTGACATGTTTACATTGTGACGCGTGACCTTGACATTATGGCCAAATTGACCGATGTCAAGAGCAATCGAGTTATGACATTCTGTCTGTAATACCTTCACTATTATTATGGCATTGTTTTTTTTATTGGACGAATGCTGCACCCGCCTGTTCTAACGATTTACGCTGGCGGGGCACCAGTGGTGGATGATAAGATGAATACGAAGTCAGGCCAGTTAGCCCATCGTGACAAATTCACCAGGAATTCATCACGATGGTTTCAGGCGGAACCAACGGGAAATGAAGAAGGAATGATGACCCCATACCTAGCCATCAGAAACCAACCTATTGTTATGGAGTAGTTTTTGGGGTTCTTTTTTGTTGAGATGGTGAGTTTACTAATAAATAATATATACGTTTACAGCAGAATATGTATTGTCTCTTTTTTTTAATATATTTACAACAATGTTAATCTATATTTGCGTAATCCGCCTGCAGACATGTAATCATCAGATAGCTTATAGTAAAACGGTTTACGAATACATCAGGTTCGTCTTAATCTTGGCACCAGTGGATAATAAGATAGATGAAATAGAATTACACTACTCGATGGTAATATTATTAAATGTCTAAAATTTCTATTTTCCTCTTTAATCAGAATTAGTTTAGTTTTAATTTTTATCATACCCTTTTCATCTGTAAAAATAGTCTTATTTTTCAATTTCTTAAACTCGTCATTTGCTTGAAAATATTCTCTTTGTATAATCATTACTGACTTACTTCTTCATAATCATCAAATGTCAAAATTGTATCTAGTTTTTGTTCTTCCTTCTTTTGTTTATAGTCGTAACTAATCTTTTCATACTTCAAAGAATGTTTCCTTACGTCTCTTTCTATCTTTTCATCTCTTACTCATACCCGATGAAATATATGATATTGTCGGTTCACTCACTTCTTTTATATAACTTTTAAAACCTGACATGACTAACTCGACTTTTTCTTCTCTTTCTTTATTTATCGAGTCTCTAGTGACACTCACATCGTGTGAATTCTTTAAAATTCTCGTACTTTTATAATTGATCACACTCTGTTCATTGTCATCTCTATTTGAAGTTCTTGGACTTATATCCTGTCTCTCAGGTGATACAACAGGCATTCTGCTGTTGTATTACGTCTTGATACATATTATCTAGGTAATCCATTTAATCAAAAATTCATTTTCAAGATCTTCATTTGTTTCGGTCATTCAACCATTCATTGTAAATATCTTTATCAACTTTAAATAATTCGTCTGCTATACCTTTAAATAGTGAATGACACGCCTTTATTTCCGCAGTATTTGGTATGGGTAATTCTGATAACTGGAGTCGAATAATCGCGTAAATTTGTTCTGGATTTTCTTAATCTCAACATTTTTCTTCTAAGTCACGGTCGCCAGATGTTGTGATGGGGTTCTTTTTTGTTGAGATGGTGAGTTTACTAATAAATAATATATACGTTTACAGTAGAATATGTATTGTCTCTTTTTATAGTATATTTACACTGATGTCAATTTATATTTGACAACAACTATTATTGTAATTACCATCAGATGGGCTGTGCATGCTTGTTTGGCACCATCGATAGTAGTTAAAAGACATATTCAACAGGAATTTATCATGATGGTTTCAGGGGGAACCAATGGGAGATAATCGTGAGAGAATCTCTCACGACACTACAGCATGGGGTTTTTCAAGATTAGGTATTAAGGTTTCCATACCTACCATCAGATGGGCTGTATGCTTGTTTGACACCATCGTAGTACAAAAAGAAGGGGATGAATGGGTCATCAGACCCCATACCTAGCATTGGACCCCTCAGAAACTAACCTTGGTTTTTTAATAGATAATAATGGAATGGTTTTGATAGGCAATTACTGTAATGCATTATCACATATTAAAAAAAAGTCTTTCACCATCTGTAGTAATAATATAAAAATTTCACTTACCTTACAAAGTAGATACTTAACAGATACGAAAGGTCAATGAACTCACCTGAAACAAAACAAAAATATATTGTAGTCAATTTGATAAATGCTATCAAACAACAAAAACAAATAAAATCTTATCTATTCATTTATAAATTTAACCCTACAATTTTTTTTAGATTAGTATAGAATAGAATAGATAATCATTTATTCAAATAAACTTAATTTAAGCACTTTTGAATAGTCAACAATTTTTTTTAAATCTACCGCTTATTCGGAAAGTCTCATCACAAGAAGAATAAGCAAGAAACTTGTGTGTTGCTCTTTTAAACAATCCTTGTAAGTTCACATTTAACAAGTCGAAACGTGTGAATACAAACTACCAACCAGCACTAATTCATTTAGGCTCAAATATAAAAAATAAGATTAAATCAGTCGTAGTGATAAGAGCAGACCAGTACCTATAACAGTTTTGCGTCTAAAAGTACTATAGTAAATGGCTAAGTTTATCTCTTTGTTAAAATGCATCATAATTGGTTCAGTCGTTTTTTAATGCATGACAATAGTACACATGTCTGCATTACAGATATGCGCTGGATATTGAAATGGGGTAAGGAAGAAGCAGATGATGATATGGTTTCATTGAGTATCGACAAATTACTGAAATTTTTTCATCAAAATAATTGATTCAATAGAAAAGATACACAAACAAACAATTTACCGTAATACAATGTAACTGATCGATATCGATATAATTGGTATCGGTAAACAATCGATTCTTAATCGATTGCTGAGGTCGAATCGATTAGTCACCATACCCACGACTTCTTCTACAATATGTGTTATGTGACCTTCTAAAACAGCGGTCCTCAATGTTTGACAAAAGGGCCAAAAATTTTTTTTTTCTGTATAACGAGCCGCATCATCATTTATATAAGGATATTTTTATTTTACATTAAAGCTAGTTTTTATTACTCAATTGTTGTCGTTATTGAGGACCTATGCTGTTGGCGGGCCGCAGAAAACACATCGGCGCGTTTTTTTTTTTTATTTATATACACACAAATTTATACAACCTAATATACAAACAATTTGTCTGCAACAAACTGCTGAGCACATTTGCGGCAAAAGCGCTTAACTTAATACTTATTTCTAATCTAATATTTTGGTTTGGTTGAATACCCTTGTTCTAAATTAACATGTACTTCCTTTTCCTCTTTTAATACGTGTAGTATTCTAAAATTTACTATATTGCTTTAATATACAACATCGACAGTTGACAGTGCATCTGATCACACCATCTATACATATAAATAAAATTGGAGTGTCTGTTTGTAATATTGAAATAATCGTTTTTTACTACATGCATATGAATATAAATACGGTACGTACATCAAAATAACATTTTTTTCAATTTTTGTCTGTTTATTGCAGCTAATCCCTAAATGGCTAGACTGATTTTCACGGGACTTTTATTGACAGGTAGCTGATGTAATAAGGAGTGACTTGGACTACTTTTATTTTAGAAACATAAAGTTAAATTACGCGCAATTTCAATTTCCCCATCCGTACAATTTTCGTAAAATAGACTTTTGTTACTTAAATAGCAGTAAAGTACAACCTCAAAAGCCTTATCGAATTACCCCAATATAATGTTAGAACAAGTAAATCTATGCGATTTGCATGTGATTTGCCTACGGTACTTATAGTTGCGACAGTCGCCCACGCGTCGCGTGACCAGTTGCCCACTTGCAGCCTTCGCTAGTATTACTTGATGTTAAAGTTAAAGTACTTGCGTATTACTGTGGATTTTATTTTCAAATTCAAATTCAAAATATCTCTATTCATGTAGGTCTATTACACTCTTATGATATGTCAAATGTACCGTCAGTTCGGAATGATTTCGAGTTGAGAACTGACAAGAAACTCAGCTCGTATTCTTTTCAAATAAGTGTTGTACATGTTTACAATAATATGGATTATTTAAATTCAAATTCGTGGGAATAAAGTGATTACCAGTATATGCTATTGCAAAAGCAAAAAGTCTAATCAGTGTTCGTAACCTGAAAAGAACAGCTTTTGTTCATGGAGATGCGATAAAGTGTAATAACTATTTCGTATAAAACAGACGTATTTAAAACCTGGCTCCTAAACATTCCAATCTATACATATAAATATAAATACGGTAGATACACCAAAATAACATGTTTATAATCTTTGTCTGTCTGTCTGTTTGTTCCGGCTAAGCTCTGAAATGGCTGGACCGATTTTGATCCGACTTTTTTTGGCAGGTAGCCGATGTAACTTAGGTTACTTTTATTTTAGAAAATGAAAGTTAAATTACGCGGACTAAGTCACGGGGACCAGCTAGTTATAAATAAGACATGACGGGCAGTTACTCATCATCATCATCATCATCTGCTTCTTCCTTATCCCATTTATTTGTGGTCGTCGTAATATGTTTTTCCCATCCATTCATCACTTCGCAGTCATCTCGTTATTTACTCCCTTTCTCACCATATCATCTTTCACACAGTCCATCCATCTCTTTTTCGGTCTTCCTCTACCCTTATAACCATCCACATTCATATGTAACACCTTCCTTAAAATATTATCTTCATTCCTACGCATTACATGTCCATACCACGATAGACGATTACTCTTCAACCTCTCCGACACCGGCGCCACTTTCTTACTTCCTCTAATGTATTCATTCTTTATCTTATCCATTCTTAACTCAACATTCGCTCTCATCCGTCCCCGTTATGGGCCAGCGGGCGTATTATGAACTTTTACTCCCAGGCAGTTTGCGACTTAAACTGACTGCACTCAGTTACTTAAATATAATAATAAATGCTACAATGAACGTATTCCACTCGCTTACACAATCGGTTACAAAAATTATTAATTAAACATTTTATCTAATAATCTTGTTAATTAAATACATCAGATTAATCAGCAAATTGCATTAATTTATCAAAATTCCTCATAAAACCGTTAGTTTTGAAATTCAGTTGAGTAATTCACAATTTTTTTATACATACATTACTTTTCTGAGGTGTTGATACGTTTCACGGTTAGTGTTTTTGTGTAATCCTTACTAATATTATAAACTAGGTACTCGCCCCGGCTTCGCACGGGGGTACATCATTACATAGTATAAAACATGTTCTCTATCAGTGTCTGTCCGTCCCTATGTATGCTTAAATCTTTAAAACTACGCAATGGATTTTGAAGCGGTTTTTTTAAATAGATAGAGTGATTCTAGAGGAATGTTTATATATATAATACATATACCGTGCGAAGCCGAGGCGAGTAGTTAGTGTATTATATACATAAACCTTACTCTTGAATCAGTCTATCTATTTAAAAAACTGCTTCAAAATCCGTTGCGTAGTTTTAAAGATTTAAGCATACATAGGGACGGACAGATAGCGACTTTGTTTTATACTATGTAATGATAATGTGAAAGTAGGGATGTTTGTTACTCTTTCACGCAAAAACTACTGAACCGATCATCATGAAATTTTATACATATCTTCCTGGAGGTATTAGAATGAATATAGGATAATTTTCTTTAAAAATTAATTGTAAGTAGCTTTGACGTGGTCTAGTGTTTTGAGTAGTCATGCTCACTAAAATGTCCAGACTTGTGGCGGCGTGGTGGGCCGGGTCATTGGGCTCCCTAAAATATGGTCGAGCGCAGTGATGGCTGGCTCATTCGTCATACTCGTGAACGGGTGCTGCTTGTAGGGACTGGTCTGCTCTAATCACTATGACTGATTTCCTCTTATTAATTGTTTCACCAGTTGGTTATATATTCAATATTTTTTCTATTTGAGTAATTAATTGAATTAGTGCTAATTGGTGGTTTGTATTCACACACTTAAATTTAAAAATGTAAAGTAATAATAAAATTATTTAAAAGAGCAACACGCAAGTTTCTTTCTCGTTCTTCTTGTGATAAAAAAAATGTAATGACTATTCAAAAGTGCTTCAATGTAAGTTTATTTGAATAAATGATTTTCTATTCTATTCTATTCTAAAAAAAATTTTTTTATTCTTAAAAAAAAACTAAAAAATAGGATATCAACATTTTGCTACTTCAGCGCCAGCAATGAAGTTATACGAGCGAAGCCACGGGTAAAACTAGTTCTTCATAAAACCGTTAGTTTTGATATTCGGTTAAGTAATTCAGTTTAGTATTTTTATACATACATTATTTTTTTGAACGTATCTAACGTTTCACGGTTTGAATTTTTGTGTAATTGTTATTAAATATTGTTGTAACAACTTTATTATTGTATGTTTTTTTATTACAAAATACATATTTTTAATATGGTAACAAATTTGGAAACATTTGTTAACAAAGATTTAGAAATTAGTAATGCAAGACAATAACTACTTAGTAGGTACTACTTATAGACTAAAATAGACTATTTATATTACACTAGCTACTCGCCCCGGTTTCGCCCGGGTGTACATGTATTATACATATAAACCTTCCTCTTGAATCACTGTATCTATTAAAAAAAAACCGCTCCAAAATCCGTTGCGTAGTTTTAAAGATTTAAGCATACATAGGGACGGACACATAGCGACTTTGTTTTATACTATGTAATGATTAAGATAAGTTACATAAGTTGTACATAATAATTATCCCCTCAGTACAGGCATCTCCAGGCGATATAGATGTATTGACAAGGCCAACGACCTTGTGCCAAAAAGTGGATAGCCCGCGGATGGCTGGGTACTGCAATTAGTTCTAGTTTTGAGATCGACAAAAGAGTAATTCTGTGTTATTTCTAACTAGCTGTTCCCGTGACTTCGTCCGCGTGGAATTAACTTTATTTTTCTAAAATAAAAATAGCCTAAGTTACTCCTTATAACATCAGCTACCTGCCAAAAAAAGTCCCGTCAAAATCAGTCCAACTATATCAGAGATTAGCCGGAACAAACAGACAGACAGACAAAAATTGTAAAAAAATGCTATTTTGGTATATGTACCGAATTTATATTCATATGCATGTATTAAAAATCTTTTATTTCAATATTACAAACAGACACTCCAATTTTAATTATATGTATAGATAGATACGATTGAACAGTTCAAATAGTTTAACTTTGACCTTATATGGTTAGTAGTGCAGATTTATCATATGTCCGTACTAGTTAGTTAGTTTAGTGATTAGTACACTTAAGGTTATAGTTAGCGAATATGATTGATGTTATTACATAGTTTATGTTGGATCTAGCTAATCAGAAATGTATTTTTAATCTAAATATACAACGTTATAATTTGTTTATCTCATTGCTTTCTTGATTCAATTATTTTAGAAATATGAAACAATCGTAGCGGGTTTTGTATTGATTGCCGCATGCATTCTTATGTGAAATGTGAATACTATAAACATCAGATGGCAATTGTGAGTACTCATGACGTACAAATGTTTGAGTAGTCATGCTCACAGAAATAAAATGTCCAGACTTGTGGCGGCGTGGTCAAAGACGGGTCATTTTGGGTCCGTACAAAAATATGGTCGAGCGCAGTGATGGCTGGCTCATCCGTCATAATCTTTCGTGAACGGGAAAAAGCTGCTTGTAGTACTGGTCTGCTCTAATCACTATGACTGATTTCCTCTTATTAATTGTTTAACCAGTTGGTTATGTATTCAATATTTTTTTCTGTTTGAGTATTTAATTGAATTAGTGCTAATCGGTGGTTTGTATTCACACACTTAAACTTAAATTGTAAGTAAGAATAAATTATTTAAAAGAGCAACACACAAGTTTCTTGCTTGTTCTTCTTGTTTTGTGACAGCATTCCGAATTCGCGGTATATTAAAAAAAAAAAAAAAAATGTTATGACTATTCAAAAGTGCTTCAATGTAAGTTTATTTGAATAAATGATTTTCTATTCTATTCTATTCTATTCTATTCTATTCTATTCTAAACTAGCCGACACCGCAAACTTTGTTCTGCCTCAAAGTTAAATATATCAAAGGTTTTTTTAAATTTAGCTACGCAATAAATTTCTGAACGCACCCTGTTTGATAGGTATCAGCAGGCGTACGTACAACAATCATGAGTACAAATTTAGCCGAAACTAAAACTATGATATTTATAACTGACGTGCGGGGAATCGAACATACGACCATCGGATAGTAAAGCGGTGTACTAAACCACTAACCAAACAATCATACTCATGAATACAAATGTTTGCACCGTATGGAATCGAACCCACGATCATCAGAAATAAAGCAGTGTGCTAAACAGCTAGATCACCGCCGTCAAAGTCAAAGACCATTCCATTTTGGGTCCGTACAAAACATTTGTATAGAACCCCAAAACAACATCCAAATAATCTTTCCAGTGGGGGGAAAAGGAGATTGTTAGTAATGTGGATTGATGATCTCATTGCTAGCAATGTACCATGTCAGGTTGACCTCCACGCGGTTCCCCCTGGTAACCATCGTGTTAAATTCCTGGTGAATTTGTCACGATGGGCTAACTGACCTGACCTCGTGCTCATCTTATCATCCTCCACTGGTGCCCCGCCAGTGTAAACCGTTAGCGCAGGCGGGTGCATCATTCCATTATCATCCATAAAAAAAACTCCATAAGATCCCTAGGAAACCATTATGCATAAATCCTGTCGACGGCCTCGGTGGTCTAGCGGTTTAGCACATCGCTTTACTTCCGATGGTCGCGGGTTCGATTCCTCGCATGGAACAAACATTTGTATTCATGAGTATGATTGTTAGTATCGGTCTGGGTGTTTTCACGATGAAATTTGTCATGCTCTCATCTTATCATCTCTCGTGCTGGTGCCCCGCCAGCGTAAACCGTTAGCGCAGGCGGGTGCACCATTCCATTAACATCCACAAAATAAACCTTCCAATGACTTTCTACACATTAAATTATCTCGTTAAATGAAACTTAATCATCAACAGTTACCGGCGAGCGAAAGTGTTGAGGTCCAATATAATTATGATTATTCGAATGAATCGATACTAACGCATCGATTCGTTACGCGGCATAATAATCGATTAAGCCGAACGATATTTATCGACGCGACCATGAAAGTTTTTGCTGGAGGCGACTCGCAGAAATTATTAACATCAACTTTACATATAAATATATTATAATATAAAATCGTGATGAGGAGAAAACGATTTGTATGTTTGTTTGTGTGTTAAAGTTTAAAAAAAATCAAAATATCTTTCTTCATGTAGGTCTATTACAGACTCTTATGATACTTATATCAAATCTACCGTCAGTTCGGAATGATTTCGAGATGAGAACAACTGACAAGAAACTCAGCTCTTATTCTTTTCAAATGAACTTGAACATGTTTACTAAAATACAGTTTCTGGTAAGGGTTTTTTAAATTAAGGGAGAGATTTTCTTAATTTTCAAAGTATCTTTATTCATGTAGGTCTATTACAGACTCTTTGATATGTCAAATCTACCGTCAGATAAAGTGCTTGGCTGAGAAGAACTGATATAAATATATCAGACTCTTATTTTTCAAATATATATATGTTTACAATTAGTAAAAATCACGGGATCTTACCACGTTTTATAATTTACTGAGTTTGATATTTCGGTAGTGTTTCAACCACCATGATCACGGGTAGACGGGTAAAACAGTATATAAAACATGTTTACAATAATACAGATTCATTTTTAAATTTATATTTGGGAGAATTTACCTCTATTTTTCTAAAATAAAAGTAGCCTAAGTTACTCCTTATTAAATCAGCTACCTGCCAAAAAAAGGCCCGTCAAAATCGGTCCAGCCATTTCAGAGATTAGCCGGAACAAACAGACCGACAGACAATCAGATAAAAATTGTAAAAAATGCTATTTTAGTGTATGTACCGTATTTATATTCATATGCATGTAGTAATAAACGGTTATTTCAATATTACAAACAGACACTCCAATTTTATTTATATGTATAGATAATATTATTGTTATGGAGTTGTAAATAACAATAGTATTCTTTATAATAATAGCGGCGTATGTTTTTTTTACTATAACGCCAAAAACATATCCGTTACTAATTTTACATTAGTACATCGAATCAAATAAAATGACAGCTTGTCCACCGTCTTTTATATATGTATTTCCCAAAAAAATTGTTCGTACCTGTCAAAGAGGGTGATTGAAACTAGGATTAGACGAATTGTGTACCTATCCTGCTCAATCACTTTGCTTAATGAAAATCTCTCGTGCTTTGTTTTTAAGAATACATATTAAATGGTTACTACTCTGGTTTATGACCAGAATGAAAATAACCTTAAAATTTCCAGATAACACCCAAAACACCGATAAGTTATCTCACATTTACAAAAAATATATATACATATGTAAACCGATAATTACATTAAAAAAATACAAAAAAAAAACGAAGTCGTAAACGAATCGGAATTATGTAAAAACTTAAAATGAATTTTATTAGCCGATAATTTGGTTTAACGACTATAAAAAAACTGTTATTGCAAAATAAACACCGAAAGGAAAAACTGGTATTAATTAAAATATTGGGCTCCGTTCACAATCTATTAGCTGTTATATTCCATGGCGTGTTAAAATTATTTGAATTGCTTAATTTTTCGATTAGTTTCGCAATAGTTAATAGGACAAGGGTTTTGAAAGAATAAAAATGAATGCATCCCAAACAGTGGCGTAGTTAGGTAACCAAGGGCCCTGGGGCAAATAAAAAAATATTGCCCCACTGCTCAGCAAGGGCCCTACATTACAGTTTTATTAAAACACACATATCGCTATCCGTCAAATTGACAACACTGCCAAATCACAGAAAGAATTTAGAGGAATTCCGAAGGTATAACTTTTGAATTTCTCTCAGCTGAGTTGCCATGATTAAAGTCAGGTTGCAACCTGTCATATTTACTTTGAAAATGGGAGAAATTTTCAAAAGTTCAGTTAGATCGAGATTCTGGTAAGGGTTCGAGGGCTTCAGCTTGAGGGCCCCTGGCCTAGACCCTAGGTAGCTACGCCACTGATCTCAAATCGAAATGCTATGTCAAAAATGTGTTTGCGACTGTTATCTGTGCTAGCAGCCATAACAGTATGTTTATTAGTAATAACAAACCAGAACAATACACATAGCGCCATCTAGTCCCAAGCTAATCAGTGCTTGTGGGTACTAGTCAACTGATATAAATATATACAGACATTTTTTGCAAATATATATATAATTACATAGACATAGTAAACACACCGATACAAACAATCATACTCAAGAATACGAATGTTTGTGTGGGGAATCGAAAGACGATGTGTTAACAGCTAGATCACCTGGGTAAATCAGTCTTAGTAAAATTACATTAAATGCAATATAATAATAGCCATGAAAAATTTATATTCAAATAAATTTACATTTAAGCACTTATGAATAGTAAAAATTTTTTAATCAACCACTCACTCGAAAAGAAGAACGAACAAGAAACTTGCGTGTTGCTCTTTTAAATTCACTTGGTCTATTTGCATTGCAAATACTAATTAGACCATGCTTTTGAAATAGCATATGCTGGTGGTCACTCTATTCTCCCAAGTTTGAATTTAAAAATGAATCTGTATTATTGTAAACATATATAATATTAATTTTAAAACGGATACGAGCTGAGTTTCTTGTCAGTTCTTCTCATCTTGAAATCATTCCGAACTGACGGTAGATTTGACATATCATAAGAATCTGTAATAGACCTACATGAATAAAGATATTTTGGATTTGAATT
Source organism: Achroia grisella (assembly GCF_030625045.1). Taxonomy (NCBI): domain Eukaryota; kingdom Metazoa; phylum Arthropoda; class Insecta; order Lepidoptera; family Pyralidae; genus Achroia; species Achroia grisella. Next base: position 594,888 of record NW_026712958.1, read on the forward strand.
TGAACTTGTAACTTCAAATTGAAATATGTGAATAGAAACTCTCAACTAGCACTAATAATGTGCTTTGCCGATGGCAACCTTTTTGATAGTTCTTATGTTTTATATATATATATATATATGAATTTTATATTTTGACGTTCTGTTTTTATATACCGTTTGTTTTCTTATGCCATATTCTTTGTCTTTATATTTTTGCTAGCGAGCTGAATACACATATTTTATAAGATCTAGGAACGTGTCTCATTTTAAACCCGCCTTAATACAGTCCTTCCGTAACTTGCTTCATACAAAATCATAAATCGATTTTAATCTATTACAATCGAGATATCTAAATCTCGATTATACTATTGAGTTACATAAGAAAACTGCCAGCGGTCAAGGCCCGCATATACATCTCTATTAATTTCCCAAATCTGCGACGGTGGCAGTCAATTGACAACTAGAATAGATACGATAATAATCGATTGATTAACCGATATTTTTGACGTTGACAACTTTACGATTCGGCGATTCTAATCGCTGTGGACTAAACTGTAATCGTTTTTATTAGTGTTGTGCGTTTATCGATATTTTAATACATAGTCGTATAATTCTGTAAGTGTTTGCCACTTCTCTTCACAATGCCTGGTCGATTTAGTTGTAATTTTGTGTGTATATTTTAATAATAATAAGAGATAAGTTGCAAATTCCCTCCTCTACAATAGAACTATTACAAAAAGCCGTCATTCTCGACACATGCCGCATTTTAAGAAAGACAATTTATACAACAGTTTGTGTCATGGATACTGGACAACTATTATAACATTATTTCATGTTTTACAAATAAATAGAATAACTTATTATTATATTAATAATAATAGACTACGTTTTTAACTTTTTTTTATACTATGGTGGTGGGAAACAAGCATACGGCCCATCTGATGGTAAATGGTTACTGTAGCCTCTGGACGCCTGAGACGCCTTCCTCTTGAATCAGTCTATCGATTAAAAAATCCGCTTCAAAATCCGTAGCGTAGTTTTAAAGATTTAAGCATACATACGGACGGACAGACAGCGACAGCGACTTTGTTTTATACTATGTAATGATGATATAAATAAAATCTATCATCCAAACTTACTCTTTGTTGGTCTTTAATCGTATCTAATCGTGCTTTCCTCAATCTATAATCGATATAATATCGATAACCACACGTAACTATTGATTAATCGATTGAAATACGTCAAACAGTAATGATACTCACTAATAAATAAACTCTCGTTACTGATTTGATCATTGATCCCAGATATAAGAGATAAATGTAATTAAAATTTATTATTTATGGTACTGCTCATTGGTTGATAAGGAGATAGGTACCTACTGCAGTTAACTATAATTCTATATGCTATATTCTAGCTGTCCCGGCAAACGTTGTTTTGCCATATAAATTAATAACGCTATAAAAAAATAGGGGTTGATGATAGAAGGGTGAAAATTTAGTCTAAAATATAATAAAAAAAATTTAGGGGTGGACTACCCCTAACATTTAGGGGGATGAAAAATAGATGTTGGCCGATTCTCAGACCTACTCAATACGCTCACAAAATTTCATGAGAATCGGTCAATCCGTTTCGGAGGAGTATGGGAACGAAAACTGTGACACGAGAATTTTATATATAAGATTGCGTAATTTAAAAGATATACCTAAGCGAATAGACACTGGTAGCGACTTTGTTTTATACTATGTAAACATTATACTTTAATGACAAGACAAAATCTCGAAACAAAATCACAATTTATTAATCTTTCCGTTTGCTTGTCATTCCAGTTAAATAAAAAAAAAAAAAAACAAAAAAAAAATAGTTTATATAAGTTTTACAAAATCAAACCTGCAGTAATTTCGTTAGAAAACTATACTATTGTCCGCAATACTACAGTGTCATTTAAGTAACCGTTGCGTTACAATGTAATTGCATATATAACAAACATATGGTTTTTATAACTAAATTAATTCTGCATGAAATCATACAATTGTTGTATCATTATTGTTATTAGGATAACCTTCGTCTCATACGAGAACATAGATAATTATTATAGTACAATAGCTGTACCCGCGACTTCGTCTGCGTGGAATTTAACTTTATTATTCTAAACAAAATATTTTTTCTAAAATAAAAGTAGCCTAAGTTACTCCTGTGTCGGGCAGTGGCGGCGCTAGTACTGGCAAGTGGCCGAAGAAATAGTTCTGGAAGGGCCTTTGACCAGGGCAGATCCCACTGGCCGCTGAACCACGGTGTGGAAGACAATGAGGAAACCACTACACTAAATTTCCTATTAATTGGATCATGGATTGAATATCGTGGAAGGTGGCGGGAGCTCCACCGACAAGAGCACAGCTCTTAAATTATGAATGAAATGAAGTTACTGCTTATTACATTACCTACATGCCAATAAAAGCCCCGTCAAAATCGGTGCAGCCATTTCAGAGATTAGCCGGAACAAACAGACCGACAGACAGACAGACAAAAATTGTAAAATAAAATATTTTGGTGTATGTACCGTATTTATATTCATATGCATGTAGTAAAAAACGGTATCAATATTACAAACAGACACTCCAATTTTATATATATGTATAGATATGTTAAACAATATAGTTAGATAACTTAAAGACTCCGAAATGGTAATCCTGTGACGGCGGAAACGCGTATGAATTCTTGTCACATCGCCCGCGCACCATTTCCGCGCCGGTTGCGTGCGCATGCGCCGCTCGACGGGGAAATGGTGAGCCAATTGCTATGGGATTGAAAATTGTGTATATATATACATTTTTTATGCAATAGAATAGAATAGAAATAAACTTTATTCAAATAGCCTTAATTTAAGCACTTTTGAGCAGTCTTAGTTATTTTTTTTTAATCTACCGTTCGTTCGGAAATCCGTCTCATCACAAGAAGAACGAGCAAGAAACTTGTGTGTTGCTCTTTTAAATAATCCTTGTAAGTTTACATTTACAAGTCGAAACGTGTGAATACAAACTACCAACAAGCACTATACTATAAGCACTATAATTTTTAGGTCAAATATAAATATACAGTAAGATTGAATCAGTCGTAGTGATAAGAGCAGACCAGTCCCTACAAGCAGCACCCGTTCACGAGTATGACGGATTCCGAATAAGTTAAATAAACTTATTTAACATATTCGGAATCTTACAGGAATGTTAAACAAGGTGATGGCCCACCAGATGGAATGATTCATTATAATAATACTAGAATTAATTTAACAAACAAAGACCTATAATAATATCATTAAGGAATGACAAACAAGCTAATGAACCACCAGATGGAAAGGTACACTTTATGGAAGTAATAATGACCCACCAGATGAAATTGTAATTTATAGTAGTACTAGAATTAATTATTAAACAAATATAGACATAACAACACAATAATACAACATGAAATAATGTGAGAAAATGTACAGTGAAGGAAACCAGCCACTCAGCCTTACAATTAATAACAGTTAAAAGCAACGTGGTGAGGTCAGAGTAACCGGACGTAAGCTGTAGCGAGCGCGATTTTAATAAATGAGAGAATTTATTGTTGCCTAAACTACTATATTATTATAAAGTCGTCTGTTTGTTTGTTTCACATCATTTTAACAATGATCAGTAAGCAAATTAAAATTACCAATAGTCATATTTGGTATGTACATCTGTTTGTTTCATATTACCCTAGGGGCTGTTCAAGTATTACGTTAGCATTATGAGGGATGGTCTTTACTTTGCTTAAATTGGATGACGTGGGGGAGTCTAAGTAATGTTTGCGTCATCGGTCGTTATTTACTTATTTACACAAATGGCAACCCTCAAATTGCCTTTGTATATGTTTTCTATGTATATTATGTATGTATTTACAAAAAAATCTAAGTATTTATATGAGTTGTCTAGCCTATAACACAAGCTTTGCTTACCGTGGGACTAGATGGCGCTGTGTTAATTGTCCAGCGTTATTTATTTATTATTTATCTACCCTATGGAAATGGGTATTTACATATGACGTAGTTTATATATGGTCTGATGTTGTCGCGATCGCCTATTCACTATACTACACACCCTATTCCATTAATAAATGTTAAAAGATAAATCTTTTAGAAATATAAAATTCATTATAAAACTGAACATCAAGTCATTTATTAACACGAGATTACTCATTACATTACATAGCTAATTGGATTTTGATGGGCTTAATCTTTTCATCGCAGTTGAGCAAAACTAATGAATTATAATGAAATTATTTGGTCATTAAATCGTTGAAAAATTGTTTTAAATTATTGTTATTGTAGAATAAAAATAGATTGTATTAACTAAATCAACTTTAACACACAACACAAAGTGACTAAACATACATATTTTTTATAATCATATTATATAATTGATATCGAAAAAAAATACAGATAAGAACGAAATAAATAAGTGCTTTGATCGAGATGTTTATATATAATTAGGCAGTATGGTCTATGATCTTCGCCTGTTTAAATTAGATAAATTTTAAAACAATAACTATCCAATGGAAAATAATAACATCGTGTTTATTTCATATCTCTCCTTAACTTCTCTGATCCATATCCCAAAATCCAAAATCTTCCTATACCAAATCCTCTAGTTTCCCAAACTTTGATATTGGCAAATGCACCATAGTGCCAAGCCATTACAAAAGAAAAAAACATAGTGTTTTAGTTTTGCCGCCAAATATTCTATACATAATTTTGGTTCAATTCTCATAACTAACATTTATGGTCCTTTGCCAAACATTTACATTACATTTACGCATATATTTATATTTGTATATAAACAAAATATATTACTACTAACTATTATAAAACGAAGTGTTAATTACTCTGTGATGTTTTCCCGCTAAAATTGACACAAAATTAGGCTGTTTGAAATAACTACCTTTGCCTGTACAACCAGTAGGGCAATTAAAACGAAACATACATATAAACGTCGTGTAAAAATTTCTTCCACAGACTATAAACTTTCAAATACTGATTCAAAATAATGAAAGTGACCATTCAATAACCAATATGGCAATGCCTGGGGCGCAGTCTCTGCCTTCTACAGATTATGGTGTATTGTCTATGCGACAATGAGCAACTAGCCACGCTCGATTATTATCCAGCTTTCGTATTTGGATGGGAAACCATTTTATTTATATATTAATACGTGATTGCAATCTCACGTAATGATTTTTAATATTTTTTTTTTCCGTTTAATCCTTTAGTTAAAATTATTGGCTATTCGGCCTCTTATTTTTTGTTATCATTATGTCTAAGTCATTACACACACGAACTCATATATCCATTTCAACTGCATCAGAGATTCATTCTATACAATTCACGCCTATTCGACCAACCATGTGACCAAATAGCCGAATATCCGTCGGAACTTATCTAACTAATAAATTTCTTTCTATAAGTCATTTACTATTGAGTAATTAAAAATTTAAAATTAAAACTAATTTTATTCCTTAATACTAAGACAAACTAAATAAAACATATAATTACTTTAAAAAGAAATATTTTTTTACCCTGATTATTTTTTTAATTCGGCTGAATAGTAGTTATCCGGTATTTGGCCGGATAGTATTAAGGCCGCCGGATAGGCCGGATACCGGATAGTTACCGGTTATCCGTTTCATTTCTAATTTATAGGGAACGGAGAAATGAATAACATGACAGAGATGATGATGATGATGATCTTTCATTCATCACTGTTGCACCACGCTGTTTAACACGCTTTGTACATTCCGGAGAGACTTTTCCACCATTATCCGTTAAAACATTTATAATTCTGACACTATCCTCACGCTATTCATGTATAATGGTCACCCAGTATGTATGGTTGACGTACCATGCTCCTATGTGGCAGTGTTTACTTGGCCCATGACGTCATGAAGTCCACAAAACAATAGTGTGACGTAAGGACATTAATTTGGAGCTAACTCCGTAGACACCATAAAGATATCAGTCGGGTTATGGCTACTGATTAAACTTGATAAAAATGCAATAGCAAAATGGTCACTAAATTCAATAGCTGCACGAAGAAAATTAGAAATTAAACAATTGATAAATTAATTTGGTGTCTAACTCCGTAGACACCGTACTAAAAGAACTTTGGAAAAAAATGAGTTTCTTGTCAGTTCTTCTTAGCTCGTAAGCACTGCGAACTGACGGTAGATTTGACATATCGTAATGATATATCAAATCTACCGTCAATATCTAGATCTACATGAATAAAGATATTTGGATTTGCATGCCTCTAACTTGTCATACTCTAATTATTTATATAAAAAAAAACATCTATTCAAAAAAGCACATTCGTCTTGTGACGAATCTGCATGCCGAATGAGTGGTAGAATCAAAATATGACTATTCAAAAGTGCTTGTAATGAGTTTATTTGAATAAAGATTATTTCTATTTCTATTGGATTTAATTTGATTTTGTTTAGTAGAATGGATGCAATTTGACTTTACATATTTCTATGAAGGTTCCTAGTAAGTCCTAGCAACTATTGTTATTGTCGTGGAACTAGAATTACTTAAATCAGATAATCATATTGTGACACTGACACTATTACACACGCTGTCGGGTCCCGCTACTCAATAATCTATGGCCCATCTAAACTAGGGATGCCATCCGAATGTCGATACTCGTTCAAATAAAATACGAGTATTTTGGTCTTATTGACAAAGACACTTTCATTCTCGTCACAATCTTCAAGTACGAGAATATTGGTCTTTTGGACTTGAAGACTTGTGAATGAAAGTGTCCTTGACTTTCATTCTTTATCTCTTCAAGTCTGTCTACGAAAATCGATTAAAATACAATGATGTACAAAAAGCAACACAGCAGTCCATTGTAGTGTTCCAATAATTTTGGTCTTCTCGTCTTAGTTTTCAAGTTTGCCTACGAACATCAATTAAAATACAATGTTCTCGTACAGCCGAATACCGTCCCAGATGGACACAAATTTCAATGATCTCTGTCATCAAGTGGGACAACTAAGGACATCCACTGATACCATCATGAAGGGCACGACCACTTTGTAAGGAATAGAGAAGAATGCTAAAGAAGGGAAGAGAAGAACGAAGTTAAGAGCTAATTGAGTTAATATACGAGATTATAAGGGATTTATGATTTTTTCGTACGATGCTATGTTTAAAGATTGACAACCCTGAACTAAGTATTCATCATGCGCCTGCGCACATCCTGCTTTACGCATGCGCTAACTGTCTAATATAACAAGATACATCGGTTGTAGTTAAAACAACAGGAACATAGCTCAATATACAGTGGTTATATTTATACAAGGGAAGCACATGGTGATGTACCTAAACGATGGTATTGAATAGGTTTGAACTTTATGTTAATGGTATAGAGCCTTAATTTGTTTGGTTTATTCGTTTATTAATTTTGGTAACCATTTTTGCAAGTTGCCGTAATTGTCTTACACAGTTATGGGTAGTAAGATTTTAGATAGGATTTTTTTATTTGTTAAAGTAAGTAGAAATAAGAATTACGTAAGTATCTGTAATAAGTTCATATATAGCATACTAGATGTGCCCGACTTCGTCCGCGTAAAATGTCGACAATTCCATATAACATTTCATCCCACCATTCAACCCCTTACAACCCTTTTTTCACATTAACAATTATCCTATGTCCTTTCTACGGGTCTAGCCTACTTTTACCTACCTGTGTACCAAATTTAATATAAATCGGTTCAGTACTTTTGGCGTGAAAGCGAGACAGACAGACAGAGTTACTTTCGCAAGTATGTAATAATATTATCCAATATATAACTATCATTTATTATCTATGTGTAAAGGTCTGTCTCAAAGAGATAACTGAGAGCAATAAAGTCAAGGGAGTTTCTTTGTATCAAACTATTCTAATACTGTTAGCCGCAGCTGGCCTTTACAGCTTCACCGAATGATAGAAGGCGAGTGCAGATGGCACTCCTAACCCGCAGAAGGATCTATGGAGTGGCTGAAGGCCAACTCCAGGCGGATATGACTTTTCCAACGGATATGACTTTAGTCTGAGAACACTGCTAGAGGTGTTCAACCGATGTTATTTTGATCCCCTTTTGAATTGGATGAGGCAAAGATCTGATCAAAAAGTTGAAATATCATTTTTAAAGCTAGAAGATTGACACTTATTTTTCAAGTTTTTGACTTTCATGATATTCAAAGTTTGTACAAATTTTATCCTTAAGGGGGTAAAATAAAATAGGGGATAAAATGGAAATTCCTCGTTCATCCTGTATTCCTTGCGAACGAAGTCGCGGGCACAGCTAGTAACATATATAAATTATATAAATTTAATCATAGACTCAACAACTTTTTACATACTTATCAGCTTTCTTTATAAATATATGAATGTGGATGGATGTAAAGGGAGGGGACGCCCTAAGAAAAGATGGATGTGTGAAAGATGATATGAATAAAAGAAGAATATGTTCAGATATGACGACCGATAGAGAGCAGTGGAAGAGAATGACATACTGCGCCGACCACAAATAATAGGATAAAGGTAAGGCAATGATGATGATGATCAGCGATCTTTATAAAAAATTCCATACGCGTTGGCATCTGAAAGGACCGTAACACAATAATTATACAAAATTCAATTCACTTTCATCACACATATGGTGTTCTACTAAAAACTCGACATCGCCTTTATTGCTAGTAATAACTTATAATTATGAACCCTAATGAGCACATTATAAGATTGTAATTGGTCTTCAAGAATTTTATTAGTCCTCTAATTACTCGTGTGAAATAAATAAGGGTGTTGTACTATCCATTTTCAGACACAATGGTCGTAAGAATTAAAAAAACATCAAAAGTTGACGCCAGTAGCGATCAAGAAAGCTGTTGGCCTAAAAAACCGAATGGAGACTTTGTACAAAGTGGATTGCGTCACCGTAACACATGTAACAACGAAGAAATTGGTATGATAGGACAGTGAGTAGTGATAGTGCAATGAAGGACAAAATATTGTTTCTTTTTAGATTTCTACAAAAACATATTCAAATTATTATTTAATATTAATGACGACCTCGATGGTCTAGCGGTCTAGCACACCGCTTTACGTCCGATGGTCGCGGGTTCGATTCCTCGCACGGCACAAACATTTGTATTCATGAGTATGATTGTTTGTGTCGGTCTGGGTGTTTTCTATGTATATTATGTATGTATTTACGAAAAAAAATCTATGTATTTGTATCAGTTATCTAGTACTCATAACACAAGCTTTAGCTGGCTTAACTTGGGTCTAGATGGCGCTGTGTGAATTGTCCTGAGATTATTATTTTTATTATATTAACTGTATCCACTGTTATACCCGCCTATTTATAGCCAATGTATTATTCTGATGTATGAGCTATATTACTGTAAAGTTTCATCAAAACCCGTACTTACGTTTACGTACTTTTGCATGAAAGTGTAACAAACACCCATCGAACCATCTACTCATCCATACTCACAAACTTTCGCGTTATAATATTAGTCAGATCAGAGTTTATAATCTTTCCGGAACTGACGCATACGTACACGGTATCAAAGGTCTTGCGACTTAGCACACTGCCTCATTTCCGATGGTCGAGGATTCGATTCCTCGCACAGTACAAACATTTGTATTCATGACTATAATTGTTAAACCACTAGACTCCGAAGCCGGCAACATGAAGTAAAAAGCAAGTTAATCTAACAAAATAGTACCACTGACCGCAATAGTTAAAGTAAATACAGCAAAACATAATTACGGTTATCATAATATCATAACAATACCATATGTAGGTCGAGTGGATAAAGTTGTTATCGCTCTTGTTTACAAGATGATAACAAATACGAGGAACCACATGAGAAAATATCAGATTTAAAACCAAATACAGACTGCGATAATGATGCGTGCATTTCCGGAGTTATTTTATCTAATTAGAACAGCACAGATGTATATGATGATAGTCCTGCAACTGATACTGATGTATCAGTATATATACATAGCCCGTGCTTTTACCAAGCTAGGAAGAAACGCCACTACACATCCTTATTAGATGAATGTGATATTGAATGTATAAGCTATATTATTGCAAAATTTCATTAAAATCTGTTCAGTAGTTTCTGCTTGAAAGAGTAACAAACATGAATCCATCTTTCGCGTTTATAATATCATTATTACATAGTATAAGACAAAGTCGCTGTCGCTGTCTGTCCGTCCCTATGTATGCTTCAATCTTTACTACTACGTAACGGATTTTGAAGCGGTTTTCTTTTAATAGATAGAGTTATTCAAGAGGGAGGTTTATATGTATAATACATGTATACCCGGTAGAAGCCAGGGCGAGTAGCTATTTAGTAATATTCTAAGGAATCAAAGAGATCTGAACTAAAAATATGAAACAAGTAGCATTGCAAATGGCCTGCCACAAATCATTTATGACACTAATTGACATTTTTGAATTCGGAAATGGTCATTTCCCTCATTATTTACCGCTGAATGGTGACTGATGGTGTAATTACCGTCCGCTGACATTTATAATGGGTACCGTGCGTCTTTGAACTTTACGATTTATAAAAATTATAACACGTTTATATTGACCTATACTTTTATCGTGATAAACATGTTAAAATGGTTAATTGGGTGTTTGACTGCAGGTTTCATGAAGTGGACTATTTAGACAATGTCAAAAATGTAATTATATTGTTTCTTTACACTTGACTTTTATGGAGACAATTTTTTAAGATTTTCATTAAAACGAGGTTGAATGCTGTAGTGGGCTACCGAGCTTGTTGCTCGCCCGATGGTAAGTGATTACCACCACCCATGAGCTCTTGCAACACCAGGGAAATTGAAAATGTGTTGCCAGTCCTTTAAGAAGGAAAATAATTCTTGAAGGTTTCGCTACTAACGTATGAGTTGGAACTACTGATGATCAGACAGACTTAACGTCATCAGAAATGTGGAAGCTCTTAGTTCTTCTATTTTTTATGTGTATTTCTGCTAATTCTACATTAACTTTAATTAATATTATTAATTAGTACAATTTATTAGCTTGTTGATTTGATTTGACGGCCTCGGTGATCTAGCAGTTTAGCATACCGCCTTACTTCCGATGGTCGCGGTTCAATTCCTCGCACGATACTAACATTTGTATTCATGAGTATGATTATTTGTATCGGTCTGGGTATTTTCTATGTAATATGTATGCATTTACGAAAAAAACCTATGCATTTGTATCAGTTATCTAGTACCTATAACACAATCTCTAGCTAGTTTAACTAGGTCTAGACGGCGCTGTGTGAAGTGGCCACATATTATTATTATTGCTACATCTCATATTAAAGTCGTTTTTTAAAACATCTTAATTAATGGCTAAAATAAAAATATTATACTAGATTAATTATTTATTTAGGTAAAGACCATAAATCTTTGAAATAATTAAAAACACATCAGTATTCAAACAGCATGAAGTCGTAAATTCACTTGTATCCAGTACATAAAACAGTTTATGACCATAAAATGAATAACGCACTTTTGTTGTACATATTAATGAATTTGCAATGGTGGAAACGTGTAAAATTTGGCACTTCATAAAACACTTGTAATTTAATAATAAATTGACATATTTAACGTATCAGTGAGATATTGACTGACACTAAACTGAGATCACAACTGAAACAGTTTTAAAAACTATTATCAAACTAATTATTGTCAAATAAGTATTATAAATAAGAAGACTTTTATCTCCCTATTAGATTTAAAAATGAATCTGTATTATTGTAAACATGTACACTTATTTAATTAATTGAAAAGAAAACGTGCTGAGTTTCTTGTGAATTCTTCTGACATATCATAATATAGACCTACATGAATAAAGATATTTTGAAAATTAAGAATACAATTCAAGGAAAAAACAACTAGTTGTTTTAAAATTTCCATTTAAACGACATTAGATCCCAAAACTGATGAGAACAAGTAACATAGATGAAAACACCACAAAAATATGTTTTTTTTTCGTAAATAAATACTTGTTATTTTAACAGACATTTATTTCCCAAAGAATACGAGAACGGAGGATACTAAAACAGGTAGAAGTGAAAACACCACAAAAATATGTTCTAGAACATTCTATTCACGTAAAAAATTACTTGTTATTTTAATTTTTCCATTCAAGAGGCATTAGCAATAAAGAGTTCTATCTGAGAATGAATAAAGATAGAAGTGAAAATTAAAAATATGTTCTAGAACATTCTATTCACGTAAAAAACAACTAGTTGTTTTAAAATTTCCATTTAAACGACATTAGCAATCTCCCAAACAGTCCTATCGTGAGAACGGAGGATACTAAAGCAGGTAGAAGTGAAAACACCACAAAAATATGTTCTAGAACATTCTATTCACGGAAAAAAATACTTGTTTGAAATTTTCCATTCAAGAGGCATTAGCAATCTCCCAAACAGTTCTATCGTGAGAACGGATAATACCAAAGCAGGTAGAAGTGAAAACACTACAAAAATATGTTCTAGAACATTCTATTCACGTACTAAACTTGGCACTTATGAGAGCATCACGTCCGAATACTGTATCGATTCATAGAATCGCAATCGAATTCATATGCGATGCGCCATCGAGTTCCCAAGACTGTAGGCCATTGTCCGAATATTTTTGCATCAATGTTTTAAAGGGACAGTTAGTAGATGAGTTTGATAGTCTAGTACTTGAAGATATGAAATGATTTCCTGTATTCAATATATGTGAACTATATTGACATAGACTTCGTTGGACTAGAGGTTTAGCACGCCGTTTTACTTCCGATGATCGCGGGTTCGATTCCTCACACTGTACTCATTCGTACAAACTGGTCTGTTTTACTTTTACGTTTGTATTTACAAAAATGTATATATTTGTACCAGTAGTTTAATACCCTTAAAACAAGCTCTCTTAGTTTGGGACTAGATGGAGCCCGCGAATATATATCTAATAGCTACACACCCCGGCTTTGGGTCTACATATATTATACATATAAACCTTCCTTTTGAATCACTCTATCTATTAAAAAAACGGCTTCAAAATCCGTTGCGTAGTTTTAAAGATTTAAACATACACAGGGACGGACAGACAGCGACAGCGACTTTGTTTTATACCATGTAATTATACACAAAGTATTACAGAGTATCGTCCGTAAAACAGATACTACATAGTATATATGGTAATAGATAACGAGCATGTGACAACCCTGGTGTTTCAGGCGTCCATAGGCTACGGTAACCGTTAACCATCAGACGAACCACATGCCTGATTACCATCACTGGTATAAAAGAAAAATGTACATACAAACGAACATAATCTACAAACAATCAATACTAAATACTTCAAAAATTGTACACAACTTGATAACAATCTATATAATAATTTGACCTATATAGTTTAGCGATTCACAATAGAACGACATAACGGTGGTCGTAGAATCGACTCCGTGCCGTGGGAGAGATGTTATCGCCACGATTTTGCAATGCAAGAGAAAAACTAATAAGAAACACATAAATATTTTATGTTCAACCTTGACTGCCATTACAGTTACATGTCATTGTTTGCACTTCAAACCGTCTTGAAAAAAGGCAAGGCTCTGACTTCGATTGTTTTATTCGTCGATTTTGGAATAGAACAGAAAATTTATTCAAATGTAAAAAAAAACCTTTTTTTTTATATTCTACAATTCCATAAGAGTTTCGATGACTTTGCCAATGTCAAAATCTATATATACCTATATTTTTTATCTACCGCTCATTCGGAAAGCTGTCTCATCCTAAGAAGAATGAGTCAGAAACTTCCGTGTTGCTATTTTTATAAATTAATTAATTGAAATAGAAATAAAAATAATCTTCATTCAAATAAACTTAATATAACCTCTTTTGCATAGTCATATAACATTGTTATTGACTCTACCACTAATTCGGAACGCAGACTAATCACAAAAAGTTCTTCTTGTGATGAGTCTGCGCAAGAAACTTAATGTTATTCAAAATTACATTTTTATAAATTTTGTGTGAATACAAACTGCCGAATAGCGAAGTTGACATAAATAGTTAATAATAGAAATAATGACATAATTAATTTCTACAATATGAAGTAATTACAATAAGAATTTATGTTAATCTGAAGTAAGTATTTAAAGACCTATGCCCACTGATGGGTCGCATTAAAATATAAAAATAAATATCTATTCTATATGATATACACCACGGAACTCTTTTCTTACGACGCTTCACTTAGAATAGTCAATGTCGAAACTACATATTACTATTTTAATTCGACTTTTCGAATGTAAAACATTTATACAAAGTTATTGTTATTAGAAACACTGGCAGGTTAATTTTTGTCAGAAACAAATTGCGTCCAACTGTAATTGCATCCAATAGATGGCATTTAGGGGACGGTAGCTGACTTTATTATAGTCTAATATAAAAAATTATCAACAGTTGCGTAGTAACTTGGTTCAAATCACGACACTCCGCAACGAAAGTAAATTTACACATTGGTACCGGGCGATCACCCGTGGGCACTTCAATTTAAATAAATCTAGGGGTTAAATAATATACTTAATTAACAATAAAAAAAATGCCATTGAGGTATGACAGTAAAAGGGAATGAATATGAAATTGTCGTTGCAAACAATCACACCTGTTGCGCCGGCGCCGACGCCCGCGCATTCAATTATTGACTTCGTATTGATCCGAGACCTCAAGGACCCGCGGTTAGATCATAGGTTCTGTTCCAATCATTGTTACAAATTGAAAACACATAAACAAAAGATTTATATTACACTAAATGAGGTGCGCGACTTCGTCTGCATCACACTTACTTGGCATTTATTATTATATTTCGTACAATTTACAAAATATTATGTAGCCTATGTGTTATTTTGATATATAAGCTATATTTATATATATATATTTAAACTATTCAATTCAATTCAAAATATCTTTATTCATGTAGGTCTATTACAGACTCTTATGATATGTCAAATCTACCGTCAGTTCGGAATGATATCGAGATGAGAACTGACAAGATACTCAGCTCGTATTCTTTTCAAATAAATGTTGTACATGTTTACAATAATACAGATTCATTTTTAAATTCAAATTTGGGTGAATAGAGTGACCACCAGAATATGCAATTTGCAAAATATTGCAAAAGCAATAAGTCTAATCAGTGTTCGTAACCCGAACAGTCCAGTCCTTTTTTAACAAAAGAACCTTAATAATGTTCAAACTTAAAATTTAAATTGGCTGCCTCGATGGTTTAGAGGTTTAGCACACCGCCTTACTTCCGATGGTCGCGGGTTCGATTCCTCGCACGGTACAAACATTTGTGAGTATGGTTGTTTGTATCGGTCTGTGTGTTTTCTATGTATAATCTATATGTATTTACGAAAAAAATATATCTATGTGTTTGTATCGGTTATCAGGTACCCATAAAACAAGGTTTAGCTAGCTTAACTTGGGACTAGATGGCGTTGTGTGAATTGTCCTGAGATTATTATTATTATAATTTAAACTAACTATGGTCAAAATCGATCTCTAAGCGACGACTAGTGTGAATGATAAAAAAATATTCCATATGGTTTGGAATAAACCTCCGAATTTGTCGTAACAAACAATTTATATCAGGATTAGACACTTAATCATACGTTGTTCATAATATAGAGTGAGGCTTGCCACTTCCTAGGCAGATAAGATAGTACCTAGAAATTATTTATACTCTATTAGTCAATACGTACGTTGTGAATTCCATTGAAATATTCGTAATCACGTTTAATGAGACACGTAAGCTAGGTTCCCAGGTTCGTAAGTAATTTAGTTCGGAAATGCGTAATAATGAAATCTAGCTGTCTTATTACAAAAAAATAAATCTGGTTTAATACTAGTAATAAACCATTGACCAAAATATTCCTTACTACAAAACGAAGGTTATCTCTAAACCGTGATTCGTCTCTGGTCTAAAGTTAGACCTGCGCTGCCCCTAGTTTAAAAGTGGTCTAAATGCAAAAAGTCAAAATCCATAGTAATCAAAGTTTGTTAAATTTTTGGGTTTGGTTTTCCAGGAAGTTTGTAAAATTATCACCCTTAAATAAAATAGGGGATGCAAGTTTGTATGGAAATTCGTCATTCGTCAAGTTTTCCAGGAAGTTTGTAATATTTTTACCCTTAAATAAAATAGGGGATGCAAGTTTGTATGGAAATTCGTCATTCGTCAAGTTTTCCAGGAAGTTTGTAAAATTTTTACCCTTAAATAAAATAGGGGATGCAAGTTTGTATGGAAATTTGTCATTCGTCAAGTTTTCCAGGAAGTTTGTAAAATTATACCCCTAAATAAAATAGGGGATGCAAGTTTATATGGAAATTCGTCATTCGTCAACTTTTCCAGGACGAAGTCGCGGGCACAGCTAGTTTATTACTTTTTTTTTAATTTCATTTACGATCACCAACAATTGTTACAATCATACAATTAATTTAATTACATGTAATAGGTTATGGTCTGATTGTACAATTATTTATATGCGAACACGGCATGCAAAATAATATACAAAAGTTATATAAAAAGAACAAAAAAAAAAAAAACAAAAAACACTATGGGACCAAAAAAAAACAAACGAACATTATGGGAGCAAACCTTTTGTTACTGGCAGCTTGTCTACTATTCTTTTTATAAATTTTATATTTTTGATATCCATTTTGATTTATATGTCACTTTTGACTAATATTGTCTTGTTACTTCGCTGTGAGCTCTTTTGGGCAGAATACACATTTTTACTAGTATTAAGTCTCATTAAAATATAAAATTGCGACTTTGAAGTGGCAATGGGCAGGGCACATAGCTCGTAGGACAGATGGCCGTTGGGGCAGTAAAGTCCTCGAGTGGCGACCACGGACCGGCGCAGCATGGGAAGGCCTCCAGCAAGGTGGACCGACGATCTGGTCAAGATCGCGGGAAGGCATTGGATGCGAGCAGCGCAGGACCGATCGTCGTGGAGATCTTTGGGGGAGGCCTATGTCCAGCAGTGGACGTCTTCCGGGCTGCGATGATGATGATGATGATGAAAATATAAAATAGTTGTGTTGCCGGTCCAGTAACACCTTCAATTATTCGAGTTATCCATTCGTAGTATTTTAATATATTTTGCGAAATGCAGAGGAGTACAGACCGATTGCGAACGTCCGACACTAATGAATTGTTACGACACTACCAAGGCTGCGTACTCTTGAAGAGGTAGGTATACATTTACATAAAAACCTAAACAAAATATTGACTTTTGTATTTATATATCTACTACTGGTTGTAGCTATTTTTAAAGCCTTTAAATGAAGATGTAAGAAAGAGCGTTAAAACCAAGATTTCGGATTCTGATCAAAAAAGGAAAAATTGAGATTAATGTCATATAACATTATATACTGTTTTAAGTTATATTAAGTTATTAGTTACAATATACTGTTGATGATACAAAAATTCAAAATTCAAAAAATTCACTACTATATATATACTAATATACTATTGGTAAGGTTTTAAAATTGGGTCACTTAGTGCCAGTAATTAACAGTAAGAACCATTTTAAGTTTGACGCGGTTATTATCTAAAAGTATAACTGGTAAATCATGGGACCTTACCACGTTTTATTTGTAATTAGATCCCGATATTTTAGTTGCGTTTAAACCGCCATGATCATGGGTAAACTGAAGAGCAGCGAGTAGATGGTAAATAAATCTTTTATGGGCAGACATATTCGTCTACCTTCCACCTCTTCGTTTGTTGCTACTATTGAAACTACCTCGATATTCATATCCGGAACTCAACTAAAATAAAACGTGGTAACTTCCCGTGATTTACTAATTATACATATAACATTATTCAAATGCAAACTAATAAATCGACTATCACTTTGTAATTTTTACAATGTCCATGAATATTTAAGTAAAACGAATACTCATATAATTTGCATGCCTATATGTTAAACTAGCTGTGCCCGCGGTGTTACCTGGGTGAAATTTACAGCCTACATGCCATTCTGGTGTATAAGCTATATTACTGTTAAGTTTCATCAAAATCCGTTCTGTAGTTTTTGCGTGAAAGAGTAACAAACATCCATCCATACTGACAAATTTTCGCGTTTATAATATAAGTGATAATGTGATATTGCTGATCAATATTTCATGTAACATCATATCTGCTATAAGAAATATCAACTCTATGTACTAGTAAAAGTACGTATTATAATAAAATAACAACTATATAGCATTAATTTAACTATGTCTCTAACACAATTCACTTTGGCATTTAAAATACAACCAGCACATCATAGTTGGGTCGTATATTTATTTGTCGACGATGTTGTACATACATATATGTGTAATCTAAGTAAATGAAGCGGCTGAAAAAGCCAAAATATGTAAATACAGGGGTCTAGGCTCCGAATATGAATTTGTCCCATTCGGTGTCGAGACCCTTGGTCCGTGGGGTCCTAGCGCTATAAGACTTTTCAAAGAAATAACGAAAAGGTTAGTCGACATCACAGAAGACCGAAGAGCTGGCAGCTACCTTGGACAAAGAATTAGTCTAGCTATTCAAAGAGCACTACCAGTATCTTCGGAACGTTGCCTAAAGGGACCCCTTTTAATAATATATTTTAGTCATCATATTATATATTTTTTTAAGCTTTTTAATTTTAGGTTCTTAGTTGTACAATTAGGTTATGTAAATACTAGAAATAAATATTGGTTAATACCATCTAAGTAAATTAAATAAACAACAAAATAACTGTAAATTAATATTAATAATTCAAATATTAATATAATAATTTAAAATTCAATTTATACCTGCATTATCATTATAACATTAAGTAGGTTTTGAATTTTCCATGTAACAGATCATTGTACATTTAAATATTATATATAACACCATAAACAGGATAAAATATAAATAATTTTCTGTATATTTATCAAATATGAATACTAAATTGTGTTATAATATATTATTTCAAATAAACAAACAATTAATTAAGGTATTAATATTTTAAATGTATATTGGGCGTAACAGAGAAGAATAGCAGGTTAACTCCTCGTGGTGAATTCACCAGGAATTCTCCACGATTCCCCATGGCGACAGTTAACAATAATAATGTGATTATCCACCTAGCTGCGTGCCTTTGTTAGCGTGAGAATTAATTTCAATATTTTTTCTAAAAAAGAAGTACCTGAGTTACTCCTTATAACATTAGCTTTCTGCGAGTGAAAGTCTCTTAAAAATCTGTCCAGTCGTTTTAGAATTAGTAAGAACATTTAGACAGACCGAAAGACATTGTTTTAAAGATTATTTTGATGTAAGTACCGCACATACGTTCATATGCAATAAATTAAAAAGCTGTAAATTTGACATTACAAAAAACTCTACTATTTTTTTTTATATATTATTTTGCACGTATGTGGAAGCCTAGTTTAAGAATCTGGGAATCGTCTAATTTGCCATTGCAATAAAAAAACGAACGAAACTGTAATTGAATTTGAAAGTCTTCCATTTAAAAGTAAAGAATCGGTTCTAAATTCAACGCACACGGACTCTGAAGAATGTCCCACTGATACCTCTGCTTAACCTCATTGATTGACACGACCAAATCGATCAATAATTAATTACGACAAAACAGCTGACTTGTAAATCTAATTAACTAATTACACAAACGTTTTACAATTTGCAACATTTAACTTAATCCGTTTGATAACTTGCCGAAGTTAATTGCGAAATTGTGTTAATCTTGATTGATATTGAACGTAATATTAAATATATTAAAATGGAATTAATTACTTTAACTGTTGAATTATTGCATGAGTATCTAATATGTAATTTTTTTATAATAACCAACAAGGAGACGCCTTATACGTAAGTGGTAACTGTCGCCTGTGTAAATGAACAGCACTTCGGAGCGATCCCCGCCCAATTCAAACGGAGATCGAAATTACGACGCCCTGAGCCGGGGTTTGAATCCCTACCGGTGCACTCGGACTAAAGTCGAATCCGTCAGGAGGGAGTTGGCCTTCAGCCACTCCCTAAGTCTTTCCTATAGTTTGGAGTGTCATCAGCACTCGCCCCTATCATCGGGTGAAGCTGTAAAGGCCAGCTGCGACAGTAGTAGAAGTTCGAGTCTAAAAATCTTGCTATAGAGTATGATATGTATGTGTGTAATATGAGGTGACTGACATAGTGATCTATCAACGCACAGCCCAAACCACTGGACGGATCGGGCTGAAATTTGGCATGCAGGTAGATGTTATGACGTAGGCATCCGCTAAGAAAGGATTTTGATTAATTCCAATGGGATAAAATAGGGGTTGAAAGTTTGTATGACACTTTGTCAAATTTAAACCGATCGGGCTGAGAATTTGCATGCATAAAGCTACTATGACGTAGGCATCCCCTAAGAAAGGATTTTGATAAATTCCACCCCTAAGGGGATAAATTAACGCGAGCGAAGCCGCGGGCAAAAGCTAGTTATAAATAGGATTCTTATATCCTTTCCGCAAACCGCCACGTTATCAATAATATTCATACACTACGTCACTGTATAATCTTTATCAATTAATTTAAGATAAATACCATTATTTACATTATTATCACTTTTAGTATCTAATATGTTAAAACGGTATGTGACCGTAGTCACGTAATTTTTTTTATTGTTTTATGACCATTATTAGGCTACTCTGGTAAGATTTCAGAGGAATTTCTTTTGTCAATAGAGATTTTCGCAATAAATAATCTTTATATATAAAAATCACGTGTCACGTTGTTTGTCCGCGATGGGCTCCGAAACTACTGAACCGATTGCAAATTTGATTTGCACATTGTGTGCAATTTGATCCAACTTGAATGATAGGATAGCTTACATCTCAATTTATAGTCGCAATATTATTTTATTCAAGAACCTTAGCCATAGCAACGCGTGGCTGGCCATAATAATCGCAAGTGGTTGAAAAAAACACCAACTGGCATGCTTGTGACAGTGTGACCTGAGAAATGAGTTGGGCCGTTTTGGACGCAGCTTATTTGAGCCAGTAGATATGGATTCCTATGTTCCTAATCTTGCAGTAAGTACTACGGAACATCTACAGAAAAGGAGCACGGAAACCGTTCGAAGACTTAAGTAATAAGTAAAAAAAGACGTTCTCATCATCATCATCATCATCATCGCAGCCCGGAAGACGTCCACTGCTGGACATAGGCCTCCCCCAAAGATCTCCACGACGATCGGTCCTGCGCTGCTCCCATAGTAGATGAAAATTCCTAGGGAGAGTTGCAGCACTGATACTTAACAAAATTGAAAGTCAACGGCAAAACGAATCTGGCAAAAGTGGTCGAATCTTGTTCTGCTAGTTGTAATATATAATTACATTGACGTCTTCGATGGCTGGTTTAGACATGACCTTACTTTCGATGGTCGCGGCCCAAAATTCGGTCCAAATTGTATTTTTACTTCGGCCCCTTTTACGAGAACTTTTCGTCTTTCGTTTTTGACTCACAGAATCTAAACAAAGGAATTGCTTTTTAACCAATTTTCATAACTACATCATTGTGATAGATGGATTTTACATTTTTTTTATTGGGGTTGTTTGGGCTATTGTCAGGTGCTTGGACCTGTAGCACTGCGACCTACATAGATCTATTGTGCTCGCTCTTTTTCAGATTTCACTACCTAGACTTGGGTCTAGGTAACACTTTATATATTATTATGACAGAAGATTAATTTCGGACCATAGAATACTTAAAAAAAGATATACATAAAATAAAACAAAAACTCACCCTGCACAAAGCGACGCCCGTGTCCAGTCTATCCAAAAAGTTGTCAGCATTGATCCGGAGTTCCGGGTAGAGGACCGTCATCCATTCAGCGAGGTCCTCCTTCATAGCATATAGGTACTCCTCCGAGGAGCGGAACGGTCTGAATGACCGCGCCTCCAAAAGCACTGCACCTACACACGCCATGTTCGAACTATATGGACATCACTGGGTCTGTAACAAACATTTATACATGATTATCATATAGTAATGATGAATTTAAAAGAGGCTGTCGAAGGTATAGAAGTTTTCTACCGCATTTTGCACTCAAAATATTTTTGTGCTAACTGACCTGGCCTCATGTTCATCTTATCATCCTCCACTAGTGCCCCGCCAGCGTAAACCGTTAGAGCAGGCGGGTGCACCATTCCAATATAATGTTTTAAAAAAAACCAAAACCTCGTGTTGTGACTCTACACCCTGTAATTTCACTGTCATATCTCACTTTACAACTGAAAGTTAACAAACCTATTTGATACCTGAAATAAGTGAGAGAAAGGTACCCCACGCATACGATAAATGATTAATTATAATGATGATTAATTTGTATAATGAATTTGAAATAGATAAATTGATAATTAACAATTGTTTGTCACAAATTACTTAGAAATATATTAGACTACCTACTCGCCCCGGCTTCGCACGGGTGTACATGTATTATACATATAAATCTTCCTCTTGAATCACTCTATCTATAAAAAAACCGCATCAAAATCCTTTTAAGTTTTAAAGATTTAAGCATACATAGGATAGCATACAAACAGCGACAGCGACTTTTGTTTTATACTATGTAATGATTTAGGACGTCCTAGGACAGTACAAAAACTAGGACATGTCCTTATAAAACAGGATAGTTGGTAACCCTAATTGATTGTAACCTGATATGCCGATCTTATAACATACAGTCTCGCCAATTAAATGGGTAATTTAAACAAATCAAGACTGTCTGGTATAGCATTAGTACTTGTTGAGTTTTATAAAGAAAATATTTGTTTAAATTGATACGTATATAGTCTCAATGGTGTAGTGAGTTAGCACAATCCTTTACATCCGATAGTTGCTGGTTCGATATCCTGTACAGTACAAACATTTGTATTTCATGAGTGTGATGGTTTATATTCATCTGCGTGTTTTCTATATATTTATAACATGTATGTATTTCTACTTGACTGACTCAGACAGTTGTCAAGAGGAAGGTTTATATATATAATACATGTACACCCATGCGAAGTCTATATAATAGTATGAAATTTAAGATTGTCTGTGTATTCCTATTTCTTTAACTTCTACTGTGGTAGAGTTTCTACAAAGTAATTTCTGTGAGTACTTTTGTCTCTATTTCAGCCACCAAACAACATCTCTTATAAGTTATCTTTTTTTTTTATTGGATTGTTTTGGCTATTGTCTGATGTTTATAGCACCTGTAGCACTGCGACCTACATAGACCTATTGTGCTCGCCCTTTTCAAAGTTCGCTACCTAGACCCGTCAGGGACAAGAATTGAAGGCTATTCTTAGGAGCGATGGTTTTTATCTCCTCGGGAATTATTGTAAACTTTCCAAAGGTGATATTTCATTTATGCACGACTGGGCTATAAGCTATCTTTCAGTTGAAGAGTCTGAGAACTTTCAGGCTACGAAGTTATAATATATACTTATTTATTTATTAAAATTTTAAAGCCTAAATACATAAATAAAACTGCACATGGCGGTCTTCACTCCTTGAGGCATATCCATATACACTTAATATCCACATTTTAAATATATATGGGCAAATTAATCGAATTAGGTATTATTTTGCGTAACTCCATTTCACTACATAATCGATTTATATTAATTTGTTTAATTCCGCTACAATTATCATGTGTGTCTCACACATGATAATATCCACAAATATCCAGTGTGGAAACTTGACTACCGTTACGACCTTCTCTCTCTCAAATTCCGACCGTTATTGAATCTACACCCATGTTGCGACACGTGTTTCGCCGCTGAACGATGCATCATCACGCGTTGAATAGAGTTCGGATATAGCTTGAAAACCTAGTGTTGACTGTTCGGCGGTTTATCTCACACATGATTATTGTAGCGGAATTAAACAAAGCAATATAAATCAATTAAGTAGTGATACCAGGGGCATCACTTGATATCGTGATAGACATAATTTCAGTATGTAACGACCAATGTACATATTTTTTTATCGTATTCTTATATCCGATATTAATACACGATAAAAAATGTTTTTATTACAATATGATATAACGTATATATCATATTATAACAAAAATCATTTTTTACTATAAAAAAACGTCGTGGAATCAAGCAGTGATTTTGTTTAATGAGGCGTGTCGCCTCGGTGCACTCATGCGAATGGTTTTTTATATAGTAAATATGTAATACATATTAACTTATATCTTTTGTTTAGATCACATAAAATAAATAAAAAAGTCAGTATTAGTGGCACTTGACAACTTATGACAGCTGTATGGGTTTGATCCATTGACCGTTTTCATATCTATATAGTTTAAAAAACAATATCACTGTACGCGTTTGTCTCCGCTTATTAGAATCAATTATATATGTGTATGTATATATAGGTTTTTCATTTATTTAGATATTTCTTGTCTATAGTAATTAAATAGCGGCAACTTTTGAGCAGTAGATAGGTCCTATGCTAGTTAGCCACCATCGTAGTATAAAAAAATGTTATGTATATACTGCAAAAAACTAATAGATCATAACAACAAATACGAATAACATAAAATGCCACAAAAGATTTCAGTTTGGTAAAATGTCCTCCATAAATTATATCTTAAAATTGGAATTCTTGGTTTAAATAGCAGTACATAAAATTTCATATTAAATTTGTAACCGCAGAGTGATTTGTTAGTGCAGTGACTTGAGATGAGAATCGAATCTAAAAACGTTTTCTATCTGACAATTTGCACAGATACTCACAAAAATTATAACTATAAAGAGAACATCACTAGAACTGGCGTATTAAAAAGGCACAAGGTAAACATAAGGCAAATGCACTCTCAAGCTGATGCCATAATACAAAATCTGCTTTCAACTGGTCCTAATTCCATTGCAATAATTAAAATTCAGTTGAATTGTTGCTTCAACATTTATTACGCATGATCTAGTTTACAGAATGCGCGCCAAAATCACGTACTAAAAATAAACAGGTGAATTGAATTTCGAAGAATAAAACATTGACCTCAGGCTGAATGTGTGTCAAATTCTACCACAGAGTAAATAAACAGAATACTTTAAGAGTCGGCGCTGCCCTTATGCGAATGTCTAAATTGAATTAGTGCGACCGTAGTGTTGGAATGATATTTAAAAAGAAAGTGCTTACATAGATTCATACAAAAATTGTTCTATGTCACACGAGTCTGAATGCTACAGTTATTGAGCAAATAATCACTATGTTTGTTTAAATAATTAATATTTAATAAATTATTTTATTTATTCCATTTTAGTATACACAATTATACATGTATAATTGTGTATACAATATTTATTATTAGTCCTAATCCTATATCAAATTCCGTATTTTTAGATCAACCTTTCTAAATTTATATTTATTTATTTGTTCATTGCATTCCATTCCATAGTATACCATAGATATTTATTAGGTTAACATTCAGCAGATCAATCATATAGACTCTATTGATTACAGCAAGCAGAAGAGAAGAGATGAGAACGAGTTTGTTGTTTGCTTTATAATTTTAAAATTATATAAAAAAAATATTGTGTATTATAAAACACGTAATTATTTTATTTAATTGTATCAATATGTATTTGATTAATAAATATATACAATATTTTATTAAATATGTCATTAATATAGTCAGAAACAGTTTAGTAATATTTTGTAATTAATATTATATTTTCTTTCGGCTTTTAACGAATGTAGTTAATGTTTGTTAATGGAACTTGTTGTTAACGAAATGGTAGTAAGTAAAGTTTCTACTATATTTAAACAACCATTTAAGGATTTGTCACTACTCTAATGAGAACGAAACCTAAATTGAAAATATACAGCCATCATTTAAAAAAAAGTGGAGTAACCGAAATTCAATCTATACAGCTATCCATAATGTTGAAATATTAAAGAAAAAAATTACACAGTTTCATGTAAAAATTATATTGCATTCAGTGACGCAGCGCTGGCTGACCAAATTACGATTCTATAGAATCCTTGTGACGCAAAGTATCCAATCCACTGGCATCCACGAAATTGTATAGAGCGCAGTCATTAATGGAATTTTTGATTGCGTCATACCATTATGACAGAACTGTACCTATACGGAATGACGAAACAATATATTTTTGTATCATACATGTATTAGTAACCTTAGTGAACGAGGTTCAAGATATTATCAACTTACGTTTTCTAAAAATAAATGTATTTTTTCTGAATACTATATTTTTTTTTGAGGATTATAATGTAATGGTGCACCCGCGGTTCAGGATATTATTAACTTACGTGCACTTAATAAAATGCAATATATCTAAATACTATTTTTTTTTGAGGATTATAATGTAATGGTGCACCCGCGGTTCAGGATATTATTAACTTACGTTTACTTAATAAAATGCAATATATTTAAATACTATATTTTTTTTAGGATTATAATGTAATGGTGCACCCGCCTGGCGCTAACGGTTTTCGTTACCGGGGCACCAGAGAATAATAAGATAGGGTGAGGTCAGGTCAGTTGGTCCATCATGACAAATTCACTAGGAATTTATCACGATGGTTTCCAGGAGGAACCGCGTGAAGGTTGACCTAACATGGTACATTGCTAGCCCTTTCCCCCCTGCGGCTCTATATTAGACAGGTACAGTTGAACATATTAGACGCTTCAAATGTTCAAATTAGTAAACATGATTCTTACTTATCTACACATATAAATAAAATTGGAGTGTCTGTTTGTAATATTGAAATAACCATTTTTTACTACACCCATATGTATACAAAGACTACACATGCACCAAAATAACATCTTTTACAATTTTTGTCTGTGTTCGAGTCAAAATAGTTTTATACTAGTACAACTAGATGGCGCTGTATTTTTGCATACATATTTATAAAACACGCTAATAAGATATTTTTGTTATTCCTTATATAGATATGTAATTTTTTATTTAGGCACTAAAGTCGTATCCGTCGGGCAGGAGTTGGCCTTCAGCCGCTCCATAAGTCCTTCCGCGGGTTGTGAGTGCCATCTGCTCTCGCCCCATAACGTCCGGTGAAGCTGTAAAGGCCAGCTGCGGCCAACAGCATTAGAGTAGTCCGAAAAAAAAATTATTTAGGCACTTAGATCAATACATACGGTTGTAACCTCATAACTGTATTTCATTCTTTAAGTACAAACGCTCCTGATCTCCAGAACCTCGATTTTATACAGTCTGTTTGTCAGGCCAGACCACAAAAATAATCTGATCGTACAATGAGTATCGAGACTGTCCTGGTCATTGCCTCTGTACAGTCGGCATAATAAGTCTTAAGTAGCTTCGCGTGTTGTGACATTGTAGCGGGTAGTAGCGACAACAAAAACAATGGAGTCGACGTTGCGTAACTGCGCACGCTCCGTTGGCTACCGTTGTCGTGTATGTACCGATAGTAAAAAAACACAATTTTGTTAGATGTTACTGATACAACAAACAGACTGGCATAAGTGACTAAAATGCAACATTTTTTTTATTACTAGTATATATATATGTAGTATAGTAATAAAAAAATCATGTAGTAGGTTTTAGTTATTTATGCAACTAAAATGTAGTGCAACATCGAATTCAAACTTTCTAGAATAATTGGTGCTACATTTATTTTAGAAATGTTATTCATTTTAATAAGAATAAAAATAAAACAAGTTCAATTTCAGTGACGTTTGCAGGTTCGATTCCCCGCACGGTACGAACATTTGTATTCCTGAATATCTATTTATATCGGTCTCGGTGTTTTTTATGTATATTATGTATAAAAAAATGTATCTATATATTCATATTAGAGGTCTAGTACCTTTATAGGTCGTGTTATTTGTAGGTTATGTTATCACAAGCTTTGGACTAGATGGTACAGTGTGAATTGTTTTGAGTTATTATTATTATGGAACAAAAAAAACAAAGGAGTAAGCTAAAAAATATGAGTGTAATAATATTATAATAGAACAAAAAATCGAAGGAGCAGCTAAAAAATATGAGTGCCCTATTATTATTATAGAACAAAAAATCAAAGGTGTTGCAAAAAAAATATTAATGCACTATTATTATTATAGAACAAAAAATTAATGGAGCAGCTAAAAATATGAGTGCACTATTATTATTATACAACAAAAAAATCAATAGAGTAGCTAAAAATATAAATGCACTATTATTATTACACACCAAAAAATTAAAAGAGTAGATATAATATGAGTGCACCAGTTTTTGTGCTGCCATTACCATTTTGTAGGCTAATCTGTTTACAGCACAGCGCATCACCCGCGTCGCACTGCGACTCCACGTCCCAACTGTACTTATTTTTGTTTCTTACTTCGCACACTATGAAAGTTGCGCCATTTATAGACATGTTGCGAGGTAACAGATTTTTTTATAGGATGATAATGGAATGCTGCACCCGTATGTGCTATCGGTTACGCTGTTACGGCTCCAGTGGAGGATGCTAAGATGAACATGAGGTTAGGTCAGTTGGCCCATAGTGGCAAATTCACCATGAATTTATTAGGTTTCTAGGGGAAACCGCGTGGCCAACCTGACATGGTACATTGCTATATTCATCAGTCCATACTATTAACAACCATTCCACCATTCCCCAAGGTAACATGACTTCGTACAGGCATGTGCTGTCGGTTACGCTGTTAGTGGACCTGTGGATGATAAGCTGAATATGAAGTCAGCTCAGTTAGCCCACAGTGATAAATTTACCAGGAATTTATCATGATGGTCTCCAGAGGAAACCTTGTGGATGTTAATCTGTTGTGAATACCTGCTGCGCTATTAGTTTACGCTGGTGGGGTACCAGTGGATGATAAGATGAACATGAGGTCAGTTTATTTAGCCCATAATGGCAAATTCACCAAGAATTTATTAGGTCTCTAGGAGGAACCGCGTGGCCAACCTGACATGGTACATTGCTATATTCATCAGTCCATACTATTAACAACCATTCCACCATTCACCAAGGTAACATGACTTCGTACAGGTATGTTATGTGGAGGAGAGGACCATCTCTTAAATAAAGTATTTAACATGAACGTGGATGAAAAGGGAGAGGGCGGACGAAAAAAAGATGGATGGGTTGTGTGAAAGATGATATGTAGAAATCATTTATTAAATTCACATTCCATATGATTTTAATAAAGTCTATATTCGAATTGCTCGCTTAACAATCAAATCGCCCCATGTGGGGAGTGGGCACACTACTTTAGCCCTTTGCCCCCCTGTGAGGCGCCCCCCCCCCTCCCCCCTGTGAGGCGTGGGTAACTGAACACTACGTCGGGAAACACTAATTTAGTCCTTTTGATTATCATTGAACAGGTCAACGCCTGTGGTATCATCACATGCGTTGACCTGTTCGTGTATATAGGGAACGGTTAACATTTACCTTCAGAAAGGCAGAAAAGTAGCTATTCCAAATACATAAAAAAATAAAAAACAACATTTGCGCACGTGTTCTTTTTTTGAATTATTAATCCACTATCATACTTCACGTAACACTATCGAGTATGTTATCTTCTCTTTTTGTTATCTTATCAATTTTTATTTGTTTTTCTATTTCAAATTTCGAACGTTTATCATCATCATTTTGGCCAGTAACTAACGTTAGTCATTCAAAACCAAACAAGAGAATATTGCATAGTCAAAACAAACTTCTTTACGCAATAACAACTTTTTTTTAAATTGTTATTAAAAGGTTCAGGAAAGTTCCATATTCAGTTTTATTTTTAAAGCAAAATTATTGTTTAATTCTTAAAGTATTATCAGTCGAAACAATTTATCAGCGAAATCGACAAATTAACCGAAATGTCACCGGCCTGCGGAGGCCGCCGGTTCATTTCCGGACGGCAAGGCCGTTGTAATATAGGTACGGTACAATATATTGATGTATGTATGTCTTGTCAATCAATTGTGTTCACACACTTAAACTTAAAAATGTAAAGTAATAATAAAATTATTTAAAAAAGCAACACGCAAGTTTCTTGCTCGTTCTTCTTATGATGAGACAGCTTTGCGAATGAGCGGTAGATTAAAAAAATGTAATGACTATTCAAAAGTGCTTCAATGTAAGTTTATTTGAATAAATGATTTTCTATTCTAATCAACCAATACTACTTCGATACTAATGTAAATTCTACGTCTTAACTCTACCTTATGTGTAGTATATTTTAACCGACTTTAAAAAAGGATTCTAATATTGGCCATAAATAAACTATTGTTTAATTAAATAGAATGTACCTAGTATCTTTAGGAAATAAAAGTCGATAAGGGGTAGTTAGAATCAGAGAGACATAGTGATGGCAACACTTGGTATACCTACATTCGCTGATTATATTTTGAATCCAAGTCCGCCAGCTCTTAAGCTTGTTAACTGTATTTCCATCTCCGGAACATTAATCAGAAATATAAACACACGAAATTGTATGACGTCATCAAGATTCCTAACGTTATTTAATTCGCTAAGTATATTTCGTATCAAACTCAGCCGGCTCTTTAGTTTGTTATCAGTGTTTCCATCACCCGAATAGTAGTTAGAAATACACACGATTTTTATAGTATCATGCAAATTTTTACTTAATGTTATTTAATCCACTAAGTATATTTTGTATCAAACTCAGCCAGTTCTTTAGTTTGTTATCGGTGTTTCCATCATACGAACATTACTCAGAATATTTTAATGGTGTCATTGATATTCGAATTGACTTTATTTAAAGTTTGTTTTATTTTTATAGTACAGTAGAAATATAAACACACGAAAATTTATTGTGTCATCCAGATTGGAACTAACGTTATATATATAAAGTTTATAATTTTATTTTTATTTTTATAGTACAGGAGACAAACAAACTTGCAGCACGCCTGATGATAAACCTCTAAGCCAAGAAGGCAAGAATTAATTAAATAGCTATCAAGTAATTGAAGGTTTTCCTATATATTTAATTAAGAAACGTCACAATCATTGTAATGAACATGTCACAGTGTGCTTTTTATAATTAAATCGAGTACAATGACGGAAGTGTATGTGATAACTGCAGATCACTTGTTATTGACTTTAATTGATATATTTATATTTATGTCGTCTACAAAGATTTTGACCAATCACAGATGTCTAGTTAATACGTCTGTAATTTAATAGTTACTAGCTGCACCCGCGACTCCGTCCGCGTGGATTTTAACTTTATTTTTCTAAAATAAAGTAGCCTAAGTTACTCCTTATTATACCAACTGCCTGCCAAAATAAGTCCCTTCAAAATCGGTCCAGCCATTTCAGAGATTAGCCGGAACAAACAGACAGACAGACAGACAGACAAAAATTGTAAAAAAAATTTTTTTTGGTGTATGTACCGTATTTATGTTCATTTTTTTTTATAACACAGGGGACAAACGAGCATGCGGCTCACCTGATGGTAAGTGATTACCGCCGCCCATGAGCACCCGCAACACCAGGGGAATTGCAAGTACGTTGTCGGCCTTTTAAAAAGGAATAAGCTCTTTTCTTGAAAGTTTCAATATCGTATCGGTTCGGAAATACCATTCAAGGAAGGTGATACCACAATGTGGTTGAGCGAGGCAAAAAGTTTCTAGAAAACCGTACTGTGGAAAACCGCCATTCATCCAGATGATCAGGATGGTTCATATGCATGTATTAAAAAACGATTGTGTCAATATTACAAACAGACACTCCAATTTTATTTATATGTATAGATGTGGAATAAGAATATTATAAAAAAATTCAAGCAGAATAAATACTCGATACCATGGCAGAGGGCGAACCTACTACCGTCATTTTGAAATTATATTTATTAAACATTTCGATAAGTGTATAGTTATCAACGAACATTGTAGTAATGCACTGTTATCTTCATTGATAACCTTTGGTTGTTTGTTACTAAGCTCATATTAATTGAATAAGCATTCAGCAATGGTAACACTGGGAAATTAAAGTTAATCATTTTTGTAACATTAAAATAGTTAATCATTTAGATTTTACCTACTCGTAACTTCAATCTAAATATATATAACTCAAAGGTGACTGACGTAGTGATCTATCAACGCACAGCCCAAACCACTGGACGGATCGGGCTGAAATTTGGCATGCAAGTAGATGTTATGACGTAGGCATCCGCTAAGAAAGGATTTTGATTAATTCTACCCCCTAGGGGATAAAGTAGGGGATGAAAGTTTATATGGAACTTTGTCAATTTTAAACCGATCGGGCTGAGACTTTGCATGCATAAATCTACTATGACGTAGGCATCCCCTAAGAAATAATTTTGATAAATTCCACGCCTAAGAGGTAAATTACCGCGAGCGAAGCCGGGGGCAAAAGCTAGTGTTGAAGATAAACGTGATATATATACATATATATTCCCTTATTTTCCTTTCATTTACTTTTATTAAAAAAATATTTATATTCATACAAACTTTCATCCCCCATTTTATCCCCTAGGGGGTAGAATTAATCAAAATCCTTTCTTAGCGGATGCCTACGTCATAACATCTACCTGCATGTCAAATTTCAGCCCGATCCGTCCAGTGGTTTGGGCTGTGCGTTGATATACATATATATCAGTCAATTTGAGTTATATATAGTTAGATTATTAAAATTCACCACTTTATTATAGAGAATTAGTTTAAAGAATGCCATCAGGCATAAAGTCCGCCATGTCTACATGTTTGTGTGCAAAAGTATAAATAAATAAATACCTATATATACTGTATTTGAACCAATAATGTTACTGTATCAAGCATTACTGAATACCTTTCATGACTCACGGAATCTGAACAAATTAGTGCAAGAACAATAACTCTGTTATTTTCCTTCCATCACATTTACTCATTTATTTAACGGTTTATAAATTTATATATATATATAGCTGTTATATATACATACATATATAACTGAAACTTACGTAAACATTTCTCAATTTGTATACAAAGACTGATCATATACGGATATTTTATATATCCAAAATGTGTCTCCTTAAATTGCCCCTATATACATATATATATTATTATATTATATATATTTATTATCTGTAATTTATTATATTATATATATTTATTATCTGTATTATATAAATAAAATTGGAGTGTCTGTTTGTAATATTGAAATAACCATTTTTACTACATGCATATGAACGTAAATACAGTACGTACAAAATGACATTTTTTACAATTTTTGTCTGTCTGTCTATCTATCTGTTTGTTCCGGCAAATCTCTGAAATGGCTGGAACGAATTTGACAAGACTTATATTGGCAGGTAGCTGATGTTATAACGAGTAAGTTAGGCCACCTTTATTTTAGACAAATAAAGTTAAATTCTACGCGGACGAAATCGCGTGTACAGCTCGTATTAATATATAATTCAGTATAATTAAATTACTGAGTTATTTATATATGATATTGTGGTATATTAAGATTATTATATTTATATATAAGAAAAAATACATAATGTTCTCTGTGATCCAACAAAAGTATTTGCTATTAAAATTTAATATTGAAAATAGATTCAATTTTAACATCCTTAAATAGTACTTCCTAACATTATAAATGCGAAAGTAATGCTGTACGTCTGTGTATCTGTCGCGATTTCACGTAAAAACTACAGAACCGATTTAAATGATATTTGGTACACAGATAGTCTAAACCCTGATGAAGGGGGGGAAAGGAGATTGTTAGTAATGTGGACTCATGACCCCATTACTAGCAATGTACCATGTCAGGTTGACCTCCACGCGGTTCCCCCTGGAAATCATCGTGATAAGTTCGTGGTGAGTTTGTCACGATGGGCTAACTAACCTGACCTCATGTTCATCATATCATCCTCCACTGGTGCCCCGCCAGCGTAAACCGTTAGCGCAGGCAGGTGCACCATTCCATTATCATCCATAAAAAAAACCCTGATGAAGGACTTTTTAATGCGAAAAAGGGTTTTAAGGGGAGATGAACGGAAGTGACGTCATTTTAAAAAAAAAGAAGCTTCAAACCTATTTTTAGGCTGTTGCTCAAATATACATAAACATGACATTCATAGATAGTAAAATAAATATTTGTAAAAATATGTGCTGTATCAGCTATATTACTGTAAAGCTTCATCAAAATCAGTTGAGTAGTTTTTACGTGAAAGAGTAACAAACATCCATCCATTCATACTAACAAACTTTCGCGTTTATAATATTAGCAAGATTAATAAAATCCTGCAGCGTTGTTCACGTTAATTCAAATAAAACGTATCCTATACGCTAGTCTAGGATATAGTCTATCTATGTAAAAAAGTTTATTTGACTCTGTCTAGTATTGAGTATGGATGGACCTTAATCACAAAATTTCTCGTTTATAATATTAGTAAGATCAGTTACAAAAATAAAAAAGCAGTACGCAGGTATTTACTGTCTCATTCTATCTTATGTGTACTATAATAGGTACTTCTATTTGTAACTTACTCACGAAATCAAAATCACTCTAATCTCCAGCGTCATTCTCCTACACACTCATTTCAGCTATTAATATTTTGTCCCTTTCTTTCTAATGAAGAAAATGACACTAAAGAAAGGGCAGGTAAGATACGACAGTTAAAAATTTTAAAATAGGTACATCATTGGTTACTTTTATCTGTAGTTTACACACAAAATCAAAATCACTTTAATCTCCACCGTCATTCTCCTATACACTCATTTTAACTATTAATATTTTGTCCCTTTCTTTCTAATGAAGAAACTGACACTAAAGAAAAGGCAGGCAAGATACGGCAGTTACAAATTTTAAAATAGGTACTTTCATCTGTAATTTACTCACAAAATTTCAGCTATTAATATTTTGTCCCTTTCTCTCTATTGAAGAAAATGACACAAAAGAAAAGGAAGGCACGACCAGACCGTTAAAATTTTTTATGAGGTTAAAACTATAACAACAAGAATTACTATAGAAACTATAGAAAACAAAATTCCGAATATCTTTGGCTTTATAAATAGTATTGAAATTTAAGTAAATATTCACCGAGAAGCATAATGTTTGCATAACCGAATGTCCTAGAAATATGCAAATAACTTATGTATACAAGATATATATAAGTTGTGTCGAATGCGAGAACACCGAATTGTTATTTGTCAATTTCAAAAAAGGTAGTACTAAATCGAATGTATTTTTTATATCTATCATATTTTATTGAATTTTAAATCGATTATTTTTGAATCGATAAATAACTTTATCGAAATTTATATGACTATTATTTATTTTTTTATTACGACATTGCTATTGACGGGAATTTTTTTTATTTGACCGGAACATTATGCTACATATTCACTAAAATTGGACCGATTTTTATGAATCATTTTCCAGTTAATATCCTGTCGTTTATTCTACATACGTCTATTTTCGTTCAGTAGACTAATTTTTAAGGCCCATCTGGGTCGTCGCAGGTACAAATTGGTAAAATGGGGTCTCTTTTCAAGTGAAGCTTGCCACTGCGGGGCACCATCCCAGACTATCCCAGAGTATCGTATGGTCCACCTTCTCTCCTGTCCTTGGTGCATATCATTGCATTTTTAGATCTTATTTTGTTCTGCACAAGGGTAGATCTAAAAAATGCGACCGAATGCGCTAAAGTCATCGCAACATTCTAGAGTAAGTGCATTTAGTTGCCTTTGAAAAGAAAGAAGACTAATAAAGATTTTTTATACTAACGAGAACTATCGTGTTATATTACATTGAAATTATCATAATAAAAAGATGGATCCCTAAAAACACATTACCCTTTTCAACACGAGCAGTCAGGTAACAGTTTCATTTTTGCACTCTAGCTCATGTTAGTAATTAGTCTCATAGTAAAGCTATCATAAATTAAGCTAGATCCTCATAAAATAAGAATAAGATCCTAGATAATCATACAAAACACATTACTAAACCACACCCTTCTCAACTTGTGCAGTCAGGTAACAATTTCATTTTTGCTCTACTCTCCAGCTCAGGTTAGTCTCATATTAAAAACTAAAAGTTGTTTCTCTCTTCTGTCAAACATAAAATACAAAACTACACATGCATACAAAAACACATAACCCTTCTCAACATGTGCAGTCAAGTAACAGGTTCATTTCCACTCTACCTTTTATCATGAACTAAAACATGACTTAGTATGACAAACAATTTTAACTAACAATTAAAATATCATAATTAAAGTAAGCTAGATCTCTCTTTTGTCAAACATAAATACAAAACGCTGCTATAAACATACAAAACACATAACGCCTCTCAACTTGCGCAGTGAGGTAACAGTTCCATTTTCGCTCCGCTCTGTAGTTTCAGGCAAGTTTTCGAGACAAGTTCAGTGGCTGTCAAAACTTATAAATAGAGGCGCCGAGCGGCCACAACCATCCATTTACATGCTCTACCATCTTAATACTTCCTTTTCGAATACCAATCTCGAAATACTTCTTAGATTTCGATACACTTCAGTGTGCTTTTGTGAAAATATCAATAGCATTTACTCCATTCTGTAGTCGCTGAATAGTAATTTACCTACTATGCAGTTATATCCTAAACTAGCTTTTGCCCGCGGCTTCGCTCGCGTTAATTTATCCGCTTAGAGGTGGAATTTATCAAAATCCTTTCTTAGGGGATGCCTACGTCATAGTAGCTTTATGCATGCAAAGTCTCAGCCCGATCGGTTTAAAATTGACAAAGTTTCATACAAACTTTCATCCCCAATTTTATCCCCTTGGGGGTAGAATTAATCAAAATCCTTTCTTGGCGGATGCTTACGTCGTAACATCTACCTGCATGCCAAATTTCAGCTCGATCCGTCCAGTTGTTTGGGCTGTGCGTTGATAGATCACTATGTCAGTCAGTCACCTTTGAGTTATATATATTTAGATATAATATAAAATAGTATTATAAATGCGAAAGTTTATGAGTATGGATGGATTTTTGTTACTTTTTCACGTGAAAACTATATTTTGTACACTTATTAAACACACTCATAATAATAATAATAATAATAATCTCAGGACAATTCACACAGCGCCATCTAGACCCAAGTTAAGGTAGCTAAAGCTTATGGTATGGGTACTAGATAACTTATACATATATATAGATATATATTCTTTTGTATATATATCCCGATACAAACAATCATACTCATGAATACAAATGTTTGCGCCGTGCGAGGAATCGAACCCGCGACCATCGGACGTAAAGCAGTGTGCTAGACCACTAGACCACCGAGGTAGTCGTTAACTTCCATAACTTATTATAGAGATTTAATTTATTCTTTTACCAGTGTATATATAACTACTTTAATTTACAATGACTGTAATTAAATGTATAATGACATTATTGCAGTAAATGATGGTAATAAAAACTATTACATGGTAATAAAATCTATATACATCTGAATTGTACTATTTATGTGCGTATTTGGTATAATGTATATTGGAAAATTCGAGTCTTAAATCAGTCCCGTTTTCTTATACAAATCAAAAATATATTTTATAAGAGCAATCTTTGAGATTTTTTTCTCTGCTACAAAAGTTAATCAATCATATAACGAGTACTGTCAATATGATGTCAAAGATCTGAAAAATGAAATACCTAAATTTAAGTCCCGAAGAATTTGTAATTGCTGAGAAAAATTAAAGTATCTGAGGTCAATATTTGCGATGCGTTGTTTTAACGGTCAGTTAAACATCTAACAGCAGGGGGAAAGGGGATTGTTAGTAATGTGGATTGATAACCCCTTTGCTAGCAATGTACAATGTCAGGTCGACCTCCACGCGGTTTCCCCTGGAAACCATCGTAACAAATTCCCGGTGAGCTTGTCACGATGGGCTAACTGACCTGACCTCATGCTCATCTTATTATCCTCCACTGGTGCCCCGCCAGCGTAAACCGTTAGCGCAGGCGGGTGCACCATTCCATTATAATCCAAAAAAAAACATCTAACAGCAAGTTGCGTAGGTTGACTGTAATTTATTTTACGCACATCTGTAATACATGGCCAACATCTTAATTCCAAAACTGAAAGGTTAGTTTTAACTCTATTTGTGTCGATTATTAAGTTACTAGCTATTCGCCCCGGCTTCGCTCGTACATGCATTATACATATAAACCTTCCTCTTGAATCACTCTACTTATTAAAAAAACCGCTTCAAAATCCGTTGCGTAGTTTTCTCCTGTTGTATTGATGAATGTCCTATTTTTTTTTTTATTATTGTTTTTCTTTTTTTTCTTTTTTTCTCTTCATTTATACATTTAAAAGAAGGTAATACTCACCTACACGGGCTTATTATTATTATTTTTATTATAAATCAATCTAAATAATTACTTGAATTAGTCTAAATTACGTAGTAAATATTTTACAATAAATATTATGGTATATTTCATTATGATATTACATATATGAAAGTGTGTCTGTATATCTGTCTTTCTTATTAGCTAAACGATGTTTAATTAAAATTGACTGAAATATACATTGTATAACGAATTCGGACAAAAACTAAATTATTACTCTAAAGGCAGACGAAGTCAGGAACAGTAATATATATATATACAAGAAGCCGATGCGAATAGTTAGTAAAGTAAGAAAATGACGAGTTAATTTCAATTATGTTGTTTTAACTAAGTAATGATATATTTATTGCAAATCGTTAAACATATACAATATCATTATAATGAATTACGTATAATTGAAATGTTGGTAAACTTTATATAATACTAATTGTACATGCGACATCGTCAGCGTGGAATTTAAATTTATCTTTCTAAAAAAAAAATATATTTTCTAAAATACCTACCAAAAAAGTCCCGTCAAAATCGATCCAGCCATTTCAGAGATTAGCCGGAACATAGACCGACAACAGATAGACAGACAAAAATTGTAAAAAAAAAATGTTATATTTTGCATGTGTATGTATTTCAATATTACAAACGACACTCCAATTTTATTTATTTATATTCATCAAATGCTTTGACCTTATATGGTTGTAGTGCAGAAAAAATCTTATTTCAATATTACAAACAGACACTCCAATTTTATTGATATGTATCGATGTATAGATTATTTGACACATCTCAAATCATTAAACCCACTAATATCTATCTTACTAATATTATAACGCGATTGTTTGTGAGTATAGATGGATAAATTTTACTCGCAAAAAATACTGAACCGATTTCGATGAAACTTTACAGTAATATAGTTTATACATCAGAACAACACGGGCTACAAATTTGACACTGGTGAAACCGCGGGCCCAGATTTTAATCAATATGTAAATTTGTCTATATCTATTGTTACTCAATCACTCTTAAACGCCTAGACAAAGCCAAATAAACTTTCGTGCACAGATAGACTGTATCCTAGACTAACATATAGGACACGTTTTATTTGCATTAACCTGAACAACGCCGTAGGATATTACTAATCTAATTAATATTATGAATCCGAAAGTTCGTGTATAATGATGCATGTTTGTTACTCTTTCACGCAAAAACTACTGAACGGATTTTGATGACACTTTACAATCATATAGCTTATACATCAGAATAACAGACACTATAAATTTCATGTAGGAAAAACCACGGGTAGAGCTAGTCTAAAATAAATATAGATATAATAATGAAGCAATAAATTTTAAATTCATTTGAATAACAGATCAGTATCTAATCTTATATATTGATAAAATTAAATAGAAAACATATATACATATATATAATATTGTACTAAAAACTTTTGAAATATATCCAAATTATCTTATGATAATAAAATATAGGATTACTATCTGTATATTCATTGTCTACGTCACACACAGAATTATTATTTATCTGTATAAAAAAACAGATAATATGTTATCTGTACTAAGGAATTATTTTTATACTTGAACCGGAACCAAGATAAAATATTTAATAAAAAAAACGTTAACTATTTTTATTGTATGATAATTGACTTTTATATTATACGCTATATATATATTAATAGTCTATAAAAATTATGAATGTGGAATTGCGTATGAAAGAAAATAACACAATAATTTCACAATACACACAGTGCCATCTAGACCCAAGTTAAGCTAGCTAAAGCTTGTGTTCTGGGTACTAGATAACTGATACATATACATAGATTTTATTTTTGTAAATACATACATATTATACATAGAAAACACCCAGACCGATACAAACAATCATACTCATGAATACAATAGTATTTTGCTAATCTAAAAAATAACATTTAATTCAAATAAAATATAAACAATTTGTATGAATATATGACGATTTTTACTATATTCAAAATTGCTATACTTTTTTAAAAAGATATTTTATACCTACCTATATAATATACTAAGTACATATAGGTAAACATTTAATAAAATAAATTAATTTAAGAAAAGAAAAAAAGCGTAAATTTAAAATCTAAAAGTGTGGAAAATATTAATTTAAAATCTAACATATACAAAATAATTATTGGTGTAGAAAATCCCAATAAAACCAAATCAAAATATATCTGACACACATAAAACAAATCTTACCATATATGACTAGAAATACTCAACCAAACGTTTAAAACAACACAAAAAAAAACCATTAAAACAAACCTTAAAATATAAAAGAACTGCCCGCTCCAACGGAACACACCACAAGCAAAATCTATCCAGAAATCACAACACTATTTATTTACTTTGTGAATAATAATCGCGATGCTACGATACACTATCGATTAATCGAGAGCGCGAGTCGAGCGATACGGTCGAGTGTCGCGAATGAACTGACTTCGACTGACTCGGATTATACAGCGCCTCTGAGTAGTGCAGGAGCCACATGCGCGTACGCAGGGTGCGGTCGCAGGCAGGTAGCCTTGTTGGGTGCAATTTCGAGATTTATCTCAATTGTTTTCGTTTCTCAATCGCTTTGAAGATCTTAGAATTTACGCCCTTCAATTTGGCGACCTTCGTTGTATTTTTGTATGAGTACATACATAAAAATTATCATATTTACCATAATAATATCTAAGGACAATTCACGCAATGCCATCTAGTTCTAAGCTAAGCAGAGCTTGCGTTATGGGTACTAGACAAGTGATACAATTATATAGATACATTTTTTTCGTAAATACATACATATTATACATAGTTAACATAGAGATCAATACAAACAATCATACTCATGAATACAAATATGTGTACTTTGCGAGGAATTGAATGTAAATCGTAGGCTTATGGCGATGATGTTGCCACGCTGGCTTAGGGCAGTGAAGGAAATCAGGTCAGTTATCAAATAAAGCAGATTTCCTTTAAAATCAAAATACCTTTATTCATGTAGGTCTATTACAGACTTAAGATATGTCAAATCTACCATCAGTACGGAATTATTTCGAGTTCTTCTCATCTCGAAATCATTCCGAACTGACGGTAGATTTGACATATCATAAGAGTCTGTAATAGACCTACATGAATAAAGATATTTTTAATTTTTGAATTTGTTTTAATTTTGAACCATACTGCTTTACTATCCGATAGTCGCCATCGTATAGTAGTATGCTTTATCACTAGACCACCGAGGGTGATATATTTATCTAATACATATGATGTTCGTACTCAAAAATTACATGTATATTATATATATTTACAAATATTAGGTAAGATGATGGACTGTTTTAAAGATGCGAAAGTGTAAATGCAGGTAGAAGGAGGCATAATTTTTTATGTAACCGACCTACACGATGGAATGTTTTAATCGTCGTCTACAAATATTGAACAGCACGACGGATATAACAAAATAACAATTATAGTCGCTCTATATGTAAAGAAACAAAAGAAAAGAAACAAACACAATTTGTTGTCAAATGAAATCAAAAATTCATGTACGACATTATAGCCGCGTGTAACCGTCAATTTTTTGTATTAAAATTTTTTTCACCATACAGTTCAGTATACAGGATCAATTGAGAAGAACTGACAAGAAATTAAAATATTTTTTTTAAAGTCCGTTTAAATTAACGGGTTAATAAAATACATAGATATGTAAACACACTGTGTACTTTATTTAAATTATTAACCGGGTCTTAACACGAATAATTTTATGGCAAATAAAGGTATTTACCTCTCTCGACGTTTCGACTAGGTTGCACTAGCCGTGGTCAGTTCGTGACCACGGCTAGTGCAACCTAAAAAAAAAAAAAAAAAAAAAAAAAAAAAAATAAACACTGTGTACTTATGTAGGTGTCTATGTTTAACATTAAGTGAAAATCCCCTGCAAGAACTAATATTGCCATACACTTTCGTCACTCAAGTAATCGTTTGTCAATTAATAAATTGAATTTTTAAAAAACAAAAACATAAAACTATTATTATTTATATATTATTTATTAATTGGCAATATGGACTACATTCACCATATACCCTTAAATAAATTTAAAAAATCATGTTAAATCATATTTATTGAGCAAAGTCTGAGCCGAGGTTCGAACTCCTAGCTGTGCCCTCAGACTAAAGTCGAATCCGTCAGGCGGGAGTTGGCCTTCAGCCGCTCCAGAAGTCCTTCCTTGGTTTGGAGTGTCATCTGCACTCGCCCCCTGTCGTCCGATGAAGCTGTAAAGGCCAGCTGCGGCATTAGAGTATTCCGAAAAAAGTATATTGTGTATGTATTTATAAAAAAAATCTAAGTATTAAATCAGTTTTCCAGTATCCATAAGATGGGCCGCTGCAGGTACAACTTGGTAAAGTGGGGTGCCGCTTCAAGGGAGGCTTGTGACTGCGGAGCGCCATCCCAGACTATGGCACACCTGCTGACTTGTCCTTTGTGCCCAGTAGTCTGCACAAGGGGGGACCTAAGGGATGCGACGGAGTGCGCAAGCGTTGTCGGGGCGTTCTGGGGAAAATATATTTAAATATATGTATTTGGTTGCCGTTGAAACGAAGAAGAAGAAATAGAAATAGAAATAATCTTTATTCAAATAAACTCATTACAAGCACGTTTGAATAGTCATATTTTGATTCTACCACTCATTCGGAATGCAGATTCATCACAAGAAGAATGAGCAAGAAACTTGTGTGTTGCTCTTTTTAATAGATTTTTTTTTTATATAAATAATTACAGTGTAACAAGTAAGAGGCATGCGACAATCAACATAGAAATCGCTACGCACTCATTATTAGTGTAATCAGATAATATTGTCAGTGCTATGTATTTAAAATTTTTCTACAAAAACATTATTATCGTTAACGAATTCTTCAATTTTATAGTAAGCTTTTTTGCAAAGGAAGTGTTTTATTAAGGAAGAAGAAGAAGTATCCATAACAGAATCTCTGCTTAGTTTAGGACTGGAGGGCGTATTGTTATTATCATGCATGAAGTTGGTAGAGTTTCTACAGATCAACCCATAAAATGTACACTTCGGAGAAACGGATATACACTACGGAGGACGGTAGGGAAAAAATAAAATTATAATGTAAAAATTTGACGTACATGAGCGACTAAAATGTCCTACATGAATAAATGATTTTTGAATCTGAATTTGAATTTGAATTAGAATAACGTCATCAATCAAGCCAAATTATTACCTAAAATAGTCCTAATTAGAGTAAAAATTAATGAAAATAGTTAGATGTTTGAACAGACGTCTTTTGTTGCAGAGCACAGTCACAGAATTATTATAAAAAAGAAATTATATAAAGAACATCATATTTTGAATATGGATGAAAGAATATATAAAAACTGCCAGTGACTCTCATTTTAGGTCTAACAATTTGTAATAGGAATTAGTGCCTCATTCTTAATAATATACCATAGCAGGTCGACCTTCATACACTCCGAAAAACTATCGCGATAAATTCGTCATAATGAGCTAACTGACCTGATTCATGCTATCCTGTCATCTTCCTGGTTCCCCGCCAGCATATACAGCTACCGACGAGAAGTTAGCAGCAAATCACATCAATTTTTTATCTGTGCTTCCCGCTTCAAAATCCGTTGATATATTAGTTTGCACGGATCTAAGACTATATATATAAACCTCCCTCTTAAAAAACCGCTTCAAAATCCGTTGCATCTATTTAAAAAACCGCTTCAAAATCCGTTGTTTAGTTTTAAAGATTTAAGCATACATAGGGACAAACAGCAATAGCGACTTTGTTTTATACTATGTAATGATACTTAATATATATAGAAAACACCCAGATCGATACAAACAGTCATACTCATGAATACAAATGTTTATACCGTGCGAGGAATCGAACCCGATGAGCATGATGACAGGTTAGTTAGCATATAGAAACGAATTCATCAGGAAATTAACGTGACGATTTCCAGAGGGAACCTCGTGGAGGTCAACATGATATGACATTAGTAGCAATGATGTCAACAGTCCGCATTACTAACAAGATCGCTCCTAAGGATATCCTTCAATTCTTGTGCCTTATGAGTCTAGGTTCTCTCACTTTGGAAAAGGGCGAGCACAATAGATCTATGCAGGTCGCAGTGTTACAGGTCTTAGTGCCTGACCATAGCCCAAATATCTAATAAAAAAATTCAATTCCCTTTCCCCCGATCGTACCATTACCACATACCATTACCATCCATATCGTGAAGCGTCAATTAATTGATTTAACTATACGTAAACATGACATAACTTTCTTTGGTAACTTT
This sequence comes from Achroia grisella, assembly GCF_030625045.1. NCBI lineage: Eukaryota > Metazoa > Arthropoda > Insecta > Lepidoptera > Pyralidae > Achroia > Achroia grisella. The sequence goes on from NW_026712958.1 coordinate 639,680, forward strand.
AATGAACGCACCGACGCTTCCTTGCTTTCCTCGCATAACACGAACAATAACGTAATATTTCTCCATGTTATTGTAGACTTGGAGATAGTGTCCCTTCTTATCAAAATCGTACTTCTATTCCCCATGATATATGTTCGGGTTGTACCGAAACTATAAAGATTCTGATAGGTAAAACTGATAAATGATACTGATAGAAACTTGATTAAAACTGTATATTGAAACTTAAAATATAACTGATTAATGATTGTAATGAGTACGCGCGGCGTCCTTGATGACCGAATGCGAACTGATTTTAATGAAATGTGAAATGTAAAATAAAATGTTAATGTTGCGAAATAATGTACGATGCTAGCTCGTACAATATAGGTAAATGTACATTGAAGTTATACTCATTTCCGCAATCAGCTCATCTGAGCCATTGTACGTTTAGAGCCGAGACTACTAAAGTAACCAAGCTCCTCCCAGAAACACAGAAGGCTTCTGATGTCTTCACAGGATTCACGGGGCGACCTCACCGTTCTGAGGATTTGTGTTCGTTGTGTGACAACTGCAAGCACTCCAGGATTAGGTGAGCCGTTTCTTCGGCTTCAAATCCCCGAGAAAGGGGACTGTCTGTAGCACCTGTTGTATACAGGTGTCTGTTTAAGGGCAGAGGCCCGTTATTGTCCCCATAATATAATAATCATGTAATATAAGATTTTTTTATATAACTGGAAAGTAAAATCAAACCATTTCTATAATTTTCCGTTAAAATTTCATGTGGGATGGAATTTTAATTTTTTTTTTTTTGGAATTTTAAATTTTAAATTATAGAAATAATAATAATCTTTATACAGATAAACTTAACATGAGCACTTTTGAATAATCACATTTTTTATTCTACCACTCATTCGATAAATGTAGTTTTAAGTATATTTACATTAACACGGATTAGGCATGCGACAATCAACATAGAAACCGTTACGCACTTAATCTCTCTTCAATCAGATAACATTGCCAGCGCTATGAATTTTAAGTTAGATATTTTTTACTAAAACATTACTATCATTTATAAGTTTTTTCATTTTATAATAAGCTTTTTTACAAAAAAAAATGTATTTATATTTTTTTCTGGAAAATTGAGAATAGACTCTGGCAGTTTGTTGTAAAACCTACGCAATTTCCATAAAACGAATTACTAACTTTCGTCAAACAGCACTTAGGTAAAATTAGTTTCTTGATACTACGTAATCTTTTATTAGTGTAAACACCTACTTTTTTAAAACTGACATGTATTTCCTGGCACACATGATTTTTGCGTAAATGTATTGAGTAGTAACGGTGTGGACATTTGATTCTTTAAAACACTCACGCAAAGTAAATTACGAAATGTATTTCTTTAGATGTCTGTCCCCTGGACTATGAGTGTGCTGTGAAGCGGCGTTACTGCAATTAAATAACTAGCGACAATAAGCCGCTCTTACCATTGTTATTGATTAGAAAACAACTGTGCGAAAATCGAGAGAAAATCGACATGTTTTTGTTATCATCGACAACAAGCGATCGCTTGTTAACCATTAATTTTCCACGTGGTATTGTTCTCAGTACACATACAAACATAATATTCTCTGTTTTATGTTTCCATATTGACTCTTTAATCTTTGAAAAAATTTCTTGTTAGTAAAAAAAAATCTGAAAAAAGTAAAAATCATATAAAAATAATATGTATTATTATTTTAGACAGATTTAAAGACAAACTTACTGTTCCAAAGTATCGCTTAGAAAGTCAATGGATCTGTTGTGGGAATGGGTATAAAAATTTACAATAAGATACCAAAAGATATATTGGAATTACCCTTAAATAAATTCAAAACATCTGTTAAATCATATTTACTGAGCAAAGTCTATTTGCGATCGCAAATAGCCATTTAATATATTTAAAAATAAAATTATAAAATTTCAAATCTGGAACGTCAGGCACAGAACATCGATATTATTATATATACAATTTTGGACTTGTTCTCGAACATTCCGTGGCGTCATTATTAAAATCTGTGTACAATATATTCTAAAGGATATTTTGAAATTACCCTTAAATAAATTCAAAACATCTGTTAAATCATATTTACTGAGGAAAGCCTGTTTGCGATCGCAAATAGCCATTTAATATATTTAAAAATAAAATTATAAAATTTCAAATTTGGAAACGATATTATTATATATCAAGAACGTCATTATTAAAATCTGTGTACAATATATTCTAAATATTTTTTTTATTTCAATTAAAACAAATTAAACATTGCAATGTTCCTCCTCGTAGGACAGATGGCCGTTGGGGCAAAAAGTCCTCGAGTGGCGACCACGGACCGGAAGACGCAGCGTGGGAAGGCCTCCAGCAAGGTGGACCGACGATCTGGTCAAGATCGCTGGATGCATTGGATGCGAGCAGCGCAGGACCGATCGTCGTGGAGATCTTTGGGGGAGGCCTATGTCCAGCAGTGGACGTCTTCCGGGCTGCGATGATTATGATGATGATGATGTTTCTCCAGCAAATAAAGCCTATTCACTCACTAAACGATTACTTAAATGACAAGCGCTTATGGCAATAGTTGTTTATTTGATTAAACATTGTAAAAACTGACTTATTTAAAAAATATATATACTCAATTGAGTTGGTATACTGAACTGGACGGTAGAGAAAAAATTTGACTTTCGTAAGCGGCTAAAATGTCCTACATGAATAAATGATTTTTTAATTTGACTTATAATTTGAATATAATAATATTACAGTACAATTAACACAGCGCCATCTAGTCCCAAGCTAAACAGAGTTTGTGTTATGGGTACTAGAAAACTGATATAACCACAAAGATACATTTTTTTGTTAATACATACATATTATATATAACAACCAGTCGTATTCATGAATACAAATGTTTGTATCGTGCGAGGAATCGAACTCACAACCACTGCTAAACCAAGGCCGTCGATTCTATGGGTAGGTAATAATAAGATTTAAAACCTTATAGAAAAAAAATGTGTAATAATAATATATATATATAATATCTCAGGACAATTCATACAGCGCCATCTAGACCCAAGTTAAGCTAGCTAAAGCTTGTGTTATGGGTACTAGACAACTGATACAAATACATAGATATTTTTTTTTTCGTAAATACATATTATACATATTATACATAGAAAACACCCAGACCGATACAAACAATCATATTCATGAATACAAATGTGCCGTGCGAGGAATCGAACCCGCGACCATCGGACGTAAAGCGGTGTGCTAGACCGCTAGACCACCGAGGTCGTACAACTTTTATTTATTCCACTATAATAATATATTAATAACTAAAGATAAGCAATAATAAGCCAAGGCTATTATATATTAATATAATATATTTACACAAGTAAATATATAATAGAAATATTTACATATATTTGAAAACCTCGGCAAGTGGTCGATTCCACAATCTAAGTGTACGCGGGAGGAAGCTCCTCTGAAACCGCACTGTCCGAGACCACATAGGTTCCAGCCTGTAGGGATGAATTCCCTGTCGATGGCGAGCGATGCGATGGTAAAAGGTAGCTGTGTGTCGAACAATTTCTCAGAACACAGTCCGTCGATCCCCCGTTCAAGTCAAACGGGGATCGAAATTACGATGCTTATCATGCTGCATATCATGGTATTGCTGGTTCGATTTTACGGTACGGTATTATATTTTGGGGAAATTCGACAAAGAAAGAATTTGCATTTAAAGCTCAAAAAAATCGCATAAGATGTTTAGACTACATGTTTAGACTTCAAACTACTGACAGCTGCCTTATTTTAAGCAACATAACATATTAACAGTACCATCATTATATATTTATGAAGTATGCGTATTTATTAAAATAAACAAGCACTTATTTCCACGACTTTCTGAAATTGTAAATCGCAATCGACGTAACATTGATAAATTATGTATTAAAAAATCTACGACAAAGCTTATGCATGACAGTATATTATGTATGGGACCTAAAATATATTATAAGTTACCTAAATACTTGAAGAGCCTTCCCAATAATGTATTTAAAAATAAATTAAAGAGGTTGTTGATTGACAAATGTTATTATAGTATATCAAACTTTTTAGATGATAAATTTGACGAAATGTTTTATTAGTTTTATATTATTGTGCATATACTTAAGTTGTAGTTTTTTGTATTATTATGACATCATTATTTTTTTATTATTGTTTAACATTTAAATTTAATATTTTATTGTAGCATTTAAATATATTGTATGCCATCTAGGCTAAACATGTCGGACATATTCTTTGTATGTATATGATCTACTTATGTAATCACGCATGTTTTACAAATAAAGAATCTTGAATCTTGAATCTTGATGGATTGAGCCAAGGTTCGAACCTCTAGCGGTGCTCTATAGCGGTGCCCTCAGACTAAAGTCGAATGCGTCAAGCGTGAGTTGGCCTTCAGCTGCTCTATAAGTCCTTCCTTTGGTTTGGAGTGCCATCTGCACTCGCCCCTTATCATCCGGCGAAGCTGTAAAGGCCAGCTGCGGCCAACAACATTAGAGAAGTCCGAAAAAAAAATTATACGCTTAGATCAATATATGGTCATAACTGTAATTTAATTCAATGAGTACAAAACGTTCCAGATCTCCAGAACCTCGATTTTATACAAATGATTTTTGTAAATTTGTACATACAGATATCGTGCGTGGATATCCGTGGACAACATTCATATCCGCCAGTCAATTATTATTTAGGTACGTGTAAAACCCGTACTGGATGAGTAATCAGTTGGGCGGGCGGGATTGGCGCCGGCAAGCTCACGCGACTCATTCCTATTGCTACCACAACTAATGTAACTCACTTCGAAGTCGTTTTAAATGTTTTATAGTTCGTATTCACACTTCAACATAAAATATAAAGTAACAATAAAATTATTTAAAAGAGCAACACGCAAATTTATTTCTCGTTCTTCTTGTGATGAGACAGCTTTCCGAATGAGCAGTATGTGATGACTATTCAATGTAAATTTATTTGAATAAATTATTTTCTATTCTATTCTATTTTATTTACATTTTATGAAAACTTGCCGGCTGAAAGTTTTCATAAAATGTAAAAAAATAAAATATGATTTTTAAGTAAAATATATAATAAATTCAAATTCAATTTTTCAAATTCAAATTTAAAAATTATTTAGTTATGTAGGACATTTTAGCCGCTTATAAACGTCAAGTTTTTACATTATAATTTTTTCCCTACCATCCATAAATTATGTAGAGATATGATTATTTAATTTACTTTGATAATTTTTATGTGTCTGAATGGCAAAATTAAAGTAGGTACTCAGTATAGCCCCATTGGAGTATTCCAGTGTCAGTCACCCGTGACTGACAAGGCGGTCAATGTTAGCGTCTTCAATCAGAATCGTAATGACCTAGTGCGTTTTGCTACTTCAACTTGCCTCGTCGTAAGTTCAAATCCATCTCACACTGCATACAATTTTTAATTAATTAATATATATATATATATATATATATATATATATATATAAGGTCGTATTAAATCATTAACGACTTCAATCATAAACGCGTAGTGGTTGGATAGTAAACTTCGACTTGCCTCGTCGTAGGTTCAAATCTAGCCGACACTGCAATATATCCACACACATAAATGAAATTTAAGCATCTGCTTGTGATGTTATATTAACAGCTTTAAATGTATATGCAAGTAAATATATATGGTAAAATAATTTTGTCTGTCTGTCAGTTCGTTCTTGCTAATATCGGAAATGCTAATAAACAAATGGCTGTAACAATTTTGACGGATCTTTCGCAAGCAGATAGCTAATGTTATAAGGAGTAACTTACTTCCTTAGACTACTTGTCTGTTTGTAATTTCAAATGATATACATATGCATGTACATACGGTGCTTACATAAAAAAAGTGTTTCTCTATCTGTTCCTTCTTACTAATCTCTGAAACAGATGGACCGATTTTGCCGGGTCTTTCAATCGTACATAGCCAATGTTACATATAAAAATGTATAATTTAGATTTTTTTTAATTCTTTATTGCACTTTAAAATACAGTAACATCTTTAATTGTAAACTATGTAAGCCAAGGTGGTTAAACTTTACCATCTCTACCAACATTACTTTAAAATCTACCATTTATTTAATACCATAAAAAACATTTTTGCGGGCGAAGTCGCAAGTACGAGCAAGTTGGAAATGTAATTCGAAATTTATAAGTAGGGTCACTCTCGTGCTACCCCACCGTAAACCTAACAACAGTGTCGTGTCATGACGTACATAAATACATTCTGATTCAATTTTCAGGTATATTTTCTATCACGATATCACGAACGGGCGATTTTCTATGAAATGAAATGAGTTTTATTATTTCGCTGTTGACTAAACTATTTTATATTAGTTTATGAAATTGAAAGGACTTTTAACTATTGTAATATATATGTCATACTCGTGAACGAGTGCTGCTTGTTTGCTTTAATCACTATGACTGATTTAATCTTATTGTGTACTAGCTACTTGCTCCGACTTCGCCCGGGTGTACATGTGTTATATATATAAACCTTGAATCACTCTATCACACGCTTCAAAATCCGTTGCGTAGTTTTAAAGATTTAAACATACAGAGGGACGGACAGATAGCTACAGCGACTTTGTTTTATACTATGTAAAATGACATTCGATATTTCATAATATATTCATAGAGTGCGTAGCGGTTTCTATACTGATTATCGCATGCCTCTTACTTGTTATACTGTAATTATTTATATATAAAAAAAACATATATTCAAAAGTGCTTGTAATGAGTTTATTTGAATAAAGATTATTTCTATTTCTATTAATCTTTTTTTATGAAATTAAAACGAGAAGTTTACAGAAATCTTTTTTTAAGTATTCTAATATAATATATATGTCATACTCGTGAACGAGTACTGCTTGTAGGGACTGGTCTGCTTTATCACTATGACTGATTTAATCCTAATGTGTATTTAATATTTGACCCTAATAATAATTAAATAAATGCTAACACATTTAAACTTAAAAATGTAAAGTAAAGTAAGAATAAAATTATTTAAAAGAGCAACACGCAAGTATCTTGCTCGTTCTTCTTGTGATGAGACAGCCTTCCGAATTCCCGAATGAGCGGTAGATTAAAAGAATGATAACTATGACTATTAAAAAGTGCTTAAATTAGGTTAATTAAATAAATTATTTCTATTTTAAATAATGAGGACGATTGCAGAGGACACTCCAAACCCTAGGAAAGACTTGTGAAGCGGCACGAGTCTGAGGGCACCTCTAAGTTCGAACCTCGGTCAAAACATTTTAATTTCGATTCATATTTGAATGGAACATATAATCAATTATTTTTTGTCATATGTACGTATATTTTTTTTATGACTATTCCTACTGTCACATCAGCTACAAAGGAACTTCCTGCCTTATGGAAGCTAGAGTCTAGTCTGAGGGCACCTCTAAGTTCGAACCTCGGTCAAAACATTTTAATTTCGATTCATATTTGAATGGAACATATAATCAATTATTTTTTGTCATATGTACGTATATTTTTTTTATGACTATTCCTACTGTCACATCAGCTACAAAGAAACTATCTGCCTTATGGAAGCTAGAGTCTAGTCTGAGGGCACCTCTAGGTTCGAACCTCGGACAAACCGTTCTAATTTCGACCCATATTTGAATGGAACATATAATCAATTATTTTTTGTCACTGTATGTACATTTTATTGTATATGTCTGAGGGCACCTCTAGGTTCGAACCTCGGTCAAACCATTTTAATTTCGATCCATATTAGAATGGGACATATATGTAATCAATTATTTTTTGTCATATGTACGTATATTTTTTTTAAACATCAGCTACAAAGGAACTTCCTGCCTTATAGAAGCTAGAGTCTAGTCTGAGGGCACCTCTAGGTTCGAACCTCGGTCAAACCATTTTAATTTCGATCCATATTAGAATAGGACATATAATCAATTATTTTTTGTCATATGTACGTATATTTTTTATGACTATTCCTACTGTCACATCAGTAACAAAGGAACTTCCTGCCTTATAGAAGCTAGAGTCTAGTCTGAGGGCACCTCTAGGTTCGAACCTCGGTCAAACCATTTTAATTTCGATTCATATTTGAATGGAACATATAATCAATTATTTTTTTTTGTACATATATGTACATTTTATTGCCTTATATGTAAACCTCTAGGTTCGAACCTCGGACAAACCGTTCTAATTTCGACCCATATTTGAATGGAACATATAATCAATTATTTTTTGTCATATGTACGTATATTTTTTTTATGACTATTCCTACTGTCACATCAGTAACAAAGGAACTTCCTGCCTTATAGAAGCTAGAGTCTAGTCTGAGGGCACCTCTAGGTTCGAACCTCGGTCAAACCATTTTAATTTCGATTCATATTTGAATGGAACATATAATCAATTATTTTTTGTCATATGTACATTTTACTGTATATGTATTTTTTTTTATAATTGTCCCTACTTCACATCAACTACAAAGGAACTTCCTGCCTTATAGAAGCTATAGGTTCGAACCTCGGTCAAACCATTTTAATTTCGATCCATATTTGAATGGGACATACAATCAATATTTTTAGTCATATATATATGTATTTTTTTACTGTCCCTACTATTGAGTTCGTACAGTTACAAAGGAACTTGTTAGGAACTGTGGTACGATTCTTTTTAGCAAAATGAATATCAAAGATTTCGAAGCTGGTTCTCGTAGTATTGACGGCCCTATTGAAATATGACATTTATTATGACATATACAAAGTTCTAATTAGAAAGGTATGTTGGCACCTATCCAGGGTTTAGGGATGCTTTACGTTCCGTGCTCGATGCATCCATTGCACCGGTCGACGAACCCTATGCTAATTACGATATTAATTTGGCCCCGTCTAATTATTCATAATGTTACCCTCTACCAATACATATATAGTATATACTCTTTCACGAAGAAAAATTACTGAACGGATTTTGATTAAATTTTACAGTAATATAGCTAGAATATAATAACAAATAGGCTATAAAGTTTACGGGTGAAACCGCGGGCACAACTACTATATATATATTGAAGAACTCTAACGCCTACATTTAGTCACAAACAAGCTCTATATATCTTCCCATTCATTTTTTAAACACATACATAATATACACATACAAAACCTACAGAACAAGACAAACAATCATATTGAGTACAAATGATCGCACGAGAAATCGAACCCGCGACCATGGAAAGAATAGAATAGAATAGAAAATCATTTATTCAAATAAACTTACATTGAAGCACTTTTGAATAGTCATTACATTTTTTTTTATCTACCGCTCGTTCGGAAAATTGTCTCATCACAAGAAGAACGAGCAAGAAACTTGCGTGTTGCTCTTTTAAATAATTCTATTATTACTTTACATTTTTAAGTTTAAGTGTGTGAATACAAACCACCAATTAGCACTAATTCAATTAAATACTGAAAGATACAAAACATGTGCAAAGAAGTGTGCTGTACCTCTAGACCACCAAGACAAACGTAAATTTTTTTATTTAATTAATAATCTATATGAATATTAAACCTTCGTGATTTTCTAATCATTTTTTACTTTTTATTTATAGGATCGAGGATTCTGTACGGGCTACCTCACATGCCTGCTTACTGTGCAATTCATTCATTCATTCATTCATAATTTAAGAGCTACGCTCTTGTCGGTGGAGCTCTTGCCACTTTCCGCGATCTTCCATCATGCTCTTTAATTCTTGATACGACACGACTCCCATTTTGTCCTCAATTTGTTTGATGTAGCTATTCCTTGGTCTTCCCCTCCCCCTCTTTCCTTCTATTTTCCCCTCAATAATAATTTTCATGAAATCATCGTGCCGTATCAAGTGCCCTAACATTTTTCCTCGTCTATTTTCTATGGTGTTCAATATTTGTCTTTTTTCTTTTACCCTGTGTAGTACTTCTTCGTTTCTTACTATATCCTTCCAGCTAATTCTTTCCATCCTCCTCCATGCAATGCAATACATGCAATTTCACTTCTATACATTTCACCTCAATATATTTATTTTAGTAACAAAAACCAGTGTTCGAGTAGCATTCAACCAAGGCAGTCTTATTTAGCAAAAACCCCTCATCAATCAATCAATAGCATTATCACGTAACTGTGGGCTTAACCCCTACAGATTCAAAATGTAAATTTAAAAATTTATTAATTACATAGGTTTGATACCATATTATGGCGTATAGAAATAGAAATAGAAATAATCTTTATTCAAATAAACTCATTACAAGCACTTTTGAATAGTCATATTTTGATTCTACCACTCATTCGGAATGCAGATTCGTCACAAGACGAATGAGCAAGAAACTTGTGTGTTGCTCTTTTTAATAGATGTTTTTTTTATATAAATAATTACAGTGTAACAAGTAAGAGGCATGCGATAATCAACATAGAAATCGTTACGCACTCATTATTAGTGTAATCAGATAATATTGTATTGTATATATACCATAATAAACTAAACCGTAATTTTATATTGAAATCAATTCAATCACAAGTTCATATTGAACTTAGAAATAATATAAAATATCGTGAACAATTGATCTAATTGATTTACAATATTTTAGGAACAGCAAACAATATCCATTAGTGTTTAAATTATTAAATCTGAAAGCTGACGTCAACCAACGTAATAGCTCTTTAGAATAATGGCAGGCGATCTAAACCAATTAAATCAAATTAAAATTACAAATTGTTTTATCGAAATAACAAAATTATAGTTTTAAAATTACTGCAGGTAGTACCTAATTGATTTATATTATTGCTAGCGGCTCGACCCGGCTTTGCACGGGTGTACATTTACGTGTACCTTAATACATTTATGAAAATATCATGTATGCCAGGAAGAATATAGACAATTTAAAAGAATTGGTGACTACACTAATAAAAGCTTACGCAACAATAACAAACTGATGTTACCTAAATGTCGTTTAACTAAAGTTAGTAATTCGTTTTATAGCAATTGCGTAAGGTTTTACAACAAAATACCGGAGTCTGTTATAAATCTGCCTGAAAAAAGATTAAAATGTCATATAAAATAATTCCTTTGCAAAAAAGCTTACTATAAAATTGAAGAATTCGTTAACGACAATAATGTTTTTATTGAAAAACTTAAAATCCATAGCACTGACAATATTATCTGATTACACTAATAATGAGTGCGTAGCGACTTCTATGTTAATTATCGCATGTCTCTTATTTGTTATACTGTAATTATTATATAAAAGAAAACATTTATTAAACAGAGCAACACACAAGTTTCTTGCTCATTCTTCTTGTGATGAATCTGCATTCCGAATGAGTGGTAGAATCAAAATATGACTATTCAAAAGTGCTTGTAATGAGTTTATTTGAATAAAGATTATTTCTATTTCTATCGCTAATCGCTTCAAAATCTTAGTTTTAAAGATTTAAGCATACATAGGGACAGACAGCGACAGTGATTTGTGTGAATTCCGCTATCACGTGTGAGACTACAAATATTCCGTGCGGAAACCTGACCACCGCTACTGGAAGTGTTACGACCTTCTCTACTGGTGATCAAATTAAGACTGTTATTGAGTCTACACCCATATTGCGACACGTGTCGCTCTGAACGAGGCATCATCAGGTATTTCGCCTCTGCATAATAGAATCATTATATTAATACGTGAACGGAAAAGTTGGTACCGCTTTTTACGAAAATTACGCAGACAGTGAAGTATGAAATTACGTACACTTATAGTTTATAGAGAAAGAGTGCAGAATGCTAATATTTAAAAAAATATGCATAAAAATACATTAAATAAAAAAAAAAACATTACACACTACCATGTATTTGACATACATACACATATACACTCTTTGGTTTATTGTTAAAGTCTATGGTCACATTGAGAGTAAATTAAAATTGTTTGTCTATAATATTATTAGTGAGAGGAAACAGGATTGTTAGTAATGTGAACTGATGATCTTATTGTACCATAATGTACCAGTACATTAGATTGACCATGCAGTTCCCCTCTGAACTGACCTGACCTCACGCACATCAAATCATCCTCCACTGGTGCCCCGCCAGCGTAATCTGTTAGAGCAGACGAGTGCTCCATGCCATTATCATCCTTAAAAAAATTGGCCCGAATTTCAACCATTGCACCTTCCTCACTAACAGTATAAGATCTCGGAGCACCAGTGGAGGATGATAAGATAAACATAAGGTCAGATCAGTCAGCCTTAACTAGGACCACGTCGATTTGACATTGGGGTCTCTAGGTCCCGTTACTAACAATCCATCATCTCCTTTAGAATACAGTTAACACTTATCACCACGGGGACCATGAACTTGTTAATCTTTAACTCTCAAAAAACCTAATATTATTAAAATTGTATGAGAAGTGAAAGTTCCGCAAAAAAATGTATGACATACGTCTTTATGTATGTTAATATATTAAAAAAAACAATATTGGCCGTTCATTTTATAAAGCTACGTTTAAATTGGAACCAAGGGTTGTCTTGGAAGCTGATGATCCTATCTTATGCTAAATTATTTAAAAGAGCAGTGCAGTACATCTTTTGGTCGTTCTTCTTGGGATTAACAGCTTCCCGAAAACCTCAGTTAGGAAACTCATATGTAACCAATTCTTTAACGGTACACAGCCGTACTTTATTTGTGTGTTCTGTGGATACATCGTTACTTGTACGTATGTTAGTCTGTTTATTTGTACTGTATAACTACAACTAAAACACTGTCACGTGATTACTTTGATTTGTTAAAATTGGGTAATGAAAATTTTAATCTAGTAACACTATTGGCAAAGGACTTGTATCCAGAGCCGTAAAATATTATATAAAAAAAAAAGATTATTAATTGGCATTGGACAATTTAATATGACTAGTAACATGTAAAATTACACCGTTAATCTTACTAAAATAAATAAATAAATAAATAAAAATTCTCAAATTCAAAAATCATTTATTCATGTAGGACATTTTAGCCGCTTATAAACGTAATTTTTTTTATATTAATTTTTTTTTAACAACGATATGAACAGGTCTTAAGCATGTTTCTTCATTGACCTTTCTCTAATTATTTATATGACAGACGAATATACGTTAAATTAATTCACTGGATTCACCACAAAAGAAACGAAATCGTAAAGGCGATTGGATCATTCCCTTGCAACCAATCGATCATTCGGTCATTTCGCGTAATGATCGCCCCGGGCTGGTGAAACAACTGACATAGATAGAACTGTGATATATGAATTGATGTCTTAATATTTAACACGTTTTTATTAATATTGTATACTAGCTATGCATGCGACTACGTTCGCAACGAATTTAACTTTATTTTTCTAAAATAAATGTGGTAAGTTACTCCTTATTACATCAGCTACCTGCCAAAAAAAGTACCGTCGAAATCGGTCCCGCCATTTCAGAGATTAGCCGGAACAAACAGACATACAGAAAAACAAAAATTGTAAAAAATGTTATTTTGGTGTATGTACCGTATTTATATTCATATGCGTGTAATAAAAAAATATTATTTCAATATTACAAACAGACACTCCAATTTTATTTATATGTATAGATGTGAAAGTGTGTATATTTATTTGTTTTGCGACTAAATGGCGATAAAAAATATTATGTGTGTACTTTTACGAAAATAAAAGTTCTATCTATATTCTATACTAGCTCCACCCGCGATTTCGTCCGTGTGGAATTTAACGTTATTGTTTTCTTTTAACGAAATATCTCCTTTGGAAAGTTTACACTCTATCCTGAGGAGATAAAAACCATCGCTCCTAAGAATATCCTTCAATTCTTGTCCCTGACGGGTCTAGGTAGCGAACTCTGAAAAAGGGCGAGCACAATAGATAGTAAGTCGCAGTGCTACAGGTCCATGCACCTGACAAGGGCTATTGTCAGGTGCAAGAAATAAAACAAACAACTAAAAAAAAAGACGAAACTTCTGCGCTTTAGGGAGGAACTTGGCTGGGTACTTTAGTAGTCTCGGCCCTATATGTACAACGGTCCAGTTGAGAGGCTGATTGCAGTAAATGGAATCGAACTTACATTATAACTAGTAAGTGCATTACACAAACTCAACATTTCCATGTAGAAATCTCTATTAAGGATCATATTACATTATGCAAGCAGCATAATATCATATGCATAATATATTTAACAGAATGAGCAATAAAATAAATAATGTAGCAATACCATATAATGTTAAGTGTCTCAATAAACTGGCGTCCAGTGTTGCCAACTCAGTGGTTTCTACATTAAATCTGGTAGATTTTAAACCTTTAAACTTTAGTGAACAAATTTATTGAATTATACAAGTGATTAGTGAATTTTTAGTAGGAAATTATTGGGCAGATTTTTTCCACATATGGAAGATATCATACGCGAAGCATAAATATATAAAAACTAATGTAAAATTATATTACTTACTAGCTGTGCTGAGATTTCAACCGGCTGAAATTAATAGCCATTGTGTTATCTAAATATATATAACTGAAAGGTGACTGACTGACATAGTGATCTATCAACGCACAGCCCAAACCACTGGACGGATCGGGCTGAAATTTGCATTTGCATGCAGGTAGATGTTATAACGTAAGCATCCGCTAAGAAAGGATTTTGATTAATTCTACCCCCAAGGGTATATATTAACGCGAGCGAAGCCGCGGGCAAAAGCTAGTTGTGCTATAAGCTGAAAGACCTCCACTCAGCTGGTGCCACAGCATGTTACTGCAGCGCTTAAAAATTTAAAATTAATGCAAGTTTTTTATGAAAAATTATAATTTAATAGTTTTTCTAGCGGTTTCATTACATGACATAAGCTTGAAAAAACTTTCCAGTGGATTTTGGTGTTGTGAATAATGGATAAAATAGGTAGGTTTTTTAATGTAAACTTATAAATTAGTAGTTATTCTAGTGGTTTCGTAAATATATAGTATAAAACTTGACACAAATTTCTTGTGGTTTTTAGTGTTCTCCCCAGTCCTACTAGCCTAAACATAGTTGGGCTAAAAAGGACTTGTACAGAGCCGTAAAACATATTAATAAAATATAACAAATTGTATAAATTAGTAGTATTTCTAGACAATTTTCTAGACGTCTTGTTATTCTCCCCAGTGTACTCGCCCAAACATTGCTGGCAACACTGGTGACATCGTATCAAAAACTTGCAATTAATATATTCTGTGACCCTCGAGATATAACGTTGACCCGACCAGAGATCATTACTGTGCCGTATGATATTTGATATTACAATTTACGGGCGAAAGCGTCGTGCCCTAGTGGTTTACTAGTCGAACTTACGCCCAAGAGGTCGTAAGTTCATATCTAACCCACAAAAAAAACTCAAGTTTCTTACCAGGTATTCAAGTAGCAGGCCAAAATGGACTATGGCCAAAATGTATTTAAAAAAAAATCTAAATATCTTTATTAATGTAGGTCTATTACAGACTGTTATGATACGTCAAATCTACCGTCAGTTCGGAATGATTTCGAGATAAGAAGAACTGACATGAACCTGCTTTTCTTCTTTTCCATTTTTTTCAAATAAATGTTATACATGTTTACAATAATACAGATTCATTTTTAAATTCAAATTTGGGAGAATTAAGTGACCACCAGCATATGCTATTGCAAAAGCAAATAGACTAATCAGTTTTCGTAACCCGAAAGACCAATCCTCACAAGCGGGACCCGTTCACGAGTATGACGGATGAGTCAGCCATCATTGCACTCAACCATATTAGAGGGAGCAAATTGACCCGGCCCACCACGGCCCCACTAACAAATATTAACACGAAGATATGTTTACTTGTAACTAGAAATTTCAAACTTATTGTTACGGATATTTACAATCTGTCAAATGGAATCAACATTGACACAATTGTAAAATAAAAAAATATCCGTGGACAATTAACACAGCGCCATCTAGTCCCACGGTAAGCTTGTATTATGAGTACTAGACAACTGATATAAATACTTACATTTGTTTTTTCTAAATACATACATAATATACATAGAAAATAGCCAGACTGATACAAATAATCATATGAATACAAATGTTTGCCGTGCGAGGAATCGAACCCGCGACCATTCCGCGTCGAACCTTTCCAAGGCGTTTGTGGCCCGGGTCCCCACCAACATACTGCCCAGCTTCATGGACCACCTTCAAAGGATTTTGATTAATTCTACCCCCAAGGGGATAAAATAGGAGATGAAAGTTTGTATGCAACTTTGTCAATTTTAAACCGATCGGGCTGAGACTTTGCATGCATAAATCTACTATAACGTAGGCATCCCCTAAGAAAGGATTTTGATAAATTCCACCCCTAAGGGATAAATTAACGCGAGCGAAGCCGCGGGCAAAAGCTAGTTTATAATATGGTCCTAGTAGCCTGAAATAAATAAATCTAAATATATAATTATAATTTTAAACTTCTGACTTATGGTGAAGAAGAAGCGACATTTGAACGTTGTAATCAAATATCAGACGCAGTCAGAGGTCAAGAGAACGTGGCGATGGACTTTTGACAAATAGAGTTCGTTCACTCTTTCCGTTTCCAAATGTTATATTGTCTAATATAAAGATATCAATAAATACATAACTTTTTTTAATATCACGCTTTTGCTTTCCACAGGTTTAAGTCCATGCACTTTTTTGCGTTTGCTTTAGTTGTTGAGAAACTCTTTTGATATTAATAGAAATAGAAATAATCTTTATTCACATAAACTCATTACAAGCGCTTTTGAATAGTCATATTTTGATTGAAATGAAAATGAAATGAAATGAAAATTATCGTTAACGAATTCTTCAATTTTATAGTAAGTAAGCTTTTTTACAAAGCAAGTATTTTTATGACAATCTTTTTTCAGGCAGATTTATAACAGACTCTGGTATTTTGTTGTAAAACCTTACGCAACGAACCATAAAACCAATTACTAACTTTAGTTTTTAATATAATTAAAGTTTATTTTTTGTATTCTATAATGAAAACTATAAAAACAAAATTATATAATAAGTCACTTCACTGTCCACCATTTCACGATTTAAACATTTTTTCCAGTTATAAATAGTTTAATTACACATTTCTATATTAATTGAATCTTGAATCACTATATATATTGTTATAAAGTGCATTAAAATTCGTTAAGTAGTTTAAAACATCTAAGCGAACAGACAGTTGAAGCCACTTAACTACATATATATATAAAAATTTTGATACTAGATCCAATACTTGCTTGTACTTGAACTATCATTCTATTTAGAGAGTCACGCGAGCCCGTTGTCCGTCTGTCTATTTCTATCCAACTACTAAACTGTTTTATTGCAGCCACTAAGAATCATCTGAAAACGACTGTGTTATCCGGATTGTTTAATTAATTGCCGTTGTTAATTCATTGGTAATACGTGAAGAGGCTTAGGGTATTATCCTAAGCAAGAAATAGATTTCATTTCATACTATAAAGTGCTTCAACTGCATATTTCTTTATATATATTCTGCTCATTAATTTTTTCATACCACAAACTTAGTATACAACACACGTCTGTTGGTAATCGGTTACCTGCCTACCTGGGGGGAAGGGAATTGTTAGTAATGTGGATTGATAACCCCATTGCTAGCAATGTACCATGTCAGGTCGACCTCCACGCGGTTCCCCCTGGAAACCATCGTGATAAATTCCTGGTGAATTTGTTACGATGGGCTAACTGACCTGACCTCATGCTCATCTTATCAACCCCCACTGGTGCCCCGCCAGCGTAAACCGTTAGCGCAAGCGGGTGCACCATTCCATTATCATCCACAAAAAAAAAACCTGCCTACCTAGTTTTTTCGTGGCCAATTTCGTGTTTGCTCGTTGCTCAATTCGGTGTATATTATTAATAATACGGCAGATGTATTATTTATGACTTTTATTATATATGGTTATATTACTTATATTTAACACGACAACCCTTTGTTACATGACTCGACTCGACACACAGACAGACCATAGACCAAGTAATTAATCATAACCATAGACACATATTTTTATGGCTCTGAATACACAACACTCTCCCCTTACAAATTAAAACAGGTGGACGTACCACACTGCTTACTGAACTTCCAAAAGTACTTTCTCTATTAGTTACATATTCCGATTGTGAACTCACGTAATTATCGAGGAATCCGAAAGACACATTTGTAGTTTGGACATACATTGAACTAAATCTACATTTGGTGTTCTCTCATGAAACATTTTTGTTAAAGAAGATGATTGGAGCATAACTAATCTGGTTTATATGTCAAAATGCCATTTATGGATACAATAAATCTTTTGTAGGATACATTTTTCCAATCCTAACAAGAACAGCTGCACTCAGACTAAAGTTCGTAACCGTCAGACTAAAGTCGTATCCGTCAGGCAAGTGTTCCATAAGTCCTTTCGTGGGTTTTTTTTAGTGGATTATAATGGAATGATGCACCCGCCTGAGCTAACGGTTTACGCTGGCGAGGCACCAGTGGAGGATGATATGATGAACATGAAATCAGGTCAGTTAATTCCCGGTGAATTTATCACGATGGTTTTCAGGGGGAACCGCGTGGAGGTCAATCTGACATGGTACATAGTTAGCAATGGGATCATCAGTCCACATTACTTACAATCCCCCCCCCCTTCCGTGGGTTTGGAGTGCCATCTGCACTCGCCCCCTATTATGCACTGAAGCTGTAAAGGCCAGCTATAAGTTCTTTCTTTGGTTTGGAGTGCCATCTGCACTCGCCCCCTATTATGCACTGAAGCTGTAAAGGCCAATTATAAGTTCTTCCTGTGGTTTGGAGTGCCATCTGCACTCGCCCCCTATTATGCACTGAAGCTGTAAAGGCCAGCTATAAGTTCTTCCTGTGGTTTGGAGTGCCATCTGCACTCGCCCCCTATTATGCACTGAAGCTGTAAAGGCCAGCTGCGGCCAACAGCATTAGAGTAGTCTGAAAAAGTGTCATGGTCATGTTACCTGCCTTTAACAAAGCTAAGTATCATCATCGCAGCCCGGAAGACGTCCACTGCTGGACATAGGCCTCCTCCAAAGATCTCCACTACGATCGCTCCTGCGCTGCTCGCATCCAATGCCTTCCAACGATCTTGACCAGATCGTCGGTCCACCTTGCTGGAGGCCTTCCCACGCTGCGTCTTCCGGTCCGTGGAAGTAAAGCTAAGTATAGATCTTGGAAATCCTCATGCTGCATTCTGAAAATTAGCGCCCAAAACCATGTTTCCAACAGTATTGTGAGTTATCGTTGACTAATAAATATATAAAGTTTTTTTATATTTAATAAATTTACGACCATTTAATTTTGTGAACCTCACTTACCGACCTAGACCTAGTTGTGTTTATCGTGCAATAAATTTTATGAAGGCACAACGCACAAGGGGCGTGGGTGGTGCGACCTATTTCGTTGACCGTATGCGCATGCGCACGTGTACACAGCTTCATTGCGGTTACTCATTTTATGCTTTCCATTTAAAGATTTGTCACATGTTCTGACAAGCTCCCTCAATTAAGTTTTTTTTATAATAATAGCTGGGGTCTGTTAGTTAGGAAACGTTGTTTTGCCATATAAATTTAAATCGCTATTAAAATTAGGGGTTGATGCTAAAAGGGTGAAAATTTAGGGTTATTTATTATTTATGTATTTTTTAATGCCACATAATCTATACGTATAAATAAAATTGAAGTGTCTGTTTGTAATATTGAAATAACCGTTTCTTACTATATGCATATGAATATAAATACGGTACATACACCAAAATAACATTTTTTACAATTTTTGTTTGTCTGTCTGTTTGTTCCGGCTAATCTCTGAAATGGCTGGACCTATTTTAACGGGACGTTTTTGGCAGGTAGCTAATGTAATAAGATGTAACTTAGGCTACTTTTATTTTAGAACAATAAAGATAAATACCACGCGGACGAAGTCGCGGGATCAGCTAGTAAAAAATCAAAAATATATTGTCAAAAAACGAAATTTAACAAAATTGGGTGCCACCCTAAACACTCAGAGGTATAAAAAATAGTTATAAAACTATTCTCAAACCTGCTGAATATAAATATAAAATTTCATAAAAATCCCAAATGTTTATTTATATTCTGTGAGCAGAACAATAAAGATTTTTTTATTTCATATGCGAATTCGTAATTGTCGTGGGCTATTATTATAATTGGCATGGTCATCGAACCTAGGACTTTACGATCCTGAACCGTCAGAGCTAGAAATGTGTTAACTCGTACTAAACATAACTCGAAACTCGAGTTACCTGGTTACAGTTTTTTTGTTTTTTTTTTTAATTTTTCCAACAAATCTAATGTTTTTGGCCACAGCTAGCCTTGAAAGCTTCACCGAACCATAAGGGGCGAGTAGAAATAGCACTTCAAAGCCGCGGAAGGACTTATAGAACGCATAACAAATTTAATGATAACATAATCGGACGAATTAGCGAAAAAATGATAACGACCTCAAATCAATATTGAAACATTAGTGACGAGTGAAAATTGTATGATATTAAATGATCGGAAAATTTCATGCCATTATCGGTTCGACGACAGAATCATGCTCTCGCTCTTTCACTTGATTCGTTCATTTACCAGTTGAATATCTCCAACTCGAGTTGGCAGAATTCAACTCGAGTTAACTCGAATTCACCGCAACTCGAGTTAAGTCGAGTTGACACATCTCTAGTCAGGACATTAACCACACAATCGACAGACTAAAATGCAAATATCGATTGTCCCGTTATTTTCAATTAACAACTCGCCTAGTACCATGTACTGGAAACTTGTGAAAATTTAAAAGCACTTAGCGGTCGCTGAGGACAACTGTGTACATCCGTTTTCCAATAACGGTTATTACAGGTTCGTACCTTACGTGAAATCACTCACTATGACTTAGCACCTGGATGACCGAGCTTCGCTCTAGTTTTAACACATACAAACTACAAATCAAATCAATTGATAATAGCTTTGTTCATCCAGGTCTATTATAGAATTTTATTATATTACTCACTAAACGATTATTTGAATGACCAGTGCGTGCATGGCAATAGTTTTCATGTTCGGGATTTTCATTTAATGTTAGACATAGACACCTATGTGTACCTATGCATTGTAAATAAACTGGATTAAAAAAAAAAGTAATTCAATTGAGTTTCTTGCCAGTTCTTCTCAATTGGATCTATATACCGAACTGGACGGTAGGAAAAAAAAATCCTACATGAATGAAAGGGCTAAAATGTCCTACATGAATAAATGATTTTTGAATTTGAATTTAGACAGCCTCGGTGGTATAGTGGTTTAGTACACCGCTTTACTATCCGATGGTCGTGGTCGATTCCTCACACGGTACAATCATTTGTATTCATGAGTATCGAACCCGCGGTCATTGCAAGTAAAGCGGCGCACTAAACCGCTAGACCACCGAGGTCGTCTACCATCTATACATACTTCATGTCACATTATAAATATTACAAAAATATAGGAATATATACAAAGATCAAGGTCGTAACCTACGACCTGCCGGAATGAGATTAAATTGGTTTTTTGTAGCAAATGATTAAATATTAACAAAACACAATCAACGTGTCGTAAGATAGATTTTTTATAGATATCTATTACATTATAGTATCATTACATATATAGTATAAAACAAAGGCGCTGTCGCTGTCTGTCCGTCACTATGTATGCTTATATCTTTTAAACTACGCAACGGATTCTGAAGCGGTTTCTTTTAACAGAGTGATTCAAGAGGAAGGTTTATATATATATATAATACATGTACACCTATGCGAAGTCGGGGCGAGTAGTTAGTAATTATATATAACTAGCTGTTCTCGCGACTTGGAATTTAACTTTACTTTTCTAAAATAAAAGATTTTTTCTATAATAAAATTCAATTCAATATTACAAAGAGACACTCCAATTTTATTTATATGTAAGTATAGATTACTGGTCGATTATCTATGTAAGAATAAATCAGTCGTAGTGATTAGAGCAGACCAGTTTATAACTAAGTTAGGAGTTTTGATGGACTAACTGACAAAAGTTAGGCTGAGTTTCAAATTCAGTCTAACTTGTCAGTTAGCCCATCGAAACGAGTTCGTCAACACTTAACTATAATAGTTAACAGGGGGACTGTGTGAAGTTTTATAACGATTTATAAGATACTACTGGATTCTGGTTCTGATTGATGACTGGCTCATCGGTCATGAACGGGCTTGTGGGGTCTGATCTGTTCGAATTATGGATACTGATTGTACTATATTATTTTGATAAAATTGCAATAACAATGCTGGTGTATTCTTACTAATATGAATTTAAAAATGAATCTGTTTTTTTAAAACATGTACAAACTCATTTAAAACAATAAGAGCTGAGTTTCTTGTCAATTCTTCTCATGTCGAAATCATTCCGAACTGACGGTAGATTTGAGATATCATAAGAGTCTGTAATAGACCTACATGAATAAAGATATGATATCGCCCTTCACTGCCCTAAGCCAGCGTGGCAACATCATCGCCATAAGATCATCACTCCTTCATCATCGTAATTCTTATCAGAAGTTAGATTAAGCACATAATGACGAGCGTGCATGGCAATAGATAGTTCATGCACGGGATTTTCATTTATTTTTAAACATAGACACCTATATAAATATACATTGTAAATAAACAGACTATTAAAATCATAAATCATGTACAACACGGCAATACATCACCCCAGGTCTTGTGCTGAAAAACAGCGTTGCAGCGCTCCAGCCGCTGCAGCATTATGCTGAGCACGGACCTATTCAGTAGATGCTTCAACAGACATACACATGCACACATATACGCACACAATTCATTTGTGTACTGTTATTTGTTTGTAATTGTTCGCACTATTTGTTATTCTATTTTTTGTTTGTTTAATGTGTGTTTTAGTTTTCTACTGAATAAATATCATTTCATAAAAAAATATAATAAAAATCCAATTGAGTTTCTTGCTAGTTCATCTCATTTGAATCTGTATACTAAACTGGACAGTAGAGTTTGGGGTAATGGATAAAAATACTCCCAATAAACTCGTAATTATTTAATTGAAATGAGCGTACAATCGACACGAGTGTAACCTAATACAGAATAATCGCGACTGGCTATGACCGAGCGGCAGCGGACGCTGCACGGTGCAGCAAAGCGATGCGTTACAAAACTTGTTTGACGACTCTCAGGTAAGTACATCACAGAAAGTCCGGCAACCGCATACTACGGGTTTCGCTCGAATATGCTCATGAATTAAATTAATGTTGTACAATAATGATTGTATGTGTATATAAGTATAGTGTGTGTATATAATAAGAGTATAAATGTATATATATTTATATTATTATAGTTATATATGTGAATATATTTTAATAAAATATAAAATGTATAAATCTGCAAATATGAACTTTAAGTCACCTACAGCACTCCCCCCAGAGGCCGTGTCTACGGACGATAGAAATCTGGAAACCTGACACGTCTCCCTGATTTAGTTGTACGTGTGAAATTTGGAGCTGTGTTATGAGATTGGGTGGGTTCTGTAGGAGATATGTTCTGTGGAGGAGTTATATCAGACAGTATAAAGGCCGGTTTAAGACGGTCGATGGATACTGTCACGTTATTACCTCGGACACGAATTTTATAAAATTTTGGGTTACGCTCAAGAACTTCATATGGACCACTATAAGCAAACTGGAGTGCACCACGTAACGAGGAGGAATACAAAAAAGGTCCTTGAAAATGAATGTTTTGAGTGTAGAAATGCTGAGTAGGAACTGGACGAATAGAATCTGCGAACGATTTAATTCGAGCTGAGAAATCGGTGATGTCAGTTGTGTAGTTGCTGACTTGGTCACCAAAGAATTCGCCCGGTAGTCTGAGTGGTTCACCATACACCAGTTCTGCTGATGAAGACTTAAGGTCTTCTTTAAACGAACTTCTTATGCCCAGGAGTACTAATGGTAACGACTCAGTCCAGTTTGGATCAGCGTGGCAGGTTATTGCGGCTTTCAGTTGTCGATGAAAACGCTCAACCAAACCGTTACACTGGGGATGATAAGCAGTTGTCCTACGATGCTTAAAACCAATGGACCTGGCCAACTGTTGGAACAGCGCCGACTCAAATTGCCTACCTTGGTCTGTAACGATATCGGTAGGGCAACGAATCGGGCTATCCAATTGGATATAAATGCTTTGGCCACTGTTTCTGCGGTCATGTCAGGTAAAGGAACAGCTTCCGGCCATCGCGTGAAGCGATCGACGGCTGTCAAACAGTACCTGTAAATACCGGAAAGAGGTAGGGGTCCGACTAGGTCTATATGGACGTATTTAAATCTAGCAGAAGGCAAGTCGTGTGTACCTAAAGGAGATGAAACGTGCCGGGTTACCTTCGTGCGCTGGCAGGCTAAACATGCCTTAGCCCATTCACGGCATTCTTTCCGCATGGTGGGCCAGACGTAACGGTGAGCAATAAATAGCATTTGCACCTGGATGACTCAGCGAATGCATACAGTCAAAGATTTGCCTACGGAGGTTTCTGGGGACGAATGGCCTGGGTGTCGGTGTACTGATATCACAATACAGTTCGGCACGACTCCCGGGTATATTCATTTTGCTAAGACGAAGGGATGATTCGCCCTGGAGACATTCCGCGAGTTCAGTATCTGTTGTCTGTTCCTGAGCTAGTAATTCAAAATCGACTGGTTTTTGCAATTCACCAACACGGGACAGAGTATCTGCAACGACGTTATCTTTCCCTGAGATATGTTGGATATCGCTGGTGAATTGCGAAATAAAGTCGAGATGCCTATACTGACGGGGTGTGCAGTTACTTTTCCGCTGATGGAATGCATAACAGAGTGGTTTATGGTCAGTATAAACAGTGAAGTGTGTAGCCTCTAACATATAGCGAAATATTAATGCTCTCATAAACAGCAAGGAGCTCCCGGTCATACGGAGAGTATTTTCTTTGTGACGGGCTTAATTTGCGGGAGAAGAATGCTAGAGGTTGCCAATGTCCGAGCTGTTGTAAAACACCACCTATTGCAGTGTCAGATGCATCAGTGACTAGTCCTAACTTAGCCTGAGAGTCAGGATGTGCTAAAAGCGTTGCCGTGCAGAGACTATTTTTGCAATTTGTGAATGCTTGTAATGAATCTCCCTTCAAGGCAATATGCGAAGCTTTGATGGATCCTGTAAGAAGAGCGTTAAAGGGCTTGAATTTTGGCGGCATTTGGTATGAAGCGTCTGTAATAATTGATCATACCCAAAAACCGCCTGAGTTCTCTCACCGTCTTAGGCGTGGGGAAGTCAGAGATCGCCTGTACCTTACCTTCCAGGGGCCTGGTACCTGTTTCAGATATACTGTAACCTAGAAATGTTACTTCTTTAGCACCAAAAATGCATTTAGAAGTATTTATTAGCACTCCGTAGTCTCTCATTCGGGCTAGAATTTGGTGTAGGTGTTTTTCATGTTCTTCTTCTGTTCTAGAAAATATCAAGAAGTCATCTAGAAAAGGATAACAAAATTCTAGGTCACGGGTCATCTCATCAACAAATCTCTGGAAAGTTTGGCCTGCATTTCGCAACCCAAATGTATATATATATCCTCTTATCTGATTATAGGCTTTTACCAGATCTATGGTTGAGAAGTACCTACACCCTGATAAGTTATGGGAAAAGACGTGAATGAGGAGGATGGGATATTTATCAGGGACAGTTCTGGCGTTGAGCAACCTATAATCGCCGCAAGGACGCCATCCGTTGTCTTTTTTAGATACAAGGTGTATGGACTGTCAGATGGACGTGCAGTACCATTACCTAACATTATCTTAAATTCCTGCTTGGCAATTTTAAGTTTGTCAGGAGCGAGTCGGCGAGGTTGGCACGAAACTGGGGGACCTGGTGTGGTACGGATGTGGTGCTTAGTGTGGTGTTTAACGAAACCCGGGGTACCAGCTGGGCGTGTAATTTCTGGGTATTGAGCTAATATAGATAGATACTTACAGAAACTACCGTTCGTCATACCAGTCAATACTTTAACACTAGACACTAAACTGTTACGTTTTGCAACATTAGCTACTGTGCTGGTGTTAGTTATACTATCGAGAAGTCTACGGTTCCCAATATCGACAATGAGTTTATAATGATTTAAAAAATCAACGATTATAGCCTTTGTAACATTGGCAACAATAAATCGCCAAGGAAAATCGCGGCGTAACCCTAAATTCAAATTTAGCTGAATGTAACCGTAGGTATCGATAACAGAACCATTAGCAGCACTAAGTTTGTATTCCGTTTTAACACGACGTTCACGAATCACTGATATTGGATAAACACAAACGTCACTTCCAGTATCCACCAAAAATTCCATATTGGATCCGTGATCGGCGATGAACAGACGGCCGACGGAGCTCTGGCAATCATTCGCGGCCATCACTGACTGCCTAGGTCGTTTCCCGTTTTGAAGTCGCATGGCTTGATACATTTCTTCGCCTGCGTACCGAATTGTTTGTGGTACCAACAGACTGGAAACTTTCTGTAACTGGAATTTGATCTGCGTGATGTCGATCGGTGTCGTTGATCACCTTGACGTCTATCCTTCGGTCGGGGCGTATGGTTAATTTGAGCACTAAGGGCACTAACTTGTCTCGTCAGTGCGGCTACCTGCTTGGTTAACTCCTCGATTGGTGAAGGTGCAGGCGCTGTAGCTGCTGCCACCTGGTGTGAAACTGGTGCTATGTCGTGAATACGGTCGGCGAGCTCAGCCAAGGCGTCCAAGGATAGGGTAGGCTGCGACGCGATGATCGGTTGCATTCCCGCAGGTAGTCTGCTAGACCAAACTGACAAAATCTTCAGGAACCTGGGGTCCAGCCAGATGTTGCAAGTGCCGAAGGAACTGCGATG
The DNA here is from genome assembly GCF_030625045.1 of Achroia grisella. Taxonomy (NCBI): domain Eukaryota; kingdom Metazoa; phylum Arthropoda; class Insecta; order Lepidoptera; family Pyralidae; genus Achroia; species Achroia grisella. Next base: position 666,764 of record NW_026712958.1, read on the forward strand.
GTTTACGGTTTCCAAGTTCTTCGTGCATCAACAGCTGCTTCACCTTATTCTCGCGTGAAACCGACAGTCGTTTTATCAGCTCCGCTTTCAGACGCTGGTAGTCTGGAGGTCCGACGAGTATGTCTTCTACCTCCGACGCGTATTGCCTGTCCAGATTACCAAGAATGTGGAAGAATTTGGTCGCGTCGTCAGTTATACCGCATGCTAAAAATTGACATTCCACCTGCGTGCTGGTTTTCGGCCCAGAATGGCGGTATTCTACTTGGGGCGGATAAAATTTACTCGTCTTTAAACTATGTCGACGTTTTGTATTTATATTTTGTTTCTGGGATTCTCCCGAATCACTGCCACTGCTCATTTTAATGTCTTGTGTTCTCGGGGTCACCACTTTGGGGTAATGGATAAAAATACTCCCAATAAACTCGTAATTATTTAATTGAAATGAGCGTACAATCGACACGGGTGTTAATACAGAATAATCGCGACTGGCTATGACCGAGTTCACGGTCAAAGCGATGCGTTACAAAACTTGTTAGACGACTCTCAGGTAAGTACATCACAGAAAGTCCGCCAACCGCATACTACGGGTTTCGCTCGAATATGCTCATGAATTAAATTAATGTTGTACAATAATGATTGTATGTGTATATAAGTATAGTATATGTATATAATAAGGGTATAAATGTATATATATTTATATTATTATAGTTATATATGTGAATATATTTTAATAAAATATAAAATGTATAAATCTGCAAATATGAACTTTAAGTCACCGACAGTAGAGAAAATATTATAATATAAAAATGATTGATGTTCATAGGCTAAATGTCCTACATGAATAAATGATTTTTTAATTTTAAATTTAGTTTATTTTAATAAAAATCATTTCTATTTCTTCAACGTCCTAAGCTAGCGTACCAACATCATCACCACAGGATCATCACTCAAATTTGAATTTAAATGAATCTGTATTATTGAGAACATGTACAACATTTATTTGAAAAGAATACGAGCTGAGTTTCTTGTCAGTTCTTCTCATTTCGAAATCATTCCGAACTGACGGTAGATTTGACATATTATAAGACTCTGTAATAGACCTACATGAATAAAGGTATTTTGATTTTAAATGAATTCAGCTTTATTTGATAACTGACCAGATTTCGTCCTTCACTGCCCCAAGCCAGCGTACCAACATCATCACCACAGGATCATCACTCAAATTTGAATTTAAATGAATCTGTATTATTGTAAACATGTACAACATTTATTTGAAAAGAATACGAGCTGAGTTTCTTGTCAGTTCTCATCTCGAAATCATTCCGAACTGACGGTAGATTTGACATATTATAAGAGTCTGTAATAGACCTACTTGTATAAAGATATTTTGAATTTGAATTTGAACTCCTTCATCGTCATAATACTCATCACTAGATCAATCACATGTATTATGTCATATGTAAGGTATATTTAAGTTCTCGAAGCATATGACATCATTGTATCGAGCGGACGTTTGCATTGTGCCAATCGAAAACTAAAACAAATTATAGATTGAATAATAGTTATAGATAGATTTGACAGCCTCAATGGTCTAGTGGTTTGGCATACCGCTTTACTATGCGATGGTCGCGGGTTCGATTCCTCGCACGGATATATATACAATATATATAATTATAAAAAAAAAGATGCGTGTATTTATATCAGTTGTATAGTTCCCGTAACATAAGCTCCCTTACTTCCGATGGTCGCGGGTTCGATTCCACGTACGGTACAAACATTTGTATGAGGTTGATTGTTTGCATCGATCTGGGTATTTTCTATTTACAATATGACATATAACAGCTGTCTAGTATACATAACACAAGCTCTGGTTATCTAGAGACTAGATGGCGCTGTGTGAATTGTCCTGAGATTTATTATTAGATAGAGTATGACACATAGACACATGTAAATATGTTTAATCGTTAGTAATGTGGGCTCATAACCCCACTACTAGCAATATACAGGTTGACCTCCAAGCGGTTCTCCCTGGAAATAAATTCCTGGTGAATTTTTCACGATGAGAATAGAATAGTATAGAAAAGAATAGAAAATCATTTATTCAAATAAACTTACATTGAAGCACTTTTGAATAGTCATAACATTTTTTTTTAATCTACAGCTCATTCGGAATGCTGTCTCATCACAAGAAGAACGAGCAAGAAACTTGTGTGTTGCTCTTTTAAATAATTTATTCTTACTTACAATTTAAGTTTAAGTGTGTGAATACAAACCACCGATTAGCACTAATTCAATGAAATAATAAAATAGAAAAAACATTCAATATACAACAACTGGTTAAACAATTAATAAGAGAAAATAAGTCATAGTGATTAGAGCTGACCAGTCCACACAAGCAGCACCCGTTCACGAGTATGACGGATGAGCCAGCCACCACTGCGATCAACCATGAGCTAACTGAATTGATCTCATGTTCATCTTATCATCCTCCACTGGTGAACCGTTCGCGGAGGTAGGAACACCATACCATTATCATCAATTTAAAAATCTACAAAACTGTCATATAACAAGATACAGTGATGATGATGTGATCAGTCATCTCACAAAAACACGGCAGAGGTCAAAAGTTCATACATAATCCAATTCTACTTTTTTTACAATTTTTTAATATACTCATACTTTAATTACTTTTTTTCGTCTAATGTTTGATAATTGGATATCTGATAATTGTGTTTTAGAGAATAAATAAATTTCAATCGACTTGAAAAAAAGGGGATTCACTAAGCTTTACTATCCTTACTAATATTATCGATGGTCTAGTGGTTTAGCACACCGCTTTACCATCCGATGGCCGCGGGTTCGATTCCTCGCACGGTACAAACATTTGTATTCATGAATATGATTGTTTGTATCGGTTGTTTTCTATGTATAATATGTATTTATTTACAAAAAAATGTATCCATGTATTTATATCAGTTGTCTAATACCCATAACACAAGCTCTGCTTAGCTTGGGACTAGATGGCGCTGTGTGAATTGTCCTGAGATATTATTATTATTATTATTAATATAAATGCGACAGTAACTTTATCTGTCTGTTTCGCATTCACGCCAAAACTACTGTACCATTTTAAATAAATTTGGTACATAGATAGTCTAGAGTCTAGAACATTTATACAGCGACGCTGCCCACGGAAGGAGTTATGGAACAGCTGAAGGCCAACTCCCGCCTGACCCCCAGTCCCTATGTATACTTAAATCTTTAAAACTACACAACGGATATTTGAAGCGGTTTTTGTTAATAGATAGAGTGATTCTAGACAAAGGTTTATATGTATAATACATGTACACCCGTGCGAAGCCGGGGCGTGTAGATAGTAAAGTAATATCTGATTCTCCTTATTTATCTCTTTCTTTTCCGCTCTATTGAACTTATTTTCTGCCTCATACATGGGTAATTTTCCTGTATCTAAATATTTAATCCAAGTATATATATGTGTATATATTTATTTATGTGTCGTATGTAAGTATGTATGTCTAATAATATGTATTATTTTAAAGTTACTATGTATATGTTTATAAACTATAATGCGCCGCTTACTAACTTCTCTGTTTGCCTTATGGTTGACTGGTAGAGAACGCTCTTAGGTGTTAAGTTCGCTATATGTACATTTATATATTGTATTTGTGCATTAAAGTTTAAACAAATAAATAAATAATATAGTGGAATGATCTAGTATATAGTGTGTGAAGGGTTAGGTGTAATTTATCCAGGGCCCTTATTATTATTTCTTTTACATAAAAAACAAAGTTATCATTAGATAAACTTAATAAAACACGAAGAGAATTGCTCCCCATGCACTATGCAGCGTGTACACCATAAATTATGACAAACGTTTATACCGCTCCCCTCTGAGGGTCATTGACACGTCCTCAGATAAGATAACAACTGCCATGAAGCATGTTCTCTATGATGCCTATTTTACCAATGAAAAACAGATAGATTCAAGTAAACTGGATAGAATAAAAAAAACCATTGGAACACATGTACAGGATAAAAGAAATATGTCAAAAGGATGTCGCCACAATAGAAGCGGCAGATAATACTATAAAATTGATAAAAAAACTGGGTAAAATAATAATAATAATATTAATCTCAGGACAATTCAACAACGCCATCTAAACCCAAGTTAAGCTAGCTAAAGCTTGAGTTATGGGTACTAGATAACTGATAAAATACATAGATATTTTTTTCTAAATACATACATATTATATATACATACTTATGAATACAAAAGTTAGTGCCGTGCGAGGAATTGAACCCGCGACCATCGGAAGTAAGATGTGTATTAAACCACTACACCAACGCCGTCATAATATTCATTCAGAACAGTAGCAGTTGATAGTAACTCTGATAACAGGGAGGGATTATTAGTAATTTGGACTAATGACCCCATAGCTAGCAATTAGCGTTGCTAGACATCCCGTATCCCGTATTCCCGGGACGTCAGAGACAAAAAATATACTTTGAATTCATTTTAAATGGCAAAAAAATTCATACAAAATATTAATTTTTTACCGAACGATTATTCGCGCAGATGCAAGTGACCGCGGCTGATTTATTTTTTAGTGGATAGAGAATGACCCTAACTATTATATACCAACGCCATACACCCAACATATTTGTACAATTGAAGAAAAAAAATAAAACGCGATTCGCTCCATACAAAAAAAAACATAATTTTTTTTTTCAGACAAACTATCAACTTTAGAAGAAATTTTACAAGAGTAAAAGTTGTAAGGAATGTCATAACACGTCATATAAAAAAAATCGTATCGATATTGGAACTTTGTTGCCTATGTCCACCAATTTTCAATTTGGAACCACTGTGCGGCGGGACTGTCTCTGTCCCGTTTTCGAATCATGCTCAGTTTCTTATTATTAAATCAATAGATCTATGCTAGACAAAAATACTCACGCACGCAACGTTCATATCCCAAATTGAATAAAAAGCAAGTTGACTGTTTTTAGTTACGATTATATGTATTGATTTTGATGCATACACGTAGATTAAAACTAATAAAAAATATGTTAAATCTGACTTGTTTCTAAAAGAAAAATATATAAAAAAATAAACAATGTCACTATATAAATTTGTTTTTTATTTCTCTATTTAATTGTGTGATTTTTTTTGCCTATTTAAGCGTTTGCTCCTGATAGGCTGAAAATGGATCCCCGCGATGTCAAGTTGATATCCACGCGTTACCCCCTGGAAACTATCGTGGTAAATTGCTCATAACCTTGTCACTATGCGGTAACTGACCTGACCTCATGCTTCCTTCCAATCTATCCCCCATCCAATACGAACTGAGATCGAAGGTTCGAACCCCTAACCCTCAGATAAAAATCGTATCCGTCCATTAAAAAAAATGCCCTGATGAGGGAATTATTAGTTAGTTGGGCTAGTGACCTCATTTCACTTCGACGTCGACGTGAATATGTTTAGTAAGGGCAGTACTAAAATCGGGCTGTTTCATGTAGTATTGCTTTAGTAGTATAGACAGAATATTCTAGTAGAACTTGGTAACAGTAATAAAAAGGTATAAATAATATAATAAAACAACAATTAATTATGCAACAAAAACATATGTCAGTCAAGACATAGTCTTTTTTATTTTCCCGCGCAAACGTAATGGCGCCACAGATACACAATATTGCATGGCGCGACACACAGACGCTGTAGAGTGACGCGTCATAGCTGTATGCGATGTTGTTTTAATACTATAGACTAACTTAATAATTAATACTAAATATAAGTATTAATACTAGCAATAATAATGTACACAGCGCCATCTAGTCCCAAGCTATGTTATGGGTACTAGACAACTGATATAAATACTCAGATATTATTTTTTAAATATGTTTATAATAATAATCTCAGGACAATTCACACAGCGCCATCTAGACTCAAGTTAAGCTAACTAAAGCTTGTGTTATGGGTACTAGATAACTGATACAAATACATTATTTTTTTTTAAATACATACAAATTAAACATAGAAAACACCCAGACCGATACAAACAATCATACTCATGAATACAAATGTTTGCGCCGTGCGAGGAATCGAACCCGCGACCATCGGTCGTAAAGCGGTGTGCTACACCGCTAGACCACCGAGGTCGTCAATATACCCATAGAAAACACCCGGACCGATACAAACAATTATATTTATAAGTACAAATATTTGTACTGCGCGAGGAATCGAACCCGAGACCATCGGATATAAGGCGGTGTGCTAAACCACTAGACCAGCAAGGCCGTCGATCCTATCATCGCTACGAGTTCAAGAATTCGTGGGGCTAACTGACCTTACTCCATTGTCTCTCAATCAGCCTCCACTGGAGTCCCATCGGCGTCCACTTTGTTTAAACTCTTCCTCTAGTAAATCCTTTTAATAACCTCTCCGATCGATCCCGCATCCAATTCAAACAGGATCGAAATTACGACGGCCTGAGCCGAGGTTCGAACCCCTACCGGTGCTCTCAGACTTTTCAGCAGCGCCATAAATCCTTCCGTAGAATTGAAGTGCCATCTGCACTCGCCCCCTATCGTCCGGTGAAGCTGTAAAGGCCAGCTGCGGCCAACAGCATTAGAGTAGTCCGAAAGAAAATCTTTTTAATATATTAAACACGAAAATTGGTGACGATATAATTTCTCCACACAAAAGCTACTAAACCAATTTAGTGTAACAAGTACAATATTATGATACTCATATAGACCAGATCTTAGATTAACACATACGCCTATTTATAGCCTAAATTCTCGAGCAGCGTCGCTGTATAAAACTAGTTATGATATATTTTCTCCATCTTTACTAAATCAAACTTCTAACATTTCGTCATAAACAATTTATCTAAAATACACGTTTATGTCCCGGAGATGATACCCAGTAGTCTCCAGGTCTCCCCTCTAGAAGGGTCGTTGACACGTCCAAAGACCACGTGACGTATGCGGTGGGTCCAAATGACCCATTTCAATTCATTCTCTGGGAGTTGGTTGCTACAGTATGCATCGAGTGTGAACAGCCAAGTTTAAATTTCATTGATATCAATACAGTATTGACGCATTAAAACACAGTACTAATGTACGCTGTTATTCAATCCTTTTGATTTCGCAACCCTTAACAGGTTAAAATATTCTGACCCCCTTGTGTCGTAGAAAACTAAAGAAGTAATTTAATTAAAAGCCTACATACGTTAGTTAGGTAAAAAATTGTTTTTATTTTGGTACATTTATCTATTATTCACACTGCGTCGGCGCCGGCGTCGTTGATATATGAACCTCGACTTTTTTTTCTGACGACCCCCCGAGTAAGGATTCGAGAATCCCTTAGGGAACTAAGGGATTCGCGAATCCTTACGTTATCCACAGATAAAACATCCGTGACCCACAGATTAAAAACACTGGTATAGTATACATTTTTCATCACTAACTCCACCGTGCAGTTCGGCTTGCTACTTCAGTTGAATAGAACTGGTAAGAAACTCAATGGTATATTTTGTTATGTTAATACTAGCTGTCCTGGCAAACATTGTTTGCCATATAAAATTAATATCGCTATTAAAAATAGAGGTTAATGGTAGGAGGGAAAATTTAGAGTATGTATGTATTTTTAAGGCATTGGATGCGAGCAGCGCAGGCCCGATCGTCGTGGAGATCTTTGGGGGAGGCCAATATCCAGTGGACGTCTTCCGGGCTGAGATGATGATGATGATGTATTTAATACCACATTATAAAAATAAAAAAAAATGACCAAAAAATAGAAAAAAATGTTTATCACTTAGGGGTATGAAAAATAGATCGTAGCCGATTCTCAGATCTACAGAATATGCATATAAAATTTCTAAAAATCTGTCAAGCCGCTTCGGAGGGGTATGGTAACTAACATTGTGACACGAGAATTTATAAGATTATTATTTTTACTCAGTTTCAATCTTCAAATGTTACGTAGCGTTTAAATAGCGTATATGTCTAATATATTTTAAATATCAACCCCTGTTAGACCAACTAATGACATCAAAGTTGTCTCCCGAAAAAATTTTAAGTAATAGAAAACAAAAGAATCACTTTATGTCTGGCATTCCAATTGTAAAGTGATGCATTTTTATCATCATTATTTCTTTCATTCCATTATTTATGGTCGATACAGGAATATCCTCTTTATCTTTTCGGACTACTCTAATGCTGTTGGCCGCAGCTGGCCTTTACAGCTTCACCGAACGATAGGGGGCGAGTGCAGATGGCACTACAAACCCGCGGAAGGACTTATGGAGCGGCTGAAGGCGAACTCCCGTCTGACGGATACAACTTTAGTCTGCTTACTGATCGCTATCAGCTGTCATATCTAAGCTGATTCTCCTTTTTTACATATCATCTTTCACACAATCCATCCATCTTTTTTCAGGGTCCTGTCCCTTTCTATCTTTTTTGAGTCACCCAGTCAATCTGTTACCTCTTAACTTGTCTATAATTTTATTTTTACGAAATATTTAGTGTGTATATGCGACCACACACATTATGTTCAACAGTAAATAGTAGGCATGGCCGTACTATCGTAACGATTATTCGATTAGATATTGTCATATTGTCGAATTCATGCACCGGATGCACGTGGTGACTGGCACATTTATCTGAAACGGTATACGAGTTCGAGTCCAATAATATTATTATTATCTTCAATAGGGTCGGGCAAAGTCGATCATGTTACACAATCATCATAAACCGACTTCAAAATAAATAGATATTTTTTCAACATATTTTTTATGTCATGGACACGAAAATTTAGACGAATTGGGAATATTAGACATATCATTGGCTATTTCGATGATGTGTTTTTAATAATACTCTAAGAACAATTTACACAGCGCCATCTAGACCCAAGTAAAGCTAGCTAAAGCTTGTGTTTTGGGTACTGGACAAATACAAATACATAGATAATTTTTTTTTCGTAAATACATACATATATCAAATTATATAAAAAAAATATATACATAGAAAACACCGAGACTTATAAAAACCATCATATTAATGAATACAAATGTTTGTACCGTGCGAGGAATCGAACCCGCGACCATCGGTCGTAAAGCGGTGAATTTAATTAATTAATTACGGTTTTTAATTAATTTATATGATTATTTTTTTAATATATAATTTATTTATTAATGTAAAAAGGAATCATTGAAATATCCGATGATGTTGTACAATATTTCCAATTCGTCCATATTATTTTCATTATCAGCACCGGATCTAGAAGGAGCAATACAGGGCTCGTACCCCGGGGGACAAGTTCTGGAGGCAGCAAATTCGAACTTACCAGATGAAACACAACTCATCTTAACGCACCTTTGACATCTTGGTCAGTTGGATTACAGTTATTCCTTCTTTTTGTACCTAAAATGTAATTATTTGTAAAATATAGAGTAGTAATAAGAAAACTTTATTTTTCATAACTTAATTTTAAACCATATACTTGCATTAATAAACAGAACTTAAAATAATAAATAATCCTGGAAAATTAACACAGAGCCATCTAGACCCATGGTAAGTAGAGCTATGTTATGGGTACTAGAGAACTAATATAAATACTTAGATATTTTTTACAGACCGATGCAAATCATATTCATGAAGACAGATTATTGCACCGTACGAGAAATCGAATCCGCGACCAACGTAAGCAAAGCGGTATGCTAAACTGCTAGACCAACAAGGCTGTCATTAAAAGTTTTGGCAGTAATAAACTTATTTAAAAAGAATATGCAGTTAGACCGAAATCGAACCCGGGACCTCATGCAAAGCCACGTATTAACAATTTCCCCACGGCTTATACCGAAATCATAAAACCATATTAGTACAATTATTTATAGCACCAAAGCAAACATAACGAGTAATTTCATAAAGTCTCGGGGCATGCTTGCGCGCACGTGTGACTCCATTCCCCTAACACATGTTCATCTAATTTTATACGCTCGATTATAGCCATGCCGAGAACTTTATTATATAATACAAGACATATAGTACAATAATAATAATATCTCAGAACAATTCACACAGCGCCATGTAACATCAAACTAAGCAAAGCGAATGTTGTGGACAAAGTGGCTATGGATAAGGAAACCATACTTAGTTTGCTTGATTTTTCGAGGGCTTTCGAATGTTTAAATATAAACCTCTTACTTTCAAAACTTAGATACTATGGATTTGATGAGCAAACAATACTCTGATGTGATAGTTACCTCAGTAATCGTTATCAGCTCGTACGACGACACTCTACTATATTCCCATCCTAGATCATTGACGATTCACGAGTTGAGGAGTCGAGTTTGTATCACTGAGTCCTTCTGCTGTTATTGGATCACACTTTTTTTATAACACAGGGGACAAACGGCTTGCGGCTCACTGTGATTATTCATTCTGTATAGTGCTGACATTAACTTTTATTGAAGGTTTCAATATCGTATCGGTACCTGAGAAAGCTACAGTGAATAACACCATGTAGAAACCATCAATCAGTTACCATTACTTTTTTATTTGTGAGCTTTGCTTTAGGGCACTATTGCAACATTTGGCCTAGGGTCAGCCATTGCATTTTTCGCTTACGGTTATCGTAAATCCACTTTTCGTCACATGTCACAATTTGATTCAATATTCCTTTATTTCTGTACCGATTCAACAATGCAACACAAGTTTCAACACGCATTTCTGTGTATCAGATAAATAACATATTTATGTATGTATAACTTGTGTAGTTATTTATATGTATTAGTAGATTTAAAACAGCTCTCGCTAATAACCCACTACGCTTTCTGTTTATACCCTAAAGTTAGCTGGGAGAAAATGTCATACGCTATTAAGCTCGCCTGTTGTACAAGAATTTTTTGTTCAATAAAGAATAAATAAATAAATAAATCATAAGGCCACAATTTTTTTTTATTACATTAATTTGATGCTAACGATTAACTCATTTCGGGTTTTACTATTCCGTACCGTACTGGTCATGTTTGAAATTTTTATTAAATACCTGTGCGAAGCCACGGCTGTGCTGCTAGTTTAATAATAACAGTCTTTGCTGCAAATTCTCTTTCATAATAGAATTAAATTATTCTCTGTACCTATGGTTGACTAGTAGAAAATGCCGCATGATGTTAAGTCCGCCAAATATACTTTACTATATTTAGTATTGTGTGCATTAAAGTTAAACAAATAAATATATTTGACATTTAAATAACAATTATAATAAATTTAGAAAATCGTTTCCTTATTTTATTATCTCAACAATGTTATAAACGCGTAAGTTTGTGAGTATGGATGTTTGTTACTCTTTCACACATAAAGTACTGAACGGATTTTGATGAAACTTTACAATGATATAGCTTATACATCAGAATAACACATAGTCTATAATTTAAACAGATATTTTGTGATTTGAGATAAATATAGTAACACCTATCAAGTAAATGTGATGCAGACAAAGTTGAACGGGTCATAATCTATACTCTTTTTTTACTACATGCATATGAATATAAATATAGTGCATACACCAAATTAACATTATTTACAATTTTTGTCTGTCTGTCCGTTTGTTCCGGCTAATCTCTGAAATGACTGGACCGATTTTGACAGGACTTTTTTAGGTAACTTAGGCTACTTCTATTTTAGAAAAATAAAGTTAAATTCCACACGGACGAAGTCGCGTGTACAGCTACTATATAATATAATATGTACCTAATTAACTGAGTAACTGCAAACTACATTTAAATAAACAAACAATACACTGCTTTATTTGATTGAGATTGAGTTTATTTTTAGTTAAACGAGGGGATCGCCGGGTGGTCGGTACTTGGGCGCTACAAATTCAAATGGGTATTTTTATAGTGCAACAATAAAGTTAACGTATTTCTTGTTTACAATTAAGTATTATTAATGGTGGCCATGGTTTGGAGGGGTCACGAGAGTACTACAAATATACTTAGCAAATACTGTACAATTATGGACTAATTGTACAGTATTTGCTAAGTATATTAAAGTTTTAATTTTTTTAATAGAATAGAAAATCATTTATTCAAATAAACTTACATTGAAGCACTTTTGAATAGTCATAACATTTTTTTTAATCTACCGCTCATTCGGAAAGCAGGCACAACACAAGAAGAACGAGCGAGAAACTTGTGTGTTGCTCTTTTAAATAATTTTATTATACTTTACAATTTAAGTTTAAGTGTGTGAATACAAACTACCGATTAGCACTAATTCAATTAAATAATCACCATAATTTAAACTATGATGTGACGAGTTTAGGCGCTATATATATATAAATATATATATAAAAATACATATAATAATATATATATAAAAATACGTCTACAAATACGTGAGTAATAATATTCAGAAAGAAATTTTGATTTAAGTTTACGGGAAAGGGATGGAAACATCAAAAAAAACGGTTAAAATCATTTAATAATAATAATTATCATCATCATCTCACCCCCGAAGACGTCCACTGCAGGACAAAGGCCTCCCCCAAAGATCTCCTTAGTAATAACATCCCTAGACAATTCATCAGCGCCATCTAATCCCAAGTTAAGCAGAGCTTGTGTTATGGGTACTAGATAACTGATATAAATACATAGATACTTTTCTGTAAATACATACATAATATACATAGAGGATACCCAGACCGATACAAACAATCATACTCATGAAACAATGTTGGCGCCGTGCGTGGAATCGAACCTGCGAATATCGGAAGTAAACCTCTGGATCACCGAGGCTGACATTTGCGTGACTTTTTATATTAGGGCATTGGCAACAAGTATATTGCCCATCTGATGGTAAACGGTTATCCTAGCCGATTTAAAAGAATCAGCGGATAAACAAACGCAAATACCATTTGTTTTATTATAGAGAATCATTAATTTGTTAACATTTGCATATTACATGAGCGAATGCAATAACAAAAAACACTACCACAGTTCTCATGAGAACAATGTGGTATATCCTGACAGACTATTATTAACTTTTAATGTAGATTGGGTGACGAGCGGCGCGGGAGCGGACCAAAATAGATGCAGAAAAAGATTTTGTACAAAATAGAAAATTTTTTTTATTTCTATCCTATTACGAGAGAGAGGTATGGACATGTAACGCGTAGGAATGAAGATGATATCTTAAGGAAGGCGTTATATATGAATGTGGATGGTTATATGGACAGAGGAAGACCGAAGAAGAGATGGATGGACTGTGTGAAAGATGATATGGTGAGAAAGAGAGTAAATAACAAGCTGACTGCGAACAGAGATGAATGGAAGAGAAAAACATATTACGCCGACCACAAATATAAGGAATAAGGAAGAAGCAGATTATGATGATCCTATCACCACTGATCGGAGAAGGTAGAGCTATTTAGGATCATTAACTTCAAACGTTGTTAGTATGAATAACCATTAACAGACCATTAGTTTTTTTTGTTTCAATAAGTGAATTGTTTAAACGTGTTGGTAATTTTAATTAAAATTTCATTTTAATTCAATACAAATATAATAGTTTGTCCTTTTTAATCATGTTTCGATTTTAAGGACAAAAATAATTTGTATAGTACATTCTTGTATAACTTCAGAATGAAAATGTTAAATGATTGTTAATTCGTGTGTAAATATAAGAAATTGTTACATTATAAAATATATGTGATTTAGAGAATCATGTGTCTATCTATTGATTATACTATGTTTTAAACCGTCTTTTTACTTATAGGAAGTATATATTTTCTCTCTCTGCTAATCGGTAGTTTGTATTCACACACTTAAACTTAAATTGTAAGTAAGAAGAAAATTATTTAAAAGAGCGACACACAAGTTTCTGTCCCGTTCTTCTTGTTATGAGACAGCTTTCCGAATGAGAGGTAGATTAAAAAAAAATGTGATTATTCAAAAGTGCTTCAATGTAAGTTTATTAAATAAATAATTTTCTATTCTATTCTATTCTGTAAAAATATTAAAAGGCTACGATATAAATACGCCTTAGGGAGTAATATCCCTAAGGTGTAAATAGCTTTTTATTATTTCTCTACTTAAGAAACAAATCCTGGGATTTTGGGTATGTTCATACTATTGCAAAAATCCATAAAATAGCTCTACCGACTCCAATTCCTGCTTATTACACACATATAGGTTACATAACAAATAGTATTTATAACAGAATATTCAGAACAATACAATAGAATATTGTTAAACCTGCGTGCGTAAGTCACAGCAATACGCTTATAGCTCAATGAGAATCACTTAAGGAGCAAAATACTAATTTTGAGCTATGTTCGTGAAGATGAATGTCCTGTACATTGCGTCTGTTTGGCAAGGTTGAAGAGAATTTATCTTGCCTACCCTAGGCAGGCATGATCCTTAGTTCTCCGTAACGGTACCACATTTTGGATACCAGAGGCGTCACATTAGGTGGGCCGGTCAGATCGTTTGCAAATCACTTTCATTATATGACGATGTTCTATGGAAACCAAAGCAAAATATATAATACATAATTTATATGTCTATATATTATCTTTATGAAATGATTAAATAGGAAACTATCAAGTATTGTACTGACTATACAGCGCCATCTTACAATTAGTTAGATTAGAGACATTCGTGTTTATTTCATAACTTATTTATATTATAAAAATGTAATAATGATACAATATCTACAAGGAAATGCTAATTAATTATGGTATTTTCTAAAACCATTTTAAGTATTATATGTTCCACTATTTTGTATAATTGTAGTGTAATGATAGATAGAGGAAAGGAATGAAATGACTACCCTTTTTCTTAAAAAGGGGTAATCGGTTCAGAAAGTTAGTTAGTTACGCGCTGGAGTTAACACAAAGAGGAACTTTGAATAAACGGCTTGCGTATCGATTCACTGTTTTTATTATTGCCACCTGATTTCTTATATCAGAAGTGGGATAATATTAATAATATTAGTTAGTATGGAAGCCGGTGTTCAAAATTCTAGAAATGTGCAACGTTCTCGTGATCATTCGCGCCGTTCTCGTCGGCGACATAAGCGTCGACGCCGCTATAGCAGTACAAGTTCTGGTGGAAATTCGTCTGATTCGGCAAGTCATCGACCTAGAAGAAGGGACTCACGGAAAGATAAGCACCGGAAATCTCGGAGACCAAGATCCACATCGCGGAAGGCAGGGGTCTCCTCTCGTGGGCGATCGCCAGAAATTCGAGCAGAGGTACACAATGAAGCAGATATAACGACTCAGGCTAGTATTTTTCTTTTTTTTCTCTCTTTCATTCTTGTACGTAGGTATGCAATAAAATTCAATTTCATTTGTGTATATACATGATTTTTTTTTTTTTTGTTTTTCATTATTATGATTTCCTTTTCATTTCTATTCTTCTTTCATATTCGTTTTGAGTAAATAATGTGTGTCGTTTCTTCACTTGTTCGTACAGAACATTATAGATAGATGTGAACGTATATGTGTACATTGTATATATTTTTAATTTATGTATTCTTTTAACGTTTAAGTTCTATGAATATTCAAGATACAGTATGGTATTTATAAAAAAAAAAAAAAAATACTTCATTGTTTTATAAACTTATATATTAATAAACTATCAATGCTTTATTTAGTCATAGTTATTATCATGCTTAATATTATTATTCAGCTATTACTTAGCTACCTAGTTATTACATAAAATTTGATTGCATAAATGGATACTCAACATACTATACATCTATACCTATGTCAATTGAGTTCTTTTTTTTTATGAAGTAATTATTTTTGATGGTTCATCAACGAATTACTATTATTTTTTCTCCACTTTCCTTTTCAGTCTTGCACGGATATGCTAAACAATGCAGACACGTTACGTCAAACTGTGGCGGAACCTTCAAATCGGCCGGCAGTTGGGCCGGGTTCGCGGTCACCAGGTACGACAGCGCCACAGGCAACGGGATCGACCGGTGAGCGTGAACAGAATGTGACTATTAGTGTTAATGATTTTACTCAATTATTACAAAATATTATGCGGTCGAATGTAAGCCAGAATATTCCATATGATAAAAATATTATACCTCATTTTGATCCGACTCAAAAAAATCAACGAATAGAAGGTTGGTTAGCTAAAGTTAATGAGTGCTCAAAGATATATAACTAGACTGATGAACAGACGGTACATTTTGCTCTACCTAAATTAGTAGGACATGCTAAGAAATGGTATGAAGGACTACAAACCATACTATTATCTTGGCGTGAATGGCAGGAACGTCTCATAAAAGCATTTCCTTCGGAGGGTAATTATGGGGCTCTACTTAATGATATGCTAAATTGTCGAATGTCAATTAATCAATCTGTTGATGAATATTATTACGAGAAAATGATATTATTAAACGCGTGTGAAATTGTAGGTAAAAAGGCAGTTGATTGTTTAATATACGGTATAGATGACAGAATGATTAGGGCTAGTGTAACGTCAACTAGGTTACAGGAACCTGAGGAGTTTCTTAAATACGTTAAAGATTTAAATAGGGAATGTATTAATAGACCATTTAAACGACCAGCGGCTACGCCTGTCTCTAATCAAATTATCTGTTTTAAATGTAATAAGCCGGGACATCGTAGCAATCAGTGCCGCTCTAATGAAAAAGGTCCACTCGTTTGTTATAATTGTAAAGAAAAAGGGCACGCTATTTCACAGTGCACTAAAACTGTCATGAAATGCGATAATTGTAAACATTTTGGTCATAAAACTGAGAACTGTTTTAAATTAAAAGACAATGGTAATAAAACGTATAAAACTTTATTTACACAAAAGGATACTGTAGACAAGAAATACTACAAAAATGCTATAATTAATGATACTATTAATCTGCAAGGCTATATAGACTTTGGAAGTGACTGTACATTGATCAGACAAGATATTATTAATAAATATTCTTTAACAAAAATAGATAACGACACGCCTACAATACGTGGTTTCGGAAATAAAACGATAATTCCAATAGGCAAAGTAAGAATAAATTTATGTATAGGGAAGTTTCGGCTCTAATTGATGCATATGTTATCGAAACGGCTCTTTTAAGTGAACCATTACTTGTAGGACATAATTTTACGGAGAAAGAAGACATTCTTGTAGTTAAAACTTGCGATAAACTAGATATTCTTAAACGGTCACTACCAAACGATGTAGCTGACATGCAAATTGAGGAATTTACCACCAGCGAACCTAAAATAGTCTTAAGAATAAAATTAGATACCGTGTTAGGAACCAACGACTTTGTCGATTGTTTTACTAATGTAAATACCAGTTGTGACGTGCTAATTGAAAATAGTTTCCGCAAATACGGTGACACAGAGTACTATATGTTAGGTGGTATATACAGCATTGATAAAGGGGTATGTAAGTTACCATTGTATAATTATTCCAATGGGCCATTATTATTAAAGGAAAACACAATAATAACGAGAGCCCATGAGATTAAAACCTTAAAACCTAATTTTGCTAATGACTATATTCGTTGTAACAGAATACAAAATTCTTCGTCATCGAAAATCATTACAATTGATAAGGTAAAAATAAATCATAAGCTTACGTCACAAGAAATTGAAAAGGTTATGAGTTTGCTTAATGAATATAGTGATTGTTTTGCTGAAAATCTTTCTGAATTAGGATGTACTGAAGTAGGTGAAATGAGTATAGAGTTAAATGATACTACTCCAGTTGTTTATCGACCATACCGACTTAGTCATACAGAAAGACAGACAGTTAGAAATTTGGTTAAAGAACTTGTAGATAACGATATAGCAGAAGAATCAAAGTCTTGTTATGCCAGTCCAATTATACTAGTAGCTAAGAAAAACGGCGGTTACAGATTATGTGTAGACTTTAGGGCATTGAATGCTAAAACAAAAAAGGACCATTTCCCTATGCCTAGGATAGACGATCAGCTCGATCTACTTAGTGGTAATAAATATTATACAAGTTTAGATTTAGCCAGTGGTTACTATCAGATACCAATTCTAGAGAGTTGTAGGCACTTGACAGCTTTTATTACACCGGACGGACTTTACCAGTTTAAAAAGATGCCTTTTGGTTTAGTTAATTCACCTGCAGTTTTTCAGCGAACTATTAATCATGTCCTAGGTAATACACGCTTTAACTCGGCTCTTGCATATATGGATGACATTTTAGTACCCGGGAAAGATTTTAATGAGGAGCTTGAAAGATTAGAGACTGTTTTAAAGTTGCTACAATCAGCAGGCCTAACTTTAAACTTAGAAAAATGTAATTTCTTTCAAGAAAATCTAGAATATTTAGGTTATGAAATATCGCAAGAGGGTATACGCCCGGGAAAAATTAAAATTGCAGCAGTTCTTGAATTTCCTAGACCTAGTAATGTACATGAGGTAAGACAATTCATAGGGCTTGCAAGTTATTTTAGAAAATTCATAAATAATTTTTCCGCAATCGCCAGACCTCTCACTGATCTTACTAAAAAGGATAGTCCATGGATATGGAACATACTGCAGGAGGATTCCTTTAAAATTTTAAAAGAAAGCTTGATAAAACGTCCTGTATTAGGTATATATAATCCTAGTGATGACACATATCTATATACAGATGCTAGCAAGTACGGCTTGGCAGGCATACTTATGCAAAAAGGTGAAAATTCGAATATACAAAAGCCCATAGCATATTTCAGTAGAAAAACTAATTTGCATGAACAACATTATCATGCATACGAGCTGGAGACTTTGGCGGTTATAGCTTCTCTACAGCGTTTTAGAGTTTATTTAATCGGAATTCAATTTACGTTAATAACCGATTGTAATGCTTTAAGAGCCACCTTTACTAAGCGCGATTTAATACCTAGAGTAGCCAGATGGTGGATAGCAATTCAGGAATTTGACTTTAATATACAATATAAACCAGGCCACACCATGTCACATGTCGATGCCCTTAGTAGGAATCCTCAAGATGATATCACGGTCCATACAGTAGATTATATACCCACTGTCCTTAGAATTACTCACGAAGACTGGTTAACGAGTTTACAACAAAATGACACTGAAATTCAACGTCTCAAGCAAATGTTAGGTGACAAAGAATATGTAGATGTAAAAGAAAATTATCTTGTTAAAGATAATAAATTATTCCGCAAAATAGGAGATAATTTAAAACTTGTAGTACCGAAAGCAGTACGTTTTCAATTATGCAAATTAAATCATGACGATATCGGTCATTTCAGTATAGAAAAAACTTTAGAGAAAATTAAAAAGGATTTCTGGTTCCCAAAAATGAAACGATTTGTAGAAAAATATGTTCGTTCTTGTATTGAATGCGCCTATAGTAAGGGACAAATAACTTCTAAGGAAGGGTTATTACATCCAATACATAAAATTGATATACCGTTTGACACTATTCATATCGATCATTTAGGACCTTTCGTTAAAAGTAAGCGAGGATATTCCTATCTCTTAGTGCTAGTTGATGGGTTTACAAAATTCTGCCTATTACGACCACTACGGAATCTTAAGTCTAAACCTACTATCAAAGCTTTGGAAGATATCTTTTATACTTTTAGTTTTCCAAATCGTTTAATTTCAGACCAAGGTACGTCTTTCACTTCCGCTGAATTTGAAATATTTTGTAAAGAGTCCAAAATTAATCATATATGTCGCCGCAGCTACATTATAACCCACAAAATAAACATAAGGAGATGAAGTACCCATCTGCTGTTGATTTACCATATTGATTATCAACATTAATAGAAACTGAATCACATTCATTACATCTTTAATATAAGGACGATAGATGGAGCTACCATGCGGCTTAATATCAACGCATAATCGCTTCAATTAATGCCGCTAGATGGCGTCATTATCAGTCCTTTTTAATAACTTATGTTTGTTATTTAAAATTACTAAATATAGTAAAAACTAAATTAAATATTAAAATTTATTATGAATTAAGCAATTGTTATGTGAATTGTAAATAAATTTATCTATGTCGAGCGAATGTCGGATGTTGCGTAACGTCCGCCATTTGCGTGCGGATTTCCTTCACAATAATTAAAACTTTGATAAAATCTTGTAACCATTTTAAAAAGAAAATAATGTAAAATAATCTTGATTTAAATTTAAATACCAAAAAGTTATTTTTAACAATAATGTAACGTTCAATTATTTTGCATTTAAGTTGTTAACTAAAATCAACATGAAAAACATCCGGATGATTCGGTTAATAGTGTAAGTCAAATTTATTAATATTACAATTTTATGGCTTTATTTAATTGCTAATATTATTAGAATAACTAGACGGCAATTTAAGTAATTATGCCGCTTTATTATTGTTTAATTATAAGCCTTAGGCAAAAATGGTATTTTACTTCCGGCACTGTGGCGATCGACACCTTCCGACTTGAGCGCGCGTTCAAGTTGGAGGGAACACGATTTGACCACATGGCTGTTCTTGTGAATAAGATTCATTCTGTGTTCGGTGCTCGAGCGGAGTGGAAGTAAGTTGAAAACTCTTGTTACTTTAGTAGAATCGATTTGTAATTATAATCACATTAGAAAAGTATTGTGTTATAAAATAAAATGAAAGATAGACTATAATCATATTTAGAGATTATTATTATAATAATAAACTAATCTAATTTCGCTTGTTCTTTTATTATTTTAATGTAATGTTAAACTACTACCACTAGTAGAACCGATGATCCTATTATAGGTCAACGGTTCTGCAGCTTTTAAAAAGTATTCCTGCTTTCCTACTCCGACATCAGAAGTGGGATCGCTCCAGCGATCCCCTTTCTGCCCCGGTCATAACATTTTTTCAGATCCTGACGTTAAACCAAACCCTACGGCTACGTTATGAGTGACACCGAGCGAAATACTTCTGCAGCGAGTGCAACGATACAAGCGGACGTGACCGGTGTTTCCAGGTCGCCACCTTCAGCACCGATAGAAACCTGTCCAGGCCCGTCTCAACAAGGCGCACCTACAGCTACGGTACTCCAACAGCAGCCCGGTGATGTACCACCTAATTTTTTCTTACAAATGATGAATGTTATGCAAAATATGAGTGATAGGCTACTAAATCAACAGCAATCTGACAGAGTTAAAATTACTGACGTTTTCCTACCTTCCTATGATCCCGATGGAAACGTTGGGGTCCGTGAATGGTGTAACCACATTTCAACGGCTAAAAACACCTATCAGCTAACTGATTACGATTTACGAATGAAAGTGACAAGCTTATTGAGGGGTCGTGCTAAAGTATGGGCTGATAACTGGCTTGTGACCACCAGTACCTGGGACGAGCTGCGGCAAATAATTATTACTACTTTTGAACCTGAATCTCGCTATTCGAGAGACGTACTTAAATTCAGAGAGCATACCTATGATTCTTCTAAAGATATTGCCGAATTCTTAACTCAATCGTGGATTTTATGGAGACGCGTAACTAAGGATAAGTTAGGTAACAGTGATGCCGTTGAAGCTGTTCTTGGTACTATCGGTGACGAACGTCTTAGAATAGAGTTAATGAACGCAAGAGCTACCTCAGTGCCAGAATTAATTTCGGTTGCTTCATCTATCCGTAGTAAACGTTCAAGTCAACTTAGGGTCGATCAACCTCTCCAAAAACGTGCGCGATATACAATTGACCATAGGCATACTGCGCAATATTGTAATTTTTGTAAAAGAACTGGTCACACGTTGAATAATTGTCGTAATAAGAAATCTGTTGACTTAAATTTAATCAATGACAAAAACGCAGCCAATCCTCATAGTGGTAGACCTCACAATATTAAACACTGCTCGTTTTGCGGTAAACCAGGTCACGTGTTTGATACTTGCTTTCGGAGAGAAAAGGAGATTTCTTCTAATGTAAACTCACTCGCAAATAAAGGAAATACTTTAAATGTAATGCGTATGAGTGTCTGTGGAAAACTTATTAACACGGTATTTGATAGCGGTGCGGAATGCTCGGTCATGCGAGAATCCGTTGCGAATAAGTTACCCGGGCGTAGATGTCAAATAGTCACATACCTACGAGGCATAGGTCCATTTCCCATTATTTCCACGTCCACGCTGAAAGCAGTGTGCATAATCGACGACGTTAACGTAGAGATATTGTTTTATATTCTACCTGACCACGACATGACAACAGATGTTTTAATTGGAGCAGACATACTACATAGTTCTGGTCTTAGTGTAATCGTAACTAGAGAAAGAGCAAGACTTTATTATAATCCTTGTATTCAATACATACAGTCAAAGAGCCCCTTATTTGACAAAATTGACCACGACTTGACTGACGAACATCAAATCAACCAACTCCTTACTTTATTGTACAAATATTCTGAACTTTTCACACGTGGGTATTCAAAAACGCGCGTTAAAACCGGCGAATTAGAAATCCGTTTGAAAAATAAAGATAAATATGTTGAGCGAAGGCCTTACAGACTCAGTCCAGTCGAACGCACAAAGGTCAAAGACATTGTGGAGGAACTCATCAAAGCCAATATAGTGCGTGAGAGCAGATCACCTTATTCCAGCCCAATAATTCTAGTAAGAAAGAAAAATGGAGACGACCGTATGTGTGTTGACTATCGGGAGCTAAACGCTAATACAATACGCGACCATTTCCCTCTTCCACTTATTGCTGACCAGATTGATCAACTGGCAGGTGGACAGTATTACACCACACTTGATATGGCATCTGGTTTCCACCAGATACCTATCTCGCCAGACTCAATCGAAAAGACCGCATTTGTAACACCAGACGGACTTTATGAATATTTAACGATGCCCTTTGGTCTTTGTAATGCACCTTCCGTGTATCAACGATGTATAAACCGAGCCCTAGGACAGCTCCTAAACCCTGGTAGTGCTAATACCTTACATAACGATAGCGTGGCCCAGGTTTATATCGATGACGTAATCTCCAAATGTCGTGATTTCACATCGGGCATCTCTTACTTGGAGAGAATCTTTATAGCGTTACGTGAATCGGGATTTTCTATAAATATTGATAAATGCCTATTCTTTAAACGGTCAATAGAGTATCTTGGAAACGTAATAGAAAATGGTCAGGTTCGCCCGAGTCAAAAAAAAGTAGAGGCTCTAATAAAGGCCCCTATACCATCTACTGTAAAACAGATACGACAATTTAATGGCTTGGCTGGATATTTTCGTCGTTTTATACCTGATTTTGCGCGAACTATGTCACCACTGTACGACCTGACTAAAAAAGGGACTAAGTGGGAATGGAGTCATAGACATGAAGAGGCACGTCAAAAAATCATTCATCATCTCACTTCTACTCCTGTCCTCACTATATTCCAAGAAGGCAAACCTATAGAGCTATTTACTGACGCTAGCAGTCTAGGCTTTGGTGCGATACTCATTCAGTTAATAAATGAACGACAACATGTCATTGCATATTTTAGCATGCGTACAACAGAAATAGAGAGTAGATATCACTCGTATGAGCTCGAGACACTAGCAGTGGTCAGAGCTATAAAACACTTTCGCCACTTCTTGTATGGACGTAAGTTCAAAGTAATTACCGACTGCAATGCTTTGAAAGCCTCTAAACACAAGCAAGACTTATTACCTAGAATACATAGATGGTGGGCTTACCTTCAAAATTTTGACTTTGATATAGAATACAGGAAGGGCGAGCGGATGCAGCATGCAGATTTTTTGAGCAGGAATCCTGATCCTCTGACTGTCAACCTCATGTCAAGTAATCTAGACTGGCTAAAAATAGAACAACGTCGCGACGCGCAGTTAAGGCCCATTATCGATTCCATCCATGCTGGCAATGAAGTCACTGGATACTTCCTTGAAGATGGCCTACTCAAGTCTAAGAGAACGGACCCAGTGGCAGGTGATCAAACCCTTACAATAGTTCCCAAGGCGTTTCAATGGAGCCTTACAAATACTTACCACACAGCCCTAAAACATCCAGGGTGGGACAAGACTTTACACAAAATAAGAGAGAGTTATCACTTCGATAAAATGAATAGTTTTATTAGAGACTTCGTCGATAACTGTGTTGTTTGTAGAACCTCTAAACAAACCTCCGGAGCATCACAAATACAACTACATCCGATCCCTAAGCCAACAAGCCCATTTGAAGTAATACACATGGATATTACTGGTAAACTCGGAACTTCTGCTAACCAAGAATACGTAGTAGTAACAGTAGACGCCTTTACTAAATATGTTATGTTTCATTATACTAATGATAAAAGTCAACATAGCTCCCTCGCAGCGCTCAAACGTGTCATTCATCTATTTGGAGCACCACGACAAATCATAGTTGATGGAGGGCGTGAATTTCTCGGCGAATACAAAAACTACTGTGACAGGTTTGGCATTGAGTTACATACAATATCTCCAGGCGCTAGCAGAGCCAATGGACAAGTCGAGCGCGTAATGGCAACATTAAAAAACGGACTCGTAATTATAAAAAATTATGAAAGTCCAGAGTGGCACACGGCGTTAGAAAGTCTGCAACTTGCTTTAAATTGCACAGTCCATCGTACAACCAGTAGCCCCACTCACACTCCTGACTAGACGCCAAAACTGCGTACCTCCTGAACTTCTCAATCTAGTTAATTTTGATAACAATTCAATCGATGTAGTAGCATTAGAACAACATATTAAACAAAGAATGACTGACTTGGCTGTAAAAGACAAGCAAAGATTCGATAGAGGTCGCGCACAAATTCACAAATTCCAGCGCGGCGACTTTGTACTAATAAAAAATAATCCTAGAAACCAAACATCCCTTGACCTCAAATTTAGTGTCCCTTATGAAGTATATAGAGTTTTAGAAAATGATCGCTACCTCGTGAAAAAGGTAGTAGGTCATTACGGTCGACCACGCAAGGTCGCTCACGATCAGCTGAGGCGAGCGCCGCAGCCAGCAGCCGGCGCCCAGGCGGCCGTGTCACCTGTCGGGAGCCCTGCGCTACCTGACCACTCTGCACCACTCAGTCTTCAACATTGTAGCGAGTAACAATCGTCTGCTGGCATGTTGGAAAACGACGAATAGCTCGTTGTTCAAATCTGGTAATTTCTATTTTTGTTGCAAAACTATTAACCTAATATAATCTAAAAAAAAAAAAAAAAAAAAAAAAAAAAATAAAATAAAAAAAAAAAAAAAAAAATAATAACAATATAATTATTAATACAAAAGATGCTATTGACGTGTGGAGCCGTACAATAGCCAAATATTATGATTGGCAATACAGTTGGCCAAATATTATTAATTACTATTGGCGTGTGGAGCCGTCCAATAGTAAGAAATCCTATCGAAAAGAATAAAATGCCTCTGTGTACCGCGGCGTTCAGGACCGCCTAGAGCACAGCATCGACCTACCCAATCCCTTAGGACCTCTGTGAAAACAGCATCGACCTTTCACCGTCACATCCTTCCCAAAAAATAAAAAAAAATAAAAAAAAAATAATAATAATAATAATAATAACCAAAAAAAAAATTACAAAAAAAAAAAAAAACAAAGCAAAAAGAAAATAATAATAATAATAAAAAAAAAAAAAAAAAGACTACTGTGGTCACGTGGAGTGAACAGTACTAATATAAACCTAATTACATAACTAACTTATCATTTATAACTGCTTTCACGTGGAGTGAGCCGTGATATGATAACTAACTAATTAAGAATATTCTGACTATAGTTGCGACTGTTGTCATGTGGAATGAGCAGTCATAAATTTTGACCTTACTATTATTACTATTATTACTTCTACTTACTAATTTGGCTGTATGCTCTCTACATTAAATGATTGAATGGTACCCTGAATGTGCCAAGCCTCAGAAAAATTATTTTATTTCCAGGTAACATGGAGCAATGCAGAGCACGCATTGCACATCAGAATGGCCGTGTCGCCGCAGCTACATTATAACCCACAAAATAAATTTAAGGAGATGAATGACGCATCTGCTGTTGATTTACCATATTGATTATCAACATTAATAGAAACTGAATCACATTCATTACATCTTTAATATAAGGACGATAGATGGAGCTACCATGCGGCTTAATATCAACGCATAATCGCTTCAATTAATGCCGCTAGATGGCGTCATTATCAGTCCTTTTTAATAACTTATGTTTGTTATTTAAAATTACTAAATATAGTAAAAACTAAATTAAATATTAAAATTTATTATGAATTAAGCAATTGTTATGTGAATTGTAAATAAATTTATCTATGTCGAGCGAATGTCGGATGTTGCGTAACGTCCGCCATTTGCGTGCGGATTTCCTTCACAATAATTAAAACTTTGATAAAATCTTGTAACCATTTTAAAAAGAAAATAATGTAAAATAATCTTGATTTAAATTTAAATACCAAAAAGTTATTTTTAACAATAATGTAACGTTCAATTATTTTGCATTTAAGTTGTTAACTAAAATCAACATGAAAAACATCCGGATGATTCGGTTAATAGTGTAAGTCAAATTTATTAATATTACAAGTTTATGACTTTATTTAATTGCTAATATTATTAGAATAACTAGACGGTAATTTAAGTAATTATGCCGCTTTATTATTATTTAATTATAAGCCTTAGGCAAAAATGGTATTTTACTTCCGGCACTGTGGCGATCGACACCTTCCGACCCGACTTGAGCGCGCGTTCAAGTTGGAGGGAACACGATTTGACCACATGGCTGGTCTTGTGAATAAGATTCATTCTGTGTTCGGTGCTCGAGCGGAGTGGAAGTAAGTTGAAAACTCTTGTTACTTTAGTAGAATCGATTTGTAATTATAATCACATTAGAAAAGTATTGTGTTATAAAATAAAATGAAAGATAGACTATAATCATATTTAGAGATTATTATTATAATAATAAACTAATCTAATTTCGCTTGTTCTTTTATTATTTTAATGTAATGTTAAACTACTACCACTAGTAGAACCGATGATCCTATTATAGGTCAACGGTTCTGCAGCTTTTTAAAAAGTATTCCTGCTTTCCTACTCCGACATATACTAAATGCCGTTGCCTCGCCGCGTGCGAATGGTCAGGTGGAACGGTATAATAGAACAGTGCTAGATTCGTTGACTGCTTATACAGACCGCTTAGGAGAAAAACTTTGGGATACAGTATTAGGAAAACTGCAATGGGGACTAAACAATACATTAAATAAAGGAATAGGAAAAACTCCCTCGGAAGCCTTATTTGGAATACAAATGGTTAGTCAAGGAGATAATTTGTTTAATGAAATTCTTAGCCACACTAGAGAGTTAGGATCCCTAGATAAGATTAGGAAAGAAATTAGTTCACACATAGCTACAGATCAGAAAAACCAAAAAACTAGGTATGATAAGGGAAGGATAGACTCAAGAAAATACAAAGTCGGAGAATTGGTCAAAATTGTTAAGCCAGCACCACATAATGACGAAAAGAGTAAGAAATTACTACCAAAGTTCTCGGGACCGTTTAAAATAACCAAAATTCTCGCTAATGATAGATATGAGGTCTCTAGCATTCCCGGTACAAAAATCACCCAAAAGAATTACAGTAATATCTGGGCAGCTGATCGTATAAAACCCTGGATTAATTTTAACAATAAATTTTCGGAGGAGAGTAGTATGGAATCGGATAAAGAATGATGTCTTTTGGATCGGATCATAATGGCTTGGTATTATATAATGTGAAAATATATGTACTTTAAAATATAAATTTAGTCTTATGAGGCATGTAGTCATATTTGCAAATTATTCCTACTGGGATTTGGTTAATCCTAAATAAATATATGCAATTGATTATATCTCATTTAAATATGTTTCTTTATGACAAGAACGCCTTTAATGTATTAGAATATTAACATGCCTTGCTGTTAAGAAACAAGAAAATATATGTACTTGATAATAATTGATTTCTTTTTTTATGGTTATATAATTTCAATTGGTTGATGAGATGTAAACCACATTATATTTTGTATGACTTTGTTAATGCTAAATAAACATATGATTGATTATTGTTATCTTTTAAATGTTTTGTGTATTGGAACAAAGATTTTCAATGTATCAAATATTAATTGTTAAAGTGAGGCAGTAGTTTAACGTAGATGTATCCGTTAACTACAGATCATCGTTAGTTATCATAAAATTGATGTATTACTATTGCAGCAACAATGTTGACAGATCCATTGTTGAAGTGAGGCAGTAGTCTAATGTTGACAGATCCATTGACTACAGACCTTTGCAATCGTAATGTATTAGATTATGTAGCGAATTATGTATTACTATTGCAGCAACAATGTTGACAGATCCATTGTTGAAGTGAGGCAGTAGTCTAATGTTGACAGATCCATTGACTACAGACCTTTGCAATCGTAATGTATTAGATTATGTAGCGAATTATGTATTACTATTGCAGCAACAATGTTGACAGATCCATTGTTGAAGTGAGGCAGTAGTCTAATGTTGACAGATCCATTGACTACAGACCTTTGCAATCGTAATGTATTAGATTATGTAGCGAATTATGTATTACTATTGCAGCAACAATGTTGACAGATCCATTGTTGAAGTGAGGCAGTAGTCTAATGTTGACAGATCCATTGACTACAGACCTTTGCAATCGTAATGTATTAGATTATGTAGCGAATTATGTATTACTATTGCAGCAACAATGTTGACAGATCCATTGTTGAAGTGAGGCAGTAGTCTAATGTTGACAGATCCATTGACTACAGACCTTTGCAATCGTAATGTATTAGATTATGTAGCGAATTATGTATTACTATTGCAGCAACAATGTTGACAGATCCATTGTTGAAGTGAGGCAGTAGTCTAATGTTGACAGATCCATTGACTACAGACCTTTGCAATAGTAATGTATTAGATTATGTAGCGAAGTATGTATTACTATTGCAGCAACAATGTTGACAGATCCATTGTTGAAGTGAGACAGTAGTCTAATGTTGACAGATCCATTGACTACAGACCTTTGCAATCGTAATGTAGCGAATTATGTATTACTATTGCAGCAACAATGTTGACAGATCCATTGTTGAAGTGAGGCAGTAGTCTAATGTTGACAGATCCATTGACTACAGACCTTTGCGATCGTAATATATAAGATTAAGTAAATAATTATTGAGTTATTTTATTGAAAGTCTGTGTATTTACTATAATTAGCAGTAAAATTATTAACATTATTATTAATTTAAGTTTGAGGACAAACTTAGGGTCAGGAAAGGCCGAATGTAAGACATAATTTATATGTCTATATATTATCTTTATGAAATGATTAAATAGGAAACTATCAAGTATTGTACTGACTATACAGCGCCATCTTACAATTAGTTAGATTAGAGACATTCGTGTTTATTTCATAACTTATTTATATTATAAAAATGTAATAATGATACAATATCTACAAGGAAATGCTAATTAATTATGGTATTTTCTAAAACCATTTTAAGTATTATATGTTCCACTATTTTGTATAATTGTAGTGTAATGATAGATAGAGGAAAGGAATGAAATGACTACCCTTTTTTCTTAAAAAGGGGTAATCGGTTCAGAAAGTTAGTTAGTTACGCGCTGGAGTTAGAACAAAGAGGAACTTTGAATAAACGGCTTGCGTATCGATTCACTGTTTTTATTATTGCCACCTGATTTCTTATATATATAATAAACTAGAATTAAACTTTTGTCCGCGGCTTCGCTCGCTTTAATTTATCGTGGAATTTATCAAAATCCTTTCTTAGGGGATGCCTACGTCATAGCAGCTTTATGCAAAGTCTCAGCCCGATCGGTTCCAAATTGATAAAGTATCATACAAACTTGCATCCCCTATTTTATCCCTTTGGGGGTAGAATTAATCAAAATCCTTTCTTAGCGGATGCCTACGTCATAACATCTACCTGCATGCCAAATTTCAGCCCAATCCGTCCAGTGGTTTGGGTTGTGCGTTGATAGATCACTACGTCAGTCACCTTTGAGTTATATATATTTAGATAAATCAAACAAATCTTGTGTCTGCTCGTCCGCTCCCGCCTACTCTCCTCCACTAAGTCGCAATAATAAAACAGGAAGTCGCAAAGTCATGAGTCACTATGTTCTAACAGATTCACATAATTCGAACAATCTCATTAGTGTTCACTTCAATACACACATTCAGCTGTTTATTTATATTAATACGTTGTTTTTGTTATTTTAATAGGTACCTACACTCGCGAGCAAAATTATGGAATCACTTACTTGGAATTGATGCCGTGCGATATTGAGTATCTAATAACTTAATGTTGTAACTGGCTAATCAAAAATGACGACCTCGATGGTCTAGCGGTCTAGCACACCGCTTTACGACCGATGGTCGCGGGTTCGATTCCTCGCACGGTACAAACATTTGTATTCATGAGTATGATTGTTTGTATCGGTCTGGGTGTTTTCTATGTATAATATGTATAAAAAAAAAATTATCTATGTACTTGTATCAGATTTCGAATATATAAAATATAATAATAATAATCTCAGGACAATTCACACAGCGCCATCTAGATGGCGCTGTGTGAATTGTCCTGAGATTATTATTATTATATTTTATATACCCGAAATCTGTATTTAAATTTATAGTTTCCTTTATTGTACACTAGCTACTCGCCCCGGCTTCGCCCGGGTGTACATGGAAAAACCGCTTCAAAATCCTTTGCGTAGTTTTAAAGATTTAAGCATACATAGGGACGGACAGACAGCGACAGCGACTTTGTTTTACACTATGTAATGGTTCTTGTTTGATTCGTGAGTACTTCATTCTGTTGTCAATATACTTTCTGAATAGATATTTCCGTATATCTTAATCTATTTTCGTTTCATCTATACACATATAAATTTGTGTAATGAAACTATATACACAGCTAGTTAGTAATTAACTAATTAAATTTTAATAATAATAAAATTATATTATTCTTATTATATTGCATTGCACAATTATGAATACATAGTTTTTATCACAAATCAGATGGGCCGTATGCTTGTTTGCCACCATAGTAGTATAAAAAAAAAAAAAAATAGTTTTTATCACAAATTTTTTGGAGTAGAAATTTTTTTTATAATTTCAAAAATCATTTATTAATGTAGGACATTTCAGCCGCTTATTAATATCAAATTTTTTATATATTTTATGTATATTATAATGTATATATAACAAATAGCTAACCGGCAACTCGTCTATGCGCAGGCGCCATTCTAATCTCTCACCCACACCATATAAGGACATGCCGACTCTTATTATTTATATTTATTAATACACCATGTTGATTATATGTAAACACATTATAATAATTACGCAAACTGTTGAATATTTTAATTCTATAATTAATTAACTAGCTTCTATCAACGGATTTGTCCGCTATACCGATAACTACTTTATAGTATATACTGACGACCTCGGTGGTCTAGCGGTCTAGCACACCGCTTTACGTCCGATGGTCGCGGGTTCGATTCCTCGTACGGCACAAACATTTGTATTCATGAGTATGATTGTTTGTATCGGTCTGGGTGTTTTCTATGTATAATATGTATGTATTTACCAAAAAAAATTTATCTATGTATTTGTATCAGTTGTCTAGGACCCATAACACAAGCTTTAGCTAGCTTAACTTGGGTCTAGATGGCGCTGTGTGAATTGTCCTGAGATTATTATTATTATTATATTCAGATGTGCCTACATACTGGGTCATATCTTCTTAATTATATAAAAATTGTGTCAAGTTGTATATTAAAACCGCGTTAAAATCCTAAACTACTGAACCGATTTCGATGAAATTTTATTGTACACTCGGTAGGTTTAATAATAGGTAGTTATCTATTTTTATACCCCTAAGTATCAAGGATAATCCCCTTAAAAAAATTTCTTCTTTTATTTATTCATTGCCTTGCCTTTACCCCATTATTTGGGGTCGGCGCAGTATGTCATTCTCTTCCACTGCTCTCTATCGGTCGTTATATCTAAACGTACTCTTCTTTTATTCATATCATCTTTCACACAATCCATCCATCTTTTCTTAGTATATATATAATCATCATCTTTCTTCTTTTATTTATTATTCGGCATAAAAAACCCAATTTTTCCTTATTCTACAGTCAACCCCTATTTTTAATAGTGATATAATTTTTATGGCAAAGGAACGTTTACTGGGACATCTAGTATCTATATAGGCAGATATACAGTATCAAGTCTGTATATAGGGAGAGAAAGGGTATTGGTAGGTATCCGCTAACAATGTACCATGTCAGGCTGACCTCCACGCTGTTGCTCTGGAAACCATCGTGATAAATTCCTGGTGAACTTGTCACGATGGGCTAACTGACCTGACCTCATGTTCATCCTATCCTCCACTGGTGCCCCGCCAGCGTAACCCGTATGCGCAGGCGGGTGCTTCATATCATTATCATCCATCAAAAAACTCCGATAATAAGTTAAGTTAAATATCGCAATTATTAAATACAAACTATAAATATTATAGCATCAATTGGATTGAAAAGTTTACGATTTTATTTACAACAGTCAGTTATAGAAAATATGTACATTAAAATTAAGCTATATAGCCAGTATAAATACAATAAAACGTCCTTATTGCTAAAAGATTAGAATAGAAAATCATTTATTCAAATAAACTTAATTTAAGCACTTTTGAATAGTCATAACAATTTTTTTTATCTACCACTCGTTCGGAAAGCTGTCTCATCACAAGAAGAACAAGCAAGAAACTTGTGTGTTGCTCTTTTAAATAATCCTTGTAAGTTTACATTTACAAGTCGAAACGTGTGAATACAAACTACCAACCAGCACTCATTTTTTGGGGCAAATATAAATATACAGTAAGATTAAATCAGTCGTAGTGATAAGAGCAGACCAGTCCCTACAAGCAGCACTCGTTCACGAGTATGACGAGTTTTGCAAAAGAACCGTCAAGTAATGGATATAATTGTGGAAGATATGGGTGACATGTAAATAAAGAAACATATGGGAATAATATTAACTATAATAAGAAAACAAATGTATGCCTAGAGAAAGATACCAATAAATACCTATACATGTATATGTTTGTATAGGTACTATTTGTTTTATTCATCCTGTTATATAAAAAAAATGTTTGATACAAATGTATGTATGATCGTAGTTCCGCCTTTTCATGCACAGACGACCGTTTTGTTTTATATATAGATTAACAAGCGCCGGCGCCGCGTAGGGGTCACTCCAAATAAGGCACGGACTGACCGTGCGCTTGCCCAGCTAATTGGTGTCGCGCGTTTGATCCGCATGGAATTTTATTCATCTAGATCAGTGGTTCCCAAACTTCTTTTCGCATAGACCACTATTAAAAGTAGTTTAGATTACCTGTAGCCACAGTTCTACGATATTCCTAAAGCTCGACAAAAATGTGAAGATTAGATCAAACACTGTGGGAACTAAGTATTTAGACAGTTACAGAATGTTCACCAGAACTAAAATAACTTTAATTTCTACCATATTCCCAAAACTCGACAAAAATGTGAAGATTAGATCAAATATGACAAAAATGTAAATATATTTAGGGGATCTACCCCGTCGCGTCTCCCATGACCCCTGGGGTACCACTTTAGGAACTAACGATTTAGTTAGTACACATCGTCTAACATAGTAAATATCTTTAAACGCCCATGCCTGAACCAACCTAACTGTTGTCTTCCTAGGAACTTACTAAAAAAGTACTTTTTTTTATTAGTAAGTGGAACTAAATATATTTCGGGGGCTACCCCGTGGAGGCTTCCATGACCCCTGGGGGACCACTTTGGGATCAAAGACTTTAGATAATGAATTCTCGTCTACATTATTAATATTTATACATATCATAAAAGTCTGTAATAGACGTACATTAATAAAGATATTTTGAATTTTGAATTTTGAAAATCCTATGCCTAAACTAAACATAGCACGGTAGTCCCAAGTCTTGTACATTTTATAAACAATTTTGAATAGTCATATTTTTTTAATCCACCACTCTTTTGGAACGCAGACTCACATGAAGAGCGAGCAAGAAACTTGCGTGTGAGCAACACGCAAGTTTCTTGCTCGTTCTTTTAAATAAATTATGTTAAAAATTACATTTTTAAAAATATTGTCCCGTATAGTATAAGTTGAAATATTTTTTTTTAATCATTATAAGTAAAGCCAAAACATATTTTGGGGGTCGACCCCGTCGAGTCTCCCGTGACCCCTGGGGGACCACTTTGAGAACTATGGATCTAGATAAAGATACAGCGTCTACTGTACGCTATCTAAAGTCAATTTGCGGATAAACGTATAATTCATTAGCTGAGGTCGTTATTATGTCACTTACATTTTAAGAACATTTTATTTATAAAACCTTAAGCAGGAAACTGTTGAGGTCCAGTTTCAGGGCTTTTTATTTTTGGCATTTTTCTATGACTTTGTCATATTATCATGTCTGTGCTATGACTAACTCACACCTCGGTGCTGTCCGCGTGGATTTGTCGCCGGATAACATTAATTTGTATAAGTATGTATTTTATTAATAGGTTTAGTAGTTATAGTCTTCATCCATTGCAAACATACAAAAAATTTTGTTATTCGTCTTTATAACATTGCCATATATAATATATCTCAGGACAATTCACATAGCACCGACCAATACCAAGCTAGCTAAGCTGAGCTTGTGTTATGGGTACTAGAGTACTGATACAAATACATCGATTTTTTTTTGCAAATATACATAGAAATATATATATATAGTAAAGATACATAATATACATAGAAAACAGCCGGACTGATACAAGCAATCATATTCATGAATACAAAATTGATCGTGATAGGAATAGAACCCGCTACCGTCGGAAGAAAGACGATGCTTAAACCACTGTACCACCATGTGTGCCATATATGCACACATGTGTGCAAGTAAAAACAATAGTGACCTAATTGGTTAGGTCACTATTTTTTATATTTCTTACTACAATTTACGCAGTTTTACATATGTATAGTTACCAGCTGACCCGCGTAACGTCTGCATCACACTTACATAAGATTTTTATTACTTACTATCATTACATATATACCATATCGATATTACATAATATCTTTTTAAATAATAACCTATGTGTTATTCTGATGTATAAGCTATATTACTGTAAAGTTTCATAATGATCCGTTCAGTAGTTTTTGCGTGAAAGAGTAACAAACATACATCCATACTCACAAACTTTCGCGTTTTAATATTAACAAGATAATATCGCCAATATATTTGACAGTTTTTAGAGAATGAGCATTAGATCACTGCACTGATTCTCAATTCGTTCTCCATAAGCAGAAAATCAGTATAAGCTATGTACTTGCCCTGTGAGTTAAGATTCCTGGCTGACGAGTCACCGAGCATCGTGTCGAGGTTACGACCTTACGTGGTGCACTCGCCTCGTGTCACATATGCACGATAAGTTATACCTTTCGACCTGTTTTCTATTAAAAAAATAGACAGTCTAGAGTTTCATTCACATTCACTTACGTTAAAAAAAAATCAATTGGTTTTTTGCCAGTTCTTCTCAATTGCATCTATTATACACTGAACTGGACGGTAGGGAAAAATTATAATATAAAAAAATTTACGTTCATAATCGGCTGAAAAGTCCTATATGAATAAATGTTTTGGAAATTTTTTTGTATAAATTAATGAAAATAATAGATATGCTTGTGCGGATATATTATATCAATAGAATTAAGTACCTTAAGGAATCTCCTGACTGTTCCTGTATTGGAATATAGCAGTAAGTGAATCAGAGGTGAAATTGTATAGAGACCTTTGTTATAGCAGAGCAACAAATAGAAAAGATTGGCGCAGATGTGTAATAGAGTGTCGAAACATTTGCGTTGATGCCTGGCTTCAAAAACTTGCTGACACGAGACACAAGAGACGGAAGCTCCATCCAGGTGGTACAGTACCGACTACTGCCAATATTTTCTCTTGTCGAGCCTGTGATAGGCCATGTGAGTCTCGTATTCAAATTCAAATTCAAAATATCTTTATTCATGTAGGTCTATTACAGACTCTTATGATATGTCAAATCTACCGTCAGTTCGGAATGATTTCGAGATGAGAAGAACTGACAAGAAACTCAGCTCGTATTTTTTTTTAATGTTGTACATATTTACAATAATACTATTTCATTTAAATTCAAATTTGGGAGAATAGAGTGACCACCAGCATATGCTATATAAAAAAAAAATCAAAAAATCAAAAAATCTAATCAGTGTTCGCAACCTGAACAGACCAGTCCCCACAAGCAGCACCCGTTCACGAGTATGACGGATGAGCCAGCCATCATTGCACTCAACCATATTAGAGGGAGCACATCGACCCGGCCCACCACGCCGCCACAAGTTTGAACTTTATAGCGAGCATGACTGTTTCAAGTTACTCCACTACGTCATTTATATTATTTACAGCATAGGCTGTACCAATCACAGTTTTCACCCATTACAATATTTAATTTACATTATTTAAATTACAATATGTCATTACTAAATTTAGGATAAGTTTCTTTAGTGTTTATTACATTATTTATGTCAATGAGAAAGTTATATACCTCTATTGGTTTATATAGCCACGAAAAGAGCTGTTCACGGCCCATCACGCCACAAATCATCTACAACAAACGCATAGGGCTTTAGTAGTGTCAGAAGTGATATAAAACAAAATGTATAAAAAGAACCCTCATATTTTAAATATGGATAAACGAATATAAAACTGCCAGTGATTCTAACATTTATGAATTGCAAAAACTTCATATTCTCCTATGAATATTGCATCGGCGGCGAAATATTGCATCACTACATTTTCTACCGCATATATCACGGGGAGTATTCTGAGGAATTGTTCGGATTAATACCAGCCGCTGAGTTTTACCACCGTACCACCCGCCAGAAACTAAAATACCATCCTGATCATCTGGATGAATGGCGGTCCTCCACAGTGCGATTTTCTAGATACTTATTGCCACGCACAACCACATTGTGGAATCACCTTCCAGCAACAGTTTTTTCTAAATACATACATGCTATAAGAAAACAAACCAATACAAACAATCATACTCATGAATACAAATGTTTGTACCGCGAGAGGAATCGAACCCGCGACCATAGGAAGTAAAAGATGTTCTAAACCGCTCATGGGTTCTGTCCAAATGAGCGGTAGAATAAAAAAATATTATATGCCTATTCAAAAGCGCTAATATTAAGTTTATTTGAATAAAGATTATTTGTATTTCTATTTCTGACAGCATTCCTCTATGCCTCGCCATACTTATTATATAGCTGTTCACGCGATTTCATCCACGTGGAATTTAACTTTATTTTTCAAAAATAAACCAGTTTTTCTAAAAAAAAGTAGCCTAAGTTACTCCTTATTACATCGGCTACCTGCCAAAAAAAGTCCCGTCAAAATCGGTCCAGCCATTTCAGAGATTAGCCGGTACAAACAGACAGACAAACTAAAATTGTAAATAATGTTACTTTGTTGTATTCAATATTACAAACAGACACTTCAATTTTATTTATATGTATAGATATTCAAGAATCATTACAACTTACTATTCGTTCACGTTACATTAGATACCTTTTATTATTTCCTTATAGTATAAATGAATAACATGTTTTATTTTTAGAATTATCTGTCATATAAGTGGATATATGATAATCCTAATGTAACATACATTACATTATGATAACAACGGATTATAGGTACAGATATATTTTAATACGTTTTTTACACCGTAATCTAGGGTTGCTACGTTTAGACTAGTAACTACGCTATAATCCAGGGTTACCAACACCTTCCCGTAACTCTGACAAAGGTGGAGATGGACAAGAGAAGGAACACCTTGGAGTTTTAGCCGGTAAGAGTCCAGCAGTACCCGTCTACCTCCCTCGGGGCTGACAGGTCCCGATGAGGATTTTTACCAAGTTTTGTACTAGATAAAAATACTCAAAAAGGGTTGGCAACCCGAAATTTGAAAAATCAATTAAATTGCAGTTGGAAAAACCTGTTTAATTAAAAACAGGACGCAGTAATAGAGTCGTGATAGTTATATGTAGTAACAATAAAAATTGCTTGAATTTTGAAAATTTGTATAATTATATTTTTAATATTAAAATTAAAAACTGAATTTTAAAATTTAAAATCATCTCATGCTATTTATAGCAAGTCCTACTTGAGTTGTTGCTTTCATATCACTGACCGGTCGTTGAAGTAGAGCAAAAACATCATAGACATAGGACTATGTCTATGGTTAATAAAAGCGCATCATATTTGGTTATTTAGAGCAATTGTACAAGTGGGTCTATCTTGTCTATGGACAATTTGCGAACTCCATATAAATAGTCGACATAGTTGCCAATTTAAGCCGTGAATTACTTCTTATTAGAATATTAAATTATCTGTGGTATTAGAGACTATAAAATAATAATAATTTACCTCAAAACAACTCACACAACTCCATCTCCCAAGATAAGCAAAGCTTGTGTTATTGCTACTAGACAACTGATATAAATACATAGAGTTATTTTTTTGTAAATATACAGACCGATATAAACAATTATACTCATAAATACAAATGTTTATACGTTGCGTGGAATGAACCTGCGATCATCGTAAGATGGTGTGCAAAACCGCTAAACCACAGAGGCGTGACCATACATACATAATATAAATAGAAAATACCCAAACCAACACAAACAGTAATATGAATGAATACAAAATACAAAATATTTTTGCATCATGCGAGGAATCGAACCCTATACGCTCAACATCGCCTGCATCACACTTATTATATTTCACCTAATTTATTTTATATCTTCTTAAATTATAGCCTACAAACAAAACCTCGCGACTTCCTCTGCAACACACTTTCTTGACATTCATCATAATATTTTACACATCATCTTTTAAAATTATAACTTATGTATTATTCAAATATAAGCAGAAATGTAAAGTTTCATCAAAATCCGATCCGTAGTTTTTGCGTGAAACGGCGACAAACATCCATACTCACAAACTTTCATATTTATAATATTAGTAATATGAATGTATGAATTTATTTTTTTCTCCAACAAATTTTAACATAAATATATAAAACAACAGCACTTACCATATTAAAAAAAATTAAGGAGACTGGACTCCAAAATTAATCGGAGGTCTTAGGAACCCTTGTGTGGTATAATAACTATAAATTATTAGATACTGATTTGAAAACCGTTACATTAGTCAAAGATTTAGGTATTTTATTGGACTCAAAGTTGCACCTCGATGAACATATAAACTCAATTAAAGATCGTGCAATGAGAATGTTTGGCTTTGTTATGCGATCTTCTTGTGACTTTAAGCGACCCTCTACACTTCTATTTCTCTATAAATCTCTTATAAGATCCCAACTGGAATATGCGACCCCTGTTTGGAGTCCGGTATTTAACAAATATATAGAGATGTTGGAGAAAGTACAAAGTAAATTTTTACGAACAATTGATTTTAGATGTTGTCGCCTCAGGCTATCGTACACACAACTATTAGACAAATACAGGATGCTGTGTTTGGAACGTAGACGAATTTTGCTTAATACTATGACCCTGTATAAAATTTGTGCAAATACATTTGATTGTACTGAGTTAACTAATAAGCTGTGCTACGTGGTACCAACCAGTGTGCACCGTCGTTCGGTAAGGGTACGCCGTGTATTCTTCACCCCAACCTATCGGACGTACGCCGGTGCACGAGCGCCTCTTCACCATATTGTTGATGTATTTAACACCAAATTTCCTGATTTAGATATATTTGATTTGTCATACTTTAAATTTAAGAAAACCCTATTAGACATATTAGTTAGAAACCAGTAAATAAATAATGTATATAATAATAAGAGTAACATAACATAAGTATTAACCCGTGGATATCTGTATTGGTTTTACTATTATTAATTCATATCTATGTACTTATATACATACTACATTGTGAAACTGTTTGTATCCCAAATAAAATAAAATAAAATAAAATAAAATAATGGAAACTTAATAACTCAGGACAATTCACACAGCGCCAACTAGTCCTAAACTAAGCAGAGCTTGTGTTATGGATTTTTTTTTATACCACATAGGTGGCAAACTAGCATATGGCCCATCTGATGGTAAACGGTTACGCAGCCTATGGACGTCTGAAACACCAGGGGTGCTACATACGCGTTGCCGACCCTTAAGAAACCTTAATATACCCTTCTTGAAAAACCCCATGCTGTAGTCTCTCGAGAAAACCTCGGCAGGAAGTTCATTCCACAGTCTAAGGATACTAGTATTATAAAATATTTAATGTACATATGTTTATGTGTGTAAGACTTACCTTATTCAATTCCGGTGAAAGATTTTAGTTCCGTTAGTGTAACTACTAATTATAACCCCAAAATCCAATTCCTTCATCTTAATACATACCTGAAAACAAAAAGGAAATCATTTGAAACAATGTATTATCAGAAATAAAAAACCTTTAACATAGTTTATTAAAAGTTTCTAATATGAATAACAAAACCTTACATTGTATAAACCAAAGTGACCCCCACTATGTGTTTCTTATATCTTTTAAACTACGCAACAGATTTTAATGTAGTTTTCAGGAATAGATAGAGAGATTTAAGAGGAAGGTTTTATATGTATAATAAATGCGTGCCTATCTGTGCATGCCGGGACGGTTAGTATACAATAAACTGATGTTAAGACCATAGACAAGTTCTTCATACGTCTACTTTTCTGGTGAAGCATCAGGTAATTCGTAAATTCAGATCACTCATATAAAAGACTAGCTTTTGCTGGCGGCTTCGCTCGCGTTAATTTATCCCTTTAGGGGTGGAATTTATGAAAATTCTTTCTTAGGGCTTGGCTACATAATAGTAGCTTTATGCAAGCAAAGTCTCAGCCCGATCGGTTTAAAATTGACGAAGTTTCATACAAACTTTCATCCCCTATTTTATCCCCTTGGGGGTAGAATTAATCAAAATCCTTTCTTAGCGGATGCCTACATCATAACATCTACCTGCATGCCAAATTTCAGTCCGATCCGTCCAGTGGTTTGGGCTGTGCGTTGATAGATCACTATGTCAGTCACCTTTGAGTTATATATATTTAGATTTATCTACCTATAATTTCTAAAAAAAACAATCGCCATTGTTTGACAACTTACGACGACCCAATCGTGGATGAAATAGAAACAATCTTTATTCAAATAATCTACAATAAACACTTTTCGATAGTAATTTTTTTTTATTCTACCCTTCATTCGGATGGCAGACTCGTCACAAGAATTCACTACCACATATCTGCAGTCTCAACTAGGACTGGACAATGCTTAGCAGCTGAAATAAGTGGGACAGATATAAACAAAGATGACTTTGTTTTGTACAAAATTCTCTAAGTTCAAAAAGTCTACTATAAAATTTGAATACCAAAATCATTATTCATGTAAGTAGTCATTCAATTGAGAAGAGCTGGCAAGGAAACTCTGCTGAATTTTTTTAAGTCAATTTGTTGATAAACTTTGATTGCAATTGACGTAATCCATTAATAATGTTCCCCTCCCCCCCGAGGGAAATCAACTGTTCACCAGCCTCCATAGATAAAGAAGGAAAGATGTGTAAAACCATATCTGCAGAGAAGCATATATAATTTATACAAATGAAAAATATATAAATTATATTCCAAATTCATATATAATTTATACAAATGAAAAATATATAAATTATATTCCAAATTCAAAATACAAAAGAGGTTTTATGTCTTGTACAATAATAAGATAAAAAATATATAAATTATATTCCAAATTCAAATTACAAAAGAGGGTTTATGTCACGATGGGCTAACTGACCTGACCTTATGTTCATCTTTTCATCCTCCACTGGTGCCCCGCCAGTGTAAATCGTTAGCGCAGGCGGGTGCACTATTACATTATCATCCATTAAAAAAAAACTTCCTTACTCTATTGCAAAAATCTAAGCGAACAGAACGGAAGCGACTTCATTTTATACTATGTAAAGGTTTCTTAAGTCAAACAGATGTACATGACACACATTTCCATATATATAATAGACACTGAATAAATTACATAACCTTACAAATATGGAGGGAAATTAGTTATTTGTGTTAATGATCGAATAAAAACAATTTAAACACGAGTATGTACAAAGAGACAATTTGAGAGAATGAACACACAAACGAAATGACTTGACTTTATTAGTCGATTATTACCATAGTTCACTAACACTGTTTACTTGAAAGGTAAACTGGGTTTATTGTTTTAACTTACATTTAAACTTTCGCGTTTAGTACATTGTTAATATAGATTTTTTTTATAATGGAATGGTGCACCCGCCTGCGCTAACGGTTTACACCGGCGGGGCACCAGTGGAGGATGATGCATGAGGTCAGGTCAGTTAGCCCATCGTGACAAATTCACCAAGAATTTATCACGATGGTTTCCAGGGGGAACCGTGTGGCTGTCAACCAATCAGGTATATGCAAACTTACTTAAGTTAATAACATTTAAAAATGTACCAAAGAAAACTATTTCCCATGGGGAAAATTGTTAGTAATGTTGAGTCATTGCTAGCTATATACCATGTCAGGTTGACCTCCACGCGGTTTCCTCTGGAAACCATTGTGATAAATGTCAGGTGAATTTGTCACGATGGGCTAACTGACCTGACCTCATTCTCATCTTATCATCCTCCACTGGTGCCCCGTAGTGCCCCAGCTTATACCGTTAGCGCAGGCGGGTGCACCATTCCATTATAACACATTACACTGTGTCACAGGAAGGAGAAATCATGCAGACAATTTGATTCACCAAAGAGCATTACCAATTTGATCAGACGTACTATGAAATTCTTAACAAAAATATTTGTGTCCTTTAATGGACAAATACTTATGATGTCCTACATTGATTGCAACATTGGCTTACTACTTGCAGTATTGTAAACAACTCCCTAGGTCGAACGCCAAAATTACATCTCCAATGATTCACCAACCTTCACAGCTTCCTTATAGTAAATCTCGTGATCATTCAGGACCAAAAACAGGCATGTTTGTGATAGTGGCCTTGGAGAGTTTCCGATAAATTCCATACATATGGTTGTATAATGTAGCAACGTTGAAATACGCAAGTTGTTTTTAATACATATCTATTGAAGGAGATTTAGTGTAGTGGCATAGTTTTTCTACCTCATTTAGACTCCATATCTATTAAAGGAGATTGAGAATAATGACATAGGTTTTGTACCCCATTTAGACTCTAAAAGACCTTGCCAATTGAACCAATCTAACCAATTGGCTGAAAGAGTTCTTTTGAATCAATTCAAAAAAACTCTTTCAGCCAATTGGATAGACATTTTTTATAATTCTTTCATAAGTAGATAGTAGTATTTTTCCACAAAGGATGTACACGACTCCTTTGGGAATGGTGCCGACACTAAAATATTCAATCTTATGTTCATCAGAGATACCCTACATTATCCCAAGTCTAATGGTAAAAGAATTTTTCAATTCGATCCAGTAGTTTCGGCGCCTAATTAATGCATACTAAGAAAGGGTCAAATATTTCTTTTTTTATAATATAGCTGTAATCGCGACTTCATCAGCGTGGAATTTAACTTTATTTTTTCTAAAATAAAAGTAGCCTAAGTTCATTATTACATCAGCTACTTGCCAAAAACAGTCCCGTCAAAATCGGTCCAGCATTTCAGAGATTAGCCGGAACAAACAGACAGACAGACAAAAATTGTAAAGACGTCATTTTGTATGTACCGTATTGATATTCATATGCATGTAGTTAAAAACTGTTATTTCAATATTACAAACAGACACTCGAATTTTATTTATATGTATAAATTAGCGTTCAGATGTGCAATGTACAACCCCTTACACTTACAACTGTACAGACCAAATAACTGGCAACATTTACGGTCTGAACCATGTATTTGTCATAGAAGTCGTATACGGCGAGTAATAATCACCCACGCGCAATTTCGACGTTGTTTACTCGCAAAAAACTGCGCAAAAACAACGTAATGAGATTAAGTTTATTGTAAAACATAATAAATGGTGGGCCATAACTATTTCCATATCATGGTAACTGGTAGCGATCTTATCTACCTACACGTAGTTTGTTTGTTTTTTAACGTTTCTTACTTACTTGGATATA
The DNA here is from genome assembly GCF_030625045.1 of Achroia grisella. Classification (NCBI taxonomy): domain Eukaryota; kingdom Metazoa; phylum Arthropoda; class Insecta; order Lepidoptera; family Pyralidae; genus Achroia; species Achroia grisella. The sequence goes on from NW_026712958.1 coordinate 711,114, forward strand.
TTTACATGTTCCTATTACCTTGGGTTCACTAAAACCCTAAAATCAGAGAGAATCAGTTTGTTTTTCGGACTATTCTCCGAGATCGTCTAGCTTTTAAGCATCAGTAAAAACTTATTTGTTTTCCCTTTAGTTCTACTTTTCTTTTTCTTATAGTCCCTTTTTTTAATTATTAATGGGTTTGCGCTTGGTCCTACCTCCTCTGATGGGAAATGATCTTTCTTTCCTTCAAACTTTCCATGGATATGTGTATTATTAAGTTTATGTATGTCTATGTAGGTAAGTACATATGTATATTTACTTGTATTATTTATACCTATATTAGTTGTATTGTCATTTACATAACCTATTCTTTTTCTTATATCTTCACCGTCCACCTAAAGGTTGCCTGTAATGTTACAGCTTCTCCTGCCACTCGCGCTGCCGGAAATATTGCCGGGCGACAACTGAGCGAGAGGGCTGAATGTAAAAACACGCTGCCACTCGCGCTGCCAGTCCTTTGACTCGCGCACGAGAAACCGAAAATCCAAGGAGCGCCGGGCAGCGCGAGTGGCACAGGATGGCACGCCAATGGCACGGGAAGTGTTTCCACTCGTGTTTACATTTCCGTGCTCACATCCCTGCCCACTCGGGGTGAGTGTAAATTGAGCATAAGAGATTGCTTAGCGATAAGGCTGCCGTTTGTACTCATCTGATGATAAAAAACACCCAAACTCATAGTATAGTAATAATAATAACCTTGGACAATTCACAAGCCCCATCTAATCCTAAGGTAAGCGGAGATTCTTTTACAAGGCAATTGATAGATGTATTTAGATATAATTTTTTTGTAAATACATACATAATATATATAGAAAACACCCAGATTTATAGTATAGAGCATCTTAATAATAATAATATGGACAATTTACAATCGCTAGTCCCAAGCTGAGCAAAGCTTGTGGTAGGCAACTGATAGATGTACTTTGTTTAGGCTGTATATGATAATTCTATTGCTATTTAGTTATAAAAAGAAACTATGATTATTCTTGAATCTAATAAGGTAGAATTTATATTGAAATTTTGTTATTAAATAATTTATTTTATTACAAATACCATCAATCTGACCGACTGACATTATTATCAACGCACAGCCCAAAGCACTTAGAAATACATTTTTTGTAAATACATGAAACTTTATCAATTTCGACAGGGCTGAGACCTCCGATCGATCCTCCATCCAATTCATGCAAAAGCTAGTCGAAAATAAAGAGGTATACTTAACCGGTCGATGTTTATTTGCCAAATTACACCGACCACTTGCTGTGACCACTTCAAATGTACCATTTGGGTTATCAATACAATTACTGTTTTATTAAACAAATATTTCAATAACCGTTCAAGGTGAGTCCATTGGGAAAGGCACCATGATTAAATTAGCATATGATCACTAAAGGTACTAGTTTTTTGCGACCTCTCTGCAAATGTTTGATTTGTATTATGTAGGATTAATAGCTTTTGTACCTCGATGAACATTATCCCAGATGTTTGTGTCAACTCAATTAAGGCCGTGGGATCGAGTCTGGATGTCATCGGACACTTGTTGATTTAGATTTGCGACTGATGTTCCGATGATGGATATACCGTTAGCAAAACAAATTAGTAGAGACAGTAGAATAGCCCCCTGACAAGGGGGCTGTTGGATTCAATATAGTGTTTGTTTAGGAACAATGGCCCGTTATGTCCCTATCATTATTTTTTATACTATATATGATGATGTTAACCGATGGTTCGTTTTTGGAATTGCCATTTGATTGTTTGATGTGTGAACATTATCCCAGATTTTGTGTACACGTCTTCATCATCTGCATGTATAAAACACTTGTTGATTTGTCGCTGTCTGATCCGTCCGATGATGATATGGTTAAATCTTTAAAACTACGCAACAGATTCGAATTAAAGCGGTTTTTTTAATAGATGAGAGTGATTCAAGAGAAAGTGTGTAAAATGTATATATAATATATGTCCATCGTGCGAAGCGAACTGACGTCCGTAGATTTGACATATCATAACGGATTTTCTGTAATAGATACATGAATCAAAGAAAGTATATATAATTTGAATTTGAATTTGAATAGATATGTTTTTTTTTCGTAAATAGACAAACAATCATACTCATGAATACAAATATTAGTGCCGTGCGGGGAATCGAAACCGCGACCATCGGAATGTGAGGCGGTGTATACAATTTTGTGTGCAAAAGATTAATAAATACATACACAATATACATAGAAAACACCCAGACAAACAATCAATATTCATGAATACAAACGTTTGTACAGTTCGAGGAATCGAACCCGCGACCATCGGAAGTAAAACGGTGTGCTAAACCGCTAGGTCACCGAGGCCGTCAAACATATTATCATCACTAACATCAGCGGCCCATCACTATTAATTATTCACAACTTGTTCCCTCTATCACGCGGTAACATACAGTTGTTTCCCAGAAAACACAATCGCAGATATATCTGAACACGTTCACAGTCAATGAACCTAGGAACTGCAGTTAGACAGCCAAGACAGAACCATCTGTACCTCATCGTTTATATTTAGCTCGCTGATATACGGTTTAACACACCGGCTTACATTCCGATGGTCGCGGGTTCGATTCCTTGCATTGTACAAGACAGTTCTACAGGTGTTTAGTACTACATTATGTTATCTGTGGTACTACTGCTATTTGGACATATATGAAGGTAAGTGGATTCACACTCAGCGCCATCTAGACTCAAGTTAGGCTAGCTAAAGCTTGTGTTATGGATATTAGACAACTAATACAAGTACATAGATTTTTTTTTATAAATAATACATATTATACATAGGAAACACCCAGACCGATACGATCAGTCATACTCATGAATACAAATGTTTGTGACAACCCGCGACCATCGGAAGTAAGGCGGTCTGCTAAACTGCTGGACCATCGAGACCGTGGATGAAGTATTGCTACTAACACAGAGACATGTGTATTTTATATATATATATATATACTAGCAGACCCGACCACGCGTTGCTGTGGCTAAGATTCTTGAATAAAGTAATATCTAAATATACATAACTCAAAGGTGACTGACATAGTGATCTATCAACGCACAGCCCAAACCACTGGAGGATGAAATTTGATGCAGGTAGAATGACGTAGGCATCCACCCCAAGGGGATAAAATAGGGATAGCGAGTTAGTATGAAACTTTGTCAATTTTAAACCGATCGGGCTGAGACTTTGCATGCATGCATCGATATTCGCAACACAGTTTTATACTTCTGTGAATATCATCGTTTCTTTAGTAAATTAGTACACATGTTTTCTGTATTAAGTAAATAAATGCATAAAGCTACTATGACGTAGGCATCCCCTAAGAAAGGATTTTGATAAATTCCACTCCTAAGGGGATAAATTAACGCGAGCGAAGCCGCGGCAAAAGCTAGTTGCGACTATAAATTGAGACATAAGCTATCCTATCTTTCAAGTTTGATGAAATTGCAAATCAGTAGTTTAGGAGTACATTGCGGACAAACAACGCGACACGTAATTTTTATATATAAAGATACAGATGGAAGTAAATATTATGCTTATCAGTAAAAAATATCTTAGTCAACACAGCGGGGTGTAGGAAGTAGTGAGCTGGTAATGTCACTCGTTTTACTATCGAAACCACCTCGACCAGAAACATAATCCATATCTGCACCTGATAGTATACAAGTTCATTTACTTTTAATGTCCATTGATCTGATTAAGTTCGCTACAACGTTACTAATATGGTCTCTGGAACTTTTAACGATGGCGCCGCACTCCCAAAATGGGGTTGTTATGCCTAAAACCGCCACTCGTTATCATTTTATGCGCAAATGTCCTTTGATAATGTCCTTATGCTGCGTAAATGAGGAAAATTGTAGTTTGAAAAGTTTTTTGTTTTTACTTTCAACACACTGTCAAAAATAATAATAATCTCAGGACCATTCACACAGCGCCATCTAAACCCAAGTTAAGCTAGGAAAAATTTGTGTTATGGGTACTAGATAACTGATACATATACATAGATATATTTTTTGTAAATACATACACAACTATACATCTATACATATAAATAAAATTGGTTGGGTGTTTGTTTGTAATATTGAAATAACCGTCTTTTACTACATGAATATGAATATAAATACTGTACATATACCAAAAAACCACTTTTTACAATTTTTGTCTCTCTGTCGGTCTGTTTGTTCCGGGTAAACTCTGAAATGGCTGGATCCATTTTGACGGGACTTTTATTGGCAGGTAGCTTATGTAATAAGGAGTAACTTAGGCTACTTTTATTTTAGAAAATGAACGTTTAATTCCACGCGGACGAAGTCGCGGGTACAGCTAGTTATACATAGAAAACACCCAGGCCGATACAAACAATCACTCATGAATACTAATGTTTGTGCTGTGCGAGGAATCGAACTCGCGACCATCGGTCGTAAAGTGATAGGTTAGATCGCTAGACCACTGAGGTTGTCTAGCGGTCTAGCAAAAATGTAGAATAAAATAGAAAATCCTTTATTCAAATTAACCTAAATTACACACTTTTAGTATATTAAGCACTTTCAGATAGTCACACTTATTTATTTGTAATGTAACTGAGCACGGACAATATGCAAAAAAAATTACGAAAAACAACAAAATCTCGGTCCTACCTCCTAAACTGGTCTCCATTAACTTGGGACTAGTTGGCGCTGTTTGAACTGTCCTGATTACATATTTTTTCTGTTCCTTGTATATCCGCAATCAGTAATCGGATTTGTTGGTAAATGACTATGCAAGTCTACAGTCCAGTGATTTTTTTTCAGTCTACTCTAATGCTGTTCGCCGCAGCTGGCCTTTACAGCTTCACCGGATGTTAGAGGGCGAGTGCAGATGGCACTCCAAACCCGCGGGAGGACTTATGGAGCGGCTGAAGGCGAACTCCTGCCTGACGGATACGACTTTAGTCTGAGGGATCCACTAGGGGTTCGAACCTCGGCTCAGGTTGTCGTAATTTCGATCCCCGTCTGAATTGGACGGGGGATCGATCTGAGGGGGGTCCAGTGAGTGCACGACCTTTTATTTAAAAGATGCCTCCGGTTCTTTGATTAGATTTCAAGACCCGGAGTATACTTTATCCAACTCCAGTATATGTGTCCTTTTCAGGCGTGTTGGAGGGTTGTTAATGAGTAGTCCTGATTACATGAACTTTGTTCTGTCTTTATACACAGAAGTGAATAAAAGAATAGAATAAAAAATCATTTATTCAAATAAACTTAATTTAAGCACTTTTGAAGAGTCATAACAATTTTTTTATCTACCGCTCGTTCGGAAAGCTGTCTCATCACAAGAAGAACGAGCAAGAAACTTGTGTGTTGCCATTTTAAATAATCCTTGTAAGTTTACATTTACAAGTCGAAACGTGTGAATACAAACTACCAACCAGCACTAATTTTTTGGGTCAAATATAAATATACAATAAGATTAAATCAGTCGTAGTGATAAGAGTCCCTAAGTATTTGTTTCTCAAGTGTATGTTCATAGACAACATACAGTGGCTCCTTATCAGATTGACTGGTACTATTACCATTTTAGCGGTCCGTTTATTAAGTTGCAAAACACAAGAATGTCATCTCGCTCGCTCGCCCACAGTTTGACAAAAATCTTGATCTATGTGGGCGGAACAGTTACTCCACGAGACCCTTTTTGTATGGCCATATGAGAGTTTATGTTCTACTAGCTGTTCCCGCGACTTCATTCGCGTGGAATTTAACTTTATTTTAATGAAATATAAGAATTTTTCTAAAATAAAAGTAGCCTAAGTTTCTCCTTATTACATCAGCTACCTGCCAGAAAAGTGCCGTCAAAATCGGGTTAGCCATTTCAGAGATTAGCCGGAACAAACAGACAGAATTTTTAAAAAAAATGTTATTATGGTGTATTTAGCATTTATATTCATATGCATGTAATAAACTGTTATTTCAATGTGTATGAATACAGGTCTTGTGCTGAAAAACAGCGTTGCAGCGCTCCAGCCGCTGCACATTATGACAAAAACTTGACCTATTCAGTAGATGCTTCGACAGACATGCACATGCAAGTAATTTGTGTACTTTTTTTTGTAAAAAAAAAGTAAAACAAACTTCAATAAGATTGTTTTATTTTTTGTTTGTTTAATGTGTATTTTAGTTTTTTCTTCTACTGAATAAATATCATTTCAATGTTACAAACAGACACTCCAATTTTACTTATATGTATAGATGACTAGAGGCGATGTATGTCCGTGATTATTCAAGGTTTCATTATAATATTATTATAACATTTCTTCTCATTTGATATTTGATATTTATTTATTCAGTAACAATTTATATTGTGTTTGAAATTATACAATTTTTGCTGCTAAGAAATTCATCAACACTGTAAAATGATTGCTCCAACAGAAAACAACGCGACCTCCTCCTAAAAAGCTTCCAATTATGTATTTTCTTTAAACTATTGGGCAAAGAGTTGTAAATCTTAACTGCTTGGAAACCCTCACTTTTGCTTCACAATATTAAGGGTAGGTTTTATAATGTTAGGGTAATCCATTCCAGTACTGTTTTATTTTTTGTTTGTTCACAATGTGTATTTTAGGTTTTATAATGTTAGGGTAAATCCATTCCAATGCTTGGAAACCCTCACCATTTTACTTACAATATTAGAGGGTATGTCCGTGATTATAATGTTAGGGTAATCCATTATAATATTATTATACCATGCTTCACAATATTGATATTTGATATTTATAATGTCAGTAACAATTTATATTGTGTTTGAAAATACTCACCATGCTTCACAATATTCATAGGTTTTATAATGTTAGGGTAATCTATTCCAGTACTGCTTGGAACCTCCCCTAACCAGCTTCACAATATTGTAGGTTTTATAATGTTGGTCAAAATCCATTCCAGTACTGCTTGGAAACCCTCACCATGCTTCAATACTAAGGGTTGGTTTTATAATGTTAGGGTAATCCATTCTGAGAGTACTTTCCCTTATGTCTCGATTCTCCCATTATTTTATATGGAGTTTTTCACATAAGATATTCTCACAATTTTCAATTAACGACCTCAGTCAAGTTTTCATTACAATATAATATGTAACTTTAGCTGTGCCTGCAGTTACACCCGTAGGAAATTTATAGCCTATGATGTCATTACATACATAGATATGTCATTACATACATATGTACAAACTACGCAACGGATTTTGAAGCGGTTTTTTTTAAATAGATAGAGTAATTCAAGAGGAAGGTTTTTATGTAATACATGTACACCCGGGCGACGACGGGGCAAGCTAGTAGGCTATATAATAATAATAATAATAATCTCAGGACAATTCACACAGCGCCATCTAGACCCAAGTTAAGCTAGCTAAAGCTTGTGTTATGGATACTATACAACTGATACAAATACATAGATATATTTTACAAACAATCATACTCATGAATACAAATGTTTGTACCGTGCGAGGAATAGAACCCGCGACCATCGGAAGTAAGGCAGCGTGCTAACCGCTAGACCACCGAGGCCGTCAATATAATTGTAAAGTTTCATCAAAATGTATAACTTATATATATAATGTATGTAATACTTATACTAGCTTTTGCGCGTGGCTTCGCTCGCGTTAATTTATCCCCTTAGAGGTGGAATTTATCAAAATTCTTTCTTAGGGACTACCTACGTCATAGCAGCTCTATGCATGCAAAGTCTCAGCCCGATCAGTTTAATTGACAAAGTTTCATACAAACTTTCATCCCCTATTTTATCCCCTTGAGGGTAGAATTAATCAAAATCCATTCTTAGCGGATGCCTACGTCACAACATCTACCTGTATGCCAAATTTCAGCCAGATCCGTCAAGTTATAATCTACTACTCATTCGGGAAGCTGTCTCATCACAAGAACACGAAACATATACTTGCTCTTTTAAATAATCATTGTAACTTTACATTTCCAATTCGAAACGTGCGAATACAAACTACCAACTAGAACTAATAAGACAAAACTTGACCTAATTGCGTATTATGTTTATTAAAATGAGTGCAGCCGTTTTAAGGTGGTTGAGAAACAAATCTATATATAACTCAAAGGTGGCTGACATAGTGATCTATCAACGCACAGCCCAAACCACTGGACGGATCGGACTGAAACTTGGCATGCAGGTAGATGTTATGATGTAGGCATCCGCTAAGAAATGATTTTGAATAATTCTACCCCTAAGGGATGAAATAGGGGATGAAATCTATAACTCAAAGGTGACTGACATAGTGATCTATCAACGTACATCCCAAACCACTGGACGGATCGGACTGAAACTTGGCATGCAGGTAGATGTTATGACGTAGGCATCCGCTAAAAAAGGATTTTGATTAATTCTACGCCCAAGGGGACGAAAGTTTGTATGAAACTTTGTCAATTTTAAACTGATCGGGCTGAGACTTTGCCTGCATAAATCTACTATGACGTCGGCATCCCCTAAGAAAGGATTTTGATAAATTCCACCTCTAAGGGGATAAATTAACGCGAGCCAAGCCGCGGGCAAAAGCTAGTTCAATGTAAATGCTTATCACAGCTACTCTACGACCTTTAAAATCTATTGTCCTCACCCAGTTATAAAGTTCGCTATTAATTTCTGTCATGCGGATAGAAAATTAATGAGCTCGTTCGGTTTTATCTCCTCTGTATAATTCTTAGAGATTTTTTTTCGGACTACTCTAATGCAGTTGGCCGCAGCTGGCCTTTACAGCTTCACCGGACTATAGAGGGCGAGTGCAGATGGCACTCCAAACCCGCGGAAGGACTTATGGAGCGGCTGAAGGCCAACTCCTGCCTGACAGATACGACTTTAGTCTGAGGGCACCACTAAGGGTTCGAACCTCGGCTCAGGCCTTCGTTACATCGGTCCCCGTTGAATTGGACGGGGTTCGATCGGAGGGGTCTTAAAGAGAGATACTGATTGTGTAGATATCGGCATAGCATGAATGGCTTAATGAGAACATTTATTATGACTATAAAGATTTTTTTAAAGAAAAAAATAATAATTAAAAGTTTATATAAGAAAGGTTGTGGAGTGGAGGCCGCGTATGGGTCGACGAAGTGTCGGGCGCCCTCCTGCAAGATGGACCGACGACATCACGAAGGTGGCCGGGAGTGGATGGATGCGGAAGGCGGAAGAGCGCACATGGTGGAAGTCTTTGGGAAAAGCCTATATCCAACAGTAGACAGACAAAGATTGATGATGAATGAAAAATTTTATAGAATAGAATAGAATAGAATAGAAAATCACATATTCAAATAAACTTACATTGAAGCACTTTTGAATAGTCATTACATTTTTTTAATCTACCGCTCGTTCGAAAAACTGTCTCATCACAAGAAGAACGAGCTAGAAACTTGCGTGTTGCTCTTTTAAATAATGTTATTATTACTTTACATTTTTAAGCTTAAGTGTGTGAATACAAACCACTAATTAGCACTAATTCAATTAAATACTCAAATAGAAAAAATATTGAATATATAACCAACTGGTTAAACAATTAATAAGAGGATATCAGTCATAGTGATTAGAGCAGACCAGTCCCTACAAGCAGCACCCGTTCATGAGTATGACGGATGTGCCAGCCATCACTGCACTCGACCATATTATCGGGAGCCCAATGACCCGGCCCACCACGCCGCCACAAGCCTGGACATTTTAGTGAGCATGACTACTCAAAACACTAGACCACGTCAAAGCTACTTACAATATATATAATATATATATATAATGTAGCATTTTTTTTTATTTTTAAGTATACATATTAGTGAGGCTGATGATGAATGATCATCAGCCTCCTAGCTGTGCCCGTGGTTTCACCTGCGATAAATTTCAATACAAAGTAGAGCCCATGTTATTCTGAAGTATAAGCTATATTACTGTAAACTTTCACCAAAATCCTTTCAGTCATTTTTGCGTGAAAGAGTAACAAACATCTATGGATTTTGATTTCAGAGATTAGCCGGAACAAACAGACAGACAGACAGACACAAATTGTAAAAAATGTTATTTTGGAATATATACCGTATTCATATGCATGTAGTAAAAAACGGTTATTTCAATATTACAAACAGACACGTTTATGTATAATACATGTATACCCGTGCGAAGCCGGGGTGAGTAGCTAGTATATACTAATTTGATCTAGTAGCTATGACCGATTTATTTATGTCAACTTTGCTATGTATCAGTATGTATTCACACAAAATTCCAAAGAATGTAATTCTGAACAATGTTTATTTAAAAGAGCAACTTTATTCAAACATACGCAAGTATATTTCAATAAAAATTATGTTTATTTCCATTTTAATTAATTGATTAATTAAAAGAGCAACATGCAAGTCTTCTTGTGATGAGTCTACGTTCTGAATGAGTGGTAGAATACAATAATGATTCTTCAAAAATGCCTAAAGATTATTTCTATTTCTTCAAGGCAGGAATTTCAAGTGGATAATTTAGTGCTTCTCAATCAATAGCTGGTTTCGTGAAATGTTAGCGTTTCACAAATTTAAGTTGTGGATAACTGACCTCTATTTTATACAGTGACAGGAATGTGGTCGAAGGCAACTCGCCTGGGCGTTAGAATATTACCAGCCGAATCATAAAAACGAGTTTCGGTGGAGTAACTCGAATCAATTATTCAAGTCACTTGCTGTTTGCGAGTCTTTGCTAGTACTTAGTTATTCGACGGTCTGCTGCTATTGAATCCTTCTAATAATATAGTATTTTTTCCCAAAGTTAGTTAGTTAGTTATAGGAACTCTGTCTTCCGCGAGCCTACTCCAGAATGGTCCCAGAGTCAGGTTGATGTCGTCTTTCCAGAGTGAATCCTTAATGTTTCAAAAATTTTTTTTCTTTTAATTAAAGTAAATTGCGAAAACATTGATTTTGTAACCATTTCTATATTTCTACTCTCTTGTTTCTCTGTAGCTTACAGATACCTTACTATTCCTATCGTTATTTTATAATATTTCATCTTGTCGTTATAGCCTTTTTTTTACTATTAATTTTTACTTCATTTCATGCACATTTCGCTGTCAGGCAGTTTCTTATCTTTGTACTCCCAACAATTCTACTCCACCTGTAGTTGAGGAATCCTAATATGCATGTACCTTTCGTATGATGTTAAATTATATAAATGAATGAATAAAAAGAAAAATAAGTCGATATACAAAGATATTATTACGTAGTATAAAACAAAGTCGCTGTCGCTGTCTGTCCGTCCGTATGTATGCTTAAATCTTTAAAACCGCGCAACGGATTTTGAAGCGGTGTTTTTTAATAGATAGAGTGATTCAAGACGAAGGTTTATATATATAATACATGTACAACCATGTGAAGCCGGGACGAGTAGTTAGTTTTGAATATAATAGAAATTTTTAACCAATAGACTTGATATATGCAGTTTAGAATAATCATTTTTTATTATTCTGTCGCCACATTCGTCATGTAACATTGATCTTCTAAGCCAGAACTACATCTAATGATTTACAAACTTAATGATCATAGATTAACCCAAAATTGGCGAGTGATAAAAATTGTTTTGAGTGTAGGTGCTCCGAGCAAAAAATGCGTGTGGGTAGGCGGGAGCGTCGCGTGCGCACTGCGCAGCATTGCTTTGTTGGACTTTGTTTTTGGACGGTTGTATATCATCGTCATCATCAGCTGCTTCTTCCTTATCAAATTTATTTGGGGTAATTTGTTTTGTAATACATAAAATTCTCGTGTCACAATATTAGTTACCATACTCCTCTGATCGATTTTTATGAAATTTTATATGCATATTCAGTAGGTCTGAGAATCGGCTACTATATATTTTTCATACCCCTAAGTGATATGGGTTGTCCACCCCTAACATTATTTTTTTAGGGCATTTTTTTTTAGTAAGTGTCATTAAAAAATACATACAACCCTAAATTTTCACCCTCCTATCACCAACCCCTATTTTTTTTATAGCGTTATTAATTTATATGGAAAAACAACGTTTGCCGGGACAACTAGTATGTATATAAAATTATATATAATTAATTTATATTATTTTGTTTAATTCCGCTATCATTACCACGTGTGAGACCACAATTACTCAGTGTGAAAACCTGACCACCGCACAGTGGGAACTGTGACTCATTTTCATCTCATAAATCTATAACTTCTGTATTAATAAAGATGTGTACATGATTTTTTTTTCTGATAATCTTAAATATATATACTTTTAAATAATGTATGCTTTGTGAGTAAAAAAATATTTTTAATAGTTATAAATAATTTAGGAATACAAAAAATATAGAATTTGTAGACTTACATTTATGTCCTAAGAAGTTTATACAGAAATAAGTAAAAGTATCAGCGTAAAAAACCAAAATTCTTATAAAGATAGCTTACAAGTCACTCAAGAGCTCCTTTTCTTCATCAAAAAGTACTAAATATTTTTAATTGGAAGGTTTTCTTAAACTTGTTATGTATGGGTCAGAGGTGTATAAAAATGCGTGTAGAACATCTGTGTTAGAGGCTACCCTCGAACATTGTCTTGCATGATGAAGCCTGAACTTTTTATAGTCTTTGTTCCGTGACTCTTGAGCATCTTCTGAAAGTTGTCCAAAAGGCAAGCCAGAAAAGTAACGTATCACACGTTCACATTTCATTTCATAACATAAAAACAGTTTTATTAATTCCTCGTATATATTTTTGATATACAATGATAATTTTGGAAAAATCTTATTATTATTATAATCGTATTGCCGTCATTAGTGTTGCCACTAACTTGCTTCGGCTTATCTATATTTAGATAATCCAAGTTCTTCTCTGAACCTTCTTTGTACATAAGCCTTCTTTTGCTTTTTTAAATCTTTATTTTCTGTTGTTGTGGCAGACCATTTTTATTGATTTGTATATTGATTGTAAGATAAATGTAAAATAAGTTCCACGAATGCAAAGTTGAAAGGCCATACTCGTATTAATAGGAAGTTTCATCGACAGGTTTATTTTGTAGTTTTTCTAAATTGTTAAAACTGCAAATGGTACATACATTTGATTTCTGCTTTAACGTTAGTAATTTCTATACATTACAATAAAAATAAAATAAAATACAATTTTGGCGGATAGTACGATTCTTTAGCTTCACAAATCAACCTGTATGATGGAAACAATAAGTAATTCTTTGCTATCAAACAACTCCTCATATTTTCGTACTGTGCCTTGTTCAGATCCAATTTTATGAAAATGCTAAGAGCTTAATGTTTTGAATATGCTGTTATATGTGCCGGTTCATTAAGATTACTCAATTCATTCTAGTTTTCTGCCGGCAATGCTCGTAAAATATCAATGATGAAACCCTTAAACCCTGTACATATGAGTTCAGTATGAAGTCCACAGGTATCAAGCAAGCCTTGTTTGTCCGTTTCTTTGTCCGAACTGTCTTCGTACGTTTTGAAGGTCTTCCTCTTTTCTCTGTCGAAGTAGGTTGTTATAGTTTTTTCTAGATTTACGAAAATACCATCCTATCAATTGCTATTTTATTTAAAAACTGTTCTTTCTTTCGACTACATTTCGTATAGCGGTGACGAAAATGAGTTATGAAGGACTTCTGAATACTTGCGATAATTTTTGCTATATTCGCATCTGAAGATTCAGTAAAATTATTTCGTAGTTTGAGATAGAATCAACATAATTTGTATCACTTTAAATCAATAAGACACTTAAGTCGCGTCTGGTACACGAGAATTCACTCATTGGGGTGAGATGAGTAATTAACAATTATTTAGTAATAACAAATGCTTATGAAGAACGGTAACATTACATATGCAAATACATACACTATTTTATACTTAATAATGGTCATATACGTGTGCAAAATTACTTGATAAAAAATATTTATCATTATGCGCTATAGAATAGGTTTGTATGGGAATGGGAACTATATACTGTGTGAAATAATTGATAAAAGTAAGGCAAAAGATAAAATATATAGTAATAATTGAAAAAAGTATTTTTTTGAATATTCAGACAGAGATTCTCAAATAAAGAAAAAAATCTTAATATACGTACTCAGAAAAAACAAATCTCACCATGATATTATACTCGATTTAAATATTTTACGCAGTGAAACTGCAAAAAAAAATGTTATGCCATCAAATTAAATTATATTTCCTAATAAATAAAACCAAATTTAGAACTTCGGCAAGCTTCGGCAACTGTCAAATCTCCAAGTGAAAGTCTGAGAAAAGAAAATAGTACATATAACGATATATGGATTTTTAGTTAAATAATATTCAACTAAACTAAATATATTTTTATTTTATAGTAAAGTACACATTCTAAGCATTCTAAAATGGTATCACACTATATACTTGATATTATTTTGATATATAAACTTATACCAAACAAATTTAAGTTACAAAATTATTTTTGCATTTTTTTCATTCCTTGACTTTAGAGGCTTTATTCTATGAAGTATGAATAGTCAGAGATTTGAATCATATTTATAATGATAGAGTAACTCTTTGGCTACAATTTGAGGTATTATACAAGCATATCCACGGAGTTTTAGAAAAAGTATTTATGAGATGGCTTTCTAAGGCGAGTTCCCACTGTGCACCGCTACTGGAAGCGTTACATCCTTCTGTTTTGGAGATCAAATTACGACCGTTATTGAGATTATACCCATATTGCGATGAAGTTCGCCTGTGAACGAGGCGTTATCAGGTATTGAATACAGTTAGGATATAGCCTGGAAGTTCAACACTTCCAAGTTCTGTTCGAAGACCAAATTACGATTCGCCTAATCGTCAACATATATAACAACAAAATAATATAAACTCTCAAGTAATGAAATGGACTTCCGCAAATTAACATTAAATCAAAAATAAGTTAATAGTGTTGAGAAATTTTTTTAATATTTAATTTTTTTTTTGTATTCTCTAATTAAAATTATATATGTCACATCACTGTCTCTATCATCATTACATAGTATAAAACAAAGTCGCTGTCGCTGTCTGTCCATTCCTATGTAGGCCTAAATCTTTAAAACTACGCAACGGATTTTGAAGCGGTTTTTTTTAATAGATAGACTGATTCAAGAGGAAGGTTTATATATAAAATACATGTACACACGGGCGAAGCGGGGGCGAGTAGCGAGTTACCATTAACATATTTATCCCTTTATAAATAGTTTTCTTACATATTTCTACAACAAATAGTGGATCCTCGACTGTTCATTTTTTATGCTGACGATGATAATCTACGCAGCTCCTACGGTAGACCACCATTAGCCTCTACTGCTATACCATATGAGAACTAAAATGAAGCAAGATATACACATACAAAATTGTTAAATTATACAGTATATAAACGTGAGTTGTAACTCAACTCTGTTTGTCTGTTTGTTTAATTTCACCATTGCGAGCGCGCTGTAAGTACACGATACGTATTGATTGTAAACGATGCATCATCAGGTCATAAATCGAGGTGTGACCACCACAGGTTAGTGTCCACATCTGACTGAGCATATTTAGATGTGAATTTGAATAAGTTAACATTGATTTAGTAATTGGTTGTGTGAACTTCCGCAAATTACGTAATATTGTCTATCAGTGTAGATTTAGATATTTCAATGTCTAGAGATGATGATGGTGATGATCATGATGGTGATGATGATCATGATGGTGATGATGATGATGATGATGAGTCCAGAGATATTGATATATCTAAAGCTAGTTAAGTCGCTCCTATTAAATTTAATTGGTCGCGAAAAGAAACATAAACGGTGAAGGTAAGGTTTGACGTGCGTTACCAAAGGTTTGAAAAGATTGCTTTTAGCAATAAGACCACCTTATAGAATAGAATAGAAAAGAAAATCATTTATTCAAATAAACTTAATTTAAGCTCTTTTAAACAGTCATAACAATTTGTTTTTTATCTACCACTCGTTCGAAAAGCTGTATCATCACAAGAAGAACGAGCAAGAAACTTGTGTGTTGCTCTTTTAAATAATCCTTGTAAGTTTACATTTACAAGTCGAAACGTGTGAATACAAACTACCAACAAGCACAAATTTTTTGGGTCAAATATAAATATACAATAAGATTAAATCAGTCGTAGTGATAAGAGCAGACCAGTCCCTACAAGCAGCACTCTTTCACGAGTATGATGGATGAGCCAGCCATCACTGCACTCGACCTGACCATCACTGTAACGAGACATGTGTGCTTTGTTATATTGTTTGTGCTTCTTCTTTACTGTATGTTGCAAATAAAGTATATTCTATCTATGTATCAAAGGGTTTAAAACAGACGTTAAGGTTTTAGACCCACGCCACGGTTTAAGACCCGGGTCAAATGCCCCGTTTCCGGGACTTGTGAAACGGTGGATTTCCCTCTCTGTCATACTGGGATATATGTACACATCCAATGATAAGAAATTCGTCTCACTGTAACTAAATCTAGCCCAAACATTAAACCTCATCTATAAATTCTGTCATTGTAACAATACTTGTAAAATTCAAAGACTTTTAAACTAGCTGAGCACGCAAATTGTAATGTTAGAAACAACAATACTTTATTACTTTTTAGTGTATAAAATATTTTTTTTTAAAGACGCTTACGTACCACAATATATTAGTGAAAACAGCATCCAAATCGGTTTAACCATTTCTCAGATTAAGGCGCAACAATCAAAACTTCTTACAATCATTATTTTGGGTTCTGGAATTCGATAAATTCTCCCAACAATATTTTTCTCAGTCATCTTCTATATATAAACAGAAAACAATTGCTTTTTTATTATATGTCTAGCTAATTTATGTATCGTGTATACATATTTCTTACAAGCTGCACCCGCGACTTCGTCCGTGTGGTATTTAACTTTATTTTTCTAAAATAAAAGTAGCCTAAGTTACATCAGCTACCTGCCAAAAAAAGTCCCGTCAATCTATCCAGCCATTTCAGAGATTAGCCGGAACAAAGAGACAGACATTTTTTTAATTTTATTCTGTTTTTCGTATTTAAAGAATAACGCGACTAGAGGAATTAAACTTTATTTTTTTTAAATAGAATATTTTTTCTTAAATAAAAGTAGTCTAAGTTACTCCTTATTACATCAGCTGCCTGCCAAAAAAAGTCTCGTCAAAATCGATCCAGCCATTTCGGAGATTAGCCGGAACAAACAGACAGACAACATTTTTTAAAAATGTTATTTTGGTCTATATATCGTATTTATATTCATATGCATGTAGTTAAAAACGGTTATTTCAATATTACAAATAGACACTCCAATTTTATTTATATGTATAGAGATTTATGTATCTACTAATGCAAAAAGTTGTAAATAAAATTTTGTTCCTTCATTATTTTATTTAATTCTTGGCTCAGTATTGCATGACGTTATTGAGTCCCAATAATTAATTTGCTAAGCTCTTCTCGCAATATGACTATAATGGCTATTAATGTTACCACACAGACATACGCACCGTTGATCTGTATTTATATGGATGTAACTACTTCCTTATAAATCCGACTTTATTGTCTGCGAACGTATAATATTAACGATAACTTAATAACATACGTTGTCATCTCTTTGTAGCAATACGAAATCAGTTTTTGATTTATTTTATAAATGTACTAGCTATTATTATACATATAAACCTTCCTCTAGAATCACTCTATCTATTTAAAAAACCGCATCAAAATCCGTTGCGTAGTTTTAAAGATTTAAGCATACATAGGGACTGAGAGGCAGCGACAGCGACTTTGTTATTATACCATGTAATGATGAAGTTATTTAAAATAATGTTTTTTTTTATAATTGATGAATACAAACGTTTGTGCCGTGCGAGGAATAGAACCCGCGACCATCGGACGTAAAGCGGTGTGCTAGACCACCGAGGTCATCAAGCATAGCAAATTCGTATTACTATTATTGTCTACATCTTCAGATCTTTTCATCATCATCATCATCATCATCGCAGCCCGGAAGACGTCCACTGCTGGTCTTTTGCTGATTTATTATTATTATTATTTAAAAATGTACTGGTGAAATCTAGAAACAATATTTACAAACAGGTTGGGCATGATGGGCGAATACTGGCGCGATATCAGGTTCGAAAGGTCCTGCAGCCGGAGAAAGAGGAAGCAGCACTGCTCGGACTCAAAATCGGAGAGAGAAGCCCTTTATTGGACAGGAATAGGGCTTTCAGATCTTTTGCTGGTTTATTATTATTTAAAAATGTTCTGGTGAAATCTAGAAATAATATTTACAAACAGACAAACAATCCCAATAAATCTCACATTCCAATGTAAGCTCAGAATGCAGTTTACAACAATTAGTTTACGAGATCGGCGCCGGCGCAGAATGCCATTATTGTGACAGCTAGTTTGCAAGCAACAATTGATTTCTTTATGGTTTGCAACGATCTGCGCATTATGTATACAGTTACAGTTGAATTGATCCAATAACTCAAGAAATAGAAATAGAAATAATCTTTATTCAAATAAACTTAATATAAGCACTTGAATAGTCAAGTTTTTTGATTCTACCGCTTATTCGGAATACAGATTCATCACAAGAAGAATAAGCAATCAATTTGTGTGTTGCTCTTTTAAATAAATATAGATTTAATTAACAACAAGGATTAGGCATGCGACAATCAACATAGAAACCGGTACGCACTTAATCTCTGTTCAATCAGATAACATTGTTAGCGCTATGAATTTTAAGTTAGACCTTTTCTACAAAAACATTATTATCATTTATAAATTCTTCAATTTTATAACAAGCTTTTTTACAAAGACAATATTTTATAACACATTTGAATTTTTTTCTGGCAAATTGAGTACAGTGTATATTAAGGTTTCTTAAGTGATACCCCTGGTGTTTCAGGCGTCCATAGGCTACGGTAACCATTTACCATCAGATGGGCCGTATGCTTATTTGCCACCATAGTAGTAAAAAAAAATAACACGAAGAGAAGCTTGTTCATCAGCAATCAGTCCTGGAACTAAGCTGATGAAAAATTTTCAGCTTTTGCCAAACTGAAGAGGAAACGCCACTACACATCCTATATGGTTGTAGCCCACTCACGCATAAACTAAATATCTCCTTTGAAAGTTTACACTCTATCCTGAGGAGATAAAAACCATCGCTCCTAAGAATATCCTTCAATTCTCCCTGACGGGTAGCGAAGGTAGAAGAGTAGTAACTTTGAGAAGAGCGAGCACAATAGATCTATGTAAGTCGCAGTGCTACAGATCCAAGCACCTGACAATAGCCCAAACGATCCAATAATAAAAATGCAAACAAAACTGTACAAATAATATAAAGCTCAAGAGTTTGTTTGAACGCGCTAATCTCAGAAACTACTGGTTCGATTTGAAAAATTATTTTTGTGTTGGATAGTCCATTTGTCGAGGAATGAAAAATTGGTGGTGCTTTTACATAGAATGTCATATGTATGTTAGTTTATAAGGTTATTTGACCTGGCAAATGGATGCACAAATAAATCTATTAACACGTCCAATGTTGTGAACATATACACTCGGTGATGTGTGGCCCTCTCATTAGATATGTACGTATATAAATCTACATTGGCCGATTCCACGACTCATTTGTATCAATTAACAATCACCAAGTCCTACACGTGACTAATTACGACAATGTGGTACACCATTATGGACTTCGACATCTATACATATAAATAAAATTGGAGTGTCTGTTTGTAATATTGAAATAACCATTTTTTACTATATGCATATGAATATAAATACGGTACTTACACCAAAATAACATTTTTTACAATTTTTGTCTGTCTGTCTGATCGTTCCGGTTATACTCTGAAATGGCTGGACCGATTTTGATGGGACTTTTTTTGGCAAGTAGCTGATGTAATAGTGTAATAATCCACGTAGACGAATTCGCGAGTACAGCTAGTCTCAATCTATATGTTATATATATAACTCAAAGGTGACTGACATAGTGATCTATAAACGCACAGCCCAAACCACTGGACGGAGCGTACTGAAATTTGGCGTACAGGTAGATGTTATGACGTAGGTCTCCGCTAAGAAAGGATTTTGATTAATTCTACCCCCAAGGGGATAAAATAGGGGATGAAAGTTTGTATGAAACTTCGTCAATTTTAAACCGATCGAGCTGAGACTTTGCATGCATAAAGCTACTATGACGTAGGCATCCCCTAAGAAAGGATTTTGATAAATTCCACCCCTAAGGGGATAAAATAGTGATGATGCAGGATGTAAATGTATTAGTTTGAACCTATCAGTACCTAATGGAACGAATAAATTAAGACGTACAAAATAATTTTTAGTTCTTTAGGCTACTTTTATTTTAGAAAAATAAAGTTAAATTCCACGCGGACGATGTCGCGAGTACAGCTAGTAATATATAGAACTAAAGTGTTATAATGCAGAATATTCAATTAATTTTTGTGACACTGTCCACTGATAAGGCTGTATGCAAATATTCAACAGTAATGGTAGCAAATGACGCGCGTTATTCAATTATTATGTATTACATCGCCCGTCAACATAACTCACTGCTGATAAACTAATTACTCATTCACTTTATTGAAAAGATAGGTTCAATGCCGTCCTATAATACCTACATGTACTGAGTCTTTCTATTAATATTTCAATAATTTATTGATTATAATCTATCTACCTAAATATATATAACTCAAAGGTGACTGACGTAGTGATCTATCAACGCACAGCCCAAACCACTAGACGGATCGGGCTGAAATTTGGCATGCAGGTAGATGTTATGACGTAGGCATCCGCTAAGAAAGGATTTTGATTAATTCTACCCCCAAGAGTATAATATAGGGGATGAAAATTTGTGTGAAACTTTGTCAATTTTAAACCGATCGGGCTGAGACTTTGCATGCATAAAGCTACTATGACGTAGGCATCCCCTGAGAAAGGATTTTGATAAATTCCACCCCTAAGGGGATAAATTAACGCGAGAGAAGTCACGGGCAAAAGCTAGTTCATATTATAAACTAACAGTGTAGGTCGTTTTACCCGTATGAAATTTATAGCCTATGTGTTATTCTGATGTATAAGCTATATTATTGTTGAGTTTCATTAAAATCTGTTGAGTAGTTTTTGTATAAATACAGACATCATTTTTCAATCGGTGCCCCGCCAGCGTAAACCGTTAGCACCATTCTATCATTACATTGCCTTGCCTTTATCCCATTATTTGTGGTCGGAGCAGTATGTCAATTTCTTCCACTGATCTCTATCTGCCGTCATATCTGAGCATACTCTTTTATTCATATCCTCTTTCACACAATCCATCCATATTTTTAAAGCGTCCTCTCCCTTCCATCCATCCACGTTCATATCAGCGCACCTTTCCATCATAATTTAAAAAAATAATTGTGGTGTATCACCTTGTTGTAATTCTGTACTTGTGTTATATTTAAAGACTAGCAGTACACGCGACTTCGTCCGCGTGGAATTTTAACTTTATTTTAGAATAATTTTTCTAAAATAAAAGTAGTCTAAGTTACTCCTTATTACATCAGCTACCTGCCAATAAGTCCCGTCAAAATCGGTCCAGCCATTTCAGAGATTAGCCGGAACACATGGACAGACAAACAAAAATTGTAAAAAATGTTATTTTGGTGTATGTATGTATTTATATTCATATGCATGTAGTAAAAAACGGTTATATTTGTCAAATAATAATAAAATGTTATCGGTAGACAACCCTTATCACTTAGGGGTATGAAAAATAGATAGTAGCCGATTCTCAGTCGTACAGAATATGCATATCCTATAAAATTTCATAAAATTCGGTCAAGCCCTTTCAGAGGAGTATGTAAACACGAAAATTTTCTACATAAGATATGTGGGTGAAACCGCGGGCACGGCTAGTAAAAAATACGAGTGTTAATAAATTCTTATATAATATCTCTGTCTCCCTACAAGTCGTGCCACCCGGAAGAGCCCGCCTTTTCTCTGTCCAAAGTTATAGCACCTCCCAACTGTCAAATGCAATTAACCATCCTGTCATTGTTTTACTCATTTAAATAACGTAATGTTATACCCGGCAACATAAGTCAATGCTCACAATCTAAATAATAAAGTAAACAAACAACAGCATAAAAAGATGAAAAAGACTGTGCTAAAAACCTGGTTAGAAAGTTTTGACTATTGGTTATAGTCAAAACTTTCTAACCTTTTTGTAATAGGTCTATTGTAGAGGAGGGGATATGCAACGTGTCTAGTGTTTGATAAGACTTCTTGGTATAATTCCTGTAGATGACAAAATTATTATTATTATTATTATACTTTTATACTACTATTTTATGCAAACTTGAAAGATGGGATAGCTTACATCTCAATTTATAGTCGCAATATTATTTTATTCCAAATTATTTCCCTTCTGTTCCCCTTGAATAGTTAACTACAATGTAATATAACGAGAACCTTAGCCACAGTAACGCGTGATCGGATCTGCCACTTATTATCTATACATCTATACATATAAATAAAATTGGAGTGTCTGTTTGTAATATTAAAATAACCGTTTTTTACTACATGCATATGAATATAAATACAGAACATACACCAAAAAAACACTTTTTAAAAATGTTGTGTCTGTCAGTCGGTCATTTTGTTCAGGCTAATCTCTGAAATGGCTGGACCATTTTAACGGGACTTTTTTTGGCAGGTAGCTGATGTAATAGGGAGTAACTTAGGCTACTTTTATTTTAGAAAAATAAAGTTAAATTTTAAAAAACAAACCATTTTAGAAAACACGCGGACGAAGTCGCGGGAACAGCTAGTATAAAATAATAACAATAATATATAAAAAACCAATCAACACGATTGGTTTGGATTAGTGTACATCGGAACGTCTACATATGACAACGGCACTGGCTACCCCATCTGGGCTGCCACCGTGAATATAGCCATAATTTTTATGGCACATCGCAATTCCAGTTATAGCTGTTCACCGTACATTATGTTCATAGCGTTAACCAACAAACGGTACCCCATAAACATTAACTATGACCCTCTATTTATAAACAGTGCCATCTTGAATGTCGATAGGGTTGCCAACAGTAGAAATACGAGATTATTGTACTTTGGTACGATATTTTCATCTCGTACATGTTGTACGAGATTTTGAACTATGAAAATCGGTGAAACCTAAGTAGATGGTATGATTTATGAAATTACAGAAAATAATTTGTCTTTATTTATAAACAGTACCATGTTGAATGTGGACAGGAGTGCCAACAGTACGAGAAATTCGAGATTATTGGCCTTTGGTACGATATTTTCATCTCGTACATGTTGTACGAGATTTTGATATATGAAAATCGGTGAAACCTAAGTAGATGGTATGATTTACGAAATTACAGAAAATAATTTGTCTTTATTTATAAGCAGTACCATCTTGAATGTGGACAGAAGTGCAAACAGTACGAGAAATTCGAGATTATTGGCCTTTGGTACAATATTTTCATTCTCTTCATGTTGTACGAGATTTTCAACTATGAAAATCGGTGAAACCTAAGAAGATGGTATGATTTACGAAATTACAGAAAATAATTTGTCTATATTTAGAAACAGTACCATCCTGAATGTCGACAGAGTTGCCCGCAGTACAAATATGAGATTATTGGCCTTTGGTACGATATTTTCATCTCGTACATGTTGTACGAGATTTTGAACTATGAAAATCGGTGAAAGCTATGCCTACGAAAATACAGAGAACAGGTCTTAATTTTTAAGTTTCTGAATAAAATTTTCAGGAATATTTGTCTTACGAGTACTCTAGTTGTGATATAAATATAATGTATGTATGCAATTTATTTCCTAAGTAATTTATTCCAAGCTCCTAAATAAATGAGAAAAAAAAACCTGGAGTTAGTTAGCTAAATTGAACTGACGAGATTTTAACAGATTTTATTTCTATGCAGGAGGTCTAGTGTTAAGGGTGACAGCCCTGGTTGTGGATGCAACCCCGGGGACCGCGGCTAATGCAGCAAACCAAAACAAGCGCGCATGTGCCATGAGCTTTCGGAACACGATAGGTTTGGTTCCAGGGGTGGTACTCAAAAAATTTAATTAAAACAACTATTCATAATAATATTTATGTTTTTTCTCTTTATTGCATACGTATCTGTAACTACGCAACTACGTCTGCAATTTTTTTTTATTGCCGCTTCACTCACCTGGATAAATGGGCTATCCAACACAAAAAGAATTTTCAGTATCGGTTTAGTAACGGATTTTTCCCCTATTTCACTACATTTCAGATTATTTTCCAAGGTAGAGAAATTTTGTTTATATACGTTCATCGTTATTATATTTTTGTTTTTATACTATCCAGCCACTAAACTAACTAACTAAACCCACTACCCATTCAAAAGAATCATCATCAGGTAAAAAAAGATAGCTACACACTGAATTTTTGATTGTCACATCCAAGATTGAATGTGTAGCGGTTTCTATTTCGATTGTCGCATCATCATATGCCTAATCCTTGTTAATGTGTACCTTAACTACATTTATTAACTTAGAATAACATTTGTTTAAAAGAGCAATATACAAGTTTTTTATCATTTCTCTTGTGATGAGTCTCCGTTCCGAATGAGTGGTAGAATCAAAACAATATGACTATTCAAAAGTGCTTATATTAAGTTTATTTGAATAAAGATTATTAAAAAAATAATTAAATAATCTCAGGACAATTCACACAGCGCCAACCCGAGTTAAGCTAGCTAAAGCTTATGTTATAAGTACTAGATAACTGATACAAACACATAGATTTTTTTCGTAAATACATACATAGAAACTACCCAGGCCGGTACAAACAATCATACTCGTGAATACAAATATTTGTACCGTGCGAGGAAATGAACCCGCGATTATCCGAAGTAAGGCGATGTGCTAAACCGCTAGACCACCGGGCCGTGAAAATTAAAAGAAAACATTCTCACACTATTGCGTAGACTATGGTAAGGTCCCGTGATTTTTACTAATTATACATATAATAATAATAATAATAAGCCTTTCAAAGTCCAACCCCGCGTCCGAGCTGATCATCTAGCTCACGTGAAAGGCGGTCACGCGTATATATAAAACCTACGCGGCCAAAGGGGCCATGGCAATTATAAAGATGGCGAGTATACATAAAGAAAACGGAATAGGGTCGCTGCCCGGGGGCCGCCGGGGCACGTCTACAACTGGCGGTAGGCGTGACAGAATGCAAGCCAGCCGACCGGCCACACCACCTGGCCGGTCCGACCCCTTGCCATCGACATCAGCTGGCTTGGCACCGGCAGGGCCGTCACAGGCCCAGCAATCGGCGCCCGCCACTGGTGGTACACGTCGCATGAGATGGTCGAGAGCCATGAATGAAGACCTCATGCGAGCGTTCTACAGGGCTACAGGGACGGAAACAGGCAGAACAGGATACAGGGCAGTAATGCACCGCGAGTTTCTGCGTCTTTTACCGGAGCTAATCGTCTCGGAACAGAACCTAGCCGATAGAGTTCGGTACATACAGCGCTCTGGTATGTTTAGCGCGACCGAACTCGAACGATTGCGAAGTGAAGTTGTTCCAGAAGCAGACCCCACGACCGTGGAGCAACCCATCTCAGACGTGCTACCTAACGTAGAGATGGTTGCCGAAAGGCCTTCAGAAGCGAAGGCGGCCGGAACAACTTCCCAGGATATAGAGCATATGAGGAGCATACTAGAAGGGGCGATTCTAGAGATCCGAATCCCCTTGAAAAGAGACCGAAGCTTCCCCGGCTACATCCAAATGTGGCGACGCGGGATGCCATTGAGGCCGCAAATGGACTGCTGCCTCAATACCTTGAGGGCAGCGGTGACCTGGGAGAGACGAGTTCAATCCTCTTTGCCGCTGCATTGGCAGTATGCCGATATACTAGCGCAAAAATGCCCCGGGCTGGACGTAATATCCAAAGGGATAATGCGAAACCAGCCTGGAAAAGAAGGATTGAGCGACGGATCACCCAGGCCAGGGTCCTCATTGGCAGACTGCTCTGCTTCAGGGAGGGCAATACACGCCCGAGAATTATGCGCTCCGTAAAAAAGGCCTTTGCTGGGACAGGTGTACGTCTGTTCCAGCCGGACTTCGGACAAAAACTTACGGAGCGTATAGATGACCTGAAGCAGAAGGTCGCTGCATGGGGGAAGCGACTCCGACGGTACTCTGAGAGGGTCGAGAGGTATCAACAGAATCGTCTCTTTATGAGTGATCAACGGAAGTTTTATAGAAACTTGGAGCGCCCAAAACTACAGCCCACAGGACAAAGACCCGAAACAGCCAATTTCGTCGCCTTCTGGCGACAGCTGTGGTCTGAACCTGTGGAACATGAGGAGGGGGCATGGATGCACGGTGTTGACCGTGGTGTGCTCGAATAACACCGATGAACGTCATTGCCATTACGCAGGAGGACGTGGTTGCTGCGATCCGTCGGGCTCCGAACTGGAAAAGTCCGGGAATCGACGGATTGCAGCACTACTGGTTAAAGGCGTTCTCGGCCAGCCATGCAACCTTAGCCGTGCAATTCCAGAGTGCCCTCGAAAACAGGGCGCTCCCGAACTTCCTTACAACCGGGATCACTCATTTAGCTCCTAAGACGGACGATACCGCGGATCCATCTAAATATCGCCCCATAACTTGTCTTACGACAATATATAAGACGTTAACATCTGTTCTGAGCGCTAAGATCTCTCGTCATGTGTACGAAAACAAGATCCTATCTAGCGCTCAGAACGGATGCAGGGGCGGTAGCCGCGGATCGAAGGAGCTTCTCCTCATTGATGCTGTCGCTGGCCAAGTGGTTAAGCGGAACCGTCGGAATTTCTCCGCTGCTTGGATAGACTATAAAAAGGCGTTCGATTCCGTGCCCCACTCATGGCTTCGGAGGATACTCGAGCTGTACAAGATCGACGGTACGGTTCGGGTGTTCCTGGAGACATGCATGGGGCAATGGACGACGATCCTGTCTATCCAGGGCGAGCGATTAACAGATACCGCTGACCGGATTGAGATTAAGAGGGGAATATTCCAGGGCGATTGTTTGAGTCCACTTTGGTTTTGCCTGTCCCTGAATCCTCTCAGTACTTTACTGGAGAATTCGGGGACTGGATTTCAGTATCGGAGAGGAGGTACACGAGTGTCTCACCTTCTGTACATGGATGACTTGAAACTACTAGCTCCGAGTGTCGAACGCCTGACGGAGCTATTAAATATTGTAAACGATTATAGCAGCTCTGTTAGGATGGCACTCGGAATAGACAAGTGCGCGGTTCTCCATGTGCAGAGGGGACGGGTCAATCAAACTGAAGGGATCGTTACAGATCCCTCCAACATCAAAACCCTCTCCGACGCTGAAACATACCGGTATCTGGGCATGTCACAAAACATCGGTGTGAGGGAGACGGATATGAAACAGTCAATCCGTGAGGAATTTTTTGCGCGCCTTACAAGAGTACTGAAAAGTTCCTTGTCGGGTGCCAATAAGATCCGAGCATATAACGGCTGGGTCATACCCGTACTCCTTTACACTTTTGGCGTGCTCAGATGGTCTCAAACCGAACTCGAAGCCCTGGATCGGAAAGTCCGTACAACTATGACCCTCCATAGAATGCATCACCCGAAATCGTCAGTCATGAGGCTGTACATCCCGCGGAAGGCTGGTGGTCGAGGCTTGTTAAGCGTTAAGACCATGCACAACCGCGAGATTGACAGCCTCAGGACATATTTTCGGGAGAAAAGAGACGAGGGTTTGCATAGAGAGGTCATAGAATGTGACAAAGGATTCACCCCTCTTTCTCTGGCTAAAGAGGACTGGCGAAAACCCGAAGTCCTGGGTACCTCTCAGCGGGAGGCCGTGTGGAAAGAGAAGGAGTTGCACGGAAGGTTCTTCAAAGCCCTTCACGGGCCGTACGTCAACACGAAGACCTCCGTGCACTGGCTACAGTTCGGTGATCTCTTCGGAGAGACCGAGGGTTTTGTCTGTGCAATACAGGATCAGGTGGTGAAGACGAACAATTACCGAAAGCACATTCTGAAGGATGGCACTGAGGACATCTGTCGGGCATGTCGCCATCCCGGAGAGTCACTCAGACATGTGCTTTCGGGTTATTCAGCTCTTGCCAACACTGAGTACTTGCACAGACACAACCAGGTAGCCAAAATACTCCATCAAGAACTAGCTCTGAAGTACGGCCTCGCGAATGAGAGGTTGCCGTACTATAAGTACGAGCCCCAGCCGGTCCTCGAAAGCGGCAGCGTCAAGCTCTACTGGGACCGATCCATCATCACGGACAGGACCGTTCTTGCGAACAAACCTGATATCGTGGTGATGGATCGGGCACTTTCGAGGGTGTTTTTGGTGGACATCACCATACCGCATGACGAGAACCTCGTGAAAGCCGAAACTGAGAAAAAGAGAAAGTACCTCGACCTGGCTCACGAGGTGACCGAAATGTGGGGGGTGATGTCCACCGAAATCATTCCAATCGTTATGTCGGTGAACGGTCTTATCCCAACCAGTCTGGAACAACATCTCAGACGGTTGGGATTCCGGGGCGGTTCACTCCCGGGAAAGATGCAGAAAGCGGTGCTGTTAGATTCTGCCCGCATTGTACGCCGGTTTCTCTCCCTGGGGCCCTGAACCCCGGCCGACTGTGCTTCTACCGGGGGTATGTTGCCATCTCCTCTCCTTAAGAGGGGAGATGAGAATTTTTGGGATAATAAATAAATAATAATAATAATCTCAGGACAATTCACACAGCGCCATCTAGACCCAAGTTAAGCTAGCTAAAGCTTGTGTTATGGGTACTAGATAACTGATACATATACATAGATATTTCTTTTTTTTGTAAATACATACATATTATACATAGAAAACACCCAGACCGATACAAACAATCATACTCATGGATATAAATGTTTGTGCCGTGCGAGGAATCGAACCCGCGACCATCGGTCGTAAAGCGGTGTGCTTGACCGCTAGACCACCGAGGTCGTCTTTACATATAAATAATGACGGCGTCAAATTTAAAACAATATATAGAATGGATAGCTAATCATTGACAACCCTGAGTTAAAATGCAGCCAAGCTGCACTAGTTGAACGCGAGGGATTTTTAACTGCAGCGTTACAGATCGACTGTTTATGGCAACTTTACTGTCCATGTGGTAAAACATACCGTCCGTAATAGTGTAAACAGAAATTATTTCGTAATTTACCACAAAATCCCTACACTCTTGTGATATTTAGGATTCCAAATCAAATCTTAATCTTAATAATATTATAACCGCGAAAGTTTGTAAGTAAGTTGTATGAAAGTTTGTTAGTTTCACGCAAAAACTACTGAACGGATTTTGATTAAACTTTGCAGTAATATAGCTTATGTTCTATAATAACTACTTAGGATAATTCACAGTGCCAAAGTATAGTGTGGTAGAAGGGTGGATATTTAGGGTTGTACGTGTAAAACAATAAAATAAAAATATATGTAAAAAATAAATATTTTTAGGTACAGGCTACCCCTATCACTTTGTGGTAATTTTTTTTTTAATTCCGCTTCATAAAAACAATAAAATAAAAAAAAATAAAGCAATTTGTTTTGGGATGGACCAGCCTTTTAGGAAATAGACAACAACAGCAACAACCTATTCTCAGACCTACTGAGTATACATATAAAATTTCATTAAAATCGGTTCAGTCGTTTCGGATTCCATCAAGGCCAAACAACGTAACACGAAATTTTTATATAATATATATTAATTACTTCATTTAATTTAATATTGAGATTGGATGTGTGGTGTGACAAGAAGACAAGAATGGACAAGACAAAAAATTAATACAGCAAAGGAATGTATAGTCTATTGTTCGGATTAATACCAGCTGCTGAGTTTCACCACCGTACCACCCGCCAGAAACTGAAATACCATCCTGATCATCTGGATGAATGGCGGTTCTCCACAGTGCGGTTTTCTAGAAACTTTTTGCCACGAACGACCACATTGTAGAATCACCTTCCAGCAGTGGTATCTCCGAACCGATACGACAAGAAACGAGCTTATTTCTTCTTATAGGGAAAGATTACCGCGGCCCAAGAGCAATTGCAATACCAGGGGAATTGCAAGTGCGTTGCCGGCCTTTTAAGAAGGATGCTCTCAAAAGAATGTTAAAACTAAACTTGTATATTTGTAAAATTTATTACCAACTTCATAAAAAATTACAACATGTTAAACACACTGTCCGTATGTGCGGGTACATCTACAAAACTTTATAGTTACACTTTAATAGCCAAGTCATGGCTGCATCCTTTCTTGTTCATGGTTTAACTCGTTAAACGGACCAGACATCCATATGTGAGGCTTAGAAATCTGTCGAGCTGAAATAAACTGTATAGTATATAAGTTTACGCTTGATTTTTAAGTGATTGTATATGAAAAAAGTTGTTTATTTTCATTATATTCACTATTACCCGTTGTTATACAACTTGTAACAGAATTAACACATATTATTAAATATAACTAGCTTTTCACCCGACTATATACGTGTGGTAGTCGTATTAACAATAGATTTTAATAATTTACAATCAATCAAACTGCAAATATTACGGGAACTTTGCAATCATTACCTAGTATAAAATAAAGTCGCTATAACTGTCTGTCCCTATGTATACTTAAATCTTTAAAACTACGCAACGGTATTTGAAGCGGTTTTTTTTTGGAAATAGAAATAGAAATAATCTTTATTCAAATAAAATTAATATAAGCATTTTTGAATAGCTTTATTCTACCGCTTATTCGGATGCAGATTCATCACAAGAAGAATAAAAACTTGTGTGTTGCTCTTTATATAGAATAATAGAATATTAATTTTTAAAATTATTCAACAAAAAATCATTACACATCTTATCCTGTATTTAACACATACGCATATTACACTTAAGCACATTGATTTTAGAAGAAAACATCTAATCAATTACATTAAAAATAAATAATCATGTTTCTAGGGGGGAAAAGAGGATTGTTAGTAATGTGGACTGATGATCTCATTGCTAGCAATACCATGTCAGGTTGACGTCCACGCGGTTCCCCCTGGAAACCATCGTGGTAAATTCTTGGTGAATTTGTCACGATGGGCTGACTTGACCTCATGCTCATCTTATCATCCTCCACTGGTGCCCCGTAGTGCCCCAGCATATACCCTTAGCGCAGGCGGGTGCACCATTCCATTATAACACATTACGACTACATCCCGTGAAAATCGAGACTGTGTCACAGGAAGGGTGCCAGCGTAAACCGTTAGCGCAGGCGGGTGCACCATTACATTATCATCCTTAAAAAAAACATGTTTCTAAGTAACAGTTGATATGTAACGTGCAACTGTATCAGATCGAGAA
The DNA here is from genome assembly GCF_030625045.1 of Achroia grisella. Lineage (NCBI taxonomy): Eukaryota > Metazoa > Arthropoda > Insecta > Lepidoptera > Pyralidae > Achroia > Achroia grisella. The sequence goes on from NW_026712958.1 coordinate 742,658, forward strand.
TAAATTATATTTGCTGCTGTATATAATCCACTGAATATCTCCATCAATATACCTATATACTCTTTTGTTGATTGTTAAAGTCTATGGTCAAATTGGGAATAGAGTAATATTGCGTCTTTAATATGATTTGTCTATAGTCTTACTTAATGTTACGTTAATTATGGTCAAATTTCGACCACTGGGCGACCATTAGCATTAATCAGGGATGTTAGGAAGCTCCGTAACCGAAACTATCGGATATCCGATATAAAAAAACATTCGGAACCGTAACCGAATCCGAAATAAAAGTTTCGGATAATACCAGCTAGGGGAAGAGCCCAATTTAGAGACGTTATGTAACCATTTTATTAGTTATTTGTATTTTACTTTTGAAATTCCTTAAAAAATTAATATCCGTAACCGAAATTATCCAAAATTAATGGATAATCTGAAATAACTTCATATCTGCATCTGATATAATCATTCCTATATCCGAAACTTATCCGTATCCGAAATTTCATATCCATAACATCCCTGGTCATCATCATCATCATCTGCTTCTTCCTTATCCCATTTATTTGTCGTTGTAATATGTTTTTCGCTTCCATTCATCCCTGTTCGCAGTCATCGCGTTATTTACTTCCTTTAGAATAGAATAGAATAGAATAGAAAATCATTTATTCAAATAAACTTAATTGAAGCACTTTTGAATAGTCATAACAATTTGTTTTTTTTTTATCTACCACTCGTTCGGAAAGCCGTCTCATCACAAGAAGAACGAGCAAGAAACTTGTGTGTTGCTCTTTTAAATAATCCTTGTAAGTTTACATTTACAAGTCGAAACGTGTGAATACAAACTACCAACCAGCACTAATTTTTGGGTCAAATATAAATATGCAATAAGATTAAATCAGTCGTAGTGATAAGAGCAGACCAGTCCCTACCACCAGCACTCGTTTCACGAGTATGACGGATGAGCCAGCCATCACTGCGCTCGACCATATTTTAGGGAGCCCAATGACCCGGCCCACCACGCCGCCACATGTCTGGACATTTTAGTGAGCATGACTACTCATTCCACACGACCACGTCACAGCTACAAACATTACTATATGGTAGTTACAGTATTCGCACTTTACATAAGGATGCATGCGGCAATCAATACAAAAGCCGCGCTACGCTATCGTATATCAAGAAAGCAGTATGAAAATTAAAATTATAACGTTGTCCGCAAATAAACTTATTCTTGCTATATATTGCTTTCTGCTTTCTTACCATATCATCTTTCACACAATCCATCCATCTCTTTTTCGGCCTTCCTCTGCCCTTATATTACCCTGCCTGCCATAACATCCCTAGTATTGATTAATAAATACAGGAAGAGTATTCACGACCTCAATGCACCGCAGCCCACCCACCAATTCGAGGAACGCATGAAATGCCTCCAGTTTGCCGTATGGCGTTCAAAATAACTACAAAGTTGCCGACTGCCCTTTCGCTTTTACCGTACTATTGCATCTATAGCAAAACTGACAGGAGACGGACATCTGTCCGTCTACATGTCTATCCATATATATGAAACATAATATTTTTAATTTCAGTTCAATTATAACATATTGCACTATATTTTTGCATGTTTTTTTTATGTAATTAGATTAGCAAGCAAGCTTACGACTCCCTGATGGTAAATGCAGGTGATCATGGGCGGTGGTAATCTGTTACCTTTCATTTTCTCAGAAATCAGTTTTTAGTTTCTTCCCGATGCTATGAAAACAAAACACGTCGACCGGCTCGCTATTATTTGTATCGGTCTGTGTATTTCCTATGTACATTATTTATGTATTTACAAAAAAAACTGTATTTAAGCAAAAGTACCATAACACAAGCTCTGTACCATGCCTCCATATCATGTATCCTTATCAATATGTAGTGACATTTTGATAAAGATACAAGGTGGTTTTGTGACGGTACAAAAGAAGAGGTGCACAAAGAGGGTCAATCGAAACCATTGTGGCACACCAACAGGGCCCAACTTCTTGTTGCGTGCCGACACCGACCACGGCAATACCAGATCCATTGCCGTAGTCCCGCCTACTAGTGTAGGAACACCACCAAGGAACAGGACATCGTCGACTACATCCGGACCAAAAGTAACCTGACATTGAGGATGACGCAGCTGGAATCGAGTCACAACTTGGCCCGGGTCCCCTCCAACATACTATAGATGCCTGCCCAATTTCATGAAGAGGAACAACTGGCCGTAGGTGGTGATCTATCGGCGCTACAGTGGCAGATTGCCGTCGTCAGTGCCATAGTGAGCATAGAGACAATTTTATTTACATTTTACCATTATTTCTTATGTATATTAGTTCTTAAGGTATTTATAATATGGGCCATGTGGCCTGAATTAAATAAATAAATAAATTTTGAAAGCTTGTAGTATGATAATAATTTATGTATTTTATAAATTATGTCACAATAAAATTAAATTCATCTACAAATCATTCGTCATACTCGTGAACTAGTCAGCTGTAATCACTACGACTGATTTAATCCTATTTTGACCTAAAAAATGAGTTACAACGATTATTCAAAAACGCAAGTTTCTTCTTGTGATGAGACAGCATTCGGAATGAGCGGTAGATTAAAAAAAAAGTAGTCAAAAATGCTTAAGTTAAGTTTACTTGAATAAAGAATCTTCTATTTTGTTTAATCACCTCATAATTATGAAATCTAACACTAATGCAACGCACTTTGGTCTTAACAATAGATTTTAATCATTTACAATCAAACAAACTGCAATTATTACGGGAACTTTGCAATCATTACATAGTATAAAATAAAGTCGTTGTAACTGTCTGTCCGTCCCTATGTATGCTTAAATCTTTAAAACTACGCAACGGTATTTGAAGCGGTTTTTTTTAATAGATAGATAAAAAATGTAGAGTTACAACGATTATTTAAAAACGCAAGTTTCTTCTTTTCGAATGAGCTGTAGATTTAAAAAAAAACTTTGGTCAAAAATGCTTAAGTTAAGTTTACTTGAATAAAGAATCTTCTATTTTATTTAATCGCCTCATAATTATGAAATCTAACACTAATGTAATGCACTTTGGCCATTCAAATAATTGTGTATAAACTAACGAATGATTGACATCAGCATCAACAAACCTCGATCATCTGTTCATCTCTGAGCAACTATAGTACACAATCATCCCTTGTTCATATTTATAAGTACATATATATACCTATACAGCGTGCAGCTGTTGATTAGTCCGACTCGACGACGCGCCCGCATCTCTCTCTATACACCCATAGTGATGTTCTGACGATAAATTATATCGATAAATTAATTATTACCGTTTCTCATGTGATTAAAATGGCAAGCTAGTTGATGGTGAGTGGTAACCGTCATTTATATAGATGTTAAATGGAATCACTTATTCATGTAGGACATTTTAGCCGCTTATGAACGTTTAGTTTTGTATTAATATTTTTTTCTCTACCATCCAGTTCAGTATACACAATCAATTGAGAACTGGCAAAAAAGATTTTTTTTTAAATAACTTTATTTATTTCTTTAATCTCGTGCATGAACAACTATTGCCATGCACGCTCGTCATTCAAGTAATCGTTTAGTGAGTAATAGGCTTTGCTCAGTAAATATGATTTACCAGATGTTTTGAATTTATTTAAGGGTAATTCCAGTATATCCTTTGGTATTTTATTGTATATTTTTATACTCATTCCCATATAAGACCTTTGACTTTTTGTACCCAGGAACAGCAAAACTCTTTAAATCTAGCATTATTGTTATGAATGATGAATAGCACTATGGACATTATGGCGTTATATGACGCATTACCATATAGATACCACATCCATAGTTGCCATTCTTGCTCATTCTCTTCAGACAAAATGTCACGCTCTCATGTAATTTCAAATTAATAACCCTGGACAATTAACACAGCGCCATCTAGTCTAACTACTCCACGGTAAGCAGAGCTTGTGTTATGTGTACTAGACAACTGATACAAATACTTATTTTTTTATTATAAACTAGCTACTCGCCCGGGTGTACATGTATTATACATATAAACCTTCCTCTTGAATATAATATATCTATTTAAAAAAGCCGATTCGAAATCCGTTGCGTAGTTTTAAATATTTTAAGCATACATAGGGACGGACAGACAGCGACAGCGACTTTGTTTTATACTATGTAATGATGATACTTGCATATTATACATAAAAACACCCAGACCGATATAACAATCATACTCATGAATACAAATGTTTACGCGAATCGAACCCGCGACCATCGGAACTAAAGCGGAGTGTTAAACCACTAGACCACAGAGACCGTCATACTACATATCATAATTTTACTCCCGCGTAGCCTACTTCCTACAAAGTCTATCGACTTTATAAAAAGTAGTCAGTAAAATGGCTAACAAGGTGACGACTCACCTTTTTATTATGTAAATAGACTTTTACATCATGCTATCAACTTCCACTAGAGCAAGCAAATGTGATTACACGTGAGTTCACAATTTCATAATTATTTATCCACAAATTCAACTTTACTGATCCATAATGTAAGAAATTATTTATACGTCCATATATTATCTTTATGAAATTATTAAATAGGAAACTATCAAGTATTGTACTGACTATACAGCGCCATCTTACAATCAGTTAGATTAGAGACATTCGTGTTTATTTCATAACTTATTTATATTATATAAATAAATGTAATAATGATACAATATCTACAAGGAAATGCTAATTAATGATGGTATTTTCTAAAACTATTTTAAGTATATATGTTCCCCTATTTTGTATAATTGTAGTGTAATGAGAGATAGAGGAAAGGAATGAAACGACTACCATTTTTCTTAAAAAGGGGTAATCGGTTCAGAAAGTTGTTTAGTTACGCGCTGGAGTTAGAACAAAGAGGAACTTTGAATAAACGGCTTGCATATAGATTCACTGTTCTTATTATTGCCACCTGATTTCTTATAATAACTTGACAAAAATATATCACTAAGTGGTCAGTTAAATGGCTAACAAGGTGACGAATCACCTTTTTATTATGTAAATAGACTTTTACATCATGCTATCAACTTCCACTAGAGCAAGCAAATGTGATTACACGTGAGTTCACAATTTCATAATTATTTATCCACAAATTCAACTTTACTGATCCATAACTTGGCCAAAATGATCCAATTACTATTGACAGTTAGTAGATAAGCCTATATAGATAGATGTAAATGTATCTATACATATAAATAAATTTGGAGTGTCTGTTTGTAATATTGAAATAACCATTTTTTACTACATGCATATGAATGTACGGTACATACACCAAAATATGTTTTTTACAATTTTTGTCTGTCTTTCTGTCTTGTTTGTTCCGGCTAATCTCTGAAATGGTTGGACCGATTTAGACGGGACTTTTTTGGCAGGTAGCTGATATAATAAGGAGTAACTTAGGCTAATTTTATTTTAGAAAAATAAAGTTACATTCCACTAACATTTTTAATTATTTAGATTAATTATTTTACAAATAAGAGCTAATTGCAGTGTTTCAATTTCCATACAAACTTTTATCCCCTATTTTATACCTTAAGGGTATAACTTTTGAATGTAACAGTTATTTATATTTAAGCAACAGCCTAAAAAATAAGTTTCAAACTTCTAGCTGTAAAAGGTGAATGATGTAATATAATTTTATTTATTTATTTATTTATTTATTTATTAAAGGAAAACCAAGGCTATTCAAGTACATCTTAAATAAAATCAATATATATGTCACAGTAAGCCACTGACAGGCTTTCACTAATAACGTATAATAATAATAATCTCAGGATAATTCACACAGCACCATCTAGACCCAAGTTAAGCTAGCTAAAGCTTGTGTTATGGATACTAGATAACTGATACAAAATAATAGATATTTTTTTTTCGTAAATACATACTTAATATGCATAGAAAACACCCAGACCGATACAAACAATCATAGTCATGAATACAAATGTTTGTGCCGTACGAGAAATCGAACCCGCGACCATCGGACGTAAAGCGGTGTGCTAGACCGCTAGACCACCGAGGTCGTCAATATAGGTCGTAATATGACGATACTGCGATACATCCTTTCATCTCCTCTCTCAACCCCTTACAACACTTCGAATTATAGTGTTCTTTCTCATGGTCTAGACTCTAGACTATCTGAGTACCAAATTTCATTAAAATCAGTTCAGTAGTTTTGACGTAAAGACAGAAAGACGGACTGTCTATCTGTCTGTCTGGCGCGCTATTACGCCTTACGCTCTTAAGTTATCTTCGCATTTATAATATCAGTAAGATACATATATATACAATATTATTGCATAAATAGGTCATGATTTGAATACCACACCTACCTCATTAAGGTTAAGTTGACAAACAGCCGATAACAGACCGACCTGCAATCAATTCAGACTTATCGATGATCGATTGTATAAAACTAGGACACTTGTCTAGTATTTTGATCTAGTTCCACTTTTTTTATGGATCATAATGAAATAGTCCATTGTGGAGTCCAACCACATTGTGGAGTCACCTTCAGTAATGGTATTTCCGAACCGATACGATATTGAAACCTTCAAGAAAGGAGATTATTCCTTTTTTAAGGCCGACAACGTACTTGCTACCCTGGTGTTGAGGGTGCTCATGGGGTGGTAATCACTTACCATCAGGTGAGCCGCGTACTCATTTGTCCCCTGTGTTATAAAAATAGGACACAAATATTTTAAAATGTTTGTACTATGAGTGTTAAGCCACTGATAATAAAATATGTTTTTATAGTAATCATACTTTAAATGAAACATTTTCACACGCATAAATAATAATAATATTTCAGGACAATTTACACAGCGCCATCTAGTTCAACTGATATAACTACATAGAAAACACTTAGACACAAACAATCGTACTCATGAATACAAATGTTTTTGCTGTGCAAGGAATCGAACCTGCGACGATCGGAAGTAAGGTGATATGCTAAACAGCTAGACCAGTGAGATCCTTATATTCTTTCTTCTAACGTCATCAATACCTATTAAAAACCAAGTAAAGTTACTTAAACAGTCACAATCAATAACTTACACTATACATGGAACCTTCATGAATATCTTATCAAAACCGGATCCGGAAATTTGTCGCATACAGGAAGTTGTACTCAGGTTTAACTAGTACAATTGAGTGACACATATCAAGTTACTTGACATTTGTGATAGCTTGCAATGCGCCCGCGCCGCTACACGTTCATTCTTATTTGGAACGCAAAATATGGGACCCCATTTGGTTTAAAAAATTACCCTCTTTCGCATATATCACGGTGAATGTTCTGAGGAATTGTTCGGATTATTATCAACTGCTGAGTTTCACTACGACACGTTTGCCTGCAACACAGATCTCTGTCAAAAGTACCCCATGCAGGGGACTTTGTAACAAACCTTTTTTATTTATTTTATTTATTTATTTAATTTTAATTCGGATTACATCCATATTGTGTTAGTAAAAACTTATAAAACTATGTTAGTAACTTATAATATACATATACGTAGATATATTTAATTCATATATCTGTGTCCACGTCCAGAAGCACTGGGTCCACAATGCAACGTTATCCAGTGCCTCTGGATCGGACAATCAGGTATATTCGCAACAGTTTTTAGGATGCTGTTTGAGCTCCCCCGAATTCTAGACATCAGTGATGCAGCTCTTTTACGCATTATGGCTTCAAATCCATCTACCCGCGCTACTGCTTTTTTATCCTCCAAAAAATTAATATCTTCAAAAGTCGTCTCTCCGCAAGAGGTGTAACGAGGTGTGTGGTATTCTTACCCATTACGATATACCTACAAGCGCCATTGCCGACGACGCGATCGCTTTACCATTCTACCGCGACTCCGGCTGCGTGCGCCCACCACCGTAGGTAGGTCTAGAGCAGGCCCCATCTCATTGTTACGGTGATCTATTTCTTCCTACTCAATTGTGAGGCTATTTAGTTGGGGCGCTGCCACTTTCAGAGGGGAACAGAGATGGGACTGAGTTGGGTGCGCAACAGCTGGCCTCCTGGGCTTCTTCTGCGGCGGCTTCTTTAGTGACGCGGAGGAATCAGACTACTTAGTTGAGGCCTCATGCAGAGGGGGATAGAGGTGTTGGAAGAGTCGGGTCCAGCCTGTAGGCCGGACTTTTCTCCTGCGGCGGATTAGTGAAACAGAGAGATCAAATTCCTTATAACAAACCTATCGATGGAGATCAAAAGTGGAGAGATCAGACTCCTTGTGACAAACCCACCAAATTCCCAAAAAAACAAATATGTAATATCCCTAAACCTAGGGAAATCGTGCAAATATTTGCGAAGATACAATCAGCATACAAAGTAAGTGGAACATAAGATTAAATGCCGATATAATTGAGCGCAGTTCATCGACTCGTGGCCCGCACTGTCTTATATAACAATGTTAATGAACTTGGCCGTAATTAGAACGGCGTCTAACTCGCTTCAATGCGTTTTTCGTAAACATGTATTTATATTATAATATAATATATTAATTATCCCTGTAAAAAAGGAGATATATAAAACATATACAATAATAATAATAATCTCAGAACAATTCACACAGCGCCATCTAGACCCAAGCTAAGCTAGCTAAAGCTTGTGTTATGGGTACTAGACAACTGATACAAATACATATATATTTTTTTCATAAATACATACATATTATACATAGAAAACACCCAGACATATACAAACAATCATACTCATGAATACAAATGTTTGTGCCGTGTGAGCAATCGAACCCGCGACCATCGCACGTAAAGCGGTGTGCAAGACCACTAGACCACCGAGGTCGTCATTATATTATAGTGCAAGAGATAAAACTTACACAGGCAGTCTATATAATTTGTGATTATAATGTAAAGTATAATGCCCCATTATGTTTTGCCACATTAAGCATGAACGATTTAATATTTAATTAATTAATTATTAAAATTATTCTCAGCCAGAACTTCTACGTCATTCATTCATAATTTAAGAGCCGCGCTCTTGTCTATGGAGGCAGTTTCCACGATCTTCCATTAATCTCTTTAATCGTTGATCCGGCACGACACCAAATTTTTCCTTTCCTTAACCGAAGGCAGGTGAGTGCCAGGGTTTTCTCTAGAGGCTACAGCATGAGGTTTTCATTAAGATTTCTTAAGTGTCACACGCACGTGACACCCCTGATGTTTCAGGCGTGCATAGGCTACAGTAACCGTTTACCATCAGATAGGCCGTATGTTTAATTTTCACTATTGTAGTACAAAAAAAGTGAAATTAAAATGAACAGTGATATGTGAGTAATATCACGTAAACCACATACGGCTATTGGCCGGCCAGATAAGATTGTAACTATTTTTTTTTTTATTACATACTAGCTGTACCAGCTACTTCGTACGCGGAATTTAACTTTAATTTTCTAAAATAAAACTAACCTAAGTTACTCCTTGTTACATCAGCTACCTGCCAATAAAAGTCCCGTCAAAATCGGTCCAGCCATTTCAGAGACCAGCCGGAACAAACAGACAGACAAAAATTGTAGAAAATGTAATTTTGGTGTATGTACCGTATTTATAATAATAATAATATCTCAGGACAATTCACACAACGTCATCTAGACCCAAGCTAAGCAGACCTTGTGTTACTGGGTACTAAACGCATTTTTTTGTAAATAAATACATATTATATATAGAAAACACGCAGACCGATACAAACAATCATACTCATGAATACAAATGTTTGTACCGTGCAAGGAATCGAACCCGCGACCATTTATATTCATATGCATGTAGTAAAAAACGGTTATTTCAATATTACAAACAGACGCTCCAATTTTATTTATATGTATAGATATGAAAAAATATATGACAAGGCTCGTATACGATTTTATTATGAACATGATTATTGACTAAATATTATCGGACAGATAAAAAATAATGATGAAATATAAAAAAATTATGAATAAAACGGAGCGATAGCCGGCAAACAATGATTACGTGTGAAATTCGATAACACTAGTTCCTTCAACATGCGATAATTAATAAATCATCACTTAGGTGCAGCTGAAAATCAGTGTTCACATTGTATTGTATGTTCTGATTCTTTAATCTTTTAATAATCCAACATTATTTACGTATGATCAAATCAATTTTTTTTGGGGGGAAAGGTAATTAGTAATGTCGACTTATGATCTTACTGCTAGCAATGTACCATATCAGGTTCACCTCCACGCGGTTCCCCCTGGAAACCATCGTGATAAATTCTTGGGCTAACTGAACTGACCTCATGCTCATCTTATCATCCTCCACTGGTACCCCGCCTGTGTAAATAGTTAGCGCTGCGGGTGCACCATTTTTTTTTTTAATTTTATTATCCATAAAAATTAAAAAAAAAATTATAACATACAGACAATGGAGTTGATCACCTGATGGTAAGTGATTACCGTCGCCTATCGGCCACCAACACCAGGGGAATTACAAGTACGTTGTCGGCCTTTTAAGACGGAATAAGCTCTTTTCTTGGCTTCAATATCGTATCGGCTCGAAGCTCTACTCTTTGGGAACTAGGGTTATATAATAGTATAAGTTTTATTAAAATCCGTTCAGCCATTTAGTCATGTAAAGATATAATAACGTCTGGAGCAGGACATCGTCGACTATATCCAAAAGTAACCTGACGTTGAAGATGACGCAGCTGGAATCGAGTCATCATCATTGCCTTGCCTTTATCCCATTATTTGTGGTCGGCGCAGTATGTCATTCTCTTCCACTGATCTCTATCGACCGTCATATCTGAGCATACTCTCCTTTTATCCATATCATCTTTCACACAATCCATCTCAATCAATCAGCAGTTGGAATCGAGTCACAACGCGAATTTGAAGTCGTTTGTGGCCCGGATCCAGCATGCTGCCACCTTCATGAAGACTACTGGCTGAAGGGTGTGGTATATCGGCGCTACCAGGGTAGACTACCGTCTGTACCGTGACCACTCAGACAATTTGAATTTATATTTTATTATTTCATACTAGCTGACCCGTGCAACTTCGTCTGCGACGCATTTACTTGTCATTTATCACCATATGACCATATGTCACCCAATTTACATAATATCTTTTTAAATTATAGCCTATATGTTATTCTGATAAGTATCCGGTAAGTAATTTTTTCGTGCAAAAACAACAAACAAACATCCATACTCACAAACTTTCGCATTTATAATATCAGTAAGCCTGAATTTAATAAAATTAATATAAAATATATGGCCAGACTACCTTTTATATGATGGGCCTAAAGGCATGTAGCCTGAATTTAATAAAATTAATATAAAATATATGGCCAGACTACCTTTTATAATATGGGTCTAAAGGCATGTAGCCTGAATTTAATAAAATAAATATAAAATATATGGATATACTACCTTTTATATGATGGGCCTAAAGGCATGTAGCCTGAATTTAATAAAATAAATATAAAATATATGGCCCGACTACCTTTTATAATATGGGCCTAAAGACATGTAGCCTGAATTTAATTAAATAAATATAAAATATATGGCCAGACTACCTTTTATAGTATGGGCCTAAAGGCATGTAGCCTGAATTTAATAAAATAAATATAAAATATATGGCCAGACTACCATTTATAATATGGGCCTAAAGGCATGTAGCCTGAATTTAATAAAATAAATATAAAATATATGGCCAGACTACCTTTTATAATATGGGCCTAAAGGCATGTAGCCTGAATTTAATAAAATAAATATAAAATATATGGCCAGACTACCTTTTATAATATGGGCCTAAAGGCATGTAGCCTGAATTTAATAAAATAAATATAAAATATATGGACAGACTACCTTTCCATCCTGTGGTCAGCCGCTTTAAAACACTAATTGCTGATATATCATCTGACCCTTCATATTCCCCTCTTCCTTTCAATAATCCGACATTAAAATCCAAAAGTAATTACGTACAAACGGTAAAGTCCCCCTATTGGCGGGACAGACGAACAAACAGCTATGCACTTGAGTGCACAGTTCAATAACTGACCCGGAGAGCTATTGAATTAACTGCTTCCGATAGTGATGTGATATATCGATTTAGGTATATATCGATAAATCACGCTAGTGTATTATTTTTAAGGGATGATAATGGATTGGAATGAACTCGCCTACGCCCATGGCAAATTCACCAGAAATTTAACATGATGGTTTCCAGGGGGAACCGCGTGGAGGTAAACCTGCCATGGTACATTGCTAGCATGCAATGTGGTAAATTGGTAGCAGTGTAATTGTGGTTAATCCATATTACTAATACCGTCTTCCCTCTGCTAGGGTAGTAGAGTACATGGTATAGCCAACCCTTGTAGAAATAGACTGACCTTCTTTTTTATATATATAATTCAGCTGTCCTCCTTAGTACTTAAAACGGGGATGAGATAAATTAAAGGTATATTATAAGGTAAGGTTTATGCCACATGACAATATATATATAATAATATTAAGGGAAAGTTTTGGATTGTAAGTAATGTGGACTGATGTCACGATTGCTAGCAATGTACCATGTCAGGTTGATCTCCACGCGGTTCCCCCTGGAAACATGACAAATTCTTGGTGAATATGTCACAATAGGCTAACTGACCTGACATGTTCATCTTGTGTCCCGCCAGTGTAATACACAGAAAATACTCATACCGATACAAACAATCATACTCTTGAATACAAATGTTTGTGCCATGCGGGAAATCGAACCCGCGACCATCGGATGTAAAGCTGTTTGCTACACCGACCACCGAGGCCGTCGAAATTGGCTTGTGTTGTAAATAAATGTTTACAACAAAAGTCAATTGCACTCTGTTCTCTCTGCCTATCTTTGTAAGAAATTGCGTAGATATGAAAACAAAGTCCAACTTTACTCACATGACCTTGGACTATTATTTATCGATAATGATGACCACATCGGCCCATCACTAATCAATCAAGGGAGCAGGGCGCGCCGGAAATGCATACGAGTGCATTAAACGACTTAACGAGTGATGTACCGTCAGATGGGGCCCTGATCTAATCTCTAACGTGACCACACTTCTTCTATCACACTTCTTATTGCAATGTACCATGTCAGGTTGACCTTCACTCGGTTCCCCCTGCAAACTATCGTGATAAATTTTTGGTAAATTTGTCACGATGATCTAACTAACCTCATGCTCATCTTATCATCCTCCACTAGTGCCCACCAGCGTAAACCGTTAGCGAATGCGGGTGCACCATTCCATTATTACACATAAAAAAATTATCTTAGTTGACCACTTCCCTTTAGTGTCATACAGCCAGAAAGCAGGACTGTTATAATGACTTAACGAGTGATGTACCGTCAGATGGTGCCCTGATCTAATGTCTAACGTGACCACACTTCCCTTTGACAGACAGTCAGAAACCTGAACTACTGTCTTTCAGTCAGAGCCAAACTTGGTTTTACAAACAGACTTACGAAAATAATAATATCTCAGGACAATTCACACAACGCCATCTAGTATCAAGCAAGCAGAGCTTGTATATGCTTATAGGCACTATACAACTAATATATATAGATATGCATAGATAGATACATAGATTATTTGAGAAGAATACGAGCTGATTTTCTTGTCAGCTCTTCTCGTCTCGAAATCATTCCGAACTGTAGATTTGACATATCATAAGAGTCTGTAATAGACCTACATGAATAAAGATATTTTGAATTTGAATTTTTATCGATATTTTTTTAATAAATACATACTTAATTTATATAAAAAAAACACCCAGACCTATACAAACCAAACAAACGTTTGTATTATGCGAGGAATCGAATACGCTACTGAGATGACTCTATACAAAGTCCACGTCGATAGAAATATGGTTAAACTATTACAATACTACAAGCACCATTATTGAAAGCAGAATCAAATAGCTATGACACTGATTTAAATTGTTATCGGACCCATACAAATGGTGTGCTGCCACCGAGGGGTGCGGAGGGAGAGGGGGAGGGGCGCGGCCCAGACAGGGGGTGACGGCGTCTCACGCGACCGTCTGGGGCTGTTCCATCAAGGTGGCATGACCACCATGAAAATTAAACATAGGTATAAGAAAACTTCTTATATGAAGACTATCTGACCCCGGAAACGTTGTCTTACATAAATTAACATCGCTACTAAAAAATGAGGGTTGGTGATAGAAGGGCGAAAATTTAGGGTTGTATGTATTTTTGTCACATAATAAAAATATAAAATGATAAAATTGTGTCGGAAAAATGAAAAAACTTTTTTGTACGTATTTATAAGTTAGTTAAGTTAAGTTGTATGTATTTTTGTTACATAATAAAATGATAAAATTGTGTCGAAAAAAAAATAAAAAAACGTTTTTTCATACTAATTTTAAAGAACACTTAGGGATATAAAAATTAGTATGAACCTATTCACAAATCTACTAAATATACATATAAAATTGGATCAAAATCGGTCAAGCCGTTTCGGAGGAATATAAACACGAAACCTAGGTGTTTTCTATGTACATATTGTAATTTAAAAAAAAACGTATCTATGGCGTATGACTATATAGCGTAATGTGAATTGTCCTGAGTGTCAAAGCCTGATAAATTTCTATAGCAAAACCGGCTAACTATTATTAATATGACATTTTACAAAGGCGTTATATCGATTTATTTTTTTACTACCCGTTACAAAATTATATTCACTCATCAAATTCACTTAGTCACGAAACTTGCATACTGTAAAAGCGAATCGAAATACAAGGATATTTAATTACTTTTTGAGTATTTTTATTGCTCCACGTGTCTGTAAGGACACTGTGATATTATTTTTATTACAAAAACAGTAAATCTCCAGCTGGCCGGTCATCCTCAATTCGTTTAAACAACTAAATTACCAAAAGTAAAGTCGGACACGAAATATTTGCCTTGTAAATTGTAATTTACAAATGAAGTTAGAATTTCTTTTAATAATTGTACTTCTTTCTAAATTACTAGGTCTAGTGGTTGAGCACATCGCTTTCCCCTGGATGCTCACGGGTTCGATTCCTTTTCAAACGGTACAAATTTTTGTATTCAGGAATATGATTGTTTGTATTGATTTGTCTCTTTCTATATATATTATCTATGTATCAGAGATGTTAGGGAGCTCCGTAACCCTAACCGAAGCTATCGGATATCCGATATAAAAAATATCCGTAACCGTAACCGAATCCGAAATAAAAGTTACGGATAATATCGGATAGAGACGGAGCCTAATTGGGACACGTTATGTAATCATTTTATTAGTTATTTGTATTTTACTTTTGAAATTCCTTAAAAAATTAATATCCGTAACCGAAATTATCCGAAACTAACGGATAATCCGAAATAATTTCATATCCGCATCCGTATCCGTATCCGGTGTAATAATCATTCCTATATCCGAAACCTATCCGTATCCTAAATTTCATATCCATAACATCCCTGCTATGTATTTATAAAAAAACTGTATTTAAAAATATCTATCAATAGTCCAATATACGTAACACAAGTTCTGCTTCACTTGGGACTAGATGGCGCTGTGTGAATTGTCCTGGGTTATTTTTATTATTGTTACGTTTCATATTTTATGACAATAGGCATATATTTTTATTGGTTTGTTTGGGCTATTGTCAGATGTTTGTAGCACTTGTAGCACTGCGACCTACATAGATCTATTGTGCTCGCCCTTTTTCAAAGTTCGCTACCTAGACCCGTCAGGGACAAGAATTGAAGGATATTCTTAGGAGCGATGGTTTTTATCTCCTCGGGAAAGAGTGTAAACTTTCCAAAGGAGATATTTCGTTTTGTGCATGAGTTACAGCATGGGCTACAACCAAATAGGATGTGTGTAGTGGCGTTTCCTCTTCGCTTTAGCAGAATCTACAGACTTTTGTGGTGCAAAGGCCTAGTTTAGCCATATGCTTGTTTAATTTGCAGTGTCCTGTGAGGGCCCTAGTCATCATGCATATGTTATTTTTACTCAATAGCAGTAACTCTCAATAGACATATAGGTATAAAGCGTAGTCTTGTAGCAAATATTTTAAAAAAAGTTTTCCATGCGATTGTGGATTGTTATGATGGCAGAGGGAGGCCGGAAAAGAGATGGATGGACTGTGTGAAAAATGAAATGACTGCGAACAGAGATGAATGGAAGAGAAAACATATTACGACGACCACAAATAAATGGAGTAAGGAAGAAGCAGCATGATGATTCTGTGACAATCTATTCAAAAATTTAACTATTTTTTTACAGCATTTTTAATTAATTTGTGTTTTAATAATAATAATAATAAACTTTATTCATAAATGCACGGTACAATTAAATATAGTTAGCCCTGGATTTCGATATAGGTGAATCTGTGCCACGAAAGCCAGTTCCCTCCAACATTATGTAAACATTTTTGGTACATTTGCAGTTGTGTACATAAAGGAATACAAAAAAAATGTATAAAAGAGACGCTATTATTTTTGACATACTAGATTGTACTGAACTTTAATTTAACATAGTGTAGAGAGAAAAATATCAAAGTAATAAGTATACAAGAAAAAGGAGGAAAAACAAAAAAAAAATGTTATTTATTTGTTCTTTTGCACACCAAAACTGTATATATACATGGCGGACTTAATGCCTGATGGCATTCTCTACCAGTCAACGTTTTTATATGGCAAAATATATTTTTGTATAAACATTTATTTATATTTATATAAATAAATAAATAAATATTTATACATAAATATAAAATAAAGCAATATTTTTATCTGAGGGTTTATTATTATTTAAATGTGTGAGTGGGCCACGAAATATTTGCCTTGTAAATTGTAATTTACAACTGAAGTTAGATAGTTACAAAAGAAGTACAATTATTAAAAGAAATTTTAATAATTGTACTTCTTTCTAAGTTCTAGCGGTTGAGCACAGCGCTTTACCCTTGACGGTCACGGGTTTGATTCTCTTCAATAAACCAATATTTTTATGATGTGAGGTTGAGGTTTTTTATATAAATAAACCAATATTTTTATCAAGTAACACGCGTTATATTCTCTTAATAAAAACAAATTAATTTCCTACATTAATAATTAGACTAAAATGTCATGACTTCGTACCCTGTAAGCGTTGAATCGAAAAACTTCCATTCGGAACGGGTTGAAAACGCAAAATTTAGAGCTTCATTAATTTTCTGTTAAATGTACTGGAAGCAGATAAAATGAAGTTCGAAGTAAACCATAAATCAAAATAAGTACCAGCTTGTGCCATAAAAAAACATTTATCGAGATATACCGTTTTAACGCATCGAGAATTGATAATTTCACGGAGAAGATTTGTCGCTGTTGCAAGTTTCAAAATACAAAATAATAATAATAATAATATCTCAGGACAATTCACACAGCGCCATCTAGTCCCACGCTAAGCAGAGCTTGTGTTATGGGTACTAGACAACTGATATAAATACATGGATACATTTTTTTTGTAAATAAATACATATTATACATAGAAAACACCCAGACCGATACAAACAATCATACTCATGAATACAAATGTTTGTACCGTGCGGGGAACCGAACCCACAACCATCGGATAGTAAAGCGATGTGCCACTAGACCACCGAGGCTGTGACAAAAGGGTTGAGGACCTATCTGATAGAAGGTTTAACGCCATTTGCAAATATGAATGGCAACTGATATAAATAGTTACATACATTTTTTTTCTAAATACATAAATAATATAGTCAGGACAGATAGCAAAGAAGTTGGACTGTTCCTCAGACACAGCGAAAAGGGCCTTGGTTTTAGAAACAGATATACGAGAATTATAATATCTCAGGACAATAACACAACGCCATCTAGTCCTAACCAGAGCTTGTGTTATAGGTAGTACACAACTAATAGATAGAATAGAATAGAATAGAATAGAAAATTATTTATTCAAATAAACTTAATTTAAGCACTTTTGAATAGTCAACATTTTTTTAAATCTACCGCTTATTCGGAAAGCTGTCTCATCACAAAAAGAATAAGCAAAAAACTTGTGTGTTGCTCTTTTAAATAATCCTTGTAAGTTCACATTTTACAAGTCGAAACGTGTGAATACAAACTACCAACCTGCACTAATTTATTTAGGCTCAAATATAAAAACACAATAAGATTAAATCAGTCGTAGTGATAAGAGCAGACCAGTCCCTACAAGCAGCACCCGTTCACGAGTATGACGGATGAGCCAGCCATCACTGCGCTCGACCATATTTTAGGGAGCCCAATGATACCTTATATATAGATACTTTTTAATACATACTTAATATACATAGAAAATACCAAGATCGATACAATCATACGCATGAATACAAATGTTTGTACTGTGCGAGGAATCGTACCTGCGACCATTGGAAGTAAGACGGTGTGTTAATCATTAGACAACCAACATCGTCTAAGTCTCATAATAAGAATAAAAGAATTTAAAAAAAACTATGGAAATAGTGACAAAAATATTAATTATATAGAAAATAATAAAATAGAAATAGAAATAATCTTTATTAAAACTTAATATAGGCACTTTTGAGTATAATAAATCATATGATATTTTTTTATTCTACCGCTCATTTGGAAAAGAATAATCACAGGAAGAACAAACTTACGTGTTGCTCTTTTAATGTTGTAATACATACAAACATACAAATTGCCAAATAGCTAGATTCACAAAAGTAAATAAATATCATCATTACATAGTATAAAACAAAGTCGCTGCCGCTGTCTGTCCGTCCCTATGTATGCTTAAATCTTTAAAACTACGCAACGGATTTTGAAGCGTTTTTTTTTTAATAGATAGAGTGATTTATTTGTTTATTTTCACTATTACCCGTTGTTATACAACTTGTAACAGAATTAACACATATTATAAATTATAACTAGCTTTTCACCCGACTATATACGTGTGGTAGTCGTATTAACAATAGATTATAATCATTTACAATCAAACAAACTGTAAATATTACGAGAACTTTGCAATCATTATATAGTATAAAATAAAGTCGCTGTAACTGTCTGTCCGCCCCTATGTATGCTTAAATCTTTAAAACTACGCAACGGATTTTGAAGCGGTTTTTTTTAATAGATAGAGTGATCCAAGAGGAGGTTTTATATATATAATACATGTACACCAGTGCAAAGCCGGAGCGAGTAGCTAGTAACTTATAACAATATAAATCAGCCATAATTATCAGAGCAGACCCTACAAGCAGTTTTATAAATTTTTAACTATTCTAAAGCTATTGGCCATATGTCGCCTTTACTTCACTGGACGATATGAGAACGAGCGTAGATGGCACTCCAAACCCGCGAAAGGACTTATGGAGCGGCTGAAGACCAACTCCCACCTGACGGATACGACTTTAGTCTGAGGGCACCGCTAGGGATCCGATGTTATATTATTTTTTGAAAAAAATATATAAATACTGTATCTAATATGTTTATATATTAAGCAATGTAATACACAGTTTAGAAATGACATTTCAATTTAACTATTATATATACTAAACCAATCTAATGCACAGTTTAAATAGACAGTTAAATTTAACAACTACATACATGTATATACACTAATAGCTGTGCCCTCGGTTTCGCATGAAAATCGCCTGTGTGTTATTTCAATGAATAAGACATATTTCTATAAAGTTAACATCAAAATCCGTTTAGTAGTTTTTGCGTGAAAGAGTAACAAACATCCACTAATCCATGGGGACAAACGAGTATGCGGCTCACCTGATGGTAAGTGATTACCGCCGCCCATGAGCACCCGCAACACCAGGGGAATTGCAAGTACGTTGTCGGCCTTTTAAAAAGGAATAAGCTCTTTTCTTGAAGGTTTCAATATCGTATCGGTTCGGAAATACCATTGCTGGAAGGTGTTCATACATACACACAATCTTTCGCGTTTATAATATTATTAAGATGATTAATATAAAGTTTTATTTTGACTAATTTCTATATAAAAGTTTATATGTTAGTCAAAATAGAGCACAACAAAAGTACGCAACCGGAGATCGAACCTGTTATAGCTAACAATGCCTGACAAAGGTTACGTGGGGCATGGCGTTTACCTGGCTTTCTGGACAAGTGACTGTGGTAATTCCAGTATATGTTCCGTATCAAATAAATACGAATTGTCTATACATATAAATAAAATTGGAGTGTCTGTCTGTAAAATCACTAATGGCACAGAATACCAGCGTGTCAGTTAGCTGTCACGGCATATGCTGAGTGTGAACTATGTTGACAACCTTATATATAAATAATATAAGATGATTTTTTTGTAATTATTCTAAGTGTGTTAATGTTATACAGTTTTAAATATATAACAGTATGTTCTTTTACTAAATGTAAGAATATTATATGATTCAAATTTTTGTGATAATCTATCTAAATATATATAACTCAAAGGTGACTGACGTAGTGAGCTATCAACGCACAGCCCAAACCACTGGACGGATCGGGCTGAAATTTGGCATGCAGGTAGATGTTATGACGTAGGCATCCGCTAAGAAAGGATTTTGATTAATTCTACCCCCAAGTGGATAAAATAGGGGATGAAAGTTTGTATGAGACTTTGTCAATTTTAAACCGATCGGGCTGAGACTTTGCATGCATAAAGTTACTATGAGTGGTAGATAAAAAACAAATTGTTATGACTATTCAAAAGTGCTTAAATTAAGTTTATTTGAATAAATGATTTTCTATTCTATTCTATTCTATTCTATGACGTAGGCATCCCCTAAGAAAGGATTTTGATAAATTCCACTCCTAAGGGGATAAATTAACGCGAGCGAAGCCGCGGGCAAAAGCTAGTTACAATATATACGTAAATAAGATTTGGAAATTTACCCACTAGAGGAATTATCAGTGTAATCCGAAACTTAGGAATCATCATTTGCTGATAAACTGATAGATGCAAAGTGCAATCTATACATCTATACACATAAATAAAATTGGAGTGTCTGTTTGTAATATTGAAGTAGTTTTTTACTACATGCATATGAATATAAATACGGTACTCATACGGTATACGGTAATCATCATTTGCTGATAAAGTGATAGATGCAAAGTGCAATCTATACATCTATACACATATAAATAAAATTGGAGTGTCTGTTTGTAATATTGAAGTAGTTTTTTACTACATGCATATGAATATAAATACGGTACTCATACGGTATACGGTAATCATCATTTGCTGATAAAGTGATAGATGCAAAGTGCAATCTATACATCTATACACATATAAATAAAATTGGAGTGTCTGTTTGTAATATTGAAGTAGTTTTTTACTACATGCATATGAATATACATACGGTACATACACCAAAATATATATTTTTTAAATTTTTTGTCTGTCTTTCGGTCTGTCTGTTTGTTTCGGCTAATCACTAAAATATAAATAGCAGATCTTTATTTCGCAGAATCTAATTAGCAGCATCCGCGACTTCATCCGCGTGCAATTTAACTTTATTTTACTAAAATAAAAGAATGTTTCAAAAATAAACGTAGTCTAAGTTACTCCTTATTACATCAGCTACCTGCCAAATAAAGTCCCGTCAAAATCGGTCCAGCCATTTCAGAGATTAGCCGGAACAAACAAATAGACAGACAGACAGACAAAAATTGTAAAAAATGATATTTTCGTGTATGTACCGTATTTATATTCATATGCATGTAGTAAAAAACGGTTATTTCAATATTACAAACAGACACACCAATTTAGATTTTTAATTTTATATGTATAGATATTTGTATGAATAAAAAGGTTCACAAAATATGCATACGGAACCCTGAACCCTGACCTTTGTTTAGGTGGTAGAACGTGCCACCTCGGCTCTACCACGATTTTGATAGTTGAGAAAAAAAAACTAAATAAATCTCGGAGAAACCCGAGCGATTATAAATCAGACCGTTTCTATACCAGTTCCTTTTTTAAACGCCCTTATTTTTTTTGTATTGCAATACGGAACAGGCATGGATATTGGTCTTGTACAGCTATATTATTATGTAAATACATGTATGTAGATCTTTAAAAAGTAATTATGTTCCACAATGAAAAATTTATTTGGAGCTAAGTAACTAATCGATACACAAAAATAATTAGACATTTTTGGAAATCGTTTTTTTTTTAATTGTAAATAAATATATTTTCTAAATAAAAGTATTTCAATTGAGTTTCTTGCCAATTCTTCTCAGTTGGATCTATATACTGAACTGGACGGTAGGGAAAAAATATAATATAAAAAATTTTACGTTCATAAGCGGCTAAAATGTCCTACATAAATATATGATTTTTTAATTTGTATTTATATGGAATGATACAGGGTACCCTAGTGGTATACGCTAGCAGGGCACTAATAACGATAGGGATAGGTTAAACATGAATTTTAGGTTACTTGGTCCATCATAACAAATCTACCTAGATTTTCCAGAGCGTAACGTGGGAGTGAATCGGACTGAATATATTAGTCTTAGTACAGATCACTTAAACCCCACCCCCACTGTGCTCCCCCATTATGAAATCAGTCAAAATAAGTTGATAAGCTGTCTGCACAAACTGACAAACAAAACACTTTACTTTCCTAGTAAGTACTTACGTATCGAGAGTACCTTCGATGCTTATGATAAGTAGTCTATTGTCCTGAGCTATGGTGCATATTAAAAAAAATAGGTATATGTTAATTACGATTTTGATCCGTATTTCGTAAGAACATAAAGATCAATTTCCATTGCCACACTTTGCTATCACTGCCGTAGTACCAACTAATATTAATAATGAAAATGTTTACCAACCTTCCAAATAGACAGATGTCTTGATAAATTCTTCTAAACAACCATTTATCACAATTTAACTACACACGCAACACGAAAATCAACAAACTAAAACGATATACCTGTGTCTATTAAAGATACCTATGATTATGCAAAAATCACTGCATTGCAGTTGGCACAGATTAATAATTATTCAACACAGTTTCGCGCGCTTTTGTGTTCACAGATTTAATAGAGAATGATTGTTATTTTTTTTTATTCTAACCTAAAATTAGGCTAAGGAATATATGGTTTTTACAACGCTATAAGCAATGACATGGGTTAGACCACCCTCGAAGCTTGACAGCTGACTGGCTGGAATGAAGTGCGAAGGAATTCACGCATGCGCCTGTCGTTTCTACCAACACGCGCAAATACAGGGGACGAATATGAATCTCTTATCTAAATAGGTGCTTTCGCATTTAGGATAATGTTATTTGACTGGCTGTGCGTATGACTTTGTTTGAGATGTTTTAATGTTCATAATTTGCGGGACAGAATGACATTATTAGTAATAATGACTAGTGATATAATGGTTAGTATTTACCGAATAGAGTCGACCTCCACGCGATCTCCTCTGTAATCCATCTTGACAAACCTGTTGAATACGTTACAATGGTATTATTAATGTAGTTATTAATAATTTTATGGGAAATAAAAGTATTTACCTCGAGTTATTTCGACTAGGTGCACTAGCCATCTATATACTAGATTTCTAGAGTGGAGACCGCGAATTGGCAAACGTAGTGTAGGACGCCCCGCAGGAAGGTGGAGCGACGACATACGTAGGGTTGCGGGTAATAATTGGAAGAGGAGGGTCGAAGGTCGTGCCCAGTGGAGTGCCTTGAGAGAGGCCTATGTCCAGCAGTGGACTGATGATCTATGCACTACCCATGATAACGAGCCTATAGAATACAATAGATGCCGACAGTTTGTTCAACTACCGTCACTAGATTGTCGGACGAAAAACCACGACAGATAGTCAAAACGTCGAGAGGTAAATTCTTATATCTAAATATATATAACTCAATGGTGACTGACATAGTGATCTATCAACGCACAGCCCAAACCACTGGACGGATCGGGTTGAAATTTTGCATGCAGGTAGATGTTATGACATAGGCATCCGTTAAGAAACGATTTTGATTAATTCCACCCCCAAGGGGATAAAATAGGGGGTGAAAGTTTGTATAAGTCTTCTTACATTTTGTAGGCCCTAATTTTTTACAAACGCTAAACAAAAGTAAATGGGCAAAAACTACACCTAATTAATAATAATACTTCTTAACACGAGCGAAGCCGCGGGTTAAAGCTCGTTTACCATAAAATTACTGTGTTTAAGTCTGTTTAACTATATTAATAATATTTACTAAACGTAAAACGTTATAATAAACTAACTGATCCGACTTTATGCTCATCCTGTCATCCTCCTCTGGTCCCTCGTCAGCCATTAGGTCATATGGTTGACCATTAAAAACCTATATAACGAAACAATAATTACTGTTCTTAATACCCCTCTGATCGATCCCCCGTCCAATTCAAACGAGGATCGAAATTACGACGGCCTGAGCCGAGGTTCGTACCCCTAGCGGTGCTCTCAGACTAAAGTCGTATCCGTCAGGAGGGAGTTGGGTTCAGCCGCTCCATAAGCCCTTCCGCGGGATTGGAGTGCCATCTGCACTGGTCCCCTATCGTCCGGTGAAGCTGTAAAGGCCAGCTGCGGCCAACAGCATTAGAGTAGTCCAAAAAAAAGTGGTTTTAGTACTCTACTAATAAATTCAGCTTCTCTTAGGAAATGAATATATCAAGAAATAATTGTTTATTTCCTTTGACAAAATGAAAGAGTCCATATATACGGTTCACCGTTTAATAACAGTTATGTGTACAATACATACAGAAGAACTATATCTTATCATTATTACATTAGTATAAAACAAATCGCTGTCGCTGTCTGTCCGTCCCTATGTATGCTTAAATCTTTAAAACCACGCAAAGGATTTTGAAGCGGTTTTTTTAATAGAGAATGATTCAAGAGGAAGGTTTATATGTATAATACATATAAACCTTCCTCTTGAAACATGCTGAGTAGCTAGTTAATATTATAAACGCGAAAGTTTGTGAGTATGGATGGATGTTTGTTACTCTTTCACGCAGAAACTACTGAACGGATTTTGTTGAAACTTTACAGTGATATAGCTTATACAACAGAACAACATATAGGCTATAAATTACACGTGGATGAAACCGCGGGCAGGAGTAGTGTATATATAAAGATATACACACAAACACAAACCACATTAACTAGAACTTTTAATTAAACGGTATCATATGTAATGATATGGACTGGAAATGAGGATTACCTTTCTGACGTAAACAGATTAGCTACTTTGCTATATTTAGTTTAAATATAGACGGACTATTTTTATACCGTAACTAGCTTTTGCACGCGGCTTTGCTTCGCGTTAGTTATTAGGGGTGGAATTTATCAAAATCCTTTCTTAGAGGATGCATACGTCATAGTAGCTTTATGCATGCAGTTTCAGCCCGATCGGTTTAAAATTGACAAAGTTTCATATAAACTTTCATCCCCTATTTTATCCCCTTGGGGGCAGAATTAATCAAAATCCTTTCTTAGCGGATGCCTACGTCATAACATCTACCTGCATGCCAAATTTCAGCCCGATTCATCCAGTGGTTTGGGCTGTGCGTTGATAGATCATTATGTCAGTCATTATGTTACCATTGAGTTATATATATTAAGTTTTGTAGCTAGAAATTAATGTTATATGTTTATCATATAAATTAAGAAAAATATATTTTTTGGCGCCTATAAAACATTCATATCAAACATGTAAATAACATGAATAGTATTACAAACATTTTTTTATATAACTTTAATAATGCACACAGTACAAAAAAGTTTTACCATCCTGATCATCTGGATGAATGGCGGTCCTCCATAGCGCACAACCACCTTCCAGCAACGGTATTTCCGAACCGATACGATATTGAAACCTTCAAGAAAAGAGTTTATTTCTTTAAAAGGCCGACAATGTACTTGCAATTCCCCTGGTGTGTGTGGTGCTCATGGTCGGCGGTAATCACTTACCATCAGGTGAGCCGCGTGCTCGTTTGTCCATTATAAAAAAAAAATTAACAGTACTTTTGGCGGACTTAACACCATGCGGTATTTTCTACCAGTACCAGTAGTATACCAGTAGTATTTATAATTCATCATCATCATCGCAGCCCGAAAGACGTCCACTGCTGGACGGCCTATGTCCCTCAAAGATTTCCACGACGATCGAACATGCTCTGCTCGCATCCAATGCCTTCCAGCGATCTTGACCAGATCGTCGGTCCACCTAGCTGGAGGCCTTCCCACGCTGCGTCTTCCGGTCTGTGGTCGCCACTCGAGGACTTTATTGCCCCAACGGCCATCTGTCCTATGAGCTATGTGCCCTGCCCATTGCCACTTCAGTGTCGCAATTCTTCGGGCTATGTCGGTCACTCTGGTTCTTCTGCGGACCTCCTCATTTCTGATTCGATCACGCAGAGAAACTCCGAGCATAGCCCTCTCCATTGCCCTCTGAGTGACTCTGAGCTTATTCATGAGGCCCACAATTAGCGACCACGTCTCTGTGCCGTAAGTCATCACTGGCAACACGCATTGGTTATAAACCTTCGTCTTGAGACACTGCAGAAATTTGGACGAAAAGATATATCTGAGCTTCCCGAACGCTGCCCATCCGAGTTGGATTCGACGATTGACCTCTTTTTCGAAATTGAACCTACCTAGCTGGATACCTATAAAAAAATATCTCCTTTGGAAAGTTTACACTCTTTCCCGAGGAGATAAAAACCATCGCTCCTAAGAATATCCTTCAATTCTTGTCCCTGACGGGTCTAGGTAGCTAACTTTGAAAAAGGCGAGCACAATAGATCTATGTAGGTCGCAGTGCTACAGGTGCTACAAACATCTGACAATAGCCCAAACAAACCAATAAAAAAAAACCTAGCTGGATAGTTTGCCCTAATTTAACAATACAGCTGCGATCAAATTGGTTTCCACTCAGCGTTTGGGCATTATAGCCTAGACACGTGTCTAGGCTGTAATGCCCAAACGCAAATTTTCAAATTGGAACCTTTTGTAAAAAATTTAAAATATATAAATTGTTTACTGCTGCCTGTGTGAACGTCAGCTGTTAGTGGTACCCCTGATAAGGTGTAAGTATATGTTCTGATAAATGATGGATAAAATACATAGGTAAAACAATACACCACGGACAGTTATTCAGTGGAAATTTGATTTTCTAATAGAAATTTCTTAAGTTTTTGTTTAAATTGGAGGCGATAGGCGATAGGCGACTGTTCCTGCATTTTACGTCATGGAAACCAGTCCGCAATCTCGAAAGAATAACCAATGGGAACTACCAGACTGCTACCGGCTAAAACAAGGTACCCGGAGCTACGGGCGTACCAAAGCATACTTTCCAATTGATAATAAATAAATAACCCTGGACAATTAACACAGAGCCATCTATTCCCACGGAGCTTGTATTATTGTGTGTTTTTTTTTAAATACATACATAATATACATAGAAAACACCCAGACGGATACAAACAATCATACTCATTAATGCAAACGTTTGTAGCGTGCGAGGAATTGAACCCGCGACCATTGGAAGTAAAGCGGCGTGCCAAATGCTAGACCAGCGAGGCCATCTGGTCTATAAAATATAAAAGAAATATAACTACATACAGAAGTGCTCCTTGTATTACGTTTATTTGAATAAAGATTACCTATTTCTATTTCGTACAAAGCTCGTCAGGTTCCCCAGTAGATAACAAGAATGGTGAAAATATTGTGTAACTCCCAAATGCAGTCTTCAAACCTACCCCTCTTTCAATAGATTGAAACCTTTAAATGAAACAGTTATTTATCGTCATTGCTGTACATTAATAAGTTTGATAAAATGAATGTGTAACATTGCAGGTACAAATTGGTCTCTGACGGTGTTATATCTGATGAAGGGTAAATATTTAATTAGGGACGAGCGGTCGACACCGCTAATTAAAATTGTGTCCACGACATTAAAATTTTTAAATGTAAGCAAGGGCGGATCTACCTAAGGACGTTTTGGGCTGTAGCCCAGAGCCCCGAGGTATCCTATAATGTTTAAAGGGCCCCCAGTCCCCACAGAAACGATATTTAGAATATATAACAATATCTAGAATGTTAAAAAACCTATATAAGGTTGGCAACCCTGAGATCAATCAACCCATACGAGTGCGCGTATATCGAAAGGAACGGGAAATTTCTGGTCGCTTGTTCTTGGTCGGTGTATTCTTTTAGTTGAGTAATATAATTAGGTAGGTCCCTAAGATTTAGCACAGGGCCCCACAAATTCACCATAGGTATGCATGAGCTTTCGTTCTATCACTATTCAGAGATCTCGCGTCTCCCCTCACATATGAGCGATAGCAATACTCTCAATCGAAGTTTTGCCGTCAACATTTTCGTGCCATTCGAGCGATCTACTGTAGGAGTCGTGACTCATTAAGAGGGAAAGTTAAAGAAGCAAACATTCTTACCGGTGCTTCTCAGTTTATAACAAATATTCTTGGACGACCTTGGTGGTATAGCGGTCCAGCACACCGCTTTATGTCCAATGGTCGCGGGTTCGATTCCTCG
The DNA here is from genome assembly GCF_030625045.1 of Achroia grisella. Lineage (NCBI taxonomy): Eukaryota > Metazoa > Arthropoda > Insecta > Lepidoptera > Pyralidae > Achroia > Achroia grisella. The sequence goes on from NW_026712958.1 coordinate 771,311, forward strand.
CACGGCACAAACATTTGTATTCACGGGTATGATTGTTTGTATCGGTCTGGGTATTTTCTATGTATAATATGTATGTATTTACGAAAAAAAAATATCTATGTATTTGTATCAGTTATCTAGTACCCATAACACAAGCTTTAGCTAGCTTAACTTGGGACTAGATGGCGCTGTGTGAATTGTCCTGAGATTATTATTATTATTATTCTATTTGTTCACAAAAATCGTCACTTATTTCCAAAAAAAACAGCAATATTCATAATATTAATACTAGATTTAAAGACAAACTTGCTGTACCCAAGTATCGAAAGAAGAAGTATATAAAGAAAAAGTCAATAGGTCTTTTATGGGAAAAGCTATAAAAATTTACAATAAGATACCAAAGGATATACTGGAATTACCCTTAAATAGATCAAAACATCTGTTAAATCATATTTACTGATCAAAGCTTATTACTCAAAACGATTACTTACGACGAGCGTGCATGGCAATAGTTGTTCATGCACGGGATTTCCATATAATGTTAGACTTAGACATCTATATAAATATACATTGTATATACATTGGCTTTTAAAAAAAGCAATTCAATTGAGTTTCTTGCCAGTTCTTCTCAATTGGATCTATATACTAAACAGGACGGTAGGGAAAAAAATATAATATAAAAAATTTGACGTTCATAAGCGGCTAAAATGAATAAATTATTTTTGAATTTTCCGTCCTACTCGGCTTACTCTATTATTACAGTAAATATTAAGATATTTAATTCGTTTTTTTTTAAATGGTCCCTAACAACATGCTGCGCTACCGTGGCAGTTTACCGTCGTCAGTGGCGTGACCACACAGACAATATATATTTTATTATTATTTCATATGTATGTTAGTCTGTAAGGTATTTATAATATGGGCCATTTGTAGCCTGAATATAATAGACTAGCTGCCTTTATGTTATTCTGATATGCATCTGCAAGCTACACAAATTAAGCAAGTAATATGCAAGGTTATTACCGTAAAGTTTCATCATAATCCGTTCAGCAATTTTGCGTGAAAGAGTAACAAACATCCATGCTTACAAACTTTCGCGTTTATAATATTCGTAGGTATTTTATTTCATATGTATGTTAATCTATAAAGTATTTATAATTTACGCTACAAATGACCTATGTCATTAGTAGCCTGAAATAAATAAATAATAATAATAAGTATACATATAGGTACACCCGACCGAAGCCATGGCCGGCGCACAGTGGACCCAGATTGAAAATTGGTGCACAAACAAATGAATCATCAATCATAATGCAGATGCCACCGATAACATAAAAAAAGCAACTAAAATTCTACCAGAATTACTAGCACTAAATACCTATATGGTATTAAAACTATATATTTAACTAAAAAGAAGGCAAAAACAGTCAAATGAGACAAAAAATATACTTTGAATTTATTTTAAATGGCAAAAAAATTCATATAAAATATTGTTTTTTTACCGAACGATTACTCGCGCGGCTGCAAGTGGCCGCGGCTGATTTATTTTTTAGTGGATAGAGAATGACCCTAACTATTATATACCAACGCCATACACCCAACATATTTGTACAATTAAAGAAAAAAAATAAAACGTGATTCGCTCCATACAAAAAAAATATAATTTATTTTTTTTTCAGACAAACTATCAACTTTAGAAGAAATTTTACAAGAGTAAAAGTTGTAAGGAATGTCATAACACGTCATATAAAAAAAAATCGTATCGATATTGGAACTTTGTTGCCTATGTCCACCAATTTTCAATTTGGGTCCACTGTGCGGCGCGGCGATTCGCCGCTTCATTTAAAATAGCTACTCTAGCCACAGGATTATGTATTCAATACAAAACCTACTTTCACTATTCACCTCAAAAAGGGTATGTTTATACTACACTGTACGAGGGACGGAGGGGGACGGGGGGAGGGGGGCGACATTTCCGGCGACACGGCGCGACATCACGACGGAACAAGTCGTGTCCACGAGACTCCGCATAGACTATTATGATGCTTTTAGTCTTTTGTTTACGATATTGAGGACGTGTGTATTGGCCTTTTGTTTTTTTTTCGCTATGAATATGAATGTTAAAATAGAACCTAAGTGGTCTCGGACAGTGCGGTTTCAGAGGAGCTTCCTCCCGCGTACACTTAGATTGTGGAATGAACTTCCTGTCGAGGTTTTCCCACAAGACTATAGCATGGGGTTTTTAGAATAGAATAGAATAGAATAATATTTATTACTATCACACATCACAACACAACAATGACGATGCTCACAGCAGCATATAAATTATTATAACATATAAATAGAAATAATAAATACAATACAAATCATTAAGAGAAAAAAAAAAGCGAACAAGAAACTCAAACAAAAGAAAATAATATATATAAAAATATATACCAAAAACAATGATAAAAATGAAAAAAAAAATGCGTATCCACCACTGCGGAGCATTGCCACCGCGTCACTGTGTACTGATGTGTGTGTAAGGGGCCCATCTCATCTTTTTCAAGAAGGGTATATGAAGGTTTCTTAAGGGTCGGCAACGCGCACGTACCCCTGGTGTTTCAGGCGTTCATAGGCTATGGTAACCATTTACCATCAGATGGGCCGTATGCTTGATTGCCAGCATCGTAGTATAAAAAAATTGAGTTTGGTATAGTTTTGCGCATAGTTCGTAGCTCTTTTCCGAACTAGTTCGTTCGATCTCTACCGCTACTAGAGTTGGAAAAGAAGTAGAAGTCAGGAGAAGGCTTATAGGCTGCTCAATCTCTTGGACCATAAATAGTTTTACGCAAATTTGGGTTCTTGCTGTTTTTAGCAAGACTTTTGCATTTTATGAAACTAACAAAAAAGCAAAAGACTTACGTTCTACTCACAGAACCAACAATAGGTCAGTTAAATTGAAAAAGAACAGGGGCGAATAGTATTGTTAGTAATGTGCATTGAGGAATCCATTGCTAACGATGTACCATGTCAGATAGATCACCACGATGATTCTCCACGGAAACTATCGTGATAAATTGACCATGTCAGATAGATCACCACGATGATTCTCCATGGAAACTATCGTGATAAATTGACCATGTCAGATAGATCACCACGATGATTCTCCACGGAAACTATCGTGATAAATTGACCATGTCAGATAGATCACCACGATGATTCTCCATGGAAACTATCGTGATAAATTGACCATGTCAGATAGATCACCACGATGATTCTCCATGGAAACTATCGTGATAAATTGACCATGTCAGATAGATCTCCACGATGATTCCCCCTGGAAACTATCGTGATAAATTGGTGAATTTGTCACGATGGGCTAACTGACCTGACCTCATGCTCATCTTACCATCCTCCACTGGTGTCCCACCAGCGTAAACCGTTAGCACAGACAGGTGCAACATTCCATTATCATACAATAAAAAAAATTGAAAAAAATACATATCACAAATCTATTAGGTAAAATAATAAAAAAAATATCAGACCTGTATCAAATATGACTAAATATGATTATATACCACTGAGGTCGTCTCAGTGGTCTAGCGGTACAGCAGTAAAAGTACATCGCTTTACATCCGATGGCCGCGGGTTTCCTCGCACGGTGCAAACATTTGTGTTCATGAGTATGATAGTTTTATTGATGTCTTTGTATATTATGTATACTCATATATTACCCTTTTTGTCCAAATCACCGTTCATAGGCCGCCATTTTGTGTTCCACTACTCGAAAAACCGGTAGTGGTATCAGAAATAAGAAAAGAATAGAATACATAATTTTTTTATTCAAACAAACATAAATATAAGCACTTTTATAAATCATATTTATTTTTTTAATCTACCACTCATTCGGAAAGGTCAAGAACGAGTGTTGCTCTTTTAAATAGTTTAGTTTCTTCTAATATTTATATCATTACATAGTATAAAACAAAGTCGCTGTCGCTGTCTATCCCTATGTATGCTTAAATCTTAAAACTACTCAATGGATTTTGAAGTTTTTTTTAATTGATAGAGTGATTCAACAGGATGGTTTATATATAATACATGTACACCCGTGCGAAGCCGGGGCAAGTAGCTACTTTTTCTATAATTTCTTTATATCAGAACAAACAAAACGGAATGGTAACAGTCAATAATACTTAATTACACACCTTATATATATATATATATTACATGATATAGAATCAATATTGAATGTACTACACTGTATCCAAAAAGGTTTAGAACAAGTTCTCTTACTTTATGTCCCAAATAGATCTTTCTTAAATTATATTCACATAGGTTTCTATAATGGACCAGTCTTGAATTATGTTTGCCTACGTTTCCAGAATAGGACCAGTCTTGGATTATATTCACTTATATGTAAGGATAGGACCAGTCGTGTATTATGTTCACTTACGGTTCTATAATGGACCAGTCTTGGAGTATGTCCAGAATAGGACCAGTCTTATATTATGTTCACTTATATGTATAGTTATTTTTAAACTTTCGTGTATAATATACATTATTTAAATTATTAACCGGGTCTTTATTAAGTGATATGTATGTGTCCAGAATAGGAACAATCTTATATTATATTAATTTACGTTTCCAGAACAGACTAATCTTGTATCGTACGTGTCCAGAATGGATCAGTCTAGTTATGATCATGTATTTATATATTTATACTGGACGAACATTAATAATGATTCTTTGGAAGCGAACAAACTTATGCGATCAGAATAAGCACAATCTAAAATAATTTAGAATTCACTAACTTACATCTAAAACAACTTAGATTCACTAACTTAAGTGTCCAGAATGGATAAATCTTGGAACAAGTTCTCTTCTACTTCGCTGGTAAAGGTGCGGCGCTCGGGGCCCCGTCGATGGTCGCGTGTGTAGGTCCTGCATAAGAGAGGGGAATGATTTTTTTTTTACCTACTCTAATGCTGTTGGCCGCAGCTGGCCTTTACAGCTTCACAGGACGATAGGGGACGAGTGCAGATGGCACTTCAAATCAAAGGAAGGACTTATGGAACGGCTGTAGCCACCTCCTGCCTGGCCGATACGACTGTAGTCTGAAAGCACCACTAGGGGTTCCAGGCCGTCGTAATTTCAATTCCCGTTTGAATTGGACGGGGGATCGATCGAAGGGGGATTTCACTCATAAATAGTTTTCCATTTATATAAATAAAATGGCTAATAAGCTAATGATTTGATAATAGTAAGTAGGAACCAACCCTCCACCAACCCATGTAGTAAGTACCAACCCCCTTTTTTTTTATGTAGTAAGTACCAACCCTCCACCAACCCATGGCCATTCCAACCTCTCGGTTATACTGGCCGAATCTACGGGGAATGCACGCAACTCTTGACCCCTACAAATTATTTCAACTCCTGTCCTTTCTGTAGTAAGTACCAACCTTCCACCAACCCATGGCCATTCCAACCTCTCGGTTATACTGGCCGAATCTACAGGGAATGCACGCAACTCTTGACCCCTACAAATTATTTCAACTCCTGTCCTTTCTGTAGTAAGTACCAACCCTCCACCAACCCAAGGCCATTCCAACCTCACGGTTATACTGGCCGAATCTACGGGGAATGCACGCAACTCTTGACCCCTACAAATTATTTCAACTCCTGTCCTTTCTGTAGTAAGTACCAACCCTCCACCAACCTATGGCCATTCCAACCTCTCGGTTATACTGGCCGAATCTACGAGGAATGCACACAACTCTTGACCCCTACAAATTATTTCAACTCCTGCCCCTTCTGACGCACTCTCCCCCTTCAGGGGCAGCGGACGAAACAAGTTCACCTACATCATATCCCGTGTGCTGTTCGCATATAGATTTTGCAACAACTTGAATAATAAAAACCCTAGAATATTTCACACAGCGCCATCTAGTTCCAAGCTAAGAAATATGTTTTTTTTTTTTTTATTTATGGAAGATAATGCTATGATGTTCCCGCCTGCGCTAACGGTTTACGCTGGCGGGGCACCAGTGGAGGATGATAAGATGAGCATGAGGTCAGGTTAGTTAGCCCATCGTGACAAATTCACCAAGAATTTATCGATTTTACGATGGTTTCCAGGGGGAACCGCGTGGAATGTTGTATGTACTGAGTTGTCTAACTAAAGCTCTGCTTAGCTGTATGTACTGAGTTGTCTAACTAAAGCTCTGCTAGCTTATCGCTAGATGGCGCTGTGTGAAATGTCCAGGGCTTGGGGAGGAAAGGGGATTGTTAGTAATGTGAACTGATGAACTATTGCTATCATGTACCATGTCAGGTTGACCTCTACGCGGTTTCCTCTAGAAACCATTATGATAAATTCTTGAATGATGAATTTGTCACAATGGGCTAACTGACCAGACCTCATGCTCCTCTTATCATCCTGCACTGGTGCTCCGCCAACGGAAACCGTTAGCGCAGGCGGGTGCACCATTATCATCTTTTTTTTTTATACCACGTAGGTGGCAAACAAGCATACGGCCCATCTGATGGTAAACGGTTACCGCAGCCTATGGACGTCTGAAACACCAAAAAGCATCTCTTTCCAATATCAGCATTCTCTTTTCTACAGACCTCAGGAGAATCAACCATTCGCCCATTCACCGCTAAAGTTAATACTAGTTACAATATAAAAATAAATACTAAATAATAATTCATAATTAATTCCAATATTATTTATTTATTTAACAAGACCATTCGGCATATTTTATAACTACTAAATATTTTATGTACATATCTACATAGTATAAAAATAAAATGCCAGCAATATAACACCAAGAATTACTTATTTATATAAATAAAATAACAAATCTATATCTTACATTATATATTAATGACTAATCTACAGTTTACTTATATATATAAAGTTATTACTTATACAAAAAATATATAAACAAAATATTTGACATTTTCAAAATGCATAACCCTGCATTATTATAGTATGAAGTGTCCTCTATTCCCCATGCTCAAGTTAAATTATTCAAACTAATGTCAAGTTATCTCATATATAAAATTCTCGTGTCACAATGTTAGTTACCATACTCCTCTTAAACGGCTTGACTGATTTTTATAAAATTGTATATGCATATTCAGTAGTTCTGAGAATCGGCTACTATATATTTTTCATACCCCTAGAGTGATAACACTTATCACTCCACCCCTAACATTATTTTTTTATTTTTTGGGCAAAATTTTTTATTTATTCATTAAAATACATACAACCCTAAATTTTCACCCTTCTATCACCAACTCCTATTTTTTTATATCGTTATTAATTTATATGGCAAAACAACGTTTGGCGGGACAGCTAGTATTTTATAAAAATATATCAAACATACATTAAATACTTTAAACATATATCTGTAATTACTATTATTTGACGTCCTCGTTCAGCACACCGTCTCAATTCCGATGGTCGCGGGTTCGATTCCTCGCACAGTGCAAACATTTGTATTCACGAGTACGATTGCTTGTATCGTTCTGGGTGTTTTCTGTGTACATTACGTATGTATTTAGAAAACCAAATCTAAGTATTTATATCAGTTGTCTACTCCAGTAGTAGTAACAGTAACTCGGCGTAGCTTGTGACTAGATGGCGCTGTGTAAATTCAAATTCAAATTCAAATTCAAAATATCTTTATTCATGTAGGTCTATTACAGACTCTTATGATATGTCAAATCTACCGTCAGTTCGGAATGATTTCGAGATGAGAAGAACTGACAAGAAACTCAGCTCGTATTTTTTTTTTTTAATGTTCAGAGATCGTTCAGAAAATCGTTCAGAGATATTATTATTAGTAAATTAATTAATATTATACATACATTAATACAATATGTATATAACTAAATAATAAACTTATAAATGTGTATGTTAAATATAAATTAGTAATATAATCTATATACAGTCGCACTCAGAGTCGTCTAATAATTAATTAATAATCTGCGTTGTTCAGATTTTAAATAATTTTTTACCCATGATTAGCAACAGTAATCTCTGTTTGCCCTATGGTCGACTGGGAGAAATGCCTTATGGTGTTAAGTCCGCCATATACCTTTATTTTTTTTGTATTTAGCATTAAGTTATTATAAATAAAAATAAAAGTAAGTTACAATTAAGTTAAATGACAGGTCGACCCTTACTTAAATATCAATGAGGTAGCTAATGAATCCTTGAATTTTGTCTATAGGAGGTACGGCTCATTATCAGATTTATTGATATTTAACTAAATATTTATTTGAGTTAGTTTAACGTCTCTAAGTGCGGCGGTTAGTTTAGTTTATTAGTTTATTACCTTAAATTATACCCGTGCAATTATTACATTATATATTGATAATTAAACTACTTATATTATATATATAAACTTCAAGTAAGTAACTATAGCATAATGTTAACAATTCACAATAATAACTGCTTTGAAATGCAATAATATATTATCTCAAAAAATATAGATAATGCAACAACGAAGAAAAATTACAGTATATTGTCTGTCTGTTTGTTTGTCATTATATAGTATAAAACAAAGTCGCTGTCGCCGTCTGTCCGTCAATATGTATTCTTAAATCTTAAATACTACGCAACGGATTTTGAAGCGTATTTTTTTAATAGATAGAGTGATTCGAGAGGAAGTTTTATATGTATAATACATGTACACCCGTACAAAGCCGGGGTGGGTAGCTAGTGATGTATAAAGTATAAATAAAATTGACTGTTTAGATATTCTTTCAACTACATATAATTACAATATCAGCCTGTTGTTTATAGTATAGGAGACAAACGAGCTTGCGGCACACCTTATAAGTGATTACCGCCGCCCATAAGCATAGGTTGTACGGGAGATATCATGTCTATATATATATATATATATATATATATATATATATATATTTCCGGCAGATTGCCGGGCGACAACTGAGCGAGAGGGCTGAATGTAAAAACACGCTGCCACTCGCGCTGCCAGTCCTTTGACTCGCGCACGAAAAACCGACAATCGAGGGAGCGCCGGGCAGCGCGAGTGGCAGCGCCAATGGCATGGGAAGTGTTTCCACTCGTGTTTACACTCTCGCGCTGCTCACTTCCGTGCTCACTTCCCTGCCCACTCGGGCTGAGTGTAAATTGGGCATAACACTAGCTATGCCCGCGAATTCGCGCAGCGCACGCAAAGGAAGCCCTCAAATATGAATAATGTTCGCCGTTTTTGCTACATTTTTCACTGATGCTTCACTTCTATTGGTAGCGTAATGTTATATAGCTTAAAGCCTCGACAAATGTATACAATAAAAAAAAATCAATTCTAACCAGCACTTCCTGAGATTAGCGCGTTCAAACAAACAAACTCTTCAGCTTTATAATATTAGTAGGTATATATATCTTCCACATCTGTACCCTCGAAGTACGCACTCATCGGCAGCTAAGTAAGGACATCAACGGTCCTGATGGTATACCTCTCGTACAGATGCAGCAGCTCGAAGCAGACCTCGGCGAGGATCAGCGCTATCACCATCCACTCGAGGCGAACGTGGTGCCTGTCTGCTGCCCAGGATGAAAGCAGCTCCAGGAGTTCGACGCAGTGGGCCAGGCGTTCGTTTAACACCTGCAAATGTCAGATTTGATTTACTAGAGTTATAGATCTGGAATGACCTAGGTAAAAATATATATTTTTGTATCTATTGTAATATGCTTACACTGTCGGCTGTAATCACTATTTCATTGTCAGATTATTGTCATATATTTATGTGTATGGTATATTTTTGTGTATATTTGTAGGAATATTTATGTATTTACATGTGTCTATATATATATATATATTCATGTATATTCTATAAAATATTATAATATTGTTTGCACCGCCAACAACTTACCTCTGCACAACTCATGGTTGCCTGGTAGAAAATGCCATTAGGTGTTAAGTCCGCCATATGTACTTTTTACCTATGTATGACGTGCATTAAAGTTATTTAAATAAATAAATAAAATAAATAAATTTAGTACTATATTTCTGTCGGTAGTTGGTCTGAGTGAGTATTTCTGTCTAGCCAGTTTTAACCGCTAAGTAGGCTAGTTTAAGTTGCTAAGTAGCTGTGTTTTGTTCTAGTTCATATTTATTTATTTCATTCATTCATTCATAATTTAAGAGCTGTGCTCTTGTCGGTGGAGCTCCCGTCACCATCCACGATCTTCTATCAGTCATTTCAGCTGTTGATACGACACGACTCCAACTTTTTCTTTAACTTGCTTGATATAGCTGTGACTTGGTCTTCCTCTTCCTCTCTTTCCATCTATTTTTCCTTCAATAATGTTATTAATTAGTTGGTCGTGTCGTATCAAGTGCCCTAATATTTTTCCCCAACATTTCTTTATTTATTTATATAATCTTTATTGTGTAATGTTTGGTATATAAAAATTACAATAACAAGAAATATATGTATATATATTATTAAAAAATGTGTGTTTTTATGGGTTTCGGATGCGCATGTTTTAATTAGTATATTGTTATTATCTATACATATAAATAAAATTAGAGTGTCTGTTCGTAATATTGAAATACTCTTTTTTTATTACATGCATATGAATATAAATACGGTGGTACATACACTAAATAAACTTTTTTTACAATTTTTGTCTGTCTGTCTGTTTGTTCCGGCTAATCTCTGAAATGGCTACGCCGATTTTGACGGGACTTTTATTGGCAGGTAGCTGATGTAATAGGGAGTAACTTAGGCTAGGCTACTTTCATTTTAGAAAAATAAAGTTAAATTCGATGCGGACGAAGTCGCGGGAACACCTAGTCTGTAATATAATAACACTCACCCTGGTCCGTCTCGGTATGGTGAAGTATGCGACAGTGCTGGAGTACAACCGCTCCAACTCCTCCTGCTCCCAGTAGAAGTCCGGGGTGTCCAGCAGATCAGATTCAACGTTGAGTGTGTGCCGTAACGCGAACAACTCGCCTAGTTTACGCACCACCTATAACAATCTTAATATTAATATATGTTTGGGAAACTACTCTGCTACCAAAATGTTAGGGAAAGTAAAAGTACTTTTTAGTACTTATATATATATAGGGAAAAATTTGTGTGAGCGTCAGTCACGTACCTGTATGGTTCTGCGGATTTCTTGGGCTTCAGGGTCTCGAAGATATCGTCGCTAGCTTTCCAGTTTCACAGTAGGTTTCACAGTTTCACAGTTCTAATTTATTTTAATTCACAACACAATGCGCGCGCGTCATGGCCGCCGTACAGTCGGTTCAGTTACTGGGTAAGGGAGGGGAAGTAAAAGCGCGGGAACAGAAACTAACGGACTCTAATATAATAATCTGTGCTTACGATGTTACAGGGTAGATTTTGAACAATATATAAAGTTTGTAAGTATGGATGTTTGTTACTCTTTCACGCAAAAACTACTGAACGGATTTTAATGAAACTTTATAGTAATATAGCTTATGCATCGCCATAACACATAGGCTATATTTTATATTGAAACTAGCTACTCGCCCCGACTTCGCACGGGTGTACATGTATTATATATATAAACCTTCCTCTTGAAAGACTATCTATAAAAAAAACCCCAGCTCCACCAGCTCAGACTGCCCGTCACCTAGCTACCGTCGCCACCAGCTCCACTATATATACACAAGGAATCTACCTCATTCTTCTGGACCTGGCAATGGTACCTGACGGCGACCACCAACTCCTCCAACCGCGCAGACTGCCCGTCACCTAGCTACCGTCGCCACCAGCTCCACTATATACACACAAGGAATCTACCTCCTTCTTCTGGACCTGGCAATGGTACCTGACGGCGACCACCAGCTACTCCAACCGTGCAGGCTGCCCGTCACCTAGCTACCGTGGCCACCAGCTCCACTATATATACACAAGGCACCGACCTCCATCTTATGGACCTGCGCTATGGTAGCTAACTGCGGCCCTCAACTCCTCCAACCGTGCAGGCTGCCCGTCACCTAACTACCGTCGCCACCAGCTCCACTATATACACACAAGGCATCTACCTCCTTCCTCTGGACCTGGCAATGGTACCTGACGGTGACCACGAACTCCTCCAGCCTCCAGACTGCCCATAACCTAGCTACCGTGGCCACCAGCCCCACTATATATACACAAGGCACCGACCTCCTTCTTATGGACCTGCGCTATGGTAGCTAACTGCGGCCCCCAACTCCTTCAACCGTGCAGGCTGCCCGTCACCTAGCTACCGTCGCCACCAGCTCCACTATATACACACAAGGAATCTACCTCCTTCTTCTGGACCTGGCAATGGTACCTGACGGCGACCACCAGCTCCTCCAACCGCGCAGACTGCCCGTCACCTAGCTACCGTCGCCACCAGCTCCACTATATACACACAAGGAATCTACCTCCTTCTTCTGGACCTGGCAATGGTACCTGACGGCGACCACCAGCTCCTCCAACCGTGCAGGCTGCCCGTCACCTAGCTACCGTGGCCCCCAGCTCCACTATATACACACAAGGAATCTACCTCCTTCTTCTGGACCTGGCAATGGTACCTGACGGCGACCACCAGCTACTCCAACCGTGCAGGCTGCCCGTCACCTAGGTACCGTGGCCACCAGTTCCACTATATACACACAAGGCACCGACCTCCTTCTTATGGACCTGCGCTATGGTAGCTAACTGCGGCCCCCAACTCCTCCAACCGTGCAGTCTGCCCGTCACCTAGCTACCGTGGCCACCAGCTCCACTACATATACACAAGGCACCTACCTCCTTCTTCTGGACCTGCGCGATGCCGGTGCGGCGCATGCGCCCCGTGTGGTAGCTAACGCCGGATGCCAACGCCTCCAGCCGAGCCTCCCACGCTCCCAGCCGTGCACTCTGCGCCATCGCCTGGCTACCGTCAAATAAAATCAAATGTAATCATAAATCATTAATGTAGGACATTGTGGCCGCTTATGAACGTCAAGTTTTTTGTATTAATATTTTTTCTGTATCGTCCAGTTCAGTATACAGATTCAATTAAGAAGAACTCAGGCAAGAAACTGAGCTAAATTTCTTTTTTTAAAGTCAAATTAAAAGTTAATTACAATGTATATTTCTATAGGAACAACTATTGCCATGTACGTTTGTTATTTAATTATTTAGTGAGTAATAGGCTTTGCTCAATAAATATGATTTAACAAAAGTTTTAAATTTATTTAAAAGTATTTATTTTTTTATATAAATGTGTAAAATTACTAAAAAATATATAGCAACCCTAACTTTATTTATAATCTATGTAAATGTACATTGTGATGCGGATCTAAAACAAAAATACTCTGTATTCCCTCTCCCTCTCATGAAAAAGCATTTCTTTTTTTCGGTCTACTCTAATGCTGTTGGCCGCAGCTGGCCTTTACAGCTTCACCGGACGTTAGGGGGCGAGTGCAGATGGCACTCCAAACCAAAGGAAGGACTTATGGAGCGGCTGAAGGCCAACTCCCGCCTGACGGATACGACTTTAGTGTGAGGGCACCACTAGGGGTTTGAAACTCGGCTCAGGCCGTCGTAATTTAGATCCCCGTTTGAATTGGACGAATAATATTTATCCAATGCATTACATGTGTTTATAAATTAAATAGACTGCATGTTAACAACTGCCAACAATAAGATACTCACCTGAATGTATATCTCTCCAGAGAATTATCCTTATTTGGCACCATCACAAAGCATGGTTCTTGTAAATAACATTTCTTTCTGTAAATAATAAATAACATGTTAAACTGATGAACAATCTGACAGCCCACGTGACGGTCAGTGCTAACCGCCTATATACATATATTTATTTATTTATTAATTTTCTCATTTTCAAACGTACAAGTGTTATAAAGTTGATTATACATTAGACCCCGCACTAGGCGAACCTGTATCGCGAGACTCCACAAAAGAATTGCCAAATAATTAACTATTACAGATCAGTGAGTAGAGTAGACGTGAAATATCAGACGAATTAAGATATTTTAGTTTGATTTCATAAAAACATACCAGATCAATCGTTGATTACATAAAAATTAAATTAAATAAACAGAAAAAACAAAATACAATAAAAAGAGAAAGAGAAGGGAAGAGAAACAGGCAGGAAGAGTTTCGGGTAGAACCTACTCCTGCCTTCAGACGCTCCATAAATCCTTCCGCATGTTTAGAGTGCCCTGCAATAGTTCGATGAAGCTGTAAAGGCCAACTGCCAACAATGTTAGAATAGTTATAAAAAAGATCATCAGGTTATAACGTGACGCCCACAGTCTCATGCCTTATCATTCCGCAGAAGTACGGTATCATGTCTCTGTATACCCTATAATTACACTGTCCTTCAACCATAACACAATTTACAATGCAAATATTAACTAAAAATCAGCACTGTAGTGATACGCTTCGGCACCAGCTGAGTGGAGGCTCTTTCAGCTCATAGCGAAATATTAGTTTTAAGTTTTAGTTTTTACTCTGTAGGTACTATAATGACGATTTGGAGGAGGCCTGTGTCACATGACAGACTGTTGACATCTCCTGATACTATCAGGACCTTTTTTTATAACATTTTTTCTCGACTTTCACCGGTAATCTTGGTATGTACAGGCCTAAGCCAAGTACATAACAATGTTCTAGATCAGGTGGATATACCATAATACAAATGTAGGCCTAATCTGTCTGTAGAAACTTTCTAACAATGCGGCATGTATTTAGAACTACAGCCTTCTGTAGTTGGCAGTATATATTAGGGGGCAAGTTCAGGGTATTTAGTGACTGATGCATGTGTTTCGGTATGACACCTGTAGTTGAGAGGACGATTGGGACTATTGTTACTTTTTGTAAGTGCCAGAATCGGGTTATTTCTGTTTGTAATTCTTTATATTTTGATATTTTTTCGGCTATCGTATTTTGCAGGTTATGTGTGTTGGGGACAGCGATATCAATCAGGTATCCAGTTTTGTTAGTTTTGTTTATTAGTCGATTAATATTATTTTTTAAACTTAAAAAAATTCTCATCTAAGTAAGTACATCTAAGTTCTACATCTAAGTAGGGTAAGTTGCCATCTCTTCACCTTAAGAGGGGCTTAAGGAGAAGAGATGGCAACTTACCCCCGGCAGATTTATTATTATTATTATATATATGTTTTATATATCTCCCTTTCTACATGGGTAATATTATTATTATTATTAAATTGATTATTTATCCTTCGTTGCTGGAAGTATTAAATTTAAATTAAAGCACTTACGCATTTGGTTGATAAAAATAGCTCATAACTTCTCGTTCTCTATCCACCACATCGGCTGGGTAACTCTCGATTTCGTATCTGGAATAAGGAAATAAACAATTACGTATATTGAAAGTTTAAATCACTTATAGATGATGAGAGGGTGTGCAGCGTTCTTATATCACATGCCTCTTACTTGTTATACTGTAATTATTATATAAAAAAACATCTATTCAAAATAGCAACACACAAGTTTCTTGCTCATTCGTCTTGTGACGAATCTGCATTCCGAATGAGTGGTAGAATCAAAATATGACTATTCAAAAGTGCTTGTAATGAGTTTATTTGAATAAAGATTATTTCTATTTCTTACCCACTAAAAGCCACACCTACTTTCTACTTATATAACTAATAATTTTCCCACCATTTTTACTTAGTTAAATGATATAATAAACTAGCTGTCTCGGTAAACGTTATCATCATCTGCTTCTTCCTTATCCCATTCATTTGTGATCGTCGTAATATGTTTTTCGCTTCCATTCATCCCTGTTCGCAGTCATCGCGTTATTTACTCCCTTTCTCACCATATCATCTTTCACACAGTCCATCCATCTCTTTTTCGGCCTTCCTCTGCCCTTATAACCATTCTAACGGCAAACGTTATATTGCCATATAAATTAAAATTGCTATTAAAAAATAGAGATTGATGTTAGAAGTGTGAAAATTTAGGGTTGTATGTATTTTTCAATTCTAAATAATAATAACATAACATATTGTCTAAAAAATAAAAAAATATATCTAGGGATGGATATCCCTTAGGGGTATGAAAAATAGACAGTAGCCATTTCGCAGACCTACTAAATATGCATGTAAAATTTCATAAAAATCGATCAAGCTGTTTGGGAGGAGTATGGTAACTAACATTGTGACACAAGAATTTTATAAGATAATGAACCTTACTTCTTAATAAATTCCAAAACATTTGATGCCTCCAGTACAGAACAGTTCCAGAAGACTACAGCACCCTCGCTGAAGAATATGATCTCTCGTGGTTCATCACCAACACTGTACACAGCATTAGCGACTACCACATCACCGATCTCTTGTGCTTGTAGTCTGAAAACCAATAAATGGAACATCAACTGAAGTGGCCACCAGAGTGGTTATAAACACCATTTTTTAAAGATAATGAATTTATTTGTAAATTTTTTATATTTAGCTATAAATTTATTATAAAATAGAATTAGAAGACATTCAAGTATTACGTTATTATTATTATTTATTACAATTATTTATCCCCAACCCCTTAATGATGATTTTTTAATTTGTATTATGTGATACAGAACCCACTGCAGTTCTAGATGGGCTAAGATCTTTTTGAAGATTATAGACAGATTCAGAGAGTCAAAATCTGCATATAACAAACATACAAATACTTTATAACATACAAATACATACAAATTTAAGTACCACTATGTATGATTGTTTATATTATTTATATAGTATGATTATTTATATTAATGTAATCTAATTATGTATAACTCAAAGGTGACTGACATAGTGATCTATCAACGCACAGCCCAAACCACTGGACGGATTGGGCTGAAATTTGGCATGCAGGTAGATATTATGACGTAGGCATCCACTAAGAAAGGATTTTGATTAATTCTACCCACTAAGTGATAAAATAGGGGATGAAAGTTTATATGAAACTTTGTCAATTTTAAACCAATCGGGCTGAGACTTTGCATGCATAAAGCTACTATGACGTAGGCATCCCTTAAGAAAGGAGTTTGATAAATTCCACCCTTAAGGGGATAAATTAAAACAAGCGAAGCTGTAGGCAAAAGCTAGTAATTTCATATTACTTTGTACTTTTTAGACACAGTGGAGTATATGAGTTATCATCTAATTCTCTCATGATAAAAATAAATAATTGAAATTATAACTGAACAAATTATAATGATAAGTAATAACCACTACTTAAAATGGTAATGTACATTTAAATAGAAATTTATTGTATCATAACATGGGTGATTATTGTATTTTGTTTTTTATTTATTTATAAAGCTTTATTGCACATTTAAAAATATATAGGTATTATTTTTAGTTCTTATTTAATTTTGTAAGTAATCCTGAATACTAGTTTATTAGTTTGTAATCTTGTTAATTTATTATCAATTTATATGTTTACTTTGTCAGTAGTAGTTTAGAATTTAAGTGCTACCATTGTCATTGATGTCTTACTGTATTAATTTACTAATAAAGGCTATAACAGAATAGCAGAGAGGGTGGACTCACTGCCCCCTCTAAGTTGTCTGGTTCATTACTTTTAAATTTTATTATTATATAAGCAGCATAGACACAATTCATAGATATTATTGAGAATAGGCGAGGAAAAATGTTGAGGCACTTGATACGACACGACAAACTAATTAAAAATATTATTGAAGGAAAAATAGATGGAAAGAGAGGAGGGGTACCAAGACACAGCTACATTAAACAAGTTAAGGAAAAACTTGGAGTTGTGTTGTATCAACAGCTAAAAAGACTGATAGAAGATTGTGGAAGGTGGCGGGAGCTCCACCGACAAGAGCATACTAAAGTTAATTTATGTATGAATGAATGAATAAGCAGCGATTGCATTAGTTTTTATTTGAGACAAATAAATATGATGATTATTATTTTTATAATAGATAGGTATTATTGCATCATCCATTAAAAACTGATGTGAAACCTTACGTTCCGGGTTCATACAGCTTCTGTTGTACCAGTGCCTCCTTCAAGCCCTTCAGATCGTACGAGTTTGCTGTAGCGTAAGCCATTGTCAAATAATGTCCCTCTTTCTGCGGTAAATCTTCCAAAGCAGCTTTCTTGTAGATGGTCTTCTTTTTCAATGGTATACTAGAATTGTCTAGTGCTACAGTAGGATGTATGGCATCACTAGAATAATTTCTAACAAATCCTCTCCGGACTGAGGAAAATAAATCGTTTTTTGACTGGAAAAAGTTTATATTCGTACAAGCGGCTTCCGTTGCAATAGCTACGTTTAGACATCTTCCTGAAGATGTCCGTAGCATGTTAAATGCAATTCTTGATAAATACACCGTCATTGTGTTGGTTGAAAGATATAAATCGTAAAAAAATATGCTTGTTTTTCGAAACTATTATATAAATTGAGGTTATGTGATTATTATGACAGTTTGTTTTTTTATACTTTTTTTTTCTACACTTTACGGCACTGAGGTCTTTATGAAGCTTATAAAGCTGTGTATACATGGACCGCTTTATCTTTTCACACACAGATACTTTATTATTATAGATGCAATGTAAAATAACAAATGACCCAACACGATTTGAATTATATACTATCACAAACTCTATACAAATACATACTATGAGTTATTCAAATCAAATCAAATCAAATTTATTTTACATAGGTTTAGATTAGTTGTTATTGTAATATAATGTCCCATTATGTTTTGCCTCGTTAGGCATGTAAAATATATAAATATTAAATATTATTTAATTATTAAATCAATTGTCATCAGAGATATAAATACATATTATTATTATTACACTGCATATTTATTATTCATTTAAAAACTCGTTTACGGAGTAAAAACATTTGTCGAGTAACCAACTATTTAATTTATATGTCAATCGTCCTCGTGGAAGTGTCTTTATATCATCTGATATTTTATTATAAATTTTTATCGCCATATGGAAAACATTATTTTTGACAATACTTAATTTCGTTCCATGTATGTACAGCTTCGTTCCTACTCTCGATCTTTGACTTCTTTGGCTCATTTCTTTATTTTTAGGAAATATATCTGGATTTTGAATTACAAATAACACTATTTGTTTAATGTACATTCCAGTTAAGGTCATTAATCTATGTTTTTTAAATAGTGGTTTGCACGAGTCCCTATAGTGGAGTCCGCACATAGCCCTAATGCATTTTTTCTTATACTTTATTAATATGTATTTCCCAATTAAAATTTTGATCCAACCAAGGAATTTAATAGATAACACTTCTTCTATCTGTTTATCATTGAATTTAATATCTAATTTTAGAGGGATGGCTTTAGTGGCTTTATTTACATGTCGCTGTGTACAGAGGCTTTTTTGTTTACGTTTACGTTATAAATCCATATAAGATATGTAAAAAAACTATCAATAAGTATATTAAGTACTTTATTCTAATTTGGTTCTACAAAATAACATCAAACATGATCACAGATAAGACATTATTTTTACTAACATGCTATTATGTACGGCTTTGATTAAATTTCGAGGGACCAATAGACAATAGAGATAGGGTTCTCACATTGTATATAAAAAAATATGTTTTAAAATAATAGTCAGCTGTGTAAAATAAAACTATTGTAGTCATTACTTTCAACATTTCAGTCTATCAATATATTTCCATCTTCAGCCGTAAACAAAGTGTGAAGTTTTCTGGCGAATTCAGGACCAAGACGTCGTGATCTGGAGCCTGGGACGGCCGCTCGTGATATACCAAGATCGGCTAGTTTGTTCAAACTACCCCCCCCCCCCCCCCCCCCCCCCCCCCCCCCCCATTTTGATGCAATTTCATATATATATATGTATATAATAGGTTTGTAACCAATTTTTATACCCCCCAAGTATTAAGGGTGGCTTAAAACCAAAAATTTTCTCGATATTTCTTTTTATCTTTTGAAATGTGGCTTTAAAATATACAACCCTAAATATTTCACCCTTCTATCACCAACCCCCATTTTTAATAGCGATTTTACTTAATATGGTAAAACAACGTTTGCCGAGACTGCTAGTACCTTATAAAGTTCAAGTGGTGATTTATACTCAGCGCATAGTGATCTGGCGGTTTCTAAGCTCGACAATGGTAGCACAGCGATCATCTGTTGCCACAGCCTGCTCAGGCCATTACCTGCAATATTAATGACTATCAGACGCACTGATGATATTATCCATCTATAATCTAACTATATATATTTTATTATATATATAAATCTATTTATATATATTTTATTAGACGACCTCGTTGGTCTAGCGATTTAGCGCACCGCCTTACTTCCAATGGTCGCGGGTTCGATTTCTCGCACGGCACAAACTTTTGTATTCATGAGTATACTGTTTGTATCGGCCTGGGTGTTTTAAAATTTAAAATTCAAAAATGTATTCATGTAGGATATTTTAGCCGCTTATGAACCAGTTTTTACATTGTAATTTTTTTTTCCAGTTCAGTATATAGGTCCAACTGAGAAGAACTGGCAAGAAACTCAATTGAATTACTTTTATTTTAAAAGGCAGTATTCTATGTATAATATGTATTTACGAAAGAAATATATATCTATGTATTTGTATCAGTTATCTAGTGCACATAACACAAGCTTTAGCTAGCTTAACCTGGGTCTAGATGGCGCTGCGTGATCTATTATTTCACGCAGCGCCATCTATGAGCGTACAAGCATTATAAGATTTTATAAGGGTGAAATGGTTCACAAAAAAATGAATTATTATTGTTATAAAGAAATGTATTTATCGTTGGATAACTCTCCCGCTCAAGTAGAATATAAATAGAAATAATATTTATTCAAATAAACTTAATATAAGCACTTTTTAATAGTCATATTTCTGACTGTATCACTCATTCGGAATACACTCATCACAAGACGAACAAACATGAAACTTGCGTTGCTCTTTTAAATTTGAAAAGAAAGAAAGAAAGAAAATTGTTTAATTGGTACACTGAGAATAATTTTTAAAATTAAATTTACAGTTTATATTAATAATTAGAGTACCAACTAGGTCTCCGCTCAGCATATGTCGTGACGGGGTGCCACGACGCTGGTTTTCAGCGGACACCTTATATACAATAAATATAATAAAATAATAATAATAATACACATACATACATAAATCCAGGCGGACAACACAAAGCAAACATTTACGACATACTACCATATATAAATAAAAATCAAACATAAACTACACACTGAAAACATAAAATAAACATAAACATAAATTCTGGTGACACTAGTATTACCCTGCATTACCCCGCTCTTGGAGTGCAGACACATCACGGCACAGTTTTCTGAGTGAGGAGTATTTTTTTAAATTTATTTTTAAAATAAATAAATGTTGTTTCTTTTTTTTATACTACGACAGTGGCAAACAGGCATTTGGCCCATCAGAATATACTTTTATGTGAATAGCTTTACCATCTTTATCAACTGGAACGCATTTCTTGTTGTCACCTCTCATAAAGAACTCTGCCTGTTCGTCGCACGCGCGTTTTGCTTTTCTGCAAGTAGACCGATATTTTTTTTTGTGTTATTGGAATGGTATACGGTACCTGATGGTAAGTGGTAACCCTACCTACAAATATAAACAGCACCGCGGGCATCACGTTATCGTTGACGCCTGTTTACATACCAATCATGCGTTTCCATTTACGGAGACTGAAATATCATGCCGCAACTAGTTGCTATTCAAGTTTTTTTAGTTATCACTAGCTGTTCCCGCGACTTCGTTCGCGTGGAAATAATTTTATTAAATAAAAGTAGCCTAAATTACTCCTTATTACATCAGCTACCTGCCAATAAAGATCCAGTCAAAATCATTCCAACCGTTTCGGAGATTAGCCGGAACAAACAGACAGATAAAAATTGCAAAAAAATGTTATTTTGATCTATGTGCCGTATTCATATGTACAGTAAAAATTTGTTAAATCAATATTACAAACAAACACTCCAATTTTATTTATATGTGTACTGTGTACTGTGTACTATGGTTTACTGCTAGTGACTTCACCACAATGGGATAACCAATGCCCATGTATATGTACATAACTGATGTCCGTGTATATATACCGTTAGCGCAGTCAAGTGTACCACTCTATTATCTTGTATTTAAAAAAAACAAAACCTACTTGTAGGGCTCCTCTGCAATGGCCTTTGTGAACTGTATGATGAGTAGCGCCAGTTCGTTGGGTGTATTCACTGTTACTGTATCCACGCCGGCACTAACAAGCAGATCTGCATAAAAAAAAAACAATAATAAATCTGAACAATTAACACAACACTATCTAGTCCCAAGCTAAGTTAACGACGAACGAACTAGACAACTGGTAACAATATTTTTTTTTATACTACCACAGATAACATAATATTACATAATACTACTATGGTAGCAAACAGGCTTACGGCCCATCTGATGGTAAATGGTTACCGTAGTCTATCCACCAGAGATCCGCCAGAGATCCACCGAAATATAAAACCAAAGATGGAACCTAACCACTGATTGCAAGCAATCTAAAGTGGCAATTCCAAAAACGAACCATCGGTTAACAATACGTCTACTTAATCTAGATAGACCTAACCTCAAAATAATGATAGGGATAATAACGGGCCATTGTTCCTTAAACAAACACTTATACAAAATTGATGCTACAGACAGCCCCCTTTGTCGGGGCTGCTTTGAAGCTGAAGAAACGGCGGCTCACGTAATCCTGAAGTGCACGGCAGTGGCCCAACAACGAAAACAAATCCTCGGAACGGTGAGGTCGCTCCGTGAAGCCTGTGAAGACACCAGGAGTCTTCTGCGCTTTTGGGAGGAGCTTGGCTGGCTACTTTAGTAGTCTGGCTCTGCACGCACAACGGCCCGAATGAGAGGCTAATTGCGGAGACTGGAGTCCAACATACATTTACATTTACATTTTACCGTAGTCTATGGACGCCTGAGACACCAGGGGTATCACGTGCGCGTTGCCGACCCTTAAGAATACTTAATATACCCTTCTTGAAAAACATTATTGTTATCAGTTCTTTTTTTTAATGTGTGGAAAATCTACAGAAGACTTTCACCCCACTGGAGGGATGATATTGCATTTTCATATTAATATGTATAAAACAAAGTTGCTATCTTTGTCTGTCCGCCCCTATGAATGCTTAAATCTTTAAAACTACTGAGAGATTTAAGGGGATGGTTTATATGTATAAACCTTCCCCTTAAATCACTCAATCTATTAAAAAAAACCGCTTCAAAATTCGTTGCGTGTACACTCGTGCGAAGCTGAGGCGAGTATTTAGTATAAGTGTTAAAATAATGAGTATATTGCGTTTTCATATGAATATATATTATTGCATCATCATATATATATATAATATATATTCATACCTGTTACAGCCATTTCTAAATCAATTTCAGTCATCGAATTCTTATTGCTGTTCGTAGTTTTCCTGCCGGAAGACCTGAAAAGAAGATTAACACAATGACGAAAATTTCATCCATCATGCCAATTACAAAAAATGGAAGTGAGATATATGTAGATAGATAGATAGATATATCGTTTATTTCTTTGTTACTAATCACACACAACATGTTCATAAGTATAGACAATACATAATACGACATAAGATTTATAAAATTGTGTTATTATGTGTGATCTGTAGCAATACAAAAAGGTCGAAGCTCAGCATGGAACATTGTTCAAGGAACAAAACTGTTATGTATTAATATTGATGGTAGTAGATAAATATATTTTTTCTGTACACCGTCACATACAGTTCTTTGTATCGGCCATTAATAAACCTCATTCCGTGATCGTCTGTCTTTCATTGAATACATTACATTGGCGCAGTCGGGTATTTTTAATAACCATACGTTTATTTTACATTCAAAATGCCGATAGGAAAAATTGAGACTTTTGAAATTGGTGTTCATAACTGGGATGCATATTGTCGTCGTGTGAAACAGTTTATAACCCTAAATAGTATACCAGTGAATCTACATGTGGCTACTTTGGTGACCCACGTGGGTGTAACCTGTTACGAGTTAATGTGCGATCTCTGCGCACCGGAACTACCGGAAAACAAAAGTTTCGATGAATTGGTGAGAGTAGTGAGAAAACACTTAGAACCACAGCGGTCGGAGATTGCGGAACGACATATCTTTCGGCAAAGAAAGCAAAAGCAAGATGAGACAGTGTGTGATTATTTGCAAAATTTAAAGCGTCTGGCTAAAACTTGCAATTTCACGGAGACCGTTATGAACCCACTGGAGGTTAACTTGCGGGATCAATTCGTATCTGGTCTTTACAATGAGGACATGAGGTCCAGGCTGTTTGCCGAAAAGGATTTAAGTTACAATCGCGCCGTGGAACTGGCGCTTTCTCTGGAGGCAGCGGACAGGCACGCTATACAGGCGGGGTCCGGCGGCGGCGAAAGCAGAGGCGCAGCTGAGTCACTGCACAGCATAGCGGCGAGACGAGAGCGGCGCAGCGCGGTGTCGCCGGCATCGGGGCAGCCAGCGGTAGTACATCAGGCAGCCCGATGCTGGCGTTGCGGCCGCAACGGTCATTCAGCAGCGAGATGTCGTTACAAAAATTATTCTTGTGATCAGTGCGGTCAAAAAGGACATTTAAAAGTGGTGTGCCGTAAAAATACGCGTAAAAGTGACGGAAGTGACCCAAAGGAAATTAAGGAGCAACATTTTTTAGATGATTCAGGTGACAGCGAACTAGATTTTTATAATATAATTTGTAGCAATAATGACAGTCCTTATTACATTGATTTAAAGATTAATGATATAACAGTCAAGTTTGAAATAGACACGGGCAGTAAAATCTCTGTAATATCAAAAAATAATTATAATGAATTATTTTCTCACATTCCTATTCATAAAAAAGCTTTACGTTTAAAGTCATACGTAGGTAATATAATACAACCTATGGGCTATATACCGGTCGAGGTAACTTTTGACTCTAAGACTGAACTACTTGAATTATATATTATTGAAAACGGAGGCCCGCCTTTAATGGGTCGTACCTGGCTCCGTTGTTTACAATTGCAAAATGTTGTACAATGTTTTCACATAGCTGAGGAGACTTTAGTCAATAGTTTACATAAAGAATTCTCTGACGTATTTGCTGATGGTCTTGGGACATTTAAAACGCTAATTAATTTACAACTAAGTGATAAAACGCCAGTTTTTGTTAAGGCGCGCCCCCGTCCACTCGCTTTGAGGACGCCGGTCGAAAACGAACTTAAGCGGTTGTTACATGAAGGGGTTATTTATAAAGTGGACCGATCGGATTACGGTACACCGATCGTACCGGTTATAAAAAAAAACGGTAACATCCGTATATGCGGAGATTATAAAATTACAATCAATCCTTTAATTAAAGACTTTCATTATCCATTGCCTCGCATAGAAGACATATTTGCTACACTGGCAGGGGGTGAACAGTTTACAAAATTGGATTTGTCCCATGCCTATCAGCAAATGGTACTTACAGAAGACTCACAGCCGATGACGGCTATCACCACACACATAGGGACATTTGTATATAAACGCGTTCCATTTGGTATTAAATGTATACCCGAAAATTTTCAAAAATCGATGGAGGAAACGTTGTGTGGCTTGCCGTGTACGGTTGTCTTTCAAGATGATATTTGCGTGACGGGTAAAGATAAAAATGACCATT
The DNA here is from genome assembly GCF_030625045.1 of Achroia grisella. Classification (NCBI taxonomy): domain Eukaryota; kingdom Metazoa; phylum Arthropoda; class Insecta; order Lepidoptera; family Pyralidae; genus Achroia; species Achroia grisella. The sequence goes on from NW_026712958.1 coordinate 797,030, forward strand.
TAAAAAACTTAAAAGCTGTCTTATTGTGTTTAAGAGACGCGGGATTACGAGTTAATCTATCAAAATGTGAATTTTTTAAAAATAGTGTGACATATCTTGGGTATAAAATCGATAAAAACGGGCTACACACAGATAACAAAAAAGTGGAATCTATTGTGACCGCCCCCACCCCTACAAATGTAACGCAATTGAAAAGTTTTTTGGGGCTCGTTAATTTTTATTCTAAATTTTGTATAAATATTAGTCAAACTCTGAATCCCCTCTATAATCTATTAAAAAAAAACGTAAAATGGAATTGGACTAGGGAGTGTGAGCGCGCATTCGAAAATATAAAACAAAAACTGTGCAAAGCACCGGTATTAGCGCATTACGACGCTCGTTTGCCATTGATATTGTCTGTAGACAGCAGCGCGTATGGACTGGGCGCCGTGCTTACTCACCGCTTCGCGGACGGCTCGGAGCGGTTAGTCAGCTGTGCATCGCGTACGCTCAATGCGGCCGAATCTAATTACTCACAGCTAGATAAAGAAGCCCTCGCTATCGTGTTCGGAGTCACTAAACATCATCAGTATCTTTACGGAAGACATTTTATATTACGTAGTGATCATAAGGCGTTAAGTTATATTTTCGGAAAAAATAAGGGTATTCCACAAACGGCCGCTAGCCGATTACAGAGGTATGCGGTAAAGCTTGCCGCTTACAACTTTAATATAGAATTTGTGACTTCTACAAAAAATATTTTTGCTGACTGTTTGTCAAGACTGCCATTAAAATTGATAAAAGAAAAACATAGTTCACAAATTAATAATCAAAAGAATAATTGTTACTTTTATTTTATTGAAGATCAATTACCTATTACTTTTCATGAAATAAAAGAGGCAACAAAAAAGGATTTTTTGTTAAACAAAATAATCGGTTATATTAAATTCGGGTGGCCAGATCGACTACAAAATGAAAACGAAAAACCATATTTTAATCGTAAAGAAAATTTATTTGTCGAACACGATTGTCTCGTTTGGGGTTATCGGGTAGTGATACCAGTCACTCTCCAATCACAGATGTTACAAGAGTTGCACAGCGGGCATATAGGCGTAGTTAAAATGAAACAATTATCACGTAATTACTTATGGTGGGATGGAATAGATGCTCACATAGAAAGCACCTGTCGCGACTGTGCCGCTTGTGCCGCACACCGCGACGCGCCGCCGGCAGCTCCTTTGCATTGTTGGAACTGGCCTGATCAACCGTGGGTTCGTCTTAATCTGGATTTCTTAGGTCCATATCGTAACAGTCACTACTTAGTCATAGTAGATGCTCACTCCAAGTGGATCGAAGTAGAAAAGGTAACGACTACTTCCGCACCAGTAGTAATATCAGTTTTGAGAAGACTATTTGCACGCTTCGGAATACCAAAATGCTTGGTCAGTGACAACGGCCCCCCGTTTTCTTCTGCGGAGTACCTAAATTATCTACAAAAAAACGGTATCAAACGTATTCTAGTAGCGCCATATCACCCATCCAGCAATGGAGCGGCAGAAAATGCGGTTCGTTCGGTTAAGAGAGTGCTCAAAAAAGCGACAGTAGAAAACAAAGATTATGACAGGGCATTGTCTGAATTTCTATTTACATACAGAAATACCGAACACTGTACCACAAAAAAGGAGCCGTCGGTGGCGCTCTTCGGGCGCAGGTTACGCGGCCGCCTGGACTTGCTGCGCCCCGACACGGGCGCCCTCGTGCGCGCCGCGCAGCACGCACAACAGGAACGCCGCGGCGGCACCGCGCGGGAAGCCAGCCCCGGCGACGCCGTCTACGTCAGGGACTACTCCACGCCGAGCGTCAAGTGGAAGGAGGGGGTGGTTACGGAGCGAACGGGCCCGGTGTCATATGTAGTCAAAACGAACAACAACGATCGTCCTATCAGGAGACATATAGATCAGATCATAAATAAACAACCTTTAAGAAAATCACGACATTCTTTAGGCGCAGCGTCGGACATGTCGAGACCGCAGGTAACGAAGGGAAACGAAGACACCGCTAACGAGTGTCGAAACGATTCGTTCGCGACGGGAATGGACCCCGAGCCGGTCATTAGGTCAGACGATCAGTCGCAAGGTTCGCAGTCGGCAGCGACGTGTATGGATACCCGGTCGGCAGACAACGGCAATGGCAAAGAGCGTATCGGTAATCAAAACGATAAAAACAATGTTATAAATAATGTCACTAAGCCCACTACTCCCTATGCCATGAAATTGAGACCCCGTAAATAACGAATAACTTTATATTGTTTGTTATTCAGTGTACCTATACTTTATAGTTTTTATTAGTAACTTTTACACAGTGTAGTAAGCCGTAATAAGTCATTTGTAATAAAAGTACATCTTTATAATTGTTCTATATGTATTATATGCAACCGGTTTTTGTATAATATCCACCTTTCATTTATTTTATATAATTATTTAATATTGCACATGTCCGCCATATTTGTCATGAGTCATCAGTGTGTAGGTATGTGCACTAATATTTAAATTATTATAAAAGAATTATGCCCGTAAAAAGTTGTGCATGCATGGTATGTTTTCACACCTAGTTAAGTTAAGTATACAGTGACAAGGTTGTATTTATGTGTTTATAAGCAGATCTTTCTTTTTATTTATCGTATTGTTCTAGTATTAGGCGAGGAAAGTGTTATGTATTAATATTGATGGTAGTAGATAAATATATTTTTTCTGTACACCGTCACATACAGTTCTTTGTATCGGCCATTAATAAACCTCATTCCGTGATCGTCTGTCTTTCATTGAATACATTACAAAAACACTGATTTTCAGCTTCAACCCATTTGAGTACGTGAAAATAATAATTAAAATATAATATAAAATGTAAACATATATACAAAAGCCAAGATTAAATAAAATTGTCTTGCTTATAAATACAGATATAATATACCCAGGACAATTCACACAACGCGTTTTACGTTACTTTAACACAATTAAATTAGTGCAGAGTATAAAAAAAGAAAAAGTTACCTCACGTGAGACCCCTCCGATCGATCCCTCGTCCAATACAACGAGAATCGAAATTACAACCTGAGCCGAGTTTCGACCCCTAGTGGTGCCCTCAGAGTAAAGTCGTATCCGTCAGGCGGGAGTTGGCCTTCAGCCGCTCCATAAGTCCTTCCGCGGGTTTGGAGTGCCATCTGCACTCGCCTCCTAACGTCCGGTGAAGCTGTAAAGGCCAGCTGCGGCCAACAGCATTAGAGTAGTCCGAAAAAAACTCACTTGAAGTAATCTTTGAGGCCGAATATGACAAGAGTGATCGGACAGCTGGCCAGCTCCTGCAGGTGCGCCAGCTGCGTTGCCAGACCTCGACTGGCCACCAGGTCTGCTACTCCTGCAGCCTCGCAGACGTACAGCGCGCGATTGCATCTCTCGCTTGTATCACTCATTCCTACCTACCACAGATTGTATTTTAATAGATACATAAAATGGGGAAGGAAAAGCGCGCGAAACAGAAACTAACGAACTCTAATATATAATCTGTGCTTACGATGGTACAGGGTAGATTTTGAACAATTATAATAAAATCCGTTGACGATTCACACAGCGCCATCTAGTCCCAAGCAAAACAAAGCTTGTGTTATGGGTACTAGACAACTAATATGAATACTTAGACGTAATTTTTTTGTAAATACATACAAAATATATATAGAAACTACGAGACCGACACAAACAATCACACACATCAATTCAGTGCGAGGAACCGAACCCGCGACTATTGCAGCAAATATTATTTACATTATACCTGCATTATAAATAGCAATTATAAATATGGCGCCTCGGTGGTTTAGCGGTTTCGTACATCGCTTTACTTCCGGTGGTTGCAGGTTCGATTCCTTACACGGTATAAACATTTGTTTTCATGAGTATGATTGTTTGTATCGGTCTGGGTGTTTTTTATATATATTATGTATGTATTTACAAAAAAAAATATCAAGTATTTATATCACTTGTCTAGTACCCATAACATAAGGTCTGCTTACCTTGGGACTAGATGGCCTTGTGTGAATTGTACAGGGGGATTATTATCACCATCACCATCGTCATTATCACCACCACCACCCTCATCATCATCACTATTATTAATTTTTTTTTATACTACTATGGTGGCAATCAAGCATACGGCCCATCTGATGGTAAATGGTTACCGTAGCCTATGAACGCCTGAAACAACAGGGGTATCACGTGCGCGTTGCCGACCCTTAAGAAACCTTAATATACCCTTCTTGAATTAATATGCTATCATACTAAAATTGCTCGTTGCTCACCTGTCCATCATCCGCAGTGAGAGTGCGCTGGTGACGGTACCGTGACCACATGAGTAGCGCGGGCTCGCACAGGGTGGAGGCGGTGGTCACGCGGCATCCGGCTGCCGCCGCCTCGCGCCCCACGTCCGCCATGTACCACGCACCGGACAACGCCGGGTGCATCTCTATACTCATATACTGGAAATAGTAAACGGTGATATAAAAGTTGTTCTTTCGAAAAGTAAATCTTCATTCAAATATACTTTTTAATGCTTCGGTGTTCTAGCGATTTATCACACTTCCGATGGTCGCGGTTTCGATTCCTCGCACGGCACAAATATTTGTATTTTTAAGTTTTTTTTTTCAATTCCTGAGTATGACTGTTTGTATCGGTTTGGGTGTTTTCTATATATAATATGTATACATTTATATCAGATGTCTAGTACCCATAACACAAGCTTCATCTAGCTTAACTTGGTTCTAGATGGCGCTGTGCGAATTGTTCTGAGATTATTATTATATTTAACGCGTGGGAAGACCAACAAGGTGGACCTACGATCTGGTCAAGATCGCTTGAAAGCGTTGGCTGCGTGCAGCGCAGGACCGATCGTCTTGGCGATTTTTGGGGGAGGCCATTCTTCAGCAGTGGATGTCTTCCAAGCTGATGATGATGATGATGATATAACAAACCTTCATACACTCTCCAGGTTTCAACATTTTGTTCATTTCCTTTTCTGCAGCTTTTGCCGCTTTGCTGTCAGCTATTCTCTGCTTTTTAACTTGCTTTTCTGCAGTATGCGTTTTCTTTTTGTTTCTTTCTTGTAAACTACCTGAAATGTTTCATTTTTATGATATAGTATACTAAATGGTTCTGTAGAAAATCTATCAAATATATACACACAAATAAAATTTAAGTGTCTATTTGTAAGTTGATACACTACAAAGCTTTTCACTAAATGTACTTACAATAAAGTACATAGGATACTTACATAAAAGAATAAATTAAAATGTTTTTATTCAAAACAATTTAATATTTTACTAATATTATAAACTGGAAAGTTTGTGAGTATAACATCCATCCATGTTTGTTACTCTTTCTCGCAAAAACTATTGAACAGATTTTGATGCAACTTTACAGCAATATAGCTTATACATCAGAATAACATATAGGCTATAATTTAAAAAGATATCATGTAAATTGGGCGAAATATATGGTAAATATTGAATAAGTGTGATGCAGACAAAGTTGCAGGTGTTCATAATAATTATAAAAGTACAAAAATAAATCAATTTACAAATAATAATTGAAGTACCCATTGTTTATATACATAACATTGATCCATAAAACTTGATATAATAACCAAAGTAACTAACCAACACTCTTCCTGCGCATCTTCCGTTGTCTGCCAGCGCTATGTCCTGACATAGCCGATACGGTGCTAGTAGTTGATGCTTGTGTCCTGGTCGAAGCTGAGTCTGTACACTCAACTGCAAATTTTAGATAACATAACTTTTGGATAGTTGATAATGGAATGGTGCTCTCAACTTTGTTAACTGTTTATGCTGGCAGGCAACCAGTGGAGGATGCTAAGATGATCATGCAGTCTGAATTGTAATACTTTTTATGATCGCGGGTTCAATTCCTTCAAGAGTAGAAACTTTTTGCAGTCATGAGTATGATTGTTTGTATCGGTCTGGATGTTTCTATGCATATTATAAATTTATTTACAAATAAACAATGTATTATTCTATATTCTATATTCATTATCATATTTTATTTATATTATATATTATTATATTCTATACTCATAAGAATTGAGTATGTTATCAATATGGATAATAATCCATATCGATAACATACTCAATTCTTTTGTGGACTCCTGGGATATAGGTTTGTTCCGGGATATAATCAACTTTATAGTATTTGTATATTTCAGAGAAATAAATAAAATAATAACACAAGCTCTGCTTAGGCACTATGTGAATTGTCCAGGAATGCTATCATCATCATCATCATAAATCTTATTAATATTACAAACACAAAAGTTTGTGAGTAGGGATGAATGTTTGTTACTGTTTCATGTAAAAACTACTCAACAGATTTAAATAAAAAACTTTAAAATAATATAGCTTTTATATCTTATCTTATATTTTTATATTAAATGTTAGGACACTTGATATGCATGATGATTTCATGAAAATTATTAGTGAGGGGAAAATAGAAGGAAAGAGGGGGAGGGGAAGACCAAGGAATAGCTACATCAAACAAATTGAGAACAAAATGGGAGTCGTGTCGTATTAAGAATTAAAGAGCATGATGGAAGATCGCGGAAAGTGGCAAGAGCTCCACCGACAAGAGCGTACGTAGCTCTTAAATTATAAATGAATAAATGAATGAAGCTTTTATATCAGGATAACATATAGGCTATAAATAACATGTAGGTGAAACCACTGGCATGGCTAGTAATTAATAAGACATCAGCTTACATGAAACATCTTGTTCGTCATATTGTGTGAGGTCCATAGTCTCAATGATATCATCATCATCTCTCATTATGTTACACTTCCTAGATGTCATCTGAAAGTTTAGTTAGATATTTCACAATTGAATAACATAAAAACACAACATGTAACTTTTATTTGTGGGAGATTTGACACTTTGACAGTCTATAATAGACCTACATGAATAATATTTTGATTTGATTTATTATCACCATTGTGCACATACCATATTTTGAGAAATAAGATAAATATCATTATTAAATATTATTATTATAATTTGTCCTAAAGGGTATATTAAAACAAAAACATGATAAAATACTCATGATACTGACAAAATATAAAAAAATATACTATTTCATAGATTGTTCATATTAAGAAATACTTATTGAATAAAGACTCTGTAAATAATTATTTGGAATAAATATTTTTAATTTCATTCGATTATGATCAGTTTGCATGCTGATCTTAAAATAGGTGCGCTATGTTACGACTTGGTATATTCTTTATGTACATTGTAACTCAATATATTAATTCTCTAAAAAACTTTTATAACAAAATATAGCACTATTGCAGTACTTGTCTTAAGTTTTGTTTTCATAATATTTACATACCTTAAAGATTATTATTTTAGAGTAAGTCACAAATTAAAATTGTATATACATTAATGTTAACGAATAAAACGTCATAAAATTGTAAAAGTTTCCTTTAGCTTAATATATTACTTCAAAAACAAACAAAAAATAAAAAATAAACAAAATCAAAACACCAACAAAGTACCGGCATTCTTATTTTCCCGTAGTGACAATCAAACAATGTTAAGTTTGAAATTGACATATTGGTGGTGAATTTTGATGGCTAGTATGGCTCAGCCTAAATAAGCCCAGAGTTACACGAGCGTCATTCTTGTCCCAAATATAACCTGATTAAAAAAATATATAAAAACAAAAGTTGCGTATTTCTGTAGCCAGACCATACCAGTAATATTACAAAAGGTAGTAACAAGAGGTAATAAGAAAATTATTAGGTGGATTAGAAATCTAATACTAATGTTTTGATTACAAAAGAGTCGTTAATGTCAGTTAAAAAGAAAGTTAAATAAGAGTTTATTGTTATTTTAGAAATACTACTCCGAAAACTATACCAAGACACTACAAAACTCATATATAAACAGGGTTATGTTAATATAAAATAACGTTTGAAATTATTTACATTTCGAACGTTGTATTACACGTTCAGTTAATATAAAAAAAAAACCATAATACATTTACAGTTTTGCACGTTCTCATTCAGTTTCAAATATATAAGATAAGATATAAACTTATGAGTGAGATTTTAATAAATATTGGAATATAAAAAAAACACTTTATAGTATTAATTTTAAGTAACTGCTAAATTAATTTATACAATATAAATACAATATATATATCAACAAAATACAGACATTAAGTCACTTGAAGCCTGGAAATAATTAAAATTACGGTATTTTAATTCTTGGAGTCTATATTATAAAGACATGGAGAGATAATATTTTATTATTGCATTTATTGCACCGATTTGACAAATTGTTTTACTTCGAAAGTACATTCTTCCAGAGTTAATGGATATACCTATTAATATTATCAAGACTCATAACTTTATAAGCCTCCGGACGCAACCGGGCCAGACCACTAGTTTATATACATATAGATAAAATTGGAATGTCTGTTTGTAAAATTGAAATAACCGTTTTTTTACCACATACATATCAATATAAAAACGGTACGTACACCAAAATAACATTTTTTTTAAATCTTTGTCTGTCTATCTGTTTGTTCCGGCTAATGTCTGAAATGGACCGATTTTGACGGGACTTTTTTGGCAGGTAGCTGATGTAATAAGGAGTAACTTAGGCTACTTTTATTTTAGAAAAATAAAGTTAAATTCCACGCGGACGAAGTCGCGGGTGCAGCTAGTATACAATAAAACGGTTCATTTGACAGGCGGATAAAAGCCAGACGCGCGGCGCACCTCCGGCTATTGATTTCCCATAAAACGCTCCAATAAATCATCCTGGCAACCCTTGATGCTTTTATTTACAAGCGCTAGACTGCGTGGCGCCTCGTCGCTTATAATAATCAAGTACTTAGCACCTAAAGGGTATAAGGGGAGGGAGACTGTTATTAAGGTAGTCTTATAATCCCATTGCTAACAATATACCAAGGTTACCCCCATGGGCTAATTGTCATTTGATTTTTTGAATCACGATCGTGCATGGCAATAGTTGTTAATGCACAGGATTTTCATTTAATGTTAGACATAGACATCTACATATACACATATATATATATTTATATATTTATATATACATTATAAATAAACTGACTTTAAAAAAAATCAATTGTATTTCTCGTGTGTCTACACTTATAATATTTCTGTCGACACTTCTATCGTGACCCTTCCATTAGTTTACGTCTCTATTCGTCTGATTTTACACTTAACTTAAATGTATGTTACATTTAAGTTAAGTGTAAAATCAGTCTACGTCTCGATTCCGCGTCGACTGTACTATATTGTTAAGCCATGTACCACACTATCAATAAACTTAATAATGTCTAACAAATAGTACAATCATTTTTGTTGACAATTGTGAAATAATTAGATACTTATGTACTTATTTAATCATTTATTTGAACAAAAAGACGACATCTTTTATTGCCTTTAACAAAAACCGGAAGTAGGTCAAGGTGAAAGAATCATAGATAATAAAAAAAATAACAGAGAACACAAAAGTTGTACAGAGTAAGTTACTTTAAAGATAGAGATAATATATTCTAACAATTTTACCGGTATACTCACTACCTACATCATCTGCTTCTTCCTTATCCAATTTATTTGTGGTCGGCGTAATATGTTTTACTCTTCCATTCATCACTGTTCGCAGTCATCGCGTTAAGTATTTACTTCCTTTCTTACCATATCATCTTTCACACAGTCCATCCATCTCTTTTTCGGCCTTCTTCTACCCTTATAACCATCCACATACTATATACGTACTATATACTCTCTACCTACATACTATAATAAATAATATATTATGTAGCGCCACCTCATCACCACATATATAACGCTACAGTGATGAGGATAACCACCGCTCTACACTCGGAATGCAGATTCATCACGAGAAGAGTGAGCAAGAAACATGTGTGTTGCTCTTTAGAATAGATGTTTTTAATTAAATATGGCGAGCATAAAAACAGAACAAACAGTCAGCCGTAAAATGTATATTATTTGTAAATATCGTATTCTATATAATTTTCTAACCTAATCCTTATATCAGAATTAAAAAATAACATTTTTAATTAAAATTAATTAAAAACAATTAAAAAATAATATTCTACATAATTATCGTTGCTGTAAGATATAAATTAATGACGTTTCCCCGTTTTGTTTTTGGCGAAATACCCTAAAATCGGGGTGAATGTGAGCCAAAATACCCTAAAATTGGGGTGAATGTGAACCAAAATAACCTAAAATCGGGGTGAATGTGAGCCAAAATACCCTAAAATCGGGGTGAATGCGATACCACATGAGGAAAAATAAAAAAAAACAGTCAAATTGACTATGTCAAAATTTTGAAGTCTGTATAAAACGTAATCCTTTCGTACACAAGTCATAAAAATAATACATAATTTACTATGTAGTTATATTATGTACAGCATAGCAAAGCAAAACAAACAACTCGGGGCCCCGAACTGACAGGGCACGTCGAGAGCTTGTACGTACTTTTTGTTCCGCGTTCCCTTGTTTCGGTCTGGAGCCCGATTTCGTATGCCACCGCGAGATATAAAGTCTGCTATTGACGGTACATCTGAGCAGATGCCTTCCAAAAGAGAGAATTGTATTTTTTATGAATGATGATGGAATACTGCTCCCTCCTGCGCTTACAATGTATACTTCCAGAACATTAGTAGAAGATGATGTGAATCAAATCAAGTCAGAATTCAGTAATAATTAACCAAGATGGTTTCCACGGAGTAGTACGTTGAAGTAATAATAATATTAATTTGACGACCTCGGTGGTCTAGCGGTTTAGCACGCTGTTTTATGTCCGATGGTCGCGGGTTCGATTCCTCGCACCTCCTTGTTTGTTGTATCGGTCTGGGTGTTTTCTATGTATAAGTATATATGCATATATTTACGAAAAAAAATCTATAAATTTGTGTCAGTTATTTATTTATTTATTTTCCTGAGATTATTATTATCATTATTAATAATATCTCAGCAACAATTCACTCAGCTCCAGTCCCAAACTACTAGACAACTGATATAAATACTTGCATACATTTTTTTAAACATACATATTATACATAGAAAACACCCAAACAATCACACTCATGAATATTTGATTATTATAGAAAAACTACGACTATTATCCTCTCGGATGTATCATTGATGCCAGCCTTAAGGGACGCCAGATTTTACAATAGATATGGAAATTGCTAAATTATTACAGATTCACGCAAACCTCTACATAAAATATGTATTGAGAATTGGGTTAATATAGGTTGACACTTCCACGGTCCAGGTGCAGAATTGTTGGATACTGTGACAGGCTATGAAACGCGAAGAATTTACTCCCATCGATCCCCCGTCCAATTCAAACGGGGATCGATATTACGACGGCCTGAGCCAAGGTTCCAACCCCTAGCGGTGCCCTCAGACTAAAGTCGTATCCGTCAGGCGGGATTTGGCCTTCAGCCGCTCCATAAGTCCTTCCGCGAGTTTGGAGTGCCATCTGCACTCGTCCCTTATCGTCCGGTGAAGCTGTAAAGGCCAGGCGGCCAACAGCATTAGAGTAGACCGAAACAATTTTTTTTTTATTTATTTGCTGCTCATTTATATTAATAAAGTCAACACATTGCTATATATATAAACTAACCAGAGCTTGTATTATGGGTATTAGACGTACTTCATACAAATCCTCTCTCTTCTCCATTACACAGAAACAGATCAATACGGAACAGATAAGGTTACGAATATAAATGTTTGAATTATGGGAGGATCGAACCCGCGACCACCAGAAAGTAAGGCAGTGAGCCAGTGGACTACACCGCTAAACCACTGAGGTAGTCAAATGCGAAAGTTACTATTCTGAAGAGATGATAATGTACAAGCAAACTTTGAAATTATGTAATTTAACTGTAACACATGAAAAGACCGTGTTTTAAATTTAATTAATTTTGAGTTGATAATGTTATTCGCATTTTAAATAGGATGTCGTCATGTTTTTATTTACTAATCAAATAACAAATTAATTAAGCCAACATTCATATTAGCTGTTTGATGCATTATGAAATAAATGTGGTAAATAATTTGAAAGCTTCCTTTGTTTTGTGTTTTCGTCGTCTAATTCCCTCCTGCCAAGTCCTGTCCGCTTGTTCTGATACTGGCTCCTGCAGTCTCGTTTTGTTTACGGAGGGGAGCACTCGTCATGCGGCTCGTCGTCCTCCCGCGTAATAGCATTCCATTTTTAAAATAAAAACATACCTACTGATTCCTTTCCTATAAAAAATATAATCAAATATCGATTCAATATCACGTTTCTGTTACAATCGTTTCGAATAATGATAATAAGTTTTATGTAAAGCGGTATAAATCAAAACATTCAATTTCATAGCACATTTTGTTTTCAGAACAAAAAGCGGTTCCGTTGAACCAGTCAAACAACTGGCATGTTTAATATTTATGTAACGCAAATACAGTAAAATAAACAAATCGGCTGATTGGAATAGGTGAGTCGACTTTTTCACACAACGATGCCAGTGTGAGCGGGAAATTAGTTTGTTCTGTTTTCAAAAATGGATTGGCGCGAAAAACTGTTCGGGAAAGTGCTTGTGAAGTGCGAATCGGCGGGAACGCAAAAGGGCCAGTTCGAATTTGTGCCAACTTTGGAAGGTTTGGGAGACTGTGTTGAAGACGGCGATGGTTCTGTGTGTGGTATTTATTTCTCATTCGCGAACATTAGCGACACGAGTGACGATTTTGGAGTTCGTTTAGAGGAAATTTACAAAATAGTGCAACCGCGGTTGAAAGTCGTTCAAGTGGTATTATGGGCTCATGTGGGCACGCCTGAGGGCCCGGTGGAGAGAGAAGCTGGTTTCCGCAAGAGTCTAACGGGCAAACCTTGGTTTGCTGTCCCATTTCATGATGTCGACACTAAGGTAAGAAAATCCTCACATCGACGTTGAAAATGTAAAATCTCCATAAATAATATTGGAATTATTTCAATGTCTATGCGCGTGTATATTGATTATATTTTTATACATTTTGAAGTTATTTTGATATATTCTGGAGAAGTTAAAATATTGGCCTACACTAAAAATATTTGCCAGTTGAACAATGATTATTTATATCAACAATTTGGTTATTATTAGTTGGTATTTTTTAGTTTTCATACCTACCTACAATCAGATTTTTATGCACTATAAAAATACTAGTTACTAATGAAATAAAAGCCAGAATGTAGAGTTGACTAGCGTTATTTAATTTATGCACCCACTCCCGCACCGCAGTCTCGAGAGAGTAAACAAGCCGAATCTGTAAAATGCATACGGAAAACATTTTGGAAATTATAATTAAAATAAATCGACGTAAATTAAATAATATACCTATGTAGTAATACGATGGCATACTTTTATTTTTTCAATAATGGGGTTTTTGTCTATGATCTTCTTTTTATTCTAAGGTCCCTAACTGTTGAATTACGAATCCTTATAAAGTAATGAATAAAATAGAGAGTGGACTGTATTTATTGAAAATAATTAATGGATAGGGTAGGAGAAATACGATTTCACCCTGGAAGAACGTCTTCCACACTCCGAACAGCCCAAATTAAGCAATGTAACACCAAACTTACTCATCTTTGCTCAGGAACGTCCCGATGTGTAGTACTGTTTAGTGGCCACGCACTCTACAGTGTATGTTTTCATAAAAACAATTACAATATTACGTTAAATAAATCATTAATTATCTTGTTTTATATACTTAGATAAAAATACGGAGCGTCCTTTTTATTCCAGTTCTTATTTTCAAATTGTTTTTTATTCTAAATTTGAAATTTAAGTGGCCACATGTACTTATTTGTGGCCAGTATTACCAAGCGCCCTTTGCTTCTGGTGATACAACCTGCTTAGACTAAGGAGGTTCGGAATCCACTAGCGGCCTATCTGATGGTAAATGGGTACCGTAGCCTATGGACGCCTGAAACACCAGGGTGTTACGTAACGAGACGAGAGCAAAAAAAGAAACCATATTGTCGAAATATTTTACTGAATATTGCCATATATAAACAAAACAATTACTATAAAACAAACACTACATGATATATATATACATAAATAAAATGGGAGTGTCTGTTGTCTGAAAAAACAGTTATTTCAATATTACATATTGAAATAACTGTTTTTTACTACATGGATAAATATAAATACGGTACATACACCAAAATAACATTTTTTACAATTTTTGTCTGTCTGTCTGACTGTTCCGGCTAATGTCTGAAATGGCTGGACCGATTTTGACGGGACTTGTTTTGGCAGGTAGCTGATGTAACTTATTTTATTTTAGAAAAATAAAGTTAAATTCCTTGCGGACGAAGTCATGAGTACAGTAGCACAGATAACATAATATTACATAACAGTAGTATAAAATAGATTTCATCTGTGTACATGACTAAACGATTTTGAGTTTTAGTTTAGAATTCGAGCTATATAGCCCTTTAGACTAGTAGGGATGAAGGGGGAGGTAACAAGTTATGGACACAGTAAATTTACAAACACATAAATTGCTCGTTGCGCAGCGGTGGGGGATCTTGCAGAGTTGAGATAAGGACCCTCTCGTGGTTGCAGAGCTTTTAATTACTCCGAAAGGGCTTGAATGTAACATTTTGAATATTGCATAGTATATGCTTAATTGTTTGTCATTATACTGTTACTAACTACTCGCCCCGGCTTCGCCCGGGTGTACATGTATGATACATATAAACCTTCCTCTAGAATAAAAAAGACCGCTCCAAAATCCGTTGCGTAGTTTTAAACATTTAAGCATACATAGGGACGGACAGACAGCAACAGAGACTTTGTTTTATACTATGTAATGATAATGACTAGCTACTCGCCCCGGCTTCGCATAGGTGTACATGTATTATATATATAAACCTTCCTCTTTAATCACTCTATCTATTAAAGAAAACGCTTCAAAATCCGTTACGTAGTTTTAAAGATTTAAGCATACATAGGGACGGACAGATGACCACAACGACAGCGACTTTATTTTATACTATACTAGCTGTTCCCGCGACTTCGTCCGAGTCGATTATAACTTTATTTTTCTAAAATAAATTAGCCTAACTTACTCCTTGTTACATCAGCTATCTGCCAAAAAAAGTACTGTCAAAATCGGTCCAGCCATTTCAGAGATTAGCCGGAACAAACAGACAAAAATTGTAAAAAATGTTATTTTGGTTTTATGTACCGTATTTATATTCATATGCATGTAGTAAAAAACGGTTATTTCAATATTACAAACAGACACTCCAATTTTATTTATATGTATAGATAACGATTCATCAAATAATTTGTTTCTCTATTACTCATTACCACGCGTGTTTCTTGCTCGTTCTTGTGATGACACAGCTTTCAGAATGAGCGTTTCATTAAAAAAAAATACATTATTTATTTTTCTATTTAACAGTGCTTAAATGTACGTATATTTGAATAAAGTATTTTTATTCTATTCCATCTGCAATGATTGTGCCGTGCGTGGAATCGAACCCGCTACCATCGGAAGTAGGTGTCGGTATCGGTGTGTTAAACCGCTAGACCACCGAGGCAGCAGCAGATTTTTTTATCGTAATAAAGTAAATCTGCAAGATGGTGATAAACTCTCGCCCCGTCACGTTGGATTCGGATATGCTTAGCGAGATGCAGGCATGTCATTTGTTTTTTTTCGTTCTATTTATCCTTTAAGGAAAGGCAAAGAGTCTAAACCCATACAGCCGTCATGTCATTTGTTACGTAACTGTCACTTTGACAGTTGACTGTAATCCATGGCGGGTCACGGCCTCGGTGGTCTAGCGGTGTACCGATGGTTGCGGGTTCGATTCCTTCGATTTATGAAATAGAAATAGAAATTAATTTAGTTAAATTAGTCTTAAGACGAATTATTGTTGATATAAATACAGATATTCATTTATATCTCTCGACGTTTCAAGAATAGAATAGAATATACTTTATTTGTAACACACAGTAAAGAAAAAGTAAACAATATATTAAAGGACAACACGTATAGTTAACAATAAGGCGGCCTTATTGCTAAAAGCAATCTTTTCAAGGCAACTTTATGGAGAAAAATGAACAGGTAGATACTAAATACATACAGGAGAAAACAAAAAAACATAACAAACATATATTTATGAAGAAAAAGAATAACAAGTATAATATAAATTAAAAATTTTTGTGAACAATAATAATTATATATGTATTAAACTAGAAGAAATTAAACTAGAACTAAAACTATATTACACTTACATGAACTACATACATGTTATAAATTACATACATACAACTAGGTTGCACCAGCCGTGGTCAAAAGCAGACTGAAAAATTATTACGTGAATCATTTTCAGTAAATCTTTATCTCTCTCGACGTTTCGACTAGGTGCATGTGGTCAAGAGCTTTTTCAGTCAACAGTCAGTTTAAAATTTTTATAGGGATTTTATAGAAATAGGTAATAATACCTATTTCTATAAAATCCCTATAAAAATTTTAAATACTTTCAAACAGCGGTTTGGTACGTAAAGTAAACATTGCGAGTTTTGGTTACGCTCTTAAGAAGGTAGACTATGATTCGAGTGGCGTTCTACCATCTTGAGGTAAATGCCCCTTTTATGTGAACCCATAGAGCCTGAATGGGTGGGTTCATTCAAACGTGGCCCCTGCAGAAGGGCCCGTAATTACACCGAGGTCTGGGGTTCCCGTCAATACAATGTATCACCCTAAATTACTTTCCGCCCCCTTTCTCCTGGGGTGTTTTTTACACACAGGTGCCGTTACATTAATATCGGGATTAAGCCGGCTCATTTGTTGGCAGGTTCTGTTGAGGTTCCTTAATGGATTAATGCACGTTTCAGGTGTTTATGGACGCACTTGTGGACTATTTGTTTTAGGTAAAAAAGGACTTTATATAAAAACAAGCTGACCCTGTTTGTTGTTTTGCGTTATAAATTAAAATCGCTATTAAAAAATAGAGATCGATGGTAGACGGGTGAAAATTTATGGTTTATGTATTTTTTATTAAAAAAAAATATAAATTTGTCCAAAATAAAAAAAATATGTTAGGTTGTAACAAACCTTATCCCTTAGTGGTATGAAAAATATATAGTAGCCGATTCTCAGACCTACTGAATATGCATATAAAAATTCATAAAAATCGGTAAAGCCGTTTCGGAGGAGTTTGGTAACTAACATTGTGACATGAGAATTTTATATAACCTAAATTTGACAGACTAAAAAAACTACAGTCTATATTTTAAGAAGGACATAATGTACCAGGACAAAATCTCTTTCATATTTTGACTTTGGAATAAATACTTAGATGCATTTCAATGATAAATTTCAATTTATTTTTTAAATTATATTATCATTCCAAAGATGTTAAAATAATAGCATGGTGTTTTTATTTATCTCAACAGGTTAAAACTATGATTTAAACACATAGAAAAAAGAAGTAATTAAATAACATAAAATCTGAACATGCTGTCATATATTATTTTAAGAGCCGGGTTTAAAAATTAAATTAATAAGTAACCCTGGACAATTAACACAGCGTTTTCAAATCCCACGGTAAGCAGAGCTTGTGTTATGCCAACTAGACAACTGATATTAATACATAAATAGATATTTTTTTTATAAATACATACATAATATACATAGAATACAGATCGATAGAAACAATCATAATCATGAATACAAATGTTTGCACGGTGCGAGGAATCGAACCCGCGACCATCAGAAAGTGTGCTAAAGTGTGCTAAACCGCTAGACCACCGAGGCGTTGTGTAAATAATCATTGTTTTATTTTTTATTTTTAATTAATTATGTTATTGAAAATGTTTATATATTGACGATTTCACTTTAGCAATTTTATTACGATTCTTTTTCTTTATAAATTGCATGGCGTCATTTCTAGAAGTGTAATAACTTTCAGTTAACCGAGGGGTCGCGTCACACCCTATTTACAGGGTTATCTTTTTAGTTTTAAACGAAATAAATTACGTGGATCTATGGTATTGCGTTCTTCCTTTATAAACAAATCGCTACCCACCCCGGCTTCGCCTGGGTGTACATGTATTATACATATAAACCTTCCTATTGAATCACTCTATGTATTAAAAAAGCCGCTGCAAAATTCGTTGCGTAGTTATAAAGATTTAAGCATACACAGGGACAGACAGCGACAGTGATTTTGTGTTATACTATGTAACTAGCTACTCGCCCCGGCGTTGCACGGGTGTATATGTATTATATATTCAAACCTTTTTCTTGAATATCTCTATGTATTAAAAAAACCGCATCAAAATCCATTGCGTAGATTTAAATATTTAAGCATACATAGGGACAGACAGCGAGAGCGACTTTGTTTTATACCATGTAATGATGATTCTTTAGAATATACATACGAATCGTAATATATCTGTCAGGTCCTTTCATCCACGTCCCTTGATCCACCGTATTTTTTTTATTGAACGATAATAGAATGGTACAGGCTACGCTAACGGTTGACGCTGGCGGGCACCTGTGGAGGATAAGATGAGCATGAGTTCAGGTCAGTTAGCCCATCGTGGTAAATTCACCAGGAATTTATCACGATAGTTTCCAAGAGGGAACCGCGTGGAGGTCAACCTGACATGGTACAATGGGATCCCTAGCCCACACTTCTACCCCCTTTCAATTTCACAGTACATCATTGTCATGTAGATGATGTAGACATCTATAAATGGAAGAATTTAGAAAAAGAATCAAGACAAACGACCATCTCGGTGATCTAGCGGTTTAGCACACCGTTTTACGTCCGATGGTCGCTGGTTCGATTCCTTGCAAGGTAAAAACATTTGTATTCATGAGTATTGAAGCGGAGGTATATAAAGTCTGATGAGTAAGAGGTGCTGAGGGTTTTAATAAGGAAAATACGGAGATAAAATAAAATGCGACTTTTATTACATAATAGAATGTAACAAAAAGATTATGACAAAAAAATATGATTATAAAATTAAAAATTTGTATAAAGACCTATCAAGGAGTTCACTACAAGTATGATTATTTGTAATATAAAAAAAAATTACCTATAAATTTATATCAGTTGTTTTAAACGGTAAATAAAAATTTGCGGCAATTCTAAAGTTGTTTAGTATTCATTGAATTATTAGGAAATACTAGCTATGCTAGAGATTTCACCCACGTAAAATTTATAGAATATAATAGAATAGAATAGAAAATCATTTATTCAAATAAACTTACATTGAAGCACTTTTGATTAGTCATCACATTTTTTTTTAATATATCGCTCATTCGAAAAGCTGTCTCATCACAAGAAGAGCGAGCAAAAAACTTGTGTGTTGCTCTTTTAAATAATTTTATTCTTACTTACAATTTAAGTTTAAGTGTGTGAATACAAACTACCGATTAGCACTAATTCAATTAAATAATAAAATAGAAAAAACATTCAATTCATAACAACTGGTTAAACAATTAATTCTTATTAATAAGAGGATATATATATAGCCTATGTGTTATTCTATATTACTCTAAAGTTTCATTAAAATCCACTCAGTACTTATTGCGTGAAAGAGTCACAAACGATCATCCATTTATCCATCCATATACACTCAGTCGTGGAGATCTTTGGGGGAGGCCTATGTCCAGCACTGGACGTCTTCCGGGCTGCGATGATGATGATGATGATACACTCACAAACTTCCGCGTTTATTATATTAGTAATATAATAATAATGATAATTTTAATAATAATTCACACAGCACTATATAGACCCAAGTTAAGCTAACTAAAGCTTGTGTTATGGGCACTAGATAATATATTTATTTATTTTAGTAAGATTAACGGTGTAATTACATGTCACTTGTCATATAAAATTGTCATATGCCAATTAATATTTTTTTTTTAGTTAATATTTGACGGCTCTGGATACAAGTCCTTTTTAGCCCAACATAAAATACAAAAACTTAACAACAATTACAATTTCTTCACAGTGTTGGAAATGTATTTATATAAAGTCTTGAATAGTGCAGGCCTTGATAAGATTCGCCAATAGTGTTATTGATTAAATTTACATTATCCAATTTTAAAAAATTAAAGTAATCACGTGACAGTGTTTTAGATGTAGTTGTACAGTACAAGTACAATAACTGATACAAATACATATACGAATATATAAATACAGATAAATTTCATTTTATAAATACTAAATATTATACATAGAAAACATCCAGACCGACACAAATAATCATCATTCAATTGAATCACTCGTGAAAACAAATGTTCGTGCCGTGCGAGGAATCGAACCCGCGACCATGGGAAGTAAAGCGGTGTGCCAAACCGCTAGACCATCGCGGTCACCTATAACTAAAATGTCTTTTGTAATCTCTAGAAAGCCAGTGGAAATATTTGGTCATATGTGTATATTAGGGTCGCCAAACCCGAGTTAAAAAAATCAGGATTTAAGTTGTAATACCAGGACAATGCAGTTTAAAAACGGGACGCAGTTGCAATTAGGGGGGATGAAGGATTCTTAATAATGTGGACCGATGGTACATTGCCAGCAATGAGGTCATCAGTCCACATTATAACAATTCAGGTTGCCCTCCACTAAAAATCATATATGGGGGGGGGGGGGGAAGGGGATTGTTAGTAATGTGGGTTGCTTGCGGGTTTGCGGGTTCGATTCCTCGCACGGCACAAAACATTTGTATTCATGAGTATGATTGTTTGTATCGGTCTGGGTGTTTTCTATGTATATTATGTATATATTTACGAAAAAAAAATTATCTATGTACTTGTATCAGTTATCTAATACCCGTAACACAAGCTTTAGATAGCTTAACTCGGGTCTAGATGGCGCTGTGTGAATTGTCCTAAAATTATTATTATTATATTATTATTATTTGAATAAAATTATACGTGTTAGAAATTTGTTATTAAAAGAATTTGTTTTAAAAACTATTCAGTACGTCCCAGGACACTATATTGACTAGGACATGTCCTTGGAAGACAGGACGGTTGGCAACTGTAATGTATATGTATGTGGAGAGGCTTCATTGTGTGTACTGCCATTGTTCACAGTGCATTGTGGTCCCGACGCTGCATTCCTGCGACTGTTTTCAGCTCTGTTTACACAGTATACAAACATTCTTACTACATTGTCGTAAGCACCTTTGATTGCGGCACTAATTATAAGAATGTGAGGTATTTTTTTATAGGCATGATAATAGAGTGGTGCACCCGCCTGCGCTAACGGTTTACGCTGGCGGGGCACCAGTGAAGGATGATAAGATGAGTATGAGGTCAGGTCAGTTAGCCCATCGTAACAAATTCACCAAGAATTTATCACGATGGTTTCCAGGGGAAACCGCGTGGATGTCAACCTGACATTGTAGATTGCTAGCAATAAGTTTTTTTTTTTGTGGATGATAATGGAATGGTGCACCCGCCTGCGCTAACGGTTTACGCTGGCGGGGCACCAGTGGAGGATGATAAGATGAGCATGAGGTCAGGTCAGTTAGCACATCGTGACAAATTCAACAAGAATTTATCACGATGGTTTCCAGGGGAAACCGTGTGGATGTCAACCTGACATTGTAGATTGCTAGCAATAAGATCAACAGTCCGTATTACTAACAATGTCCTTTTCCCCAATCTGATGTATTTAGTACATAGCACATAGGATAGATGTCTGTTAGATAGATAGGGGCAGTAAAGTCCTCGAGTAGCGACCACGGACCAGACGCAGCGTGGGAAGGTCTCCAGCAAGGTATAAAAATATTAAGGATATATTGGAATTACCCTTAAATAAATTCAAAACATCTGTTAAATCATATTTACTGAGCAAAGCCTATATTACTCACTAAACGATTACTTGAATGACTAGCGTGCATGGCAATAGTTGTTCATGCACGAGATTTTCATTTAATGTTAGACATAGACACCTATATAAATATACATTGTAAATAAACTAGCTTTTAAAGAAAAAGTAATTCAATTGAGTTTCTTGCCAGTTCTTCTCAATTGGATCTATATGCCGAACTGGACGGTAGGGAAAAAAATTAATATTATAATGCAAAAAACTTGACGTTCATAAGCGGCTAAAATGTCCTACATGAATAAATAATTTTTAAATTAGAATTAGAATTTAAAAGAATGATGATCAAAATAATGCGAACAACAAAACATGTTGTTAAAGTGTGTTTATGTCTACCGATTTGATTAGCACTAAACCCGTCTAATATAAAAAATAAGTCTGTGTACGAGATAAGGTTGAATTTTGAGTAACGTTTTTGGGTGTTTTGAGCAAACAAACACACGTCTGTTCTGTAATAAATTTATTTGCAACTAACAGTCTGTAACGGCGAGCTTAAGGCCATATGACTGTATGACTGATTCTAATTCGAAACCTTCTACAAATCATATTATTTTTAACTTCATTAATTTAGGCGAATTCCAAATCGACCGTGTCAGACAGACGGGCAAACTCTCTCTATAGAAATTCCATTTTCAGTTCGGAAACATAAAAAAAGCAATGAATTTGCAGTGTTCAGCAGACGGGATAGGACGATAGCCAATGAATTCTGCATGGCATGCAATTGTGAGTTGGCCGGAAGTTGAATTGCCAGTTAGACAATCTGTTTGATAAAATAAAATGTTTGATTTCACTTTACAGATATAAACCTATATATATGTTTATATATACACATATAATGTGTACTTATTGTGCTTGTGAAATCAACACACTTAATAATAATAATAACCCTGAACAATCCACACGACGCCATCTAGTCTTAACCTAAGCAGAACTTGTTATGCTTAATAGACAGCTGATTTATAAACTTTTTTAATATTTACATAATCTACATAGAAAACAACTAGACCTATAACATATAATACAAACGATCATACTCATAAAAAAAAAATCCCCGTGCGAGGAATCGAATCCTCGACCATCTGATGTAAAGCGTAGTGCTAAACCGCTAGATCACCGATGCCCTTAAAATATGTAGCATGTAACATAGAGTACCACATAGACTACTAATAGAAAATAGACTCTTCGAAATGCCTAGTTTTCTGTTTCTGTAACGAGTTACGTATTTAATGTTATCAACGGTATCTACCATGAAGATAGATAGACAGATAAAACTTCACCTCTGTTTATCCTCGCTGAGTGGCACTCAGTCGGTCGTTGTGGTAACGACTCTCATTTGTTTCTGCTCACCCCAATAACCCTGACAGGGATGATCATCCCGTTTAATCTCCTCACTCGTTCACGACCCCCATTATTCTGGACAATGACAATTCGGGACAAAATAGTTACGTACATTTATTCGCTGCAGATTAATATCCTTACTAATATCACTTAACTGTTTGTCTTGCCTTGGTACACAGATAGATTCTGAGAAGCATCTCAGGATCTAGACTATCTCATGTCTGAAATCATAGACTACTTTTTAATGCGAAAAAGGGTTGTAAGTGGTTGAACCTTTCATCTCCCCTGATGAAAGGTTGTACGGAAATATTGTCATTTTTAAAGCTAGAAGCTGAAACTTATTTTAGGCTGTTATTTACTTATAAATAAAAAAGTGGGTTGTAAGGGGTTGAAAGGAGATATGAAAGCTTGTACGTTAGTAGTAGTAGGTTGAAGAAAATTAAAGAAATATGACATTCAAAGTTTTTAAAAATCTTAACATTAAGGAAGTAGAATAAAAGGAGATAAATGTTTGTATGGAAAATCGTCATTTTTGAAGCTAGAATCATCTATTATATATTTCTTTTCGGCCACAGCTAGTAATATATACTTTATTGCACTTGTAACATTAAGACAAAGATAGTTATACAAGTGTAAGCAAGGAGAGACTTATCTGTGAAAGAGATCTCTTCCAACCAACCTAACGCGATGGTACGCAAGGATAGTTCTCGAGTTTTGTAAACATATACTTTCGGATTACGAACACTGATTAGACTATTTCCTTTTGCAATAACATATGCTGGTGGTCACTCTATTCTCCCAAATTTGAATTTAAAAATGAATCTGTATTATTGTAAACATATATAACATTTATTTGAAAAGAATACAAGCTGAGTTTCTTGTCAGTACTCATCTCGAAATCATTCCGAACTGCCGGTAGATTTGACATATCATAAGAGTCTGTAATGGCAACAGCGTTGCCGCGCGATGTAACTAAATTCGCCACATATTTATTTATTACAAGCTGTTTTCGCGACTTCGTCCGCGTGGAATTTAAGTTACTCCTTATTACATCAGCTACCTGCCAAAAAAATCCTGTCAAAATCGGTCCAGCCATTTCAGAGATTAGCCGGAACAAACAGACCGACAGACAGACAGACATAAATTATAAAAAATGTTATTTTGCTATATATACCGTATATACTATTCATACGCATGTAGTAAAAAACGATTATTTCAATATTACAAACAGACACTCAAATTTTATTTATATGTATAGATCATATAAATAAAATTGGAGTACACATATTCCGCAGTAGGTTGTGTACAAAAACGTCAGCGTGTGTACATCTGTCCCATTATTTCTACCGATAAGCAGCTTACTGTGCTCTGATTTCAAGGGAACTAAGCCAATTCTATTTTAGAAACTACTTATTTCAATTCCACGCGGACAGAGTCGCTGGTAATAGCTAGCTAGTATAATAATAAGCACAAGAATAATATACTCGTATAATTTCATATTATGTTTTTTGTAGTATTGCATAAAGTTTAATATCTTTACATAGTATGTTTAAAACTGTTAACAATTATTTAATAAAAACAAAACGTCTATAAATCATTTCAAATGCCAAGTTAATGTTTCTTGATACACCTTGTTTCAGACGACCATAGGCTACGGTAACCGTTTACTATCAGACAGGTCGTATGCTTAATTATTGGCTCAAAATAGATCTAAATAGATATAACTCAAAGGTGACTGACGTAGTGATTTATCAACGCACAGCCCAAACCACTGGACGGCTCGAGCTGAAATTTGGCATGCGGGTAGATGTTATGATGTAGGCATCTGCTAAGAATTTTGATTAATTATACTCCCAAAGGGATAAAATAGGGGATGAAAGTTTATATGAAACTTTGACAATTTTAAACCGATCGGGCTGAGACTTTGCATGCATAAATCTACTATGACGTAGGCATCTCCTAAGAAAGGATTTTATTAAAATCCACCCTTAAGGAGATAAATTAAAGCGAGCGAAGCCGCGGATAAAAGCTAGTTTCTAATAAAATATTTATAAAGTGACGCTATCACAGAAACTGTTTAGATAAAACATTGCTTCCTACATAGATTTAGAATTCGATTAGACGATACAGTACACGAGTCGGATAGGGTTGGCGTAATCGCTTAAAGTAATTTACTTGGGGTGAGCACTCGACCGGAACAACCCGACTTCGTACGTCTCAGACTTACCTTACACAAGGGCTGGTATACCAACTTTTTTTACTACGTATGTGGCAAACAAGCATACGGCCTATCTAATGGTAAACGGTTACCATAGCCTACGGACGCCTGAACTTCAGGGGTGTCACGGACACGTCTAGCCTTCCTGACTCTTAAGAAACCTTAATATAATAAACTTCCTGTAAATTCCTATTCTATAATCTCAAATGAAATTTTCTTTTTTCATGTAGGTCTATTACAGACTCTTACGATATGTCAAAAACTGATAACTAGAATAAACAAACATTTTTAAATATATAAAATACGTACTAGCAGACCCGGCCACGCATTGCTGTTCCTAAGTTTCTTTAATAAAATAATATTGCGACTATAAATTGAGGTGTAAGCTATTCTATCTTTCAATTTGGATCAAATTGCACACAATGTGCAAGTAAAATTTGCAATCGTTTCAGTAGTTTAGGAGTCCATCGCGGACAAACCACGTGACAAGTCATTTTTATATCTATACATCTTTACTTATAAATTATTATTATTATTATTAAAAATAAAATTGGAGTGTCTGTTTGTAATATTAAAATAACCATTTTTTACTACTTGCATTTGAATATAAATATGGTACATACACCAAAATAACATTTTTTATAATTTTTGTCTGTGTCGGTTTGTTCCAGCTAATCTCTGAATTGGCTGAACCGATTTTGACGGGATTTATTTTGGCAGGTAGCTAATGTAATAAGGACTAACTTAGGCTACTTTTATTTTAGAACAATAAAGTTAAATTCCACGCGGAAGAAGTCGCAGGAACAGCTAGTAATACGTATATATGTAACATTAATCAAGATTAAATACTTATGAATTAGAGCAGGCACTCATCATGTTTCTCGCTGAAGGTATTCTATTAGTAAATCTATTATCCTAGTTACTTAATTTATTAAAATTGGTACTTGCTCGCACATATAACTGTTTTCCCTATTAATTAAATTTCCCTGTAATTTGATGAGACAGAGAAAATCTGGTATGTTTAGCTGGTACTTATAAATGTATGTTGGACTCCAGTCTCCGCAATTAGCCTCTCATTCGGGCCGTTGTGCGTGCAGAGCCAGACTACTAAAGTAGCCAGCCAAGCTCCTCCCAAAAGCGCAGAAGACTCCTGGTGTCTTCACAGGCTTCACGGAGCGACCTCACCGTTCCGAGGATTTGTTTTCGTTGTTGGGCCACTGCCGTGCACTCCAGGATTACGTGAGCTGCCGTTTCTTCAGCTTCAAAGCAGCCCCGACAAAGGGGGCTGTCTGTAGCATCAATTTTGTATAAGTGTTTGTTTAAAGAACAATGGCCCGTTATTGTCCCTATCATTATTTTGAGGTTAGGTCTATCTAGATTAAGTAGACGTGTTGTTAACCGATGGTTCGTTTTTGGAATTGCCACTTAGCTGGTACTTTAAAATTTAATTTTGAACGTTGAAAGGACAGTCTAAGATACCGAAGGCTACTTTAATCAAGTAAATTATATCAGCAATTTCAAGGCGTTTAAAATAATAAAAATGTAGGACATTTTAGCCGCTTATGATAGTAAAATTTTTTATACATTATAATTTTGCCCTACCTTCCAGTTCAGTATTATAGATCCGATTGAGAAGAACTGGAAAGAAAGTCATTTTAATTACTTATTTATTTTAAAAGCCAGTTTATTTACAATGTATATTTATATAGGTGTCTTTGTCTAAGATTAAATGAAAATCCCGTGCATGAAGAACTATTGCCATGCACGCTTTATCGAGGGAATGCAAATAAATGTGGTTTCCATGTTCTGACAGCCCTATTGACAGTGGCGAGTCGCGTTGTGGCTATATGTCGTAGGTTGACGTTTGCTCAAGGGCACTCCACCCTCACTTCAGCAGTAGGGCTCTTTCAACGTTTACACTGCTTTCACGAGCTAAACAGCATCTTGTATATCTCACAGTTCGTTCACCGCTGAGATATTTAACCGACTTTAAAAAGAAGATATTCTTAATCTATCTGGAATGGCAAACAAGACGATGATGTGAGAGAAAGCAATCATGAATTATATACTTGAATAGCAATAAGAAACATAATGTGACGCTCGTGGTACGCCCGTGGACTAAGATGCCATGACTCCGTGTCCTGTTTCACTACCTAATCTCATCCTTTAACCGAGTCATCAGTCAATTCAAAATATCTATATTAATTTTTTTTTCGGACTACTCTAATGCTGTTGTCCGCAGCTGGCCTGTACAGCTTCACCGGACGTTAGGGGACGAGTGCAGATGGCACTCCAAACCCGAGGAAGAACTTATGGAGCGGCTGAAGGCCAACTCCTGCCTGACGGAAACGACTTTAGTGCCCTCAGAGGGCACCACTAGGAGTTCGAACCTCGGCTCAGGCCGTCGTAATTTCGATCCCCGTTTGAATTGGACGGGGCATCGATCAGAGGGGCGCCCGGGGGCGCCGGTGTGGAGCGCCCGGGCGCGCGTAGTCGCCCGGTTGAATGCGCGATAATGTGTGTTTGAGGTCGTCATCTTCGCCGGCGAGGACGGTGTCGTGTGTGTGTGTAAAAGTGTGGTCGGGGTGGTATGTCAATGATATGTCAAATCTACCGTACGCAGTATATTATAACGATGCTCACAGCAAACTAAGAAGAGTTGGGGGGAAAGGGGATTGTTAATAATGTCGATTGCTGATCTTATTGCTAGCAATGTACCATGTCAGGTTGACCTCCATGCGGTTCTTCCTGAAAACCATTGTGATAAATTCTTGGTGGTCGACGATGGTCTAAATGACCAGGTTAGGCCATGTTCATCCTATCATCCTCCACTGGTGTCCCGCCAGCGTAAACCGTCAGCGCAGGCGGGTGCACCATTTCATTATCATAATAAAAAAAAACTCTGAATAGTTTAATTCATTCATTCATTCAGACAATTAAAGAGATTACCAGTAAATCTGCACATCACAATGAAGAAAAGTTATAGTCTACGGATACTACATCAATATGTGTCAAATATAAAGGGTGCTCTACAAATATCTACGGATTACTACATGAATATGTGTCACATATATAGGATGCTCTAAAGATATAGAATAGAATAGAATAACATTTATTTCTTAAGTAACGTTTTATCTATAACTCCAGACTAGGCTATGCCTGTATCGTGGTAGGCAAAGCAAGTTTAATAGTCAAAGTAAAAACCAATGTAGTACGATCAGAGTAATCATAATAATTTTACGTCTATATAATAATACTGATAAATCACAACAACATACAAAAATAATAAAAAATACAGATGATCTATGGATACTACATGTATATGTTTCAAATATATAGGGTGCTCTACAGATATAGCCTAGAATAACATTTACTTCTACACGCACAACGGCCCAAATGAGAGGCCAATTGCGGAAAATGGAGTCCAACCTACAACATTTACTTTGGAAAACTTAACTTAAGTAACAATTTATCTGTGACTCCACACTAGGCTATGCCTGTATCGTGGAAATCAAAGCAAGTTTAACAAAGTTACATTGGTACTGCGATCAGATTAATGATAATAATTTTGCGTTTATATAATACAAATAATACTGATAAATATGTGACAAAAAGTAATAAAAAATACAGATGATCTATGGATTCTATATGAATATTGGGAATGAAGCACCCTATATGTCAAATATATAGGGTGCTTCATTCCCAATGGCAGCGAGCAATCAACTAAAAGCTGCATTGACGCGGAAACGACAGATAACTAATGGAACCGATGACTTTGCCCGTATTTA
This sequence comes from Achroia grisella, assembly GCF_030625045.1. Taxonomy (NCBI): domain Eukaryota; kingdom Metazoa; phylum Arthropoda; class Insecta; order Lepidoptera; family Pyralidae; genus Achroia; species Achroia grisella. The sequence continues at coordinate 826,372 of NW_026712958.1, forward strand.
TTATCACTGTACACTTTATGAACATATCCCATATTTATATATTAAATCTATACATATAAATAAAATTGGAGTGTCTGTTTGTAATATTGAAATAACCGTTTTTTACCACATGCATATGAATATATATAAGGTACATATACCAAAATAGGAATTTTTATAATTTTTGTCTGTCTGTCTGATTGTTCCGGCTAATCTCTGAAATGGCTGGACCGTTTTTACGGTACTTTTTTTGGCAGGTAGCTGATTTATAAGGAGTAACTTAGGCTACTTTTATTTTAGAAAATAAAGTTAAATTCCACGCGGACGAAGTCGCGGGAACAGCTTGTATCAAATAAAAAAATAGAGCGACAGATATTACTTGAAGAAACAGATAGTGTACACAAGTTTACTTTTGTGAAATTGATGCCTCATTATGTTTTACTACAGATATGTAATATTATATTATATTATCTGTGCTATAGACTAGAAGTTCCCGCGACTTCATCCGCGTGGAATTTAACTTTATTTTTCTAAAATAAAAGTAGCCTAAGTTACTCCTTATTACATCAGCTACCTCCAAAAAAAGTCCCGTCAAAATCGGTCCAGCCCTTTCAGAGATTAGCCGGAACAAACAGACAGACAAAAATTGTAAAAAATGTTATTTTTGTGTATTTATCGTATTTATATTCATATGTAGGTAGTAAAAAACTGTTATTTCAATATTACAAACAGACACTCTAATTTTATTTATATGTACAGATAAGGTAATATGACGTTTTACCTAATAAGACATCTAAAATTTGAAATTTCATTGCGATTAGTTATTAACTCATTATCATATCATTGGGAACGTACAAGATGACAAGAAAGGTCCATGTGAATAAATTTAATAAAGAAATAATAATAACGCAGGACAATTCACACAACGCCATCTAGTCACTGTCTAATCAGAGCTTGTTATGGGTACTAAACCACTAATATACACATATAGATACATTTCTATTTCTAAATATACATAGGAAACACCCAGACCAAGACAAACAATCATACTCATAGGTTTGTACTGTGCGAGGAATCGAACCAGCGACCATCAGAGGTTGGTGTTTAAACCGCTATACCATCGAAGGCATAAACATATCTCAGCGTTAGGTCAGTCGACAACTAAGACTTATACAAGACCTGGTTATCCTCAAACGCTACCAAAATAACTATATACCCGTAAGTAGCAGTTAACTTGGCTTCCGGCGCGGCCGACAGTTATTTTTAACCCTCTCATTATCCAGATGATCGTTTCACTGTGTGAATATATTCTAACTTTATTCTGTGAGTCACAATATTAACCGAAAATGCCTTTGTCTGACTCACATAACGTATCAAGTACAAAACTAATCAACAACTAACAAGATCTTATACTTTAATTATAATTTATTGTACCTACTGTGTTTGTTGAGCAAATCTATACATATAAATAAAATTGGAGTATCTGTTTGTAATATTGAAATAACCGTTTTTTACTACATGCATATGAATATAAATACGGTACATACACCAAAATAACATTTTTTACAATTTTTGTCTGTCTGTCTGTCGGTCTGTTTGTTCCGGGTAATCTCTGAAATGGCTGGACCGATTTTGACGGGACTTTTGTTTGCAAGTATCTGATGAAATAAGGAGTAACTTAGACTACTTTTATTTTAGAAAAATAAAGTTAAATTCCACGCGGACGAAGTCGCGTGTTAATAGCTAGTTTAAAATAATTTTTATAACAAGATTCGATATTAAAAAATACAACAACACCAAATTTTCACCCTTCTACTAACAACGTCTATTTTTGAATATCAATATACTTTGAGAACTGATTCATTTTTATGGCAACACAATGTTACGTTTTCTTGCTATCTGCCAGATTCGAACTTATGACCTTTCGATCTAAGACAGGGTACACCACGACGCTATTATTCATGGTATCTATTTCAAGTAATTATGTTATTTACAATTATTTCTCCTCAAAGTAATCTACATTGTGCGTACATTTATAATTAATTACGAGAAGCCAACTTGAGGCTTTGCGGCTGGCCATTTACCGCTCCATTGACTCGTGTTCCTTAGTAATTAAGTTTCAAACACAATTATAATAGCCGTTAAACGTTCTTCTAACTTAGCTTGAACTGCTGAAAAGAGCTGGGCCGAAAACTGACCTGAATCTGAATTCCATACTAAAGTTGTGAATGAATATATATAAATGTGAAAATGAATATATATAACTCTGTCTGTATATCTGTCGCGCTATCACGCTAAAACTACTGCGGCTTTACGGCTTCCCATTTGCCACTCCATTGACTCGTGTTCGTTACAGGCCTAGTAATAATTAAGTTTTAAGCACAATTATAATAACCGTTAAAAGTTCTTGTAACTTAACTTAAACTTCTCCTTCAGGCTGCTGAAAACTGACCTGAATAGTCGCAATGTTGCTATTCGCAGTATGGAATGTACATATACCTACAATCCTTCTAAATATTACAAATGCGACAGTAACTCTGTCTGTCTATCTGTCGCGCTTTCACGCTAAAACTACTGAACCTATTTAAATGGAATTTGTTACACATATAGTCTAAATCCTGAAAAAGTATGACCTTTCTCAGGGTCTTGACTATAGGCTACTTTTAATGCGAAAATGGGGTTGTAATTGGTCGAAAGGGGAGATGGAAGGTTGTATGAAAGTATCGCCATTTTCAAAGCTAGAACTTATTATTTAGGATCCTGATTAAATATAAATAAATATGTCATTCAAAGTTTGCAAAAAAATTACCCCTAAGGGTAGATGAAAGTTTGTATTTCAATTTCTTTAATTGTTGATACAACACGACTCCAACTTTCATAGATTTTGTGCCATCACATTTCAATTTTAGCATTAAAACACAAAATTTAACTTACAAAAACATTATTTATATTGTTAACCGGGTCTAAACACGAATAATTGTATGGTAAATGAAGGTATTTCATCCTCGCTTGACGTCTCGTATTACAACTCAATATCTAGAATTCAGTAGTAGTTAATCTTCTCCGAATATATTACTATAATGTACTGTGTATTTCTACGATTGCAAGAAGGGTATATTAAGGTTTCTTAAGGGTCGGCAACGCGCACATCACATCCCTGTTTCAGGCGTCCATACGCTTGGCTTTACCACCATCGTAGTATAAAATAATGGGCTATATATGGGCCCCATAAATAAGCTCAAAGTCACTTAGAAAGCAATGGAAAGGGCTATGCTTTGAGTTTCGCTGCGTGACCGTATTAGAAATGAGGAGATTCTCAGAAAAAGATTCTCTTTCTTCTGCCCGAAACTGAAGTGGCAATGGGCAGGGCACATAGCTCGTAGGACAGATGAGTTGGAGCAGTAAAGTCCTCGAGTGGCGAAGACGGACCAGAGGACGCAGCGTGGGAAGGCCACACACACACAGACAAGATGGACCGACGCCGATCTGGTCATGATCACTGGAAAGCGTTGGTTACGAGTAGCGCAGAACCGATCGTCGTAGAGATTTTTGGAGGAAAAGGTTTAGCAGTGGGCGTCTTCCAGGCTGAAATGATGATGATTCTGATGAGTTTAAAAAAAAAGCAGGATCCTCGTACGGTTGGCAACCCTGAATGAAATTCACGCGCTTACATTTGATACTTAGGCAATAAAATATCACGGGTTCTATGGTAACACCAATTTATTATTCTCATCGTGCCGACCCTCTGAGCGTGGTAGATGCGTGACGTGAGTAACAAGTAACAATATCGAAAGATTTCGGTACCTATGGTTACCTATCATGCCATAGACGCAGGTAACGGGGACCGTTATCAATCAAGTTGTAATATTCATTTCTATGTATAACTATACGATTTGCGGTTCGCCTATAACATATTGTGACTTTTCAGTCTTACAGTGGTAAGAACGCCATTAAAACCTGAGTATTTTAAAAATATAGGATTCCTACTACTCGGTTCCTAAAAGAAAAGCGTGACGATGATGTGTTTAAGGAACTAATCTGAAACAGTTTCCTTGTTTTGAAACATTTTTCATTATAGTTCCAATGGTAATGGCTGGCAATAGCATCAGGGCATTAGTTGTTGACAAGGGACTTTAAACTTTAAATATATTAGACATGTTACGTTACTTAAATCCTATGTAATATTTAAAGATTGAAACTGACTTAAAAAATGATAATAACATAAAAAAGGTTTTTGCCGAATCTCAACTGAAGTAGCTAGCTGAACTGGACGGTAAGAATAGTGATAAAATAGGACGTGCATAAGAAGGACAAAGGTCGTGTGAGAAGAAGTTATTTTGAGTTTGAAGTTTGATAAATGAGCTAAAATCTGACACTAAATAATTTTCCACATCGCATAATTTTAAGATTACATGAACTTGAGCATACAAACTCACAAACTTTACCTCTTCATCAAGCATTCTTGACCATCTTCAATGCCAAGCTTTAAATAGTGTTAGGGAAAATAATTTCTGAAAGCGTGAAGTTAGGTCAGTCATACCTTTTGATGCTCCGAAGACTTCTTAGCGTTCTTAAGAAAGGTCCAGGCGATTAGCACAATTTCACAATGTGAACTCGTTTTAAATATACTTGAGGAATGTGGGCGCGCGTGTCGAGATCTTAGGTGAGGTCTTTGTAACCGTCTGTTCCCCTCCCTCCGCAAGGGCTAGAGACGGCTGCTTCCCCGTCGACATCGCAGCCTTGAGAAGGTGCGCGCGTGTACCCGCTCTACTTCTCCTGAAGAAGAGTAGTGACCCGTCTACTGAGATGGGACCCCGCCGTCGGAGCTGCGGAAGAATGCTCGCACACACCCGGAGCTTCGGCAATAAGCAATAGAGATACACATTGGGGTTTTAGTAGGGAGGAGTCCGTTACCCCTGGAGCGGGCGATTCTCCATGACTGATTTCCCCAAGAAAAAAGAAAAAAGGTCTTTGTAACCCTCATGTTAGGAGATCGAAGGGTACAGAAAAACAACTACCTACATTTTTGAACATATTTATAGAATATTGTTTACAAATAAACTAGGATAAAGAAAAGGCATGAACTATACATATTTTAAATAACACATGTATAAAAACTTTAAATACAATTTGTCTTTCACAGCGACGTCTCACACAAAAATACAGCATCGCTGTGGGTGTACCAACTCTAGTGATCAGGGGACGAGGAGTGCGCGACGCTCTCTTATCAGACCCCCTAGGGGAGAGGTTCCCCTGGCCAGCCCCCCCACTACATGAAGTGTTGCGAGGGGTCCACCTGGAAGGAGACAAGGATAGTAAGCTGTATGAGAAGTTAGCAGCTGACACTGTGAGGGTCTTCTACTTTGCCGCTCATTGGGTAAGTTATTTTTTTCTGACTGTTACGGATAGGTGGACTGTATGGGTGTCTAAATGAAGAAAACATATAGATTATTGTAAAGATTGAATGAAACACACCAACTATCAAATAGCAACTGTTTGATAAACGTAATCCAAAATCTCTTTAAGTACTGGACATTATGATATTCAATTTATTAATATGCAGCTGCGAACTATGGGATAAGGCAATAGATCCGTAATACCTACTGTATTTTAAATACTTCATTACATAGTATAAAATAAAGTCACGTCGCTGTCTGTCCGACCCTGTGTATGCTTAAATCTTTAAACTATGCAACGGATTTTGAAGCGGTTTGTTTTAAATAGATAGAGTGATTCTAGAGGAAGGTTTATATATATAATAAATGTACACCCGTGTACATGTACATGTATGTATAATTATAAAACAAATATATTTAAAGAAAATTTTCCTAGTGTGTAACGTTGTTGAAAATTAGTTACCTAATCCTATGGACAATTTTCAAGGAGTTTAATTAGTTATTTTAAAAAAATTATATATAGTATACCACGTTAACATGATAATGATATCGTGATTAACTGGACGGTAAAGAAATATTAATACAAAAAATTAATTTAATGTTCTTAAGTGGCTATAATATCCTACATGAATAAATGGTTTGATTTGATCGCAGTGTCCGCCGTGCCGAGCCTTCTCTCCGAGCCTGTGTGCAGCGCTGACAGCTGTACGGAAACGCAGAGCAAAGTATGCCAACACGCAGCTCATACTGGTCTCCAGTGACAGGTCAGTACACAGCCCCTCCAATCGATCCCCCGTCCAATTCAAACGGGGATCGATATTACGACAGCCTGAGCCGAGGTTCGAACCCCTAGCGGTGCCATCAGACTAAAGTCGTATCCGGTAGGCGGGAGTTGGCCTTCAGCCGATACATAAGTCCTTCCGCGGGTTTAGAGTGCCATCTACACTTGTCCCCTATCGTCCGGTGAAGCTGTAAAGGCCAGCTGCGACCAACAGAATTAGAGTAGTCCGAAAAAAAGGTCAGTACATCAACTTGACATCGATAATATTAATAACTTTATTTTGCAAATGGAGAAATAAAAAAAAAATTATAATATAATACATTAAAAAAAAAGCATTTCTTTCGCCTAATGGCCATTACAGCTTACCCAACGATAGGAGAAAAATGCAGATGGCAATCCAAACCCGCGCAAGGACTTATGGAACGACTGTAGCCATCTCCTGCCTGGCCGATATGATTGTAGTCTGAGAGCACCACTAGGGGTTCGAACCTCGACTCAGGCCGTTGTAATTTCGATCCCCATTTGAATTAAACGGGGTAACAATGGACGGAGAGCGTACAGAGCGTAGATTGTATCACAAAAGCAGACATACATCGTCTTTTATTTTAAAAAAACTTACTGCTTCACTTACACTTGTGTCATACATTTTATTAAGAACTGGTAGCCGGCATTGAATAATGAAATAAAACCTACGCCCACGTAATATTCGCAGCGGGCCAGTTGTCGTAAATTCAAATTTTGTTGATTGTTGGCCGGCCTTTTCGTCACCGGGGAGTGGTGACTGACTCATCATATTACATTCAAACACGTGTATGTTTGAGTGTAATATGACCCAACACTCAAAATATTGTTAGGAATGTTGATTGATGAGGGGAGTGGTGACTGACTCATCATATTACATTCAAACACGTGTATGTTTGAGTGTAATATGACCCAACACTCAAAATATTGTTAGGAATGTTGATTGATGATCTTATTGCTAGCAATGTACCATGTCAGAATGACCTCTACACCGTTTCCCCTGGAAACCATCGTGATAAATTCTTATTGAATTTGTCACGATAGTCTAACTGACCTGACCTCATGTTCATCCTATCATCCTCCACTGGTGCCCCGCCAGCGTAAACCGTTAGCGCAGGCGGGTGCATCATTCCATTATCATCCACTAAATAAAAACACTCAACATATACAACAGATAACAATCTAGAATTGTGGTGGTGAAATTTAGAGCCAAAATAAAATGAGAAAGCTACATGTTGAAAAAGAAGGTATGTCAATTTGGTAGTATTTTTTATGTTTGATACCTCAGAACTCCATAATTTATAAACCGAATTTGAAAAAATCTATACATATCAATAAAATAGAGTATCTGTTTGTAATATTGAAATAACTGTTTTTACTACACGCATAGGAATATAAATACGGCACATACACCAAAAAAACACTTTTTGAAATTTAGGGTACAGCTAGTATAAAATAAAAACCTTCTTCTTCTTAAGCATATACGCGTATGTATTAGTCCACTATTGGACTGGACCAGTGGACGCTGGACGTATGCCTCTTACATAATTTCCTTAAGTAAAATCCTTAATAACATTAAATCCGACTTAAACTAAATATTTAAATTACGTGACGATCCAAAAATACCAACGAATAACAACCAACTAAGTAACAAAATAAACAGAAGCGAATGAATTTAAGTAATTTAACTTTATTTACTCTCGAAATAAACGAAGGAAACTTAAATTAACTTCAACTGTGATGCTACTATATATTTTGTACCATTATCGCATTCTCGTTTTACTTTGACGGCCTCGGTGGTTGAGCGGTTTAACACAACGATTTGCTTCCGACGGTCGTGATGCTCCACCCCGACCACACTTTTACACACACACACGACACCGTCCTCGCCGGCGAAGACGACGACCTCAAACACACACTATCGCTCATTCAACCGGGCGACTACGCGCGCCCGGGCGCTACACACCGGCGCTCCGGGCGCCCCTCTGATCGATCCCCCGTCCAATTCAAACGGGGATCGAAATTACGATGGCCTGAGCCGAGGTTCGAACCCCTAGTGGTGCCCTCAGACTAATGTCGTATCCGTCAGGCAGGAGTTGGCCTTCAGCCGCTCCATAAGTCCTTCCGCGGGTTTGGAGTGTCATCTGCACTCACCCCCTAACGTCCGGTGAAGCTGTAAAGGCCAGCTGCGGCCAAAAGCATTAGAGTAGTCCGATAAAAAAAAAGGTGAGTTCAATTCCATTTATCCGTCTGGATGTTTTCTAATAAGTATGTATTTACAAAATCTCAGTATTTATAGTATAGTAGTAGTATCAGTTTTCTAGTACCCATAACACAGGCTCTGCTTACCGTGGAACTAGATGGCGCTGTGTTAATTGTCCAGAGTTATTTATTTATTTCAAGAATATAAAATATATACACTTTCCCAAGGTAGACTGTTGTTATCTGACGGCCTCGGTCGTCTAGCGGTTTCACACCGCTTTATTTCCGATGTTCGCAGATTCGATTCCTCGCACGGTGCAAACATTCCAATTACTAAAAAAACATTTGTATTCGTAAGTCAACAAAGAAATTGGCAATTTAATAATATCTCACCCGTTGGAGAGCCAACATTTATCTCGGATCGGCCGAACGGACGGGGTCGAAAGAAAAACAAAGTACTTAGCGGCGATCGATTGTGAACGGGCGCCCGTTGAATGCAAAAGAGCTATATTCAATTTGCCTTAACAACGTCCTATCCTTATTATATTATGTAACTTTAGTTTTATATTCATTATTACATAGTATAAAACAAAGTCATAATATTGAAACCTTCAAGAAAAGAGCTTGTTCCTTTTTAAAAGGCCGACAACGTACTTGCAATTCCCCTGGTATTGCGGGTGCTCATGGGCGGCGGTAATCACTTACCATCAGGTGAGCCGCATGCTCGTTTGTCCTGTGTTATAAAAAAAAAAGTCGTTGCCGCTGTCTGACCGTCCCTATATATGCTTTAACCTTTAAAAGTACGCAATGGATTTTGAAGCGGTTTCTTTTAATAGATAGAGTGATTCAATTATGTTTTAAAATGGTTTACGGCTAATAATATGTTACTAAATGCAAATAAAACTAAATGTATCAAATTTACTCTCCCCAATGTAAGGCCGGTAGATTAAAAAATCATGTTGGACAATAAACTTATTAATTTTGTGGACGATACTGTATTTCTAGGTATCACATTAGATTCCAAGTTGCAATGGGGTGCTCATATTACTAAATTGGCGAGTCGACTTAGTTCTGCCGCTTATGCGGTAAGAAGAATTAAACAATTAACAGACGTGGCAACGGCTAAACTTGTGTACTTTAGCTATTTCCATAGCATTATGTCGTATGGTATTTTGTTATGGGGCAAAGCAGCTGATATAAATACAATATTTATTTTACAAAAGAGGGCCATTCGCTCCATTTATAGCATGGGTTCCAGGGAGTCTTTACGAGAGTGCTTTAAGGAATCAAATATCCTCACCGTTGCTTCTCAATATATTTATGAAAATATCATGTATGCCAGGAAGAATATAGACACTTTCAAAAGAGTTAGTGATTGCACTAATAAAAGCTTACGTAACAATAACAAACTGATTTTACCTAAATGTCGTTTGGCTAAAGTTAGTAATTCGTTTTATGGCAATTGCGTAAGGTTTTACAATAAAATACCAGAGTCTGTTATAAATCTGCCAGAAAAAAGATTTAAACGTCAAATAAAACACTTCTTTTGCAAAAAAGCTTACTATAAAATTGAAGAATTCGTAAACGATAATAATGTTTTTGTAGAAAAAATTTAAATACATAGCACTGACAATATTATCTGATTACACTAATAATGAGTGCGTAGCGATTTCTATGTTGATTATCGCATGCCTCTTACTTGTTACACTGTAATTATTTATATAAAAAAAACATCTATTAAAAAGAGCAACACACAAGTTTCTTGCTCATTCTTCTTGTGATGAATCTGCATTCCGAATGAGTGGTAGAATCAAAATATGACTATTCAAAAGTGCTTATAATGAGTTTATTTGAATAAAGATTATTTCTATTTCTATTTTAAGAGGAAGGTATATATATATAATACATGTACACCCTGTGTGAAGCCGAGGAGAGTAGCTAGTTACATAGTATAAAACAAAGTCTCTGTCGCTGTCTGTCCGTCCCTATTCTATTATAATTCTTCAAACAGACACTCCAATTTTATTTAGTTGTATAGATAAAGATTGATTGGATCGCATATTTAGAATAAATACATACATTATTTTTTTATAATATACTAGCAGACCCGGCCACGCGTTTTGTGGCGATTCTTGAATAAAATAATATTGCGACCTTAAATTTAGATGCAAGCTATCCAATCTTTCAAGTTGGATCAAATTGCACACGATGTGCAAATCAAATTTGCAATCGGTCCAGTAGTTTATGAGTCCGTCGCGGACAACCAACGTGACACGTAATTTTTATATATATTACAAAGAAAATAATAAGTCTTTTATCTTTTTAATAACATTTTATATTACAACAGAATTGCTCTGTAAAAAGGATTAATATCGGACACTCGGTGCGCGCAATTAACTCGAAAACGGTGCAGCAATTACAGAGTAGACGTCACCGTTTCACCATTTGACGATATTAAATTATACAATACCTTTTATTTTGTTTGTCTGTCTGTTTATTCCGGCTAATCTCTCAAAAGACCGGACCGATTTTGACGGTACATTTTTGGCAGGTAGCTGATGTAATAAAGAGTAACTTAAAAACTTGCAATATTTTATGCTGGTGGTCACAGTATTCTCCCAAATTTGAATTTAATAATAAGTATGTATTTGGAAACATGTACAAGCTCATTTGAAAAGAATAAGAGCTGAGTTTCTTGTCAGTTGTTCTCATCTTGAAATCATTCCGAACTGACGGTAGATTTGATATATCATAGAGTCTTTAATATACCTACATGAATAAATATATTTTGATTTTATGTTGTGACTAACTACTAGCCCCGTCTTCGCACGGGTGTACATGCATTATACATTATTACCATTGTATTAAACTTTATTACCCAATAAAACACTTTTACATTTACTCTATCTATTTAAAAAAAACAGCTTTAAAATCCGTTGCGTAGTTTTAAAGATCTAAGCATACATAGGGACGGACAGACAGCGACAGTGACTTTGTATTACTATGTAATGATAAATGAAGGAAAATTTAATAATAATATAAATCAACCATAATGTAACTTTGGCAACTGCTCAATTGCCTTACGAACGTTTGCATGTAAATTTCCGAAACCAGACATTTACATAAATGTTTCAAAACAATGTCAAGTTACCCCACTCCCTTCTGCTTCCAAATTATGAGGAATAGAGTTATGTCCCATTCACTCCCCCTGACTTTATTGCAGCGACATTGTATAAAAGTAACGGGTAACATAAAATATACTGATTTAATATTTTACTTTGTAATGCATATATTGCTTTGTATGAAACTAGCTACTCGCCCCGCTTCGCACCGGTGTACATGTATTATACATATAAACAAGTTTCTTGCTTGTTCTTCTTGTGATGAGACAGCATTCCGAATGAGCGGTAGATTAAAAAAAAATGTTATGACTATTCAAAAGTGCTTCAATGTAAGTTTATTTGAATAAATGATTTTCTATTCTAAACCTTCCTCTTGAATCACTCTATGTATTAAAAAAAACCGCTTCAAAATCCACTGCGTAGTTTTAAAGATTTAATAGGGACAGACAGACAGCGACAGCGACTTTGTTTTATACTACGTAATGATAGAGAAGATAGTAAACATAGAGTAATTAATACTACATTCTTCAAGAGCAGCCACGACCCTTATGTAAAATTAATCATACATAGAATAAATGCTTCTAAAAAAAATTGCACAGTTTCACACGCATATCGTTTTGTTTAATTGAGGAGGAGTTGCGTGTGAATAGAAACTTTAAAATGAGTCCTTGAAAATTGTTACGCAGGTTCATAAAAAGAATATGTTCCTATAATCACGCAAGCCTAATAGTGACTGAGTGAATCACTTCTTTTTTATCTAAGGACAATTCACACAGCGCCATCTAGACCCAAGTTAAACTAGCTAAAGCTGTTATGGGTACTAGATAACTGATACAAATACATAGATAATTTTTTTTCGTATTTACATACATATTATACATAGAAAACTTACTTTTGACTTTACTTTTTCTTTTTTTTTTTTTTTTTCTTTTCTTCTATGGCAATTGGTCGTTATTTTTACGACTTTACTTCTATATTCACATTTTTTGTTTCGCGCCAAAACATTGACAGCGATGGTAAATATACTATTGAAAATTGAAAACAGTTTAATTTTCGAACGTTTTTAATTACAGAAAGAGGCAAAATGCAAAAGTACATAATATTAGTCTCTGTTCGAAACAGAATGTACAGGATATTTTTAGATCTAAAAAGTCGATTATTACCGTATTTTAGGAAAGAAAATTACATCAGACAGTTCTGAAAATAGAAATATCTTTATTTCCTTTATAACTTTCTTATTTCCTTTGCTGAACAAAAGGTTTCATCCCATACAGATATTATCGTCGATGACTGATATAAAGTATAGCCAAGTAACTACATTTTTTTGTTTGATTTGATGCAGGCTAAGGTCCACGACTATACACCTTACTAAGCATAAACATTATTAAACGTTACTATTTCTCCACAATTTATGTAGTCACTTGATTGTTTGTGTTTTTTTTTTTAATATTATGATGGTGGTAAAGAAGTTTCCGGCCCATCTGATGGTAAATGAAAAATCGATGTTTTGCTCCTTGAGTGATTCTCCACACTGAGCTATGTACCAGTTTTGTATTGCTGTAACACACGTGCAGGTTTACCCTTATTGAATTGTTATATTATAGATACTTGTCATGTGATGTTATAATTAAGCCTATATGTGTGTACTAAGATACAAATAAAAACTATTATTTATCTATTTATCTTAAATAATTACCGTAGCCTATAGACACCTGAAACTCCAACTTACCGATTCTAAATGAATATTTCAAGAATTATATTTTTTATATATCTAAATATATATAACTCAAAGGTGACTGACATAGTGATCTATCAACGCACAGCCCAAACCACTGGACGGATCGAACTGAAATTTGGCATGCGGGTAGATGTTACGACGTAAGCATCCGCTAAGAAAGGATTTTGATTAATTCTACCCAAGGGTATAAAATAGGGGATGAAAGTTTGTATGAAACGTTGTCAATTTTAAACCGATAGGACTGAGACTTTGCATGCAAAAAGCTACTACGACGTAGGCATCCTCTAAGAAAGAATTTTGATAAATTCCACACCTAAGGGGATAAATTAAAGCGAGCGAAGCCGCGGGTAAAAGCTAGTTTTTTTATTCGTCATTATCGAGCGAAGTTCAAACGATGGGAATAGAAAGCTATAGCTGACGCGGAAGCGGATCTATTCATTTCAAACAACATCAAAGTAGGCAACATCCTTCAGAACATTGGTTCATTAGTGTCATAGTGAACGCTACACTTGACATGCCCATATTTCGCTGAATATATTTGAAACAATGTTATTTTTTTCCTTTAGTCAATCAGAAATATAGATTGTGTTTTTTTTTTTGAGTCGGAAATATTGCAACTCACGGCTTTGGGTGTAAGTCTCTTAAGACATGTACACGAAAAACGAAAAAGTTATAACAATTATTAATTTCTGCCAATGAAATTACATAAAGGATAATACATTTAAATGGTACTTAATTAAAGTCGGATTGTCAGTAATCTGGAATAATAACCCCATTCCTAGCAATGTACCATGTCAGGTTGACCACGTGGTTCCCCTGGAAACCATCGTGATAAATTCATGGTGAATTTACCATGATGGGCTGACTGACCTGACTTCATACTCATCACCAATAAAGAGTAATAAATAAAAAAAAATCATTATAATAGCAGCAAATTTAATATGGAGTAATGGAAAGGGACATACAGTCTTAATACAAAAATTCTACCCTGTTTTATCGTACGGACGGACGTACACTCAAATTTAATGGTCCCTCGAGCTTGTTCTAAAGCGGCAGTCGCTACCAGCCGGTCCAGATATTTGTTGTGATGCTGCATCTTTGTTTTACAGTTTATATATGACTAGCTGTTCCCGTGACTTCGTGACGTGACCGCGTGGAATTTAACTTTATTTTTCTAAAATAAAAGTAAAGCTTAAGTTACTCCAAAAAAGTCCCGTCAAAATCGGTCCAGCCATTTCATAGATTAGCCGGAACAAACAGACAGACAGACCAAAAATGTAAAAAATGTTATTTTGTGTATGTACCGTATTTATATTCATATGCATGTAGTAAAAAACGGTTATCTCAATATTACAAACAGACACTCCAATTTTATTTATATGTATAGATTATTGGGAAGATTTCAAATAATAGCTCGATCCAGGTGTACTTGTTTTATTTAGTTCTCCAATTACAGGAATTGCACAACTCACTTCACCATTCACTCATTCACCAATCACTTCACTCATTATACCAAAAAATATATAATATGCTGCCTGCTCAAACAAGAATGACTGTTCCGTTCCCTTTTTTCAAAGTTGGTGGTGGCTTAACAGGGACGCACCAACATCACAATAACATTGTTACTCTATGGTTTTAAATTTAAAATGTAAGCAATTAATTACGTTCTCTATACATTGAAGCTAACAAGATAAACACATAAATTCGATGAAAATATTAATACATAATACATATCATCATCATCATCATCATCGCAGCCCGGAAGACGTCCACTGCTGGACATAGGCCTCCCCCAAAGATCTTCACGACGATCGGCCCTGCGCTGCTCGCATCCAATGCCTTCCAGCGATCTTGCCATCGTCGGTCCACCTTGCTGAAGGCCTTCCCACGCTGCGTCTTCCGGTCCGCGGTCGCCACTCGAGGACTTTACTGCCCCAACGGCCATCTGTCCTACGAGCTATGTGCCCCGCCCATTGCCACTTCAGAGTCGCAATTCTTCGGGCTATGTCGGTCACTCTGGTTCTTCTGCGGATCTCCTCATTTCTGATTCGATCACGCAGAGTAACATAATAATAATACATATACATATTATTATTTACATTTTATTACATTCATGCGCCATCCACCTTCTGTATCTTCTCCATTAACTAAACGTTGTCTAGTTCCTTCTATATTTCCAGGTGGAATAAAGAGTAATAAAAAAGAAACATTCTAATAGTAGCCAATTTTATATGGCGTATTATGAGTAAGCGACATACAGTCTTAATACAAAAATTCTGCTCAGTCTCATCGTACGGTCGTACACACTCAAATTTAATGGTCCTTCGAGCTATTGTTCTTTAGCCCTCATGTCGTCGGCCCGCAGTCGCTACCGTCCTCTTGTATCTATTGTGATGCTGGATCTTTGTTTTACTGTCGTCTGGGGCAATTTTAAAATACAAACTAGAATGTGAACCTTGTATGGTTAATTGAAAGACTTGGATTAAACTAGGTATAGAATTTTGATATTGAATAACATGGAATAGTCAGAAACCAAGTTTTGACTGTTCGGCGACCAAACCGCGATTCGAACGAAATCACACCAAATAGTCAATAGTGGATATCCAAGCAGTATCCGAACTCTAATATATAGACAAGTTACCGCACTGAATATTTATGATCTGTTTCCGCACACAAGTAATTTTTTTAATTTTTTTCTCAGAACTATTCACACAGCGCTATCTAGACCCAAGTTAAGCTTATAGAATAATAAAGTTAAATTTCACGCGAACAAAGTCGCGGGTACAACTAGTACATTATATTTTATCCCCCATAACTCGTTGAAACTCGAATCTCCCATCGAGCGAGATCGACTCGAATCGAACTTGATCATTGTTGATACCGGATATTGCGGTTACAAAGGAAGGTTCTTGACAGACACGATCAACTTCGTCCAAAGTCAACCTCTGTTCGTCTAAATGGCCGACCTATTTACTCCAAGTTTACGTTACTTACCATCAGCGGAGGATAGTGGTAGGATTCGTTAAATGAACGAACTTAAGTCATAAAGAAATATTTTAATTACTTACCTTAATACATCTACGCAGCTATATTTTACAAGTCTTGAAATTAGATGTTCAAAAGCGCGGAATATCCGTCTGGCGGAGTTTATTACACTTTGCGTTTTTATGAGAAAATTATCTTTCTTTCAGCCGAGTAAAGTTAGGGAGCCGTGGTTTAACGTACGGAGAAATATTGCGATTAGAGCGTCTCCTTATCTATACATATAAATAAAATTGGAGTGTCTGTTTGTAATATTGAAATAATCGTTTTTCACTACATGCATATGAATATAAATACGGTACAAACACCAAAATAACTTTTTTTACAATTTTTGTCTATCTCTGAAATGGCCGTACCGATTTTGACGGGAGTTTTATTGGCAAGGTAAGGTAAAGGTAAGCTAGCTGAAGCTTGTGTTATGGGTACTAGACAACTGATACATCGATATTTTTTTCTTAAATACATACATAGAACAGCTATACCTATACAAACAAACATACTCATGTTTGTACCGTGCGAGAATCGAACCCGCGACCATCGGAAGATAGGCGGTGTCCTAAACCGTAAGATCACCGAGGCCGTCATTACATTATCTTTACATCGTATAATATAAAGTTTTGTATTCTTGTTGGTTTTCTATGTATTTACAAAAATATGTAACTAAGTATTTATATGAGCTGTCTAGAACACAACACAAGCTCTGCTTAATTTGGGAATAGATGGCACTGTATAAACTGTCCAGGTATTATTATTATACATTATTTGGAATATACCGGAAAAAGACACAAATAATGTATATACAATAAGGCGGCCGTATTGCTGAAAGCAATTTTTTTTCGTTATCAAGCATTATACGGTTATTAACATCAATCAAAAGTCAAAAGACAGTTATAAATGGAGGCTCCGCAAACAATGAGTTGGTACAAACGGTGTTTATCTCAAAAGATCCTCCCTCCACGAGGTGATCTCACAAATATTTGCACTCTCTCCCTTTCTGTAGCTCTATATTTCTGTATTTTATTTATTTATTTATATATTTTATTACGCCAGATATTTCTATATCACTAGCTGATCCCGTAAACGTTGTTTTGCCATACAAAATTATTAAAAATAAAATTGCTATTAAAACATAGGGGTTGGCAGTAGAAGGGTGAAAATTTTGGGTTGTATGTAATTTTTAATGCAAAATAATAAAAAAATGTCCAAATTCAAAAATCATTTATTCATGTAGGACATTTTACCGCTTATGAACGTCAAATTTTTAACATTATAATTTTAATTTTTTCCCTACCGGCCAGTTCGGAATTTATAGATTCAATTGAGAAGAACTAACAAGAAACTCAATTGATTTTTTTTATTAAAAGCCAGTTTCTTTACAATGTATATTTATATAGGTGTCTATGTCTAACATTAAATGAAAATCCAGTGCATGAACAACTATTGCCATGCACGCTCGTCATTCAAGTAATCATTTAGTGAGTAATAGGTTTTTTATTAAATAATAGAAAAAAAGGTACAAAAACTATTACAAAAGATGGTCTTATCAAGCAATCTCTTACATAATAAACTTTAGGTCGAAGGTAAACACAATTTATATATATCTTTATATATAAAAATTACGTGTCACGTTGTTTGTCAGCGATGGACTCCTGAACCGATTGCAAATGTTATTTGCACATTGTGTGCAATTTGATCCAACTTGAAAGGTAGGATAGCTTACATCTCAATTTATAGTCGCAATATTATTTAACGTTAGCCACAGCAACGCGTGGCCGAATCTGCTAGTATATATATATTAGTACTATATGTTATGTGTATATAATTGGTATTGCATTGCTCACATGAATCTCTGTTTGCCCCTTGGTTGACTGGGAGAAAATGCCTCTAGGCGATCGCCATGTTTCTTCTCTTCGCCTCTACTTCTTCTTAAAGTTTTAATAAATAAATAATATGTATATAGATATGCATAAAATTAATAATATCGATCCATTTTACAGCTTTCCATTTATTGTACGTATTTCCTGTAACTTCATAAAAAATTGTATTAGAACTGTAATTTTCAACCCAAAGGGTTCAATGAATTTCGAGTGTGTGAGTGTCTGGCTGCAACCTATAGGTACAAGATGAAAGTGGCTATTGATTTCATCCCTAAGGGACATATTGGGGTTGTAGTGTCGTTGTTACAGGAATAACACAGGTGAAGATGACAATTGTAATAAAAATATTGTTCAGGGTTACCACAAGCACAATAATAAACATGTGTTAGGAGTATCCTCTAAATTTTAATTAAATAAAAGAAACTGATAACAAATCGTATAATTAATTTTAACAAAATCAGTAAAAGAACTTATAAAGCAAACACGGTATGATACGGAGATTCGTTCGAGAGCACGTCTGTCGACCAAAAGAGGCCGCACACCGGGTTTCGCAGCCTTTTATAGACGCGCCGCACGACGGTGGCGCCACCACAGGAAGTTACACCTAACACGGCCTCTCCTGACGGAGCATCGTCCCCGATGCTTTCTGGTCACGGCGCGTCGTCTGGTCCGACTGCTAATCTTATGCGCTCTGTCCAGGCTGAAAGTATTCTCAGGGCTATTGCTCGGAGACGAGTCAACAGTGACTCTTCACAACCTGTGAACCATAAGTTAGTGGTAAGCATTTTATTTTTGGAAGTAGGATCACGTTGCCTCACAAGGACTAATTTAAATCTGATCTAAGCTTGTATACATAGAAGCCACACAAAGCTTTATACGAGAGGTAACCTATAACACACTTTACGCTACACAGAGCCTTACACGAGATGTATCTTATAACACACTCGATGCTGCACAAAGCCTTACACGAGGTGTATCTTATAACACACTCGATGCTGCACAAAGCCTTACACGAGGTGTATCTTATAACACACTCGATGCTGCACAAAGCCTTACACGAGATGTATCTTATAACACACTCGATGCTGCACAAAGCCTTACACGAGGTGTATCTTATAACACACTCGATGCTGCACAAAGCCTTACACGAGGTGTATCTTATAACACACTCGATGCTGCACAAAGCCTTATACGAGGTGTATCCTTTAGCACCCTCGATGCTGCCCAAAGCCTTATGCGTGGTGCTACCTAATACACACTCGACGCTGCACAAAGCCTTACACGAGGTGTATCCTATAACACGCTCGATGCTGCACAAAGCCTTATACGAGGTGTATCCTATAGCACCCTCGATGCTGCACAAAGCCTTATATGAGGTGCTTACCTATTACACACTCGACGCTGCACAAAGCCTTACACGAGGTGTATCCTATAACACACTCGATGCTGCACAAAGCCTTACACGAGGTGTTACCTAAATACCTTACGATAAAATTTATCTCAAAAATACAAATTACATTAGAAAAACTCAAATTCCTTTTTGACTCTACTCTATTTTGACTCTGTATAGATTAGAACAATAGAGAAAGCATTTGAGTGTACGAGAATATATTTGTATTCGTTACATTTTATGTACTGCATCATAAGGTATTGCAAGTATAGTGGACCTGGACATTGGGTGGAGAGGAACGTGATATAAAGTATAAGGTAACATGTTTACACATTAAACAAACAATTCCGTGCTCAATAGTATTTCTTTACAAGATGGACCCTACTTTGAAACCGTCAACTAATTTGAACTCGACAACGTTTCCACGTCAATATGGTCAACACGTAGTCTTTAGAAATATAACAATAATCGCGACTTTTTCCTATAGAGATATGTTAATAATTATTTTCTTTAAGATTTATTTTCTTTATATATCGCAAACTATTCAACTGCCCTTGTACAAGTAGTTTCATCATCAGCAGCATATGCTACTACGATTCGTGAGGTTATTAAAAGGATTTCGATGCGTGTGATATGAACTAACCTTTACGATATTCAAACGTCAAATCACGATCCTGTAGGCACATTCACCAGCGCACTACCCTAGGCAAGAGATCCTCTTATAATTTTCAGGGCGTTGCAGTTAGTTACTACCCTAAAATGTTTTCCGATGAGATGACGATGTTGCAATGCCTTGACAACAGCAAGTATCTCGAGCTCAGGAGTAGTACCTTGGATCTGCACATATTGTAAAGCTACTGCGTGTATACGTCCGTCTTTTCCTATTTGAATTAGTACCGTAACCTAGTGCACTTGCATCCGTATGGACTTCAGTCCGTAAATGGTCAAAGATAAGCAACGCGGATTGACTAGCCAATATAGAGATGATCTCATCTCTCTAGTTTCTATTCTTTTCCCCGTTAAAATTTCAAGAGGCGATTTGGGTGTATCACGGGATATACCGAATAAGATAGCTGACCAGTATCACTAAATAATATCAACTAAATATTGCACAAACCATGTCAGCTCTCCTTAAATGATATTGTTTGCATTTGATCAGTTCATTTTTATTATACATCGTCTCAACCGACAACATCGTATTCCGCAACAAGCAGCTTCGACAGTTTTTGGTATCCAAAACTACTACGGCGTTTATTTTCTCTGTCCGTCATACACATGAACGAGGACTGCTTGTAGAGACTTTCCTACTCTAACACCGCTTTAATCTTATTTACTTAATCAACCAATTGATTGCGTATTTAATATTTAGATTTTAATGATTTAGTACTAATTCGCAGTTTGTATTCACACATTTGAACTTAAAATGTACAGTTACCACAAGTGTTCAAAAAAGCAACAGACTTAGTCTTCCTCGCTCGTTCCTTATACGATAAGATAGTTCACGCGGAAGATTAAAAAATAAGTATTACTTGATGAATGAATGAAATGCTCAAATTGAAATTTGTTTGAACGAAGAATCCATCATTTCTTTTTGGATACGTTCGGCCTGACCTGACTCTTACAAATAGTTCCAGTCTCCTAGGATACACAACCTCAGGAGCGAGGTAATTACACTTAGCGGAAATGAATTGTAAACCTGGATTTTCACACGCATGCTTAATTTATAACTGTAAAATAATTTATATGGTCGATTCGGTAATTAACCGTCGTACCTACATAACGCTACTTCGTTAACAAGTAGTCGAATGTGTATCTCTATACGGTATTGACCATAGCTGTGACTGAGCCACTAAAAAGTATTCAGAATGTTTATTCATTAAGACTACAAATTTTCTTTTTCATCACCACGGAACGGTGTATTTATCAATTGAAGTCGCGCTATCGATTCACTACGCGCTATATTATTTTCAAAAGAGCGGTTTCTAAAAATACGCTAAAAATCGTTATTTCGTATACGCAATGTCTTTTCAATATTAAAAATATCATTACCAATGAGTACCGACGTCTTTAAGATAATCACAAGGTACTAAGAAGTTACTTCTTGTGAGATGTTATGAATTTTGCAGATTAAGTAAGAAAGTAATCAAACCGCATATCCGTTTCGTCTAAACAGCATAATATGTGCACCTTACAACACGAAAACCATCATTTGATTTAAAAGAAGTTGTTGAACTACTATCGTACTAAACATTTGTGGGTATAATCAGACCGCATATCCGTTTCGTCTAAACAGCATAATATGTGCATCTTACAACACAAAAACGATCATTTGATTTAAAAGTTGTTGAACTACTATCGTATTAAACATTTGTGGGTATAATCAGACCGCATATCCGTTTCGTCTAAACAGCATAATATGTGCATCTTACAACACGAAAACGATCATTTTGATTTAAAAGTTGTTGAACCACTATCGTACTAAACATCTGTGGGTACCCGCATATTACGGCGCGATAATTTCGTCGCGATGTGCATTATCACTAGTCCAAGTCACGGCGAAAACTTGCGTTAGCCTAATTCAGATTATTTCTTTGTAAAGTAAGCGTATTCAGTATGACCTATCTTCTCACAAAACGCATATACGATTTTGTCCGTAGGTTATTTTTCAAAAGAACTAAATTTACTTCTATACTACTCGACTATATTGCAACTATAGCACCGTATTTAAGAATCTACTTCTATACTACGTAGTTTGCTATCATATATGACCAAGTATGATCATCACTAGCTCACTCACGTTACTACGCACTTGCTTCACCTTTTAATGACAAAACTGACACCGTCTGTCGGTTCACTGAATGACCACGATCTACTTCATCGCAACTATTCGTCAATGTTGCGCATACTTAAAAGTATGAAAGATAAAAATAGAAAGATCTCACCAGATTCATGACATTAAGCGTCGATAAGACGTTTCGTAATGTCTGTCGAGGTAGCAACCGATCGCGCCACCGCACCAGGTGCGCTCATTGGCGCCGCGTTGGCGGGTCTGGCTGGCGCGCCGACTGTCTGCGCGGGCGGCGACAGCGTGGCGGGGCCGGTGCCGGCGCAGGCACGTCGTCAGCATCTACGTCGGCAGCTATATGCGAACCCCTGTTTCGCTGAGCTACCCGCACGTTGTTCCAGCGACACCAATTGTTGAGACTTGCGTCCATTAACGCTCCTAGTTCACCTATATTTGATAGGTGGAGAACGGAGACGCGTGCTCTCGTAACGATGGGCGTTTTCTACTCGACATGTAATCAATCCTTAGTCAAAAATGTTATTCGCGACCAAAAATGGCCTCGAATCCCACTTCTGATGTTAGGAGTATCCTCTAAATTTTAATTAAATAAAAGAAACTGATAACAAATCGTATAATTAATTTTAACAAAATCAGTAAAAGAACTTATAAAGCAAACACGGTATGATACGGAGATTCGTTCGAGAGCACGTCTGTCGACCAAAAGAGGCCGCACACCGGGTTTCGCAGCCTTTTATAGACGCGCCGCACGACGGTGGCGCCACCACAGGAAGTTACACCTAACACATGTTTAAAAACAACCAACCTCAATTGATATATATCTTCACGGTATAAATCCACATGTGGTAGTCAGTCAGAGGTTTCAACTATCGAAGTCCTGCTGAACAGGGTATATTTGCAACCAACTAGATTAGTAACAAACCTAACGCCGTATCTCACATTAATTTGGTTTGTTATCATTGTTTCTATCACCGGAGAGGTTAGTTCAATGTATACGGTTTAATTTAATCGATCATAAATATTGGCCTAGTTAGCAACATACCGCATAATAAATATCTAACTGTATATCAAAACGTATTTTTTAAACTCATTTAATAATAGTATTAAAATTGAAATTGCGATGTGCTTTTTTTTTTATATTTTGTGTTTATAATCTGCCGTTATAAACACAAAAAATAAAAATAAAAGCACATCACATATAATTTTAATATTATAGAGGCAGATTATAAACACAAAAACGACGACGAAGTTAAGGAAAAACTACTACAGACAAACAAAAACTAGTTTAATTAAACATACTTAAGAAATTGAAAATAAATAATAATAATCTCAGGATAATTCACACAGCGCCATCTAGACCCAAGTTAAGCTAGCTAAAGCTTGTGTTATGTATACTAGATACACTGATACATATACATAGATATATATTTTTTGTAAATACATACATATTATACATAGAAAACCCCCAGACCGATACAAACAATCATACTAATGAATACAAATGTTTATGCCGTGCGAGGAATCGAACCCGCGACCATCGGTCGTAAAGCGTTGTGCTAAACCGCTAGACCACCGAGGTCGTCAAAATCTCTTGATGTTTTTGATATCTACTTTATACTTATCTTTTAATAAATATATATATCCAATCCTAATGGAATACAGTGTTTTCCAATAATAGGGATTATTTGAAAGATCCCAAATTTCCATTAAAGCCAATACCGGGAAATACGAAAACCTATTTAAAGATTTAAACCGTACGGTTATATTCAGTCGCACAATACGAAGTGACAACCCTATCCACCCTTCCATTAGCCAGGGGACAGAGGTAGGGGCAGACAGGGGATACCTGTCGCGTCGTCTACTGACGTCACGAGGGGAGCCTCGGGCGAGGTGATATCATTTAAAAATATTAGTTGCTGCCAACGTTACGAATAGTGAAATCGCATTCCGGTTGTTTTAACATGAGAAAATTGTCCTGCCATGTTTATGACACTTGTCCTTACAGGGGAATGTTTTTGAGATATGACAGTAGCTGTTTCTTTATGCCTCGTCTGCATAAACTTACATTCCTTTTTTCACCCCTTGCTGATTATTGTTTGAAGTAAATTGTTTTTATCCGTTCTTATGATACTATGTATTTTTATATCTAACTAGCTGTTTAGCGCAACTTCATCTGGTTTTGCTCGCCTTTATTCACCTCACCCAGATTTGCTATTGAATTAAAAAATAGGTTATTTTATATTGGTATTATAATATAATATATAATATGTAATATATAATAAGATCAGGGTGCTGGCCCGTAAAGGCGACGGATGAAAGACGACTGCATGCAACTGAAATGCGAATGTTCAGATGTATGTGTGCTGTAACAAGAATAGATAAAATAGAATGAATACATTAGAGGAAGTTGCAACTGAAATGCGAATGTTGAGGTGGACGTGTGGTGTGACAAGAATGGATAAGATAAAGAATGAATACATCAGAGGAAGTATGAAAGTGGCGGCGGTGTCGGAGAGGTTGAAGAGTAATCGTCTATCATGGTATGGACATGAATGCGTAGGAATGAGGATAATATTTTAAGGAAGGTGTTACATATGAATGTGGATGGTTATAAGGGCAGAGGAAGGCCGAAAAAGAAATGGATGGACGGTGTGAAAGATGATATGTTAAGAAAGGAAGTATAACGCGATGACAGCGAACAGGGATGAATGTAAGCGAAAAACATATTACGACAATCACAAATAAATGGGATAAGGAAGAAGCAGATGATGATATAATAAATATTCGTGTACAATGTATCTTTATATGAAATTTTATTATGATCCGTTTAGTCGTAAAAAATGTAAAATAGGTAGTAGATAAATATCAAATAAGTGTGATGCAAATGAAGTTGTGCGAGTCAGCTAGTAACCTATAAAATTAAACAAAATCACTATTGACGAATAAATCTAACAATCTAATTGATACCTCTCGAAAAGTACATATAACAATAATAATAATAATATACATTTATTTAGCAAACATTGTTAACATTAGTACACATTAAATTAAGTTGGCAACATGTATATATGTACACACACACATATAATATATATATACAGCCACTCCAACATAGTAAAATAATTAAATATTATACTAGTAAGGAATATTTGCTAAAAAGGATGTAAAAACACAATCCATGTAATAGTAATGACAATCCCTTTCTACGCAGTAAGCCAGTGCTTCGGGGAGCTGGTTCAATTCCCAGACGTTTCATGTTTCTCCAAACACTCCCATAACTCTGTATGTGTTCGTAAAAAACATCGAAAATAAAAAAAAAATAGCCACATATAAAGCCTCATAATCGTCAACAGAAGACACGTCCCACAAAACCCCCTATTCTGTATCGATCTCAGTCCCCTGTGCGGCGACACCTACAAGTAAATATTGTGTACGATAGCATCACCCTAGTCTGATGAGGACGCACTCGTACAATGAGTGCGAGGTTCGAAGCGCACTCAAATATGAGCTCGTGCACAAATGATCTATGTAAAGCCACTGTCTTACTGCTAGCGTTATAGCGGAGTCAAAAACGCTGCGCTTTTAAAATAGCACACATTATAGTTATTATTAAACTTTCGTCTTTTATATAGGTACATTATATAAATAATGTATATAAAAGACGAAAGTATTAACCGGGTCTCAAACGTCGAGAGAGGTAACCTTTATTTGACATAACATTATTCGTGTTTATAAAACACATATTATTATTTTATTTCCACTAATGTATGAAAAGTATATTTGTTTAAACACGAGTTTTTTAATCTATAGCACCATTACTTTACTATCAGTTTACCACTTCTTTACTATAAGGATTAATACGTTTGATATCTAAATTGTTAAGGAGGTTATAATCTTTTTTATTAATAAGAATGAAATAGCACACCTGTCTGAGCAGCACTACTAACATCACATCGTTATGTCTTGCCCGTCATACCTCCTAGGCTCACATCGTTATGTCACGTCCGTCATACCTCCAAGGCTTACATCGTTATGTCACGCCCGTCATACCTCCAAGGCTCTCATTGTTATGTCACGTCCGTCATACCTCCAAGGCTCACATCGTTATGTCACGCCCGTCATACCTCCAAGACTCACATCGTTATGTCACGCCCGTCATACCTCCAAGGCTCACATCGTTATGTCACGTCCGTCATACCTCCAAGGCTCACATTGTTATGTCACGCCCGTCATACCTCCAAGGCTCACATTGTTATGTCACGCCCGTCATCCCTCCAAGGCTCATATCGTTATGTCACGCCCGTCATACCTCCAAGGCTCACATTGTTATGTCACGCCCGTCATACCTCCAAGGCTCACATTGTTATGTCACGCCCGTCATACCTACAAGGTTCACATCGTTATGTCACACCCGTCATACCTCCAAGGCTCACATTGTTATGTCACGCCCGTCATACCTACAAGGCTCACATCGTTATGTCATGCCCGTCATACCTCCAAGGCTCACATTGTTATGTCACGCCCGTCATACCTACAAGGCTCACATCGTTATGTCACGCCCGTCATACCTCCAAGGCTCACATCGTTATGTCACACCCGTCATCCCTCCAAGGTTCTGCTTTTCCTGAAGACTTAGTTGTGATGTTGGCATCCTGGAAATTCTATCCTATATCCTCACTCTTCAACACATAACTCAGTTGTCAGGTGAGATACCAGACAATTTCTTACAAAATCTCTATCAGGATTTTTCCAGAGCACCTACTTCTCCGAAGACATGACTCATTAGTCTCAAACAATGTTTGTGACTAGTGTTACAAAATCGCGCTGAAACTGACCGCAGCTCAATCAAGCATCGAGCGATTGACTTCGCTGACAGTCGCGATATTCTGGCGGGATTTTAACAAACCTTTTAATATTCCCACGTCACGGGGCAAAGGAAAGAAATGAGTCAGCCGATAACGATGTCTGAGCCGTACCATGGATTGATACGTCATTGAATCGACATTTATGTCTGATATTCGTTCCGCTCCCTTTTAATTAGAGCCCAGATTGGTGGCGAAGTCACCGTGACGAGCATACAAATTGCTTAAGTGGATTGAACTTGGATGAATGTCGTCCAGGAGGTCGATTCTGTTTTCTAAACTCGATAAAAATTTCAATCCAATTAAATTCTGCGCCGTCCTTTTGAAATGTTATTAAGACTAAACCAAATATATTGATAACAATGTAAGTTAGTTATTTTATTGCGAAACGACACAATTCAAAGTTATTGGATCTAAATTAGTTTCCAAAACACAGAGCATAAATCTATTATCAGCCATAACTTTTAACAGGGTAATGATTCTTTAAAGCTAAGTTAATATTTTTATACTATAGAAGTCGATGGAAACGCTTTAGAGTACGTAAAAGATTATGTTGATCTAGGTCAAATTGTCTCCCCCATGAACTCAATATTCAAGGAAATAAACAAAAGAATTGCAATCGGATGGAAAAATACTTGTCCCTCAAAGAAATACCAATACCAAAGATATAAACATGCATATTAAGAGCAAAACTTTCAAAGCTAGTACTCTGCTTTGTATAACATACTAGCTTTTATCTACGGTTTCGCTCGCCTTGAAACAAAAACATTTGTTATTTTTTTTATATAAAAAATGTCCTATATTTATTTTAATATCTCAAGAACTTGTGTACAAAATTTCATGATGATCGGTTCAGTAATTTAACATCCCTATTTTCACATTTATAATATTACTACCTATTCGCCCCTTTCTTTTTTTCCTTTTTTTTTTTTTACATATAAACCTTCCTCTTGAATTACTCTATCTTTTAAAAAAACCCGCTTCAAAATCCGTTGCGTAGTTTTAAAGATTTAAACATATATAGGGACGGACAGACAGCGACAGCGACTTTATCTTATACTATGCAATGATGATATATATTATATTAAGGATGGGTGACAACATGCTCTCTGACAGAAAGTCATAGAGATAGATCAGTAAAGTGTCAAAGGCCAATGGAGTATAATGGGGATCAGATTAAGTGATAAAATCACAATCTGGGAGATAGGAAGAAAAACTAAAGTAGATGTATATCGCAAATAGACTATTTAAAACAATGTTGGGCAGGGCATAGGTTAAGATATAAAATTAACAAATGGAGCAAACAAGTGAATATCTGGTATCCAGAAGACGGGACCAGAAGATAGGGACGCCAAAGAAAATGATGAAAGAGTGACATTACCCTGGGACCGCTCTGATGTAGAATTGCGGTGGATAGAGCACATCGAAGAAAGCTAGAGACGGCCTATGCTAAAAAGTTATAAAAATATTAGTGTAAAAATGAACAAAAGGTTTAAAAATAATAATGCTAGGATCGTTTAATAAATGCGTAAAAGAATCAACGGACTTCTTGTGGGAGTCACACACCGTAGGTTTAAAAGAAATGAAGTAAAGAAAATGGTATTTTATTAAAACGAATCCGTGGGAATTCCTTATGAAAGCGAACTTTTAGCAAAAAGGTCTCCCCTAATTTTATCATAAGTTTTACGAAGTTGCTTACTTACAAAGATAAAACGGCCAAATGGGAAATAGGCTGATGAAACAGAAAGAATCCAATTTAATCTGAGTAGGGAAATAAATTTATATTACTTATATGTTTGCCGTTTTCTACGTTCATAATGATTAATCGGTTTGTATGTAGATTACGGAACAATCCAATATTACTTTCAAATATAATAACACTAGTCCCGGCAAACGTTGTTTTGCCTTAAAATAAAAAATAAAAATTTAGGGGTAGACTACCCCTAACATTTAGGGGGATGAAAAATAGATGTTGGCCGATTCTCAAACCTACTCAATACGCTCACAAAATTTCATGAGAATCGGTCAAGCCGTTTCGGAGGAGTATGGGAACGAAAACTGTGACACGAGAATTTTATATATAAGATTAAACTTTAAAAAGAAACCTATGGTCACTAATACTAAGTGTATCTAAAATTTAACCCGTTCCTTTTCATTAACCCGTCCCGTTTCCTGTTTTTTAGTGACATAACAGGCAACACTAGCCTCTTGCCAAAAGAAAAAAAACAACGTCCACATACATTATGTACAGCATTGTTTATGATCTGTCGACAATTGGCTGGAAAAATGTAAATGAAATGTGCTATTCAGGTTGAACTTACCCTGGATTAACACATAGGCCTCGTTAGTCTAGCGGTTTAGTATACCGGTTTACTTCCAATAGTCACGGATTCGATTCCTCATGAAAAACGATTGTATTCGTGAATATGATTGTTCATATTGGTTTAGTTATTTTCTATGTATAAATTAAAATATATTTAGTTATATAAGTTGTCTAATACCCATATCGTATGCTCTGCTTAACTTGGGACTAGATAGTGATCTATCTGTTATTCGTCTAGGGATATTATTATTATAATTATTACATATCATATTCTCGAATTTCTTCGGTGTTATAGGTTAGAGTTACAGGTCGAGTTAATATTATTATTATAGGATATTTTTTACCCGAATTCATACTGGCAACACCGTAGGATATAGTTAGCTTAATAAATAACCCTTGGTGGGCTCCCTCCTTCACACAAACCATAAAATGCACAATCTCTTATCTATCCACACGGAATAATCAACAAATAACACTTCTCACAATTTACTGCTTCACATAAGCATCCAATAAAAACGGGGGCCCCCCTACACTCCTCCGATAACCGTCCCCCCAGGTTTATGACCGGTTTATGACCTTATTTGCCAGTTTCCCTCCACTCACCCGGGTGAATTGTATTACATTTTGTACAATTGAGACTGCACAGCCGGCACTATTAGGAATTGTAAATGACGCGTCAGTAAGTACTGTGAATATACATTTTTTTGTTCATATTGCTGGATTTGAGCTATTTCATATTCTTGGAATTGTTAAAACTGTTTCATTTTTCCACTGACGTACAGACGTATATTTGTAGATATAAACTAGCTGTACCGGCAAACGTTTTACAAATAAATTAAAATCGCTATAAAAAATAGGGGTTGATGCTAGAAGGGTAAAAATTTAGGGTTATATATATATTTTTAAACACAATGTTATAAAAAAAATATGACCCTAAAAATAAAAAAAAATATCACGTAGTGGTTTAAAAAATAGATAAATAGATTGACAAATTTTTATGAAATTAAAATGCATATTCATACATAGATCTGAGAGTCTATTTTGTGATCATTTTTTTATTATGTCATCAAAAATTACATACAACCCTAAATTTTCACCCTTCTACCACCAACCCATGTGTTTTAATAGCGATTTTAATTTGTATGGCAAAACAACGTTTACGGGATCAGCTAATGTATGTACAAAATATAGTAGAACTTATTGACTCGTATTTATAGAAAAATAGTGGTATGAAAATAAAACAACAATTAACATACATTACAAAACAGAGTCAATATGGACCACAACTCCGCATAATGCTGGAAACCAGGGATGTAAGGGAGCTCCGTAACCGTAACCGAATCCGAAATAAAAGTTTCGGATAATATCGGATAGGGGCGGAGCCTAATTGAGACACGTTATGTAACCATTTTATTAGTTATATGTATTTCACTTTTGAAATTCCTTAAAAAATAAATATCCGTAATCCGAATTAATTTCATATCCGCATCCGTATCCGGTATAATAATCATTCCTATATCCGAAACCTATCCGTATCTGAAATTTCATATCCATAACATCCCTGCTGGAAACAGTTTCCAGCGCTGATTTTCAGTTGGTATCGATATAGGTAGATGTGTTACCATTTTCTATCAGATTAATCACCAGTCTGTTCACCATCACATTTGTTTTAATTTCATAAAGTAAACATAATTTTCAATTGTCATCCACCGTGTCACATGAAAAATGACTTCCAAATCACCATACCCAACTAAAAGTCGAGGCATCGAATTAGGATTTCCCTTATAAAGTTATTTATCCATCGCATTACAATCGGCCGACCAACTTTTCACATTAAGCTCGCTCCTGTAAACAAACTTCCGTGATTTACGAACCAATATTGTTACTACCCACGCAACTGTATAAATATTTTAACTGTCACAAGAAAACTCTGTTATCTATCAATGTAATTTTTAGTATAATAAATATTATGTGTATTTATATTTAGTTGTATATTGATAGTTTATTTTAGTGTAGATTACTATTTAAATCTATTCCTGTGTACATACGTACACATAATTTTAATTCATAAGTGTAAATAATTATTTTCAATGTTTTTTTTTAAATATTATATCTTATTTCCACTCATGTGCCGCCTACTTTATTTGTAATATCTAATATAACTCTCTTTATTACGGTTGTTTGGAAGAGATTGCGTTAGCGATAAGACCGCTTTCTGTACCTTTTTCTTTCTTTTATGTATTGTTATATATATATTTTTAAAGTGATGATAATATATAGGTGCGCTAACGGTATACATTGGCGGGACAGCAGTCGAGGATGAGGTCAAGTCAGTTAGCCCATCGTGGCAAATTCACCAGGAAGATATCATGATGGTTTCCAGAGGGAACCGCGTGGAGATCAACCGGAATAGCAATGAATTAGTCGACGTTACTTTTTCCAACACACTTAGTTTTAAAGAAACTCTTTTGCTTTCACTCCGTTTTACTTTTTTAAATAAGCACTGCTTACTGGCGGGCACCGAGTGACGCGAAGGTCAGTTTGAAATTAGTTAAAAAAACACTAGAAAATAGCGCGGTTATAGAATATTACATCACTATTTCAATTTACGTTTTTTGAGCTTTATATACCTAAAACCGGTGAAATTAAATCCACTATACATGTGTTGAAAATAAATATGTCGGTGAAATCAGATCCACTTTACCAGCAAGTGTGTTAAAATTAATAGGTACTGGTAGGTTAGATTATCATGGACGATGTAGGGGCATCCGAAGCTCCCAGGAGGCGAGTGATCCGTGGAGTGTGGGCGTGGAGTGGTCCCCGCGCCCAACTTCGGCGGCTCCTTCACTGGAGACCCGCGGCCGGAGTGCGGCCGAATGCAAATGCGAACCCGCACGAAGGCGTCTTTCGTAGTTCATGGAGGAACACCGAGGGGTTTTGGTGGGTCGGATTCGTCCTGTCCCACAGTATTCGTCCGCTCCCCTTCATAAAGGCGGACGTTTCGGTATTGAAACCTTTCCCCTCGTTAAAAAAAAAAAGTTTAGATTATCATCATCTCAGCCCGGAAGACGTCCATAGTCGGTTTGTAACAATATTATATAGAGAAAAGTAAAGAACCATATGCTACGAGTAACCATTCGGTCAGATGAGTTAATAATCTTTGAATATTATATAGAGAAAAGTAAAGAACCTGAGGCGGCTTCCCCACGAGCTAAGTGTCGGTATCGTACACGTAACACCCCTAGTGTTTCAGGCGTCCATATGCTACGGTAACCATTTACCATCAGATGAGCCGTATGCTGTTTGCCACCATAGAAGTGTACATTGACAAGTGGATGACGGGTTATCAAGTTATTGAACCACTCAAACGTTGCTATTCCAGGGTTGCCAACGACAAATAAAAAAAAAGATTTTAAGTTGTAAATACCTTAGGATTTTAAGTTAGAAATACCTTATAATTCAGTTTAAAAATAGGACACAGCTTTAAAATATTAGTTTTTGTATAAAAACAAATAAGTAGATCAAGTAGGTACTATATATTGTTAACTATCGTGTGATGCACCATTAAATAAAAATTGTAGGAAATTGAGGCCAGAGTTTCTCTCATTGACAAGTGGATGACGGATGATTGAACGTAAGCAGCGGGAGTTTTGGAGCGAAAAAGTTGAAGGTTTATATTATTACGAGATAGGTAATTGTGAATATTGTAAGTCGTCAGGATACTAGTGATTTTAAAAGTTCAGAAGCGGGATCAATCCCGCCTACAAATTCGACCATAAGGTAATTCTGACTAGAAGTTGTGGTAAGTGAGTTTACGTTAATAACACGCATACCATTAAACGCAGTATCTCACTTGTTTTATTGAACTTTTGGATGAATTGCTTTCTACATATTAAATAGATTTAGTATGTACGATAACTTGCGAGAGTAATGACATGACATGTAGCACGATATTGAGGTATACAATATACCTAAGAAAGAAGTATTATGAATACATTAAGTATAAAACAACATGGATATCTAATTAGTTTAAAATACAGAGTAACTATTGTTATGTTATTAATGCCTATGATAGAGTATGATAGGATATCAACAGATTAGAAACAGTTACATTAACTATGTTGACATACAGGTTGAACATGAGAACACATACCATGTTATACATATAAACAGTGTAATGGTATTGCTGAGTTTGTTGCTAA
This sequence comes from Achroia grisella, assembly GCF_030625045.1. NCBI lineage: Eukaryota > Metazoa > Arthropoda > Insecta > Lepidoptera > Pyralidae > Achroia > Achroia grisella. The sequence continues at coordinate 860,110 of NW_026712958.1, forward strand.
TTCACAGTAAATTAGTCAAACTTACTGTTCAGTTTTGTGTGTTTGTTCTACGTGAATTGAATTGAAGAATTGTTATTATTTCTTTACATAGGTACACATATATGTTTGATGATCCCATTTCAGATAAATGACAATCACAGGCATAGTCCAGGTATATGTCTTGATTGTGGTTATAGTCCCAAATTGAGATACTGTCATATATATATTATATTGGTTGATACTTTGATATGTGTTTATTAATGAATTAATAAAGCATATTAATATAGATAGACACAGTATATTGTTGACATAAACTGATACAAGCTACATAACATGTTATATTTCATAATATTACATATTAAAGACATTTTAGATGCTATCTCATGATTAGCTGTGAAGCTCTCAGTGAAAATAGTACTTAACTCTGATAGTACAATTATTATATTTATTTCTTGCTGTGTTTTGAATTTTATAAATGTATATATATATGTATATATATATATAGCAATGGCTAACAATTGGTAGTAAACTCCAATGTTAAAAACCGAATAACTGTAAACTATTATTATTAATAGTTCCTTATTTAATTATTAATTAGTATAAAATCCAATTGAGATCTATTAGGATCCTCAAGGTTATCATAATCATATGATATTGATTATTAATGTGTTGAAAAAGCACCTAGAGATGATATCCAATTCCTCAAAGGTGTCATATTATGCTGGAATTATATATTATATGTATGCTCATATTGAATGTATTATATGTTTGAGCAATTGGTTCACTTCTTTGATGCTTCTCTTGAAATTCATTAGAATGGCCCTTAGCAGCCATTGTTGATCAATAAAGGTACTTAAAGGTCCTGTACAGGTACCTGTAGCTATGTACATTTGTCATTGGAGACAATGTTTAGTAAGTGATTGTTGGAATTTATAAGCACCCAATTAATATGTGACATGTTAGAAAGTGATAGATTACAGGTAAGACTATTCTTACATGGTTCAGTTTTGTAAACTATGAAGTTGTCTTTTAACCTAAAGAAAGGCTTTTGGTAAAGCCAGAAATGGATGTTGTTGGGTCTTGATTGTACAAAAGACCTGTTGACTTTAGTTTAGTTTTATAATTTATGAAGTTGTCTTTTAACCTAAAGAAAAGCTTTTGGTAAAGCCAGAAATGAATGTTGTTGGCTCTTGATTGTATTATTGATTGTACAAGAAACCTGTTGAATTTTCTAAACAATACTTGAGCAACAAGTTTGTCTTTAAATTTACTATTAGTGTTATGAATATGAATAAAAGTTTTTGGAAATAAGTTAATATTTGTGTACATACAGAATGTTTGGATATATATATTGAGTTGCAACAGTGAGAGTATTTGCCTTTTGATGAGTTATAACTCTCCATACAGTAAATTGCACAAAATGTCATGATTTTATAATATGAATATGTACAACATAAGACAATTGTTATCACAATAATGAAAATAGACTATTGTAATATATTGCAATGTATTGCTATATTGTCCAATCTTGTGTACTGCATAAGCTAATGAACTGAAGATTTGCTGCAAGGATCTGAGCTTAAGTTATCCATTGAGTTTTATTATTTAGTGTCATTTGTAGAATGACAGTACTAAGAAACTATAAAGTGGACAGATTCATTGTTAAATCTGTATTGGAATTGAAATGTCAACCAAGGAGGAAATCATAATTGTTTAAATTCAAATTGTATTATATATATATTTGTGAAGTACAGATAATAAAATAAAAAAAATAGAATATATAGAATATATTATTGAATATTAATATAAATAAATGTATATCAGAAGATGATAATAACTGATTTAAAGCATTCATGAGTTAATAATGAACTCATCTTGAAGTTAGCACATGGATTGTGTCAAACAGTGTGGTCTAGAATTGTGAAATTTGGATAATAAACTTTATAATTCAGATATTATGGCAGGAAAATGGAAATAAATGAGTGCATAGCACTCTTTTGTTGTATATAGGTATGGACAGATGGGAGAGAATTAAGTGAATACATGTAAACTGTGATATGGTGAAATAGAGGAGAAAGGAAAATTGGATACTATTTTTAAATGGTTTATGTAACTTACCTTTTATGTATTTGTATACTACAGGATTATAAAATATTTTATGATTTGACTAATGAAGTTTCTGTATATTAATTAGTTATTATTAAATAGTCTCTGTGGGAGGCAATGTTAAGATATTCAAAGTACATAAGCTTTAAAATTATTATAGAAGAAAATTATGAGACACAGACAGACAAGATTGTTAGGAAAGTAAAGAGATATGGATATTCTAGAAAACTTTGCTGATGACCTTGGTAATGTGGTTATTAATAGGCTGCATAACTTTCCATGCATGGAAATTTGTTCCCATTCTATACAACCGTTATATATTTATGAGAATTCCTGATTGTTGGTGTTTTATGCTATGCCTTTATAAGCATGTGGTTTGTTTTATTTAATATAACTTTGTTACCAAAGAGGATGAGACTGAAGTTAGTCAGTTTTATGAAGATAGCACTCCTATACTGTGCCACACTTCCAATTATCTTCTGTGAATCTACTGTACTGTAGAGGACAGTGCATGGCGATTTCGGTATAGCTATGACAGGAATATATATAAAAAAAAAAAAAAAAGAAGAATAGGAAAAATCCTCAATATCTTGTGAACACATTAATCACTGCAAATGTAACTTAGATTGAAAGTGAGATGTTGGTATCCGTTGGGATGAACAGTGATTCACAAGCACAGTATCAGTATAATTTATAGAAAAAAAAATATATATAAATAGCAATGATTCAAAAGAAGATTGTATCATATGTACAGGTATAAATACATATAGTAATGCCTATTTAACATTTAAATAGTATTGTGATTGATTGGATTGTATGACGCCATATAATGAAATGAAAAATTTATAAGCCAAGGGACCAGTGATAGCCAAAGAATATATATAAGAAAATGGCAGAGACGACAGACAAAAGAAAAGTAGGACAGCAGAAAAAAAAGATAAGCAGATGACATAAGAAAAAAAAAAAAAGGAAACAGCAGGAAAAGACTGGATGCAAACTTCCATAGGGAGAGACGTGGATAGTCAGTATGGACGAGCTGGTTTATGAATATGGATACTGGCGCAATTTATGAGATTTTTATATGGTTTACTGATGGATAATAAACTACTTTATGAATAGCATATATGTAGAATGAAAAATAAATACTGCATGGTCTAAGTTGTAAGTTTTACATGTTATAGAGAAGTATTTGTTGAGAAAATGTTTGCGAGCTGAGCCATTGTTCTTTAATTATAATGGTATTATAGTGAATACAAATTTAAGAAGCACAGGTAGTTAAAAAAAAAAAAAAAAAACAAAAGGACAATTGATTGTTGTTAAATGTATGAGCATTAAAGTTTTGAAAAGTGTACATGGGTATACTAGATTTAAGTTGAAAGGATCCTATTGAACCTATAACTGTTTTAAGAGACCTTTATATCCAATGCAAATAAAATGAGAGAGAATATAAGTTGTGGAAGTAAGGCTATATCTGTCAATTTAATCCCAGGAATATATAAGAAAAGTTACTAGAGGATATAAATGAAAGTTAAGATATAAGAAAGTTAAATATTGTTAAGGATTACAGTTTACAGTTATAAATTACTGTTGTAGATGGTTTTGCCAATTTTATTAATTTCTAGTTAACCTTTGTTAAATCTTGAGATATTGTATCTATTAAGATTTTAATTGATTAAAAAAAAAGAGAATAATCGAAGCGTATAATGCTAAATTAACGAGCATGTAAGAATTGTTGGTATACATGTTGACTCAATTGACTTGAATATGAGATTGGATGTGTTGTATTTAGACCATTGTAACTTTTGACATAATTGTTGAGTTGAAGTAAAATAAAAGTGTTAACTAAGGCTTTTAATAGTGAACTCATCAACATATAAGAATTGATGTTGTCACTTGCATAGCATACGAGAACGGATGTATTAAATAAGTGAGGGTGTTTTAATGTTGAATTGTACAAAATTACAGGTGTAGAGATATTGGAAGTTTATAATAATAACGGTGATGTTGTTTTCAAATATTTGGTTGATATTCATCAGATAATAAGATTGAATTAAATTTAAAGCGTTGTCTTTGACGACGACGAAGTTAAAATTTTTATAAGTAATGATCAACGCAATCAAATGCTGGGCATTTGATTCCATAGATTAGTCTGAGCACCTATATGCACTTGTATGTGTGGCTGAACGCCCTTTGGAGAAATCGGATTGACTATTGTACTAACTAAATAGTTTAAATTGAAATTAATCCTTTCAGAACTGATTTTATGTGTCTGGAATTTAAATATAACTAATGGCTTGATAACATGGTCTGCTAGTAAGCAGAAAGTTACAGCCGAATACGCAGAATATTTTAGAAAATGTGTTGTAATTAATGGGAAATTAGAAGAGGTGCTAATTTATAGAACCCAGACACCGTATACAGACACTTTAGAAATATTATGAATAAAGCGCTCGAGGTGTACAAGATAGTTACACTGCAAGATTGTAGTAAGGACGATCACAAGGTAAAATTTGATACACCTCGATGGAAAATAGTCGGTAAATATACGCGGTGAAGAGTTGTACATGAACGAATAGATCTGAAAGATTAAGGAATGCTAGTGATACAATGATGAGTTACAATCGATGACAAGCTGAATTATGAGCAAAATGGCTAATAGAACGGGCGGTTGATATGACAATGAAAAATGATTTGCAATACTTCGATGAAATTATGAGATTAATATAATAATCATATGACTATGAATACGATTTATGGATTTTAAGGTAAATGATGGTGATTTAGATTTGATGATATACTGATGAGATGATTGCGCTGAGATCGCGGCTGATGGTTCCGTATACGTTAGTTCACGGAGAAAATGGGGATCCGCGTGTGCTCAATGCGACGTACAACGAACGACTCGCTTTTTGTTGATGCTACTCAAGATTTGGTAGATAATAATAGGAGTAGGGTATGTGGTAGTAATATATTGCAAGTTCGTTCAGAAATTGATAGATATATATCAACCAGATATATAATTCGAATTTGGTACATAATTAAATTGAATTAACTTATGATTAAATGTTATAAAGTCCTTTAAAGCGTTGGAGAAATAGTAAAATGGAACCAGGAAATCCAGTTCTTAAAGAAATGTAATAGAATAAAAAGTAATAGTAAAATTTGATGGGAGTGCATATAACCCATAGTTGAGTTGCAATGTAGAGCACTTGAGGCTGAAGTAAAAATAGCATAGTACCATAAAGAATATGACTAGTTGGAGGCCGTAACTCCTTGCGTGCGCAAGCGGTGAATGCCTCATTGAGAAAATGACCAGTTGTTAAATATTTGATGTGTTTCAGTTGGAGGCCGTAGTTCCTTGTGGCGGCAAGCGGTGGCTGAGTCTAATGAGAATCTGACCAGTTTGAGGCCGTAGCTCCTTGTGTGGGCAAGCGGTGGCTGAGTCTAATGAGAATTTGACCAGTTTGAGGCCGTAGCTCCTTGTGCGGGCAAGCGGTGGCTGAGTCTAATAAAATCCAGATCTGTTGAGACCGTAGCTCATAGTGGGCAAGCGGTGGCATTTTTTTTAATGTTTTGTTTTAACAGGTATTTCACTAATTAGCTAGGCAGCCGTGTTTGCAGAGATGCTGACTAGTACCTGGTGTGAAAAATTAAGTGATACAACTTAAGGCGGAAAAATATAACAAAGACTGAATTCATGATGTTGAAATGTAATGTGTAGTTGTCAGTGGCAACTTTCATATTTTAAGTATGTAAATTATCTCAAACTAAATTTTATATGATTTTAATTTTATTATATTACCCGATGTTAACTGTTATGATAATATCGAATGAGGCCCTTCGATAACGTTGGATGGCCGAAGTGGCTACGAATACCATCGATTAAATATAAAGTGAATAGTAGGCTTACTAAACTCACGTTCGTTTAACGAAAGTTGGTAATTCGTTTTATGGAGATTGCGCAGGGTTTTGCAACGGACTCCCGGAGTCTGTACTCAATTTGCCAGAAAAAGAAATCAAATGTGTCATAAAATATTTTCTTTGTAAAAAAAAAAAAAAAGGCTTATTATAAAATTGAAGAATTTATAAATGTCATCATTTATAAATCAGTGTTTTTTTTAGAAAATATCTAACTTGAAATTCATAGCGCTGTCAATGTTGTCTGATTGAACGGAGATTAAGTGCGTAGCGGTTTTTATGTTGATTGCCGCATGCCTAATCCTTGTTGTTAATTAAATATAAGTAAATCAATATTTATTTAAAGGAGCAACACACAGGTTTCTCGTTTATTCTTCTTGTGATGAAACTGCGTTCCGAATGAGCGATAGATTCAAAAAACTTGACTACTCAAGGGTGCTTGTGTTGAGTTTATTTGAATAAAGATTATTTCTATTTCACATTAATCTGGAACAGTGGGTTTTGGTTTATGTTAAACTGGTGTTGTAAAGAAAATTGAGATCAGTATCTACAATCATTTATAGTCCCCTAAATGTACAGGGTTCAAAGGGTGCAATAGATTACTTGACCAGTGAGCTGATGGTATTATTAAGTAAATCATAACTGAAATTCAATGAATTATGTTATATTAAAATAATTCTCTGGTAAATCAAGAGTATCGTCGAAGTAAAATAGTAGTAGTAGTATTGAGGGTATTAGAACCACTTGAATAATATTGACCTGTTATTTTCTATTGGTTAGGTGAAGGCAGGCAGCGATTTTGTTCTAATTTTATGTCACGAGAATATTACTTTCCCTTTATTTTTTTTTCTCTATATATGTAGGTAATTAAGTTTTACCTTTTGTAATGTGATATGTTAAATTTATCCGTTAAAATATTCATGACGTGGAATGTCAAGTTCTATTTTGGAGGTATAAAAAAATGCAATGTTCATAAGATCGGAAACTTACATTGTGATGGTGATATGTTACAGTCTGACTCATAGAAGTCAATCACCGCCAAATAATTGTTTGTTACTCTAAAAGGTTGTTCATGTTTTTGGGTGATTTGGATTATGTAAATTAATATATGTTATGTTATATTTTGTGCATTTCTGAATGCATGCCGAAACTTAGCTCTGTTAGTATTGATTTTAGATTGTAAACCTTTGACAGTATACTAAGATAGTCAATGTTATGAAAGTAATGTATATCTTTAGTTTATTTAATTTAGTATTTGTTATATGATCCTGTAGACAGACACTATATCCTTTGATAAGCATGACTACGCTCATCAGTTACCTATGTGTCTGGGCCAGACACTATTGCAGGATGGCCGACTGTTAACTATCGTGTGATGCACCATTAATTAAAAATGGTAAAGTCAATAATCATGTAACCTGAAACGGAACGTCAGAGGCCAGAGCCAAAGTAATCTATGTGACATTGACAAGTGGATGACGGATGATTGAACGTAAGCAGCGGGAGTTTTGGAGCGAAAAAGTTGAAGTGTTTATATTATTATAAAAACAAATAAGAGATAGGTAATTGTGAATATTGTAGGCATTGAGGTGATTTTAAAAATATATATATATATAAACATGAGTATACTGTTTGTATCGGCCTGGGGGTTTTGTATATATAATATGTATTTACGAAATATATATATATATATATATATATTATTATATTAGTAATTGTATCAATTATCTAGTACCCATAACACAAACTTTAGCTAGCTTAACTTGGGTCTAGATGGTGCTCTGTGAATTGTCCTGAGATTATTATTATTATATTATATTTTAAGAACTGACAAGAAACTCAGCTAAGGTATTCAAACTTACATTAAATATGCATTACATTATACATAGTGTATATATTACACGTAGGTAGTATAAAACTCATAAATTACAGCATGTCCCGAACACGTCTCAGTGTTATCTATGGCCATACCCAAGAGTACACGAGCACAATAATTCTGCAGACGGCGCCGCACCGCGCCTCTCTCACTTTATATGAGATGAATGTTCCTGCAACAATATTCCTGAAAATTGTACACGAAATGGAATATGTAATAATGTTTCGTGCTCTTAAGAAAACACGAGCTTGGGGAGCAACTGTAGGTATTATTTTAGTGCTCGAATTACGTATCACGTAGAATTGATTCTGTTGCGGTGTATAAGATATGTTTTATATCATTGGATGGTAAATAGCTGATGTATTTGGTCGAATCAGATGTTATTTTGCGGTAGTCCACTTCACTTAATAGAATAGAAAATCATTTATTCAAATAAACTTTATTTAAGCACTTCTGAATAGTCATAATATTTTTTTTAATCTACCACTCATTCTGAAATTTGTTTCATCACAAGAAGAACAAGCAAGGAACTTGTGTGTTGCTCTTTTAAAAAATCCTTGTAAGTTCACATTTACAAGTCGAAACGTGTGAATACAAACTACCAACCAGCACTAAATTATTAGGGTCAAATATAAATACACAATAATATTAAATCAGTTAAGTAATAGATGGTCGGGCCTGAAAAGGATTGTTTATAACCTGGAACCCGATCAGGGAGGGTAAAAAGAAGATAGCTCAGTTTTTAAATATGAGTTTAAGTAATGAAGCGTCTAATGGCTAGCTTGCATAAGGAAAAACTCACAGTTGATGGCTGGGGCGATCTCTTAAAGGGTTTTTTTTTTTAGGGTTGATAATGGAATGGTGCACCCGCCTGCGCTAACGGTTTACGCTGGCGGGGCACCAGTGGAGGATGATAGGATGAGCATGAGGTCAGGTCAGTTAGCCCATCATGCAAATTCACCAGGAATTTAACACGATGGTTTCCAGGGGGAACCGCGTGGAGGTCGACCTGACATGGTACATTGCTAGCAATGGGGTTATCAATCCACATTACTAACAATCCCCTTCCCCCCTCTCTTAAAGGGTTGATTTCACTGGAACTGATGTAGAAACTTGTCTTCCAAAGCTTTAAACACTTTTCACTGCCTAAGGGCTAGCCCAGCACAAACTGTTATTAGCAATTTAAATTGTTGTAAGTTATCAGTTAAAATGAATCACTGCCGCCATTACCGCATCTCGACGCAAAGAAGTTTTGTTGGATATTGAATGCACCTATGACGTGTAGAGCCGCTGTGAGTCGATAAGGGATAAAAGGTTTCTTGTATCGGCGCATAGATGGCACCGCTAGTTTGAAATTAGGATACTTGGGAATAAGGAATGCAAGCCAGCACAATAGATCTCCCTTTTGACGTAAAAGATCTAAATTATTTCTTTTTTAATTCGCTACAATCAGCATGTGTCAGAAATTAATACAGACTATGGACATCATGTCATGTGACCCCATAAGACTCATGCGTTGCTATTCCAGTGGCTCGGTGGTCTAGCGGTTTAGCACACCGCTGCACCGCTTTACTTCAAATGGTCGTGGGTTCGATTCGGATATTGTTTTTATCGGTCTGGGTGTTTTCTATTAATGTATTTCCATAAAATATATCTTTGTATAAGTTTCTATCATCAAATCGTATATAACAACAATTAATCAGTATGTCTGCAGAAGAAGCCATTTTAGAAGTTTTTTATTTTTCCCGCGCAAAAGTAATGCGCCACAGATGCACTATATTGCACGGCGCGCAGTCGCAGTATGACGAGCGTGACATAGCTGTATATTTTCTTGTATATAAAATTCTCGTGTCACAGTTTTCGTTCTCATACTCCTCCGAAACGGCTTGACCGATTCTCATGAAATTTTGTGAGCGTATTGAGTAGGTCTGAGAATCGGCCAACATCTATTTTTCATCCCTCTAAATGTTAGGGGTAGTCCACCCCAAAATTTAATTTATAGACAAAATTTAGTTTCTGTTTTTTTTTATGATACAACGTACAAAAATACATACAATCCTAAATTTTCCCCCTTCTATCATCAACCCCTATTTTTTTATAGCGTTATTAATTTATATGGCAAAACAACGTTTGCCGGGACAGCTAGTATTTGTATAAGTCTCTATCATGATATCGTATATGCGACCATCTGAAGTAAAGCGGTGTGGTACCACATCTAGTCCCAAGGTACACAGAGCTTGTGTTATAGGTACTTTATAACTGATAGATACATTTTTTAAATAATATACATAGCAAAACCGAAGGACCGATACGAACAATCATACCCAAATGTTTGTACCGTACGAGGAATATAACCCGCGAACATCGGTAGCAAAGAGGTGTGCTAAATCGCTAGCCCATTGAGGCATTCAAATTACTATTGTTTCTATTAATTCATTGAAATCTATTACAGAAGCGAACAATCCTTCAACCGGACAGTTCAGTCGGTGTCAGGAGTTGGAGCTCTGTCAGTGCCGTGGTCCGCACCGGAGGCCCGGGTGGCGCTGGCTGCTGCTCTCAGCGTGGCCGGAATTCCCGCCCTGATCATCACAGATGGAGCTGGGAAGGTCCTCACATCCAATGGCCGACAACACTTGACTGCTGACCCACTGGGATATGTAAGTATTGATGTTCTAACGAACTCGGTGGTCTAACGGTTTAGCACACTGCTTTACTTCCGATGGTCGCGGGTTCGATTCCTCGCTAGTAGCAAAGATTTGTATTTATGAGTAGAATTGTTTGTATCAGACTGGATGTTTTCTATGTTTATTACATATGTATTTACAAAAAAAAATATACAAGTATATCAGTTATTTATGGATGATAATGGATAATGGAATGATGCACCCGCCTACGCTAACGGTTTACGCTGGCGGGGCACCAGTGGAGGATGATAAGATGAACATGAGGTCGGGTTAATTAGCCCATCGTAACAAATTCACTAAGAATTTATTACGATGGATTCCAGGGGGAACCGCGTGGAGGTCAACCTGATATGGTACATTGCTAGTAATGGGGTCATTTGTCCACATTACTAACAATCCCCCTATATCAGTTGTCTAGTACCCATAACACAAGTCTCTGCTTACAGTGGGACTAGATGGCGCTGTATCAATCGTCCAGAGCTAAAATTTTTATGGCTTAAAAACTGCTGTGGTCAGTCTTTTCTCCCTAATTTGAATTTAAAAATGAATCAGTTTTTTTATAAACATGTACAAGCTCATTTGAAAGGAATAAGAGTTGAGTTTCATGTTAGCTCAATAGCACTCCGAACTGACGGTAGATTTGACATATCATAAGGGACTGTAATAGACCTACATGAATAAAGATATTTGGATTGGATTTCTTTCCTTTCTCGATTGTTTGTACTTTCCTTTCCTAAATAATTCCTATGTTATAGCGAAAAAAACGAAAAATATATTCAAAATAATTCAATCTGTTATTTAGTCATAGTAATGTAAAGTAGCATGTAGTAAAAACAGGTTATTACAAACAGACACTCCAATTTTATTTATATGTATAGATGTATAGATTAAAAAATAATCTATACATCTATACATATAAATAAAATAATAACCTGTTTTTACTACATGCATATGAATATATACGGTACATATACCAAAATAACATTTTTTATAATTTTTGTCTGTCTGTCTGTCGGTCTGTTTGTTCCGGCTAATCTCTGAAATGGCTGGACCGATTTTGACAGAACTTTTTTTGGCAAGTAGCTGATGTAATAAGAAGTAACTTAGGCTACTTTTATTTTAGAAAAATAAAGTTAAATTCCACGCGGTCGAAGTCGCGGGAACAGATAGTTATAAATATGACTTGTGGCTTCAAGATATTTTCACCGTGTTTGCAGAATTTCCCGTGGGCCCAAAGACCAGTGTCGGTTCTCACCGAGCAGGCGCTGCTGAAGATGGCGCGTCATCCAGCTGTTGTATTGTTTATTGGTAAGTTATGTCAATATAACAAGTGATACTTTAATATAATAATAATAATCTCAGGACAATTCACACAGCGCCATCTAGACCCAAGTTAAGCTAGCTAAAGCTTGTGTTATGGGTACTAGATAACTGATACAAATACATACATAGATAATTTTTTTTTCGTACATACATATTATACTATACATAGAAAAGACCCAGACCCAGACCCATACCGATACAGACAACCATACTCCTGAATACAAATGTTTGTGCCGTGCGAGGAATCGAACCCGCGACCATTGGACGTAAAGCGCTACATCACCGAGGTCGTCGACGTTATATAAATGGCAAAACAATATTTGTGGATTATTGTTTTTCTTACATCATGATTTGTAATTACTTTGACATTTAAGTAACTAAATGCTTAATATATACAATACTAGCTATTCGCCCTGGCTTAGCCCGGATGTACATGTATTATACATATAAACCTTCCTCTTGAATCACTCTATCTATTTAAAACCGCTTCAAAATCCGTTGCGTAGTTTTAAAGATTAAGCATACATAGGGACAGACAGACAGCGACAGCGACTTTGTTTTATACTATGTAACTAGCTACTTGCCCCGGCTTCGCAAGGCTGTACATATATTATACATATAAACCTTCCTCTTAAATCACTCTATCTATTTAAAACAACCGCTTCAAAATCCGTTGCGTAGTTTTAAAGATGTACATAGGGACGGACAGACAGCGACAGCGACTTTATTTTATACTATATAATGATGAAAGGCAAGGCTTCTATGTATACATAAGCATCTTGGACCTTACCTAAAAATAAATTTAATAATCGCAACGCTCGCATTACAATTATTCGACTCGGGTATCGATTTTTCTATATCTAAGGCCAGATACTATCGTACAAACGAAAACATTTTTATTACTTAACCTCATAATAATATCTACATCATTACAAATAATTAAAACTGTTGAAGATTACACCGTAATATATACTCTATTACGTTGCGATAAGGTTCATAATAATGAGACTCGGATAACATTTACTAAAAGCATCATTAATCTTCGAGATCTTTATTGCCGTTAAGTACGTAATCTTGAGGGTGGTTCTGTTTAAGGTATACAAGTTCTGAGTGCCTTCGTTTTTTTATCTGTACTATTTTTTTTTAATGATGATAATGGAATTGTGTTCCCGCCTGCGCTAACGGTTCACGCTGGTAGGGCACCAGTGGAGTATGATAAGATGAGCCTGAGATCAGGTCAGTTAGCCCATCGTGGCAAATTCGTGGAATTTATCACGATGGTTTCCAGGGGGAACCGCGTAGAGGTCAACCTGACATGGTACAGCTACCAATGGGGGTTAATAATCCACATTACTAACAATCCCTTATCTGTTCCAAATACCAATTTTTTCGTCAACCCCATGGTCTAAAAATAATAACAAAACTAATTTAGAATAGATAAATACAATAAAAATGTTTGTGACTAATGTACTGGAGCTGGACGTTGCAAGAAAAGTCAACTACTAGATCATGCTTTGTGAGATGGTATTAAACTATAACTGCGAACTTACAGCAAAAGAAGTTTTCCTTGCTTTGAAAATACTCCTAATACACGTCAAGAATTACAAAGTTGAAATCCATCAAAATATCAATCTAATTTATATTAAACAATAATTAAAGCTCTAGCCCTTGTAAGAGACTCTTCAGTGACTAATTTAATGAAAGAAAAACAAATTGTCAGTAATGTGGACTCATGACCCTATTACTAGCAATGTACCATGTCAGGTTGACCTCCACGCGGTTCCCCTGGAAACAAACAATGGGCTAACTGACCTGACCTCATGTTCATCTTATCATCCTCCACTGGTGCCCCGCCAGCGTAAACCGTTAGCGCAGGCTGGTGCACCGTTCCATTATCACCCATAAAAAAACCCACGAACAATGGTTTTGGTTGTCCGAAAATAAATAATTATATTTTGAATTAAGTCTTACGCACAGTGAATAGTATAAATTAAATAGAATATATTTCACTTTATCACAATAATGAGACCTATATATATGAATTAATATTTATTTTCAGATGATGAAGACTCCGAGATAGAATTCGCCGAGTCGGTCCTCACGCCGTCAGCGGAATCCTACTACGAGGAATGCAGCATCCAATACCCTGGATTCTGCCCCTACCAGAACTCCTCAGACGATGAAACCATGGACTTCGACTACCCCACGTCCAAACATTCTCGAGTGAAGAAAAAGTCCTTCAAGCACACGATGTTCTACATAGGAGTCGACGGGGCAGATAGTGCTGATATGTTGAGGGAGCATATAGGCTTGGATGATGCTGTACCGTTGCTGACGGTGATCGACTTCCCGAAACAGAAGCTGGTGACCATGAAGTACGGGGACGAGATCACAACGGATTCGGTGCAGAACTTCGTCGACGCTTACCTGAGTGGTAACGCGGATTTTAAACCTTTGAAGCCGTATAGTGAGAAATGTTAGTTCTAGATTGTCTGTGGTTCTAGAATGATCATGGCCGTTTTTACCTGATGGTTCAAGGGGTGCAGCCTGATGCGATGAAATCAGGTTTTATTAACCTCTAAATTCAATCTAGGTCAACGTTATTGCACAAAAATAAATAATAATTGTTGTAGTTTTATTTTATACTAGCTGTACACGCGACTTCGTCCGCGTGGAATTTAACTTTTTTTTCTAAAATAAAAGTAGCCTAAGTTACTCCTTATTACATCAGCTACCTGCCAAGAAAAGTCCCGTCAAAATCGGTCCAGCCATTTCACAGATTAGCCGAAACAAACAGACCGACAGACAGACAAAAATTGTAAAAAATGCTATTTTGGTGTATGTACCGTATTTATACAGACACTCCAATTTTATTTATATGTATAGATGTAAAAGAAAATAGAAGAAAAAAACTAGGGATACGGAGATTTATATATGAACGATTCACAAAACATTGAAGTATAAAAGAAATTACAATAAAAGAACTATTTTAGATATGATATGATATGATATGATTTATTTTAGAAGAAGAAAAAATACATTTCTGATTAGCCAGTACAAGTACACAACAATATAATATAAATATATACCTCTAATTACCTATTAAATTCACATATTATATAGTATTAATATAAATAATGTTAATTTTGTATTTTTGTCCACCTGCACCCCGGCCCCAAATATGGTTAAAACGGCACTCAGAAAGATCTATGGCCTATTTCTCTAGTAAGTAATTGTAGTTGTTAGTTTTTAAAGTATTAAAGACAATAGGCTGTTCTAGGTTAATGAAGGAAAGATTTTTTTTAACCTGTGGCAAGTTAGCATACGCCCCATCTGATGGTAAATGGTAATCGTCGCTCACGCAAATAATTTACATAGGAAACAACCACACCAATACAAACAATCATACTCGTGAAAACAAACTTTATTGTGAGAGGAATCGAATCCGAGACCATAGGAAGTAAAGCGACGTCTTAAACCGCTAAACCACCGTCGTCAAACTAATGTTTTTGTTTACCATCAGGCGTGGCTTATGTTCCTTTGTCAACACAACACTGTCGTATAAAAAGTCACATATTATTCTCTAATACAAACAAAACTTGTATCATTTTACTGCAGTAGTTTTATAGTTATATTTAATTAGAAACTAGACCTTATTGTAAGAAACAAATAGAGATGAAAATAAATCGATTTTATGAAAACTGTACAATTATTTCTATCTGGCTTTACCATGCATCTTGTAGAAACTGGACTGCTCTGATAAATATAACTGATTTATTTTGATATTCCAAGTAGCTATTATATTTATTAACTTAACGAATTTTCAGAACAATAAAATAGAGTAGATAAGCCGAGTACAGTGCAATGTAAATATTTACAGCAAAAGTTAATATAGGAAAAATCCATCAGAGAGACCCGCATAAGCGTTCTAGACGACGAATAGTACCGGACCCAAGAAACAGTACGGACTCCTACCGGCTAAAAACCATACGGCATTCCTTACAGACATAGTGCGGCAATCAGTCGCGTAAACTAAAGTGATCAACTATACTCATTTATTGACTTTTGTACTCTTTTTTCACAAACCGTACTCTTTTCAAATCCTGTACTCTGAAAGTACTCATTTGTATAATTTTTATACTCATTTATAGTATGAGTAAATTTATATTTAAAATAACAAAAATTGAAGAAATGAAAAGATGAGAAAATAGAACTTGACAAAAGACGGGTAGAAATCTTTCGGCATTTAGGAGATGAACATATCCCACATGAAAATTTAAAAATTGTAATAGAAATTTCGTTATGATGTCCAGGCATTAATGCTGCTGTTGAAAAGGTCAACAGGCATTAGTACCTGAACATTATTTTCACTAGCGAACGATTATTATCTGCTGGCTTAACAGTCAAAATTAATATGTAAAATGAAAGTTGTTCGGATGTGGCTACATCATTAGACGAACATCCTCATTTAGCAAAAAAAAAACATTTAAAAGAAAATAAAGTTTTTATTGATTTTTGTTTTTTTTTTTCACCTATGAAATACTTGCAAAGTGTACTCTTTTTGAACAAAAAATTGTTGGTCACCTTACGCAAACCGTCCCCGGTGCACCTGGCACAAAAAAAACATAATAAGACCAGGGCAGACCTAGTCCTCGAACGCCTTCATAACGAGGAGAACTCTGAACGTTAAACCGATATAATGGTTACGTAATAACCTGACTAATTCGAGTTTTTCTTATATTTTTCATGATATTATCTCTAATAATATCGACTAATATCCTCCGATTCATAGTATAATATATGTTAATTAACATTGAATAGAAGACAATTAATAGAAATCGAACTAGTATTATTTTTACACATAAATATAGCTACATAAATGGTATAATATCAGCTACCAATGTACAGTAAACAATTTAATCGATAATTCGATACAGATATTTGCTCATTATTGTGCAACAACACTGAACAACACTATTACTGATCATATGATACCATACGTGGGAATTTCGTGCCGTTATGGCTAGATAAGCATCTTCTAATGTATTGTAATTTGTAATAATAAACGTGATATTTTGCAATGAAAACGAATTAAATTATCAGTTTTAATACAACAAATTTGACACTCTTATGTCCATGATGCCTGGATTCAAAGACTTGCTGACAAGAGACGGAAACGCCATCTAGGCGGCTCAGTACCGACTACTGCAAATAATTTCTCTTGTCGAGCTTATGGTAGGCTATGCCGCTCTCGTATCGTTTTATACAGCTACGAAAAGAGCTTTTTACAGACCATCACGCTATAAGTCGTCTATAATAGACCATTATTATTATTATTGTGTCCATGACATTTCTTTGATTTTTTTAACATAATCTGATGTAAACCGATAAATAACATTTCCCAGATCTAATCAACTCATTATTTTTGTATATGGATAGTTCATAATTTAAATCACATAAGGATACAGATGCTCATTTAAAATATTATAAATGTTGTTTCAGTATAAAACTGATTTCTAGAAACGGACTAACAATTATAACTCGTTCATATTACGTACATGTATATGGTCGTAAGTGACTTCTGTACTTATTGTATGAACATTTTGTTAAGAAAATAAGTCATTACTGAATAGTAATAACTAGCAAATACTGCTTTTTAATATATACTCAAATGAAATTAATCGATTTAGCAAACAAATAAGAAAGGTACACATTATAATTTACTTAACAAAATTATCAAACTTAACTGAAATATGTGAAACAAATAATTAATGCTATTTTGTAATACATTTAAATATAAAATAAAAATCAACAACTTAAAAGGCCGGTCGTCGTTTTTATAAATTGCTTTTGGCCGATTTTGCATATTACGTATCAAAGACGGGCACAATTTGTAATTTCAAATATGGTAACACTGTTTATTGACGCCAAAGACGCCATTGTTAATAGTAAGATTTACAAAATAAAATTTTCACGTGCTTAGTACGTGAATAATACTTATTTTTACAAATAAATAAATCATGGCTGATAACGACGACCTTCTCGATTATGAAGATGAAGAACAGGCGGATCAGCAGACCACTGAGGGAGCAACAGAGGCGGCCCAAACAAAGAAAGAGGTTAAGGGATCGTATGTATCTATCCACAGTTCCGGTTTTAGAGATTTCTTGTTAAAACCTGAGATTTTACGCGCCATCGTCGACTGTGGTTTCGAGCACCCTTCAGAAGTACAACATGAGTGTATTCCGCAGGCCGTTTTGGGCATGGATATTCTGTGCCAAGCGAAATCCGGTATGGGTAAAACTGCAGTGTTTGTTTTGGCGACCTTGCAGCAACTGGAGTCGATTGAAGATCTTGTGTATGTGCTAGTTATGTGCCACACAAGGGAGCTCGCTTTTCAAATCAGCAAGGAATACGAGAGATTCTCCAAATACATGCCGGGTGTGAAGGTATCGGTGTTTTTTGGCGGGATGCCCATACAGAAGGACGAGGAGGTACTCAAAACAGCGTGCCCTCATATCGTTGTTGGCACTCCTGGCCGCATCCTCGCCTTAGTGAATAGTAAGAAACTGAATCTAA
The DNA here is from genome assembly GCF_030625045.1 of Achroia grisella. NCBI lineage: Eukaryota > Metazoa > Arthropoda > Insecta > Lepidoptera > Pyralidae > Achroia > Achroia grisella. The sequence goes on from NW_026712958.1 coordinate 878,575, forward strand.
AACACTTGAAACACTTCATACTTGATGAGTGTGATAAAATGCTCGAATCTCTGGACATGAGACGAGATGTGCAGGAAATATTCAGAAATACACCCCATGGGAAACAAGTTATGATGTTTTCGGCAACATTGAGTAAAGAAATTCGTCCAGTATGTAAAAAATTCATGCAAGACCCCATGGAGGTGTATGTGGATGATGAAGCCAAACTGACGCTGCATGGATTGCAGCAGCACTATGTTAAACTTAAGGAGAATGAGAAGAACAAGAAGCTGTTTGAGCTTTTGGATGTGTTAGAATTTAATCAAGTAGTTATATTTGTGAAGTCCGTACAGCGCTGTATAGCCTTGGCGCAGCTGCTGACAGACCAGAACTTCCCGGCGATCGGCATCCACCGCAGCATGACTCAAGATGAGCGTCTCTCCCGGTACCAGCAGTTCAAAGACTTCCAAAAGAGGATACTCGTGGCCACTAATCTGTTTGGACGAGGGATGGATATAGAAAGAGTCAACATTGTGTTCAATTACGACATGCCTGAAGACTCTGACACATATTTGCACAGAGTAGCTCGAGCAGGAAGATTTGGAACCAAAGGGCTTGCGATTACAATGGTATCTGATGAAGGCGATGCCAAGATCCTGAACGAGGTACAGGACCGTTTTGACGTCAACATCACGGAGCTGCCTGAAGAAATTGAATTGTCTACTTACATAGAAGGACGATAGGAGAGAGATTTAGTTTGTCATTCCTTTTTAACTACATGGTCCCATCAGCTGTGGTAAAGTTAAAATGTCATTTATAACTGTATGTTCAATGAGTGTTTAGTAAATCTAAGGTTTTGTTAATTTCCACAGTACTAAGTGACCGTAATATGTTCATGTAATTATAGGTTTTCGTTTTCATAACACTACAGTCTCTAATTAAAGTGACATTACATATTATATTGTACTAAAATTGTAGTATTTTTTACTTTTTCCCAGTGATCTCCATCTTAGAAACTTTCTAAATTCACACCTTTTCCCCTTTGCTTTAAGAATAGAATAGAAAATCATTTATTCAAATAAACTTACATTGAAGCACTTTTGAATAGTCATCACATTTTTTTTAATCTACCACTCATTCAGAAAGCTGTCTCATCACAAGAAGAACGAGCAAGAAACTTGTGTGTTGCTCTTTTAAATAATTTTATTCTTACATTACAGTTTTAAGTTTAAAGTGTGTGAATACAAACTACCAATTAGCACTAAAACTAACTATTATAATACAACTTTGAAAAACTATTATGGTATATAATGAACATTACTTATTTTAGAGTGAGTTTTGAAGTGTTACTAGTGCTACCACTGTATTAGTCATCAGGTCTTCATGAAATTTCTCAAACTGATATTGGGCATATGGAAAATGTGATGACCACTTATATAAATATGTTTTAGGCAAATAAACTCAGGAGAAATATTAAAATTGGAAATATACTTTATTGTATACAAAATAAGTAACAATTTTAAGAGTTTTGTTTACATCAAACAAGCTACTTATTTACCTACACAGGTAATTTCAATGACATCTTTGTTTAGTCAGCATTACAGAGAAAACAATGTTTTTTTCATTATCAGCAGTCAGCATTCACTGGTTAGAGAGCACTCATGTAGAGATTCAAGTTACAATAATATAAGATGCTTGCTTATCTACTCTTATTACAGTTTCAGTTACAAGCATTTTTGATGATAATCACTAAACATAAACTTGCAATGTAGTTAGGACATTTAAAATAATCTTAGATAGGAACAATTATTAACAATATTTTAAATCAACTCGAGACAAATTGTTTAAAAAATTTCGTACAAAAAGACATTTTGTCCACATATAAATGAGTATTAATACTTAAAATCTAATTCTTTGAAGATGCTTATTGTATGTTTTCTCATGTGTAAACCGTGTTATCAAGTCAAGTGCCCACTTTGGCTGGTCACCTGGCACCATGTGGCCAGCATCGCGGACTAAGATCTCGACAAGTTTGCCTGCCTGCTTTACATATCCAGCTACCTCACCATCCACTTCCCATATATACCTCTTAGCTGTCTTATACTCTTCAGATCCTGTGAAATTTAGGTTTCTCAAGTAATTCACCGTCAACGGATATGCCACAATGATATCAAGTTGACCATTGTATATGACAACGTAATAGTTGTCCAATAGCTCAGCTACCCAAGGTGCGACTGACTTCATGACGTCTTGTTTCAAGTGCTTCTCAACTTCAGTACCATTGTTGAAGGGCCTGTTCCCCACATGAATCTGTTTACGTACAGAACTCTTCTGTAACAGTATCCCAAATTCTTCCTTAGTGTAATCTTTTGTATGGAGATAGTTGAAATAAAAGTTAAAACCTGTCATGTTGTAAAATATACTTTTGCCATCAATTAAGTCACCATTGAGAAGTGTATCGAATGTATTAAATGCTTCCTCCCATTTCCCGCTTTGTATATAACTCACAGTTTTCTGTTCAAACTCGGAGAATACTTTTTCTTGATTCCAATCAATGAGTCCGATTTGATACAAATACTTACTATACAACATCTGGTGTTGCGGGTCACTTAAACCATTACCAATAGCTACACCCTTCAAGTTTACCTTCAATTTTGCACTAGGATTCTTCTTATGAATGGTATATGCCAGAGCCGGCACATACTTCCCAGCGTAGGACTCGCCAGTAACGAAAAACTTATTCTGCTGCAGTTCTGGAAACAATTGTAAGAACTGCATCACAGTTGAGTACAACTGCTCACCAACCTGCACCTCATCTGTGCAATATCCCTTTACGTCCTTAGTAAAACTGAACCCCGTGCCCACAGGGTTGTCAATATAAATAATGTGATGATTCAGCGCCCAATTGTACTTCCGACGTACAAATTTTTCATTTACCACTTTGATAGGACCATTTTCTGTAAACAGACCGTATAAGGAGGTAGCGCCTGGACCACCCTGAAGCCACACTACCACTGGAGCATACTTATTATCAGGTAACATAGCAGGAAAGTACCAGAAGAACTGATTGGAGTCATAAGCCTTATTCACTGTAAAGTAGCCGGCGTAACTTTTGATTCCTAAACTTTCGGTGAAGGGAACGCGCGCCAGTCGTCTTCCTTCCGTGATATTCCCGCTTTCCACGTACTGCGTGAGGAAGAGCGGGTCGCCGGCGTCGTCGCCATCGCGCTCGCCGAGCTCTATATGTGGATACCGGTGAAGGAAACACCGGACACATACAAAAAATTGTATAGTAAATAAATAAAAAAATAGGCGATTCATTTTCAGGACATATAGAATGCACAAAAATTAAACGATATTTAGTTGGTTCATTAAAAACTAAATGAGAAAGCGTTACTAATTAATTTCACTATAAATTCAGTTCAACAACTTATATCAGTACACCGATTATTTATATATACATAGTGCTTCAGTAAGGAAATATCGACATCGACATTCTTTTACCTATCATTTTTTTTAATAAAATCACTGTTTTTCATATCTGATAAAACGTTAGTGATCACTATTCAGACGTTTAAATAAAACATTAGTGTTTTTGTTTTAGGCTTTTTCCTGTGTTTAAAAAAAATAAACTCAAATTAAAATCATGTTTAAGGGGGTGAATGTTAGGTCTAGGACCTACTAGGTCGAGAACTTGGGAGCTTGAAATGATAGATAGGAGAGACAGAATAGTGTTTTTATTAAGGAGATGTTTCGGCCTTATACAAAGTTACACGTATCGCGTACACGCGCTGCTGCCGGTAGCAACGGTTTGAAGGTCGCGCCGCTGAGTTGCTTATGTTACACGTGCCGTGCGATAAGAATTTTAGGAAATTATAAGGATTAAGGATGGCACGTGTAGAAAGTATGCTGCTACACATGTATTAACACTTCGATAGATAAAAACTGCTTTTAAAATCCGGTAAATTGTGATTAAATTTAAATTTATTTACGTTATTAAAATTGCTTGGTAGTGTTGGTGAAATCCCATGGTCAATTAGAGAACGCGTCAAGTATTTAAACGTCTGAATAGCTAAATCAAAGCAAAGAACTTTCAATCTCGTCAATTTATATACGATAATCCTCAAAATTTAGAAGCTATAGAACCGAATATAGCTATATAACGAAGCCACAGACAGACACACATATTAAGCTTAGGTAATAAATCTTTTTTTCGTCGAGGTTATTTACAAAACTATACATCTCCTACAAAAACAAAATAATATTTTAAAACATATCGATCTTTTATGGCAATTTGCATCCCTAAGGTCAAAATCTTTGTTGATTTGACATTTGACACTGACGTCTATCACTATCATATGGGCTGCCAATCGTGCCAATTAGCTAATCTCAATAAACACAAGAAATTCACAAAGCTATTTCATTTATTCAAATTCCATAACATTAATAATACTATGTAACAAACATGTATTTATATGATCGTTGTGTTTTGTTAATTACGTTATTGTTCGGTGTATATCCATCGGTGCTTGGAATAATATTTCCGTATGTGTATCCTCGTTTAAAATTGGAAGCGAAACTGAGCGATGCCGGTGACCCCTTAATACTTACGCCGTATATAAAAAAAGGTCTAGTTCTCGAAGCCCAAAACCTCTCACGCGTCTCCATAACAGATAAAATTGGTTTCGTGAGTTACGCCGGCTTCTTTACAGTTGAAGAAACATACAACTCCAACCAATATTTTTGGTATTTCCCGCCATTTTCCAAAAATGCGTCCGCGCCTGTGATACTCTGGCTCCAGGGTGGACCTGGGGGCAGTTCGTTATTTGGTTTATTTACAGAATTAGGCCCTTTAATAGCAAAGAGGGACGGGTTTGCTCTTAGAAAATATCATTGGGCTCTAAATCATCACCTAATTTTTATAGACAACCCAGTCGGTACAGGTTTTAGCTTTACTGATAATGAAAAAGGCTACTGTTCTGATGAAGACTGTGTAGCTAAAGGACTTTATAGCAGTTTACAACAATTCTTTACTATGTTTCCAAATTTAAAAAACAATGAGTTTTACATTACTGGTGAATCATATGCAGGGAAATATGTACCGGCATTAGCTATGGAAATTCATAATCAAAATTTAAATGGTGGTGAAAGTATTATTAATTTGAAAGGGTTAGCGATGGGAAATGCTTACTGTGATCCTGTCCACCAAATAGATTATGGGAATTATCTCTATCAACATGGTTTGATAGACAACAACCAATTGTTGATTTTTGAGAATTTGCAAACAAAAATTGTTACTGAAATTAAAGAAAATAATTGGCAGGCAGCTGACTTTCTTATGGACAAATTGATGGATGGAGCGCTAACTAATTTTTCATATTTCAAAGCATTCACGGGATTTGAGGATTACTACAACTTTTTGTACACTAAAGAAGATATTAATACAGCCATGCTTGCTAAGTTGCTGCAGAATGATAAGGTTCGAAAGAGTGTGCATGTCGGTGGGTTGCCATTTAATTCCGGTGAAGAAGTACAATTGCACTTAGCTTATGATATTCTAAAATCAGTTGCACCTTATGTCTCAGAGCTATTGTCCCATTACCGAATCTTGTTTTACAATGGCCAATTAGATATCATTGTGGCATACCCATTGACTGAGAATTTCCTCCGTAACTTGAACTTCTCGGCAGCAGAGGAGTATAAAATAGCTCCGAGACACATTTGGCGTGTAGGTGAAGATATAGCAGGGTATGTGAAGAAAGCTGGTAACCTGACCGAGGTGCTAGTACGGGATGCTGGTCATATGGTGCCTCATGACCAGCCACGTTGGGCGTTAGATCTGATAACAAGATTTATTAGAAATAAACTGTAAAGAAAACACTTGAAATAGTCTGTTACAATTCATGGCTTTATTTTTGACATTAAATTATGAGTTTTTACATTTTTAAATATTGTTTTATTTGTATCATCCACGATTCGGCTTTAGTTTTGGAAGCGTAAATAGCAAGGTGGTCGATAAAGTATAACATTGTGACAAGTACTACAAATCAAATAGTACTAAAAATCGTGACGTCACTTTTAAAAAAAATTTCGAATCACTTCAAATTTATAGATGTTACATCACACTAGGGAGGTGGTGTTTCATAAATGTTACTACCAAAAAGAGCTAGGGCAGGAGTCAAAAATCATGAAATTCATATGAAGTAATTTATGGCCCATAATCACAATTCTTAATGTTTTGCCTATATACCTAAGTGCGCTACCAACGCTGCTTCAACGACGCCAGTGATTTTATAGCCGGTTAAAAATACTTTGTTATTCTATTATGACCAAATTTAATTTAAAATGTCCAGTATTGTCATGAGTAAATTGAAATTCTTTAATAAATACAGATCTTAGAATAAATAAAATGTATGACTGATGTATAAATATGATCCATCCATGATAATAAAAAGGCAAATGAATATTGAAATCTTATTTAATCTCATACTTATTAAAAATAAATATTAAACTAAACATTATACTAATTAATCCGATTACTGAATGTTTTTATTACACTATAATTATTGTTTATTGAGCATTTTGAAGCGTTGATTTCATTCGATATTTTTATATTTCAATTGTGATTTTAATAATTAATATTAATCTTATTGTATACATAAATAATAATTTAGTACAAATCACACACTGCCATCTATGAAACTGATATTTAAATACATATATAATATATAGAGACACTTGCAATTTTATGGTATATACAAATAGGAAATTAGTGTTATTATAGAAAACAGCCAGACAAATAGTCATTGTCTCATCACATGTTTGTACCGTGTGAGGAATCGAACCCGTAACCATCTGAAGTAAGGCGGTGTGCTAAAGAGCACCGAGACCGTCAGAATAACTGCCAAAATACATGCATTCACTGTATTATAAATAATGATGATATGATATTAGTCCATTCTTGTTTTGCATTTTAAATATCAGTTCTGAATACAAATATAAGTATTATAATTATTTACTTTGTCAAACAAACCTGCTGATTAAACTTGTATGTAATGTAAAAAGTCAAAATATTGTGCTACATTAACTATATGATATGTCTAACAAATGTTTTTTTTTTCTTTCTAATTAATACATTTCACAATCAACTTAAAATAGTTTACATAATCATTCTATATACAAATGCATTTTGTTCTCGTAACTGCAATTGCAAACAAGGTGATGGTACAACAACCTGATGGTAAGTGTCATGATATTGTAAGTGGTGGATGGTAGTGGTCAGGCGAGCAGAGCGGTGAGTGCGTAGAGGGACTGCGGACGTTGTATAGCGAGCAGCGCCAACAACCATGAGTCCACGAAGTCGAGCTGCACCGATGGTGAGTGGTGAGTGGTCGACGGTAGGTGGTGGTCAGGCGAGCAGCGCGGTGAGTGCGTCGAGGAACTGCGGGCGCTGCGCAGTGGGCAGCGCCACCACCCACGAGTCCACGTAGTCGAGCTGCACTGAAGCCCCGCAGCGACTAGCCGCCTGCTCGAACGCCGCGCCGAACAAACTGCACATATCAAATCAAAAATATTTTTTTCAATTGTTACTTAAATAAATATTTGTTTTTTATATATTCTTAATTGTGCAATAAATATAATTTAGAGACAGTGTGAGCAAAACAATGGCATAGGTGGTACTGCGTGGAAATTAATTAGTACAATGAAAAAAATTAAAATAATGTAATATGTCTGAAATTATTAAAGCTGTTCTAAACTACTAAATATATCAGAAACTACTAAACATGTCAAAAACTACTAAATATGTTAAAAACTACTAAAAATAATAATAAAGTATGAGTTACTTGCGCGGCTCGTCGTCGTAGTTGGGCGGGATGCCGAGCAGCAGACAGGTGTCGTCCCCGCGCGGCGCGCTCGCCAGCAGCGGCGCGCCCCCCGGACGCGCGCGCGACACCCACCGCGCCGCCGCCGCCAGCCACGCCGCCCCGCGCGCCCACCCCGCCCCCGCCGAGCCCTGCGACACACGCACGCTACACGTGCGGACACGCTGCCATACCACGGCTCGCCCGATCTCGTATTACATACTAGGCGGCGCGGAGGCCCCCCCCGCCACCCACCGCGCCGCCGCCGCCAGCCACGCCGCCCCGCGCGCCCACCCCGCCCCCGCCGAGCCCTGCGACACACGCACGCTACACGTGCGGACACGCTGCCATACCACGGCTCGCCCGATCTCGTATTACATACTAGGCGGCGCGGAGCCCACCCCCCCCCCCCGCCACCCACCGCGCCGCCGCCGCCAGCCACGCCGCCCCGCGCGCCCACCCCGCCCCCGCCGAGCCCTGCGACACACGCACGCTACACGTGCGGACACGCTGCCATACCACGGCTCGCCCGATCTCGTATTACATACTAGGCGGCGCGGAGGCCCCCCGCCACCCACCGCGCCGCCGCCGCCAGCCACGCCGCCCCGCGCGCCCACCCCGCCCCCGCCGAGCCCTGCGACACACGCACGCTACACGTGCGGACACGCTGCCATACCACGGCTCGCCCGATCTCGTATTACATACTAGGCGGCGCGGAGGCCCCCCCGCCACCCACCGCGCCGCCGCCGCCAGCCACGCCGCCCCGCGCGCCCACCCCGCCCCCGCCGAGCCCTGCGACACACGCACGCTACACGTGCGGACACGCTGCCATACCACGGCTCGCCCGATCTCGTATTACATACTAGGCGGCGCGGAGGCCCCCCCGCCACCCACCGCGCCGCCGCCGCCAGCCACGCCGCCCCGCGCGCCCACCCCGCCCCCGCCGAGCCCTGCGACACACGCACGCTACACGTGCGGACACGCTGCCATACCACGGCTCGCCCGATCTCGTATTACATACTAGGCGGCGCGGAGGCCCCCCCGCCACCCACCGCGCCGCCGCCGCCAGCCACGCCGCCCCGCGCGCCCACCCCGCCCCCGCCGAGCCCTGCGACACACGCACGCTACACGTGCGGACACGCTGCCATACCACGGCTCGCCCGATCTCGTATTACATACTAGGCGGCGCGGTGGCCCCCCCCGCCACCCACCGCGCCGCCGCCGCCAGCCACGCCGCCCCGCGCGCCCACCCCGCCCCCGCCGAGCCCTGCGACACACGCACGCTACACGTGCGGACACGCTGCCATACCACGGCTCGCCCGATCTCGTATTACATACTAGGCGGCGCGGAGGCCCCCCCCCGCCACCCACCGCGCCGCCGCCGCCAGCCACGCCGCCCCGCGCGCCCACCCCGCCCCCGCCGAGCCCTGCGACACACGCACGCTACACGTGCGGACACGCTGCCATACCACGGCTCGCCCGATCTCGTATTACATACTAGGCGGCGCGGAGGCCCCCCCCGCCACCCACCGCGCCGCCGCCGCCAGCCACGCCGCCCCGCGCGCCCACCCCGCCCCCGCCGAGCCCTGCGACACACGCACGCTACATGTGCGGACACGCTGCCATACCACGGCGCCGCCGAAGATTTTCAAATCTATGCCTTGCTTACTTTTAATATTCCATGAGAACCGATGACTACAGAAATATCTACCCACATTTCATCCGAGCGAAGCCGGGTTTTCATCTAGTATAACTAATATTTCTTTTATCTTTTAAACTTTTAATTAAATATTATGTTAGATGGTATAATTTTGTGTCGACTAATAAAGGCTTCGAATTTGAATTTGAACATCCTGATCATCTGAATGAATGGCGATTTTCCACAGTGCGGTTTTCTAGAAACTTTTTGCCTCGCACAACCACATTGTGGAATCACCTTCCAGCAATGATATTTCCGAACCGATACGATATTGAAACCTTCAAGAAAAGAGCTTATTCCTTTTTAAAAGGCCGACAACGTACTTGCAATTTTCCTGGTGTTGCGGGTGCTCATGGGCGGCGGTAATCACTTACCATCAGGTGAGCCGCATGCTCGTTTGTCCCCTGTGTTATAAAAAAAAAGAACATGCCATTCTTTCCTGCTTGGAATGCTGCCTATACGAGCGTCCTGTACGTTTGGAAATGCGTCTGCGTACTATCTCGTTCTTTTTGTCTACATTTACATACACATTCCTTTCTGCGTGAAAGCCTATACGAGCGTACGTATAGACAGCTATTGGGGGAATTTGGGAACATACCTCCTGCACTACGAAGTACCCGAAGGGCCCGGCGAGGTGTGTGGCGCGGGCGGCGAGCGTGGCGTTAGCGAGTGCTGCAGTCGCTTGCAGCGCTGCACGCGCTGCTTGCAGCGCTAGTGTGAAGCTCTCCTCGCCGCGCCCGCTGACGTCCAGCGCTGCTAGTGCGTGCTGGAACCCCACACCGCGGGGCATCGACTCCTGCGCCACCAATACCCCACATTCAATACAATGACGTTATAAAACGACTATTCTCACCACTGTATAGACCCCTCCGATCGATCCCCCGTCCAATTCAACGATCGATGTTACGATGGCCTGAGCCGAGGTTCGAACCCCAAGTGCCCTCAGACTAAAGTCGTATCCGTCAGGCCGGAGTTGGTCTGCAGCCGCTACATAAGTCCTTCCTTGGTTTGGAGTGTCATCTGCACTCGTTCACTCCCCTATCGTCCGGTGAAGCTGTAAAGGCCAACTGCGGACAACAGCATTAGAGTAGTCAAAAAAAAAAACTGTTTAATTCCAGTCGGTTTTGATGATCTAATAGTTTAGCATGCGATTTAGTTCCAATGGTCGCGGGTTCGATTTTCGATAATATATGGTATTAACGTTAATAAATAAATATTAACCGGTGTGTTTTTTATATATGTTATGTATGTGTTTAAGTATTGGTTGTGTCAGAAACGGTGATTATTTGAGTAAAGCGGACTTACTAGACAACTGAGATTTTCTCATTCACTTCTTTAAACATGACAACTTTGTTCAAAGTATATTATAGTTTAATTATATCAGGGTGTTGTACAACAGAGATAAATTAACAGTAGAATAGTTAAAACTATATGAGAGGAAGGCGGTGAGTAAGGTACACTAGAGGAAAGATGTGTAGCGGTATGTAAGGTATACGGGATGGGGGAAGGCGAGTAGTGCTACGCAAGATATATATAAGAAGAGAGAAAGTGAGTATCGGTGCGCAAGATACATGAGAGAGAGGACGGTGAGAAACGGTATGCAAGATAGAGAAGAAGGCGTGTAGCGCTATGCAATATATATGAGAGGAAAGAAGGTGAATAGCGGTATGCAATGTTCATGATAGGAAAGAAAGCGAGCAGAGGTACGTAAGGTATTCGAGAGAGAGAACGGTGAGTAACTAGAGGAAAGGCTAGATATACCAGAGGTAAATTACACGAGAGGGAAGGAAAGAGTGGCGGTACACAAGGTACGGAAGAAGGCGAGCAGTACTACGCGAGATATATGAGGACGACGGCGAGTCCCGATACGCGAGGCGCACGAGAGGAAAGGCGGCGGGTAGCGGCACGCGAAGTGCAGGAGGGTGATGGGCGCGGTACGCACGTGGTGGAGCGCCCCACACCGGGTACCTGCACCCCGCACACTACACTCACGTGGTGGAGCAGCGCCGTGACGCCCAGCGCGAGGTCGAGCGCGGCGCGGGGCGCGGCGCGCGGGGCCCGCAGCAGCAGCGCGGCGCGCGCGGGCGGCGGCAGGCCGAGCCGCGCCGCGCCCCACACCGGGTACCTGCACCCCGCACACTACACTCACGTGGTGGAGCAGCGCCGTGACGCCCAGCGCGAGGTCGAGCGCGGCGCGGGGCGCGGCGCGCGGGGCCCGCAGCAGCAGCGCGGCGCGCGCGGGCGGCGGCAGGCCGAGCCGCGCCGCGCCCCACACCGGGTACCTGCACCCCGCACACTACACTCACGTGGTGGAGCAGCGCCGTGACGCCCAGCGCGAGGTCGAGCGCGGCGCGGGGCGCGGCGCGCGGGGCCCGCAGCAGCAGCGCGGCGCGCGCGGGCGGCGGCAGGCCGAGCCGCGCCGCGCCCCACACCGGGTACCTGCACCCCGCACACTACACTCACGTGGTGGAGCAGCGCCGTGACGCCCAGCGCGAGGTCGAGCGCGGCGCGGGGCGCGGCGCGCGGGGCCCGCAGCAGCAGCGCGGCGCGCGCGGGCGGCGGCAGGCCGAGCCGCGCCGCGCCCCACACCGGGTACCTGCACCCCGCACACTACACTCACGTGGTGGAGCAGCGCCGTGACGCCCAGCGCGAGGTCGAGCGCGGCGCGGGGCGCGGCGCGCGGGGCCCGCAGCAGCAGCGCGGCGCGCGCGGGCGGCGGCAGGCCGAGCCGCGCCGCGGCCCACACCGGGTACCTGCACCCCGCACACTACACTCACGTGGTGGAGCAGCGCCGTGACGCCCAGCGCGAGGTCGAGCGCGGCGCGCGCGGCGCGGCGCGCGGGGCCCGCAGCAGCAGCGCGGCGCGCGCGGCGCGGCGGCAGCGCGCGAGCCGCGCCGCGCCCCACACCGCCGCGCCCCACCTGCACCCCGCACACTACACTCACGTCGAGCGCGGCGCGGGGCGCGGCGCGCCCGCAGCAGCAGCGCGGCGCGCGCGGCGGGCCGCAGCGCCGCGCACCTGGTGGAGCAGCGCCGTGACGCCCAGCGCGAGGTCGAGCGCGGCGCGGGGCGCGGCGCGCGGGGCCCGCAGCAGCAGCGCGGCGCGCGCGGGCGGCGGCAGGCCGAGCCGCGCCGCGCCCCACACCGGGTACCTGCACCCCGCACACTACACTCACGTGGTGGAGCAGCGCCGTGACGCCCAGCGCGAGGTCGAGCGCGGCGCGGGGCGCGGCGCGCGGGGCCCGCAGCAGCAGCGCGGCGCGCGCGGGCGGCGGCAGGCCGAGCCGCGCCGCGCCCCACACCGGGTACCTGCACCCCGCACACTACACTCACGTGGTGGAGCAGCGCCGTGACGCCCAGCGCGAGGTCGAGCGCGGCGCGGGGCGCGGCGCGCGCGGGGGCCGCAGCAGCAGAGCGGCGCGCGCGGGCGGCGGCGAGGCCGAGCCGCGCGGCGCGCCCCACACCGGGTACCTGCACCCCGCACACTACACTCACGTGGTGGAGCAGCGCCGTGACGCCCAGCGCGAGGTCGAGCGCGGCGCGGGGCGCGGCGCGCGGGGCCCGCAGCAGCAGCGCGGCGCGCGCGGGCGGCGGCAGGCCGAGCCGCGCCGCGGCCGCCTCCAGCGCCGGCCGCAGCCCGCGCCGCAGCTCCACGTCCATGGCGCCGAACGACTGCCGCGCCTGCGACACCGGGTACCTGCACCCCGCACACGCGCACGCTACACTCACTACACGCACTACACTCACTACACTCACTACCAGCGGCGGCTGATGAGTTATCGAACTGCTGGTGCATTTTACTCACAAAGTATTTACATTATTGCCTTTATCATATTACTAGCTTTCGCCCGCGGCTTCGCTCGCGTTAATTTATCCCCTTAGGGGCAGAATTTATCAAAATCTTTTTTTTAGAGGATGCCTACGTCATAGTAGCTTTTCTCTATAGGTCAATTAAAAATTACGACAAAACAACAATTCACAAAAATATATATTTTTTTTTATACTTTAAATCAATGCGTTAGTATTATGTATATTCTGAAGATATGTTTAAAAATAAATATAAATATGATTTAATATGGTCATATAAAATAAAGAAGAAATAATATATTGTTATTTAAAAATCTTTTGAATTAGTGGTTCAACGCACAATCATGTAATTATAACCAATCATCTTATAATTCTTACCCATCCATACATATTACAAACTTTCTTACATATTGGCATCGGGTGCATATAATACAGCAGAAGCAACTTACAATTAACTGTAACGGTAAACTGTTTCCAACCTAACGATAAGACAGTGTCTAAACTCCTCTCACAATGCTACCAGCATCCCAATTTAACCCTATTAAAATGTGGTAAATAGTATTTCGTACCCCATATCAGCAAGCAGTTGCCGCACCCGGGCGTCTCCGGCGAGGGTGTGAAGCTTCAGGTATGGCGCGATGTCCGGTGCGTGGCGCAACGCCGCCTCGAGAGTCCAACTCCGATAGAGGGGCAGCCAAACGTCGTTCTCTAGTACCACATGGGCACACTGCAAGTTACATCATTCATTATAATTAATTACACTATTTATTTATACATGTGTAACAAATGTTCAGCATCACCATATTTATTTCGTGGTGATTAGGTTCCTTTCCTCCTCCGGTAGGGACAGGGATAATAATAATAATAATAATCATCTCAGGACAATTCACACAACGCCATCTAGACCCAAGTTAAGCTAGCTAAAGCTACACAAAGATATTTTTTGTTTTTCTTTGTAAATACATACATATTATACATAGAAAGCACCCAGACCGATACAAACAATCATACTCATGAATACAAATGTTTGTGCCGTGCGAGGAATCGAACCCGCGACCATCGGTCGATAGCGGTGCACTAGACCGCTAGACCACCGAGGTCGTCAAGATATCTGGAGGTTGTGGTGATGGGGGAGATAGGGGCAGAGGTACTCGGAGGTGACGATGGTGGGGTGGTAGGGGCGGTGGTACCTGGTGGTCCTGGTGGTGCGTGGCTGCGAGGCGGCGGTGCAGCGGGTGCGCGTCCAGCAGCGCGGCGGCGGGGGCCCGTGCGTGCGAGGCCTGGTGGGGTGGTAGGGGCGGTGGTACCTGGTGGTCCTGGTGGTGCGTGGCTGCGAGGCGGCGGTGCAGCGGGTGCGCGTCCAGCAGCGCGGCGGCGGGGGCCCGTGCGTGCGAGGCCTGGTGGGGTGGTAGGGGCGGTGGTACCTGGTGGTCCTGGTGGTGCGTGGCTGCGAGGCGGCGGTGCAGCGGGTGCGCGTCCAGCAGCGCGGCGGCGGGGGCCCGTGCGTGCGAGGCCTGGTGGGGTGGTAGGGGCGGTGGTACCTGGTGGTCCTGGTGGTGCGTGGCTGCGAGGCGGCGGTGCAGCGGGTGCGCGTCCAGCAGCGCGGCGGCGGGGGCCCGTGCGTGCGAGGCCTGGTGGGGTGGTAGGGGCGGTGGTACCTGGTGGTCCTGGTGGTGCGTGGCTGCGAGGCGGCGGTGCAGCGGGTGCGCGTCCAGCAGCGCGGCGGCGGGGGCCCGTGCGTGCGAGGCCTGGTGCGCGGTGAGTGCGACGGCGGCCGCCCAGTGCGCACCGGTTCCGCCGCGAGAGGCTCGCCATGACACCTCCAGCGCCACCATCGCACTCTGGACACCATAAATGAACGATTCAATCGATCGGAAAAATTTAACCAAGTATGGCGCTAATTCTCAAGTAAACTTAACTAAGATAAGTAATCTTAAAATTAACTTAATCTTTATAAGTTAATTCCGCCCGTATATTTAATACTATACATAGTAAGAATAACTCAGGATAAATCACACAGCGCCATCTAGTCCCAAGATAAGCAGAACTCGTGCCATAAATACTAGACAGCTAATATAATCAAGTGTTATGCATTCGGTTACAAGTGGAGAAAATTCTTGTACAAACCGGTTTCCCATAGTAAGAGAACTGTGTGTAGTTGAACATGAGAGTGTGTCGCCTCTCCTCCCACGCGCGGCGCTCTTTCCTCTTCTCCACCATGGCCTCGAGAGCCTCCATACCACTTGCTTGTTCTTCATTCTAAACAAAATTAAAAGCTCTGTAAGTAATTCATTGCAATACATTTTTTTTACCTTTTGTGTTCATGCTCAAGTAGACTATGAACAGATGTTGTAAACATTAAGTTGCAGTTGGAATATGATTCCCAGCTGAATCATCATCCCTTCAGATGGTCCTGATCATCGGGTCAGTCATCGAGAGTCATCGGGTTCCAGTCATCTACGCCTTTTAAGGCAACATATTTTGTCGGGGACTAATAGTTGGTGGGCCAGCACATTGGGATTGGGATTTACTAGCCCTGTCTTGTATTTGGAGCAGCAGTGCTTTACCTCTTTGACTACTGTGTTTCTTTTGAGATACTCATGAACCTGTTGTGTTTGCAAACCAAGGTAGGTTTATAAGCTATTTCAAGATATTATCTGTATGTTGGACTTTGTTGTTGTTTGTCCAAATGTACAATAGAATAGAAGTTATATAATGTATACGTCCATAATATGTGCATATACTCTATATGCCCTAACTGAAACTGCTGAAGAGCAGCTTACACGAGCCAAGGAATTAATGAGGCCGCAATATCACAATTTAAACTAGTTGGACAGTTTTAATTGGCATATTGATAATTTCATATTAAATTTGTAACATTCACTATATTCCTATATATTCCTTGTGATACGACTTCTAGAGTATGATCATCAGAAAACGCTCAACCTGATCATAATCAGGAGTATAAATGTTTGCATGAGGTGAGGACTCAAATCTACACAATGTAATGTAAATTGCACTGTTTTCTGCAATCAGCCTCTCATCTGGGCTGTTGGACATGTATATTCCATGATTATAAGGAAAGGGGATTGTTAGTAATGTGGGCAATTTTATTGCTATCAATGTACCATGTGATAAATCGTGATAAATTCTTGGTGAATTTGTCACGATGGGCTAACTGGCCTGGCCTCAAGCTCATCTTATCATCCTCCACTGGTACTCCGCCAGCGTAAACTGTTAGCATAGGCGAGAGCAGCATTCCATCATCATCCTTAAAAAAATCCACGATCATACGAAGTAAGGTATTGTGCTAAACTGCTAGATCATCAATACTTGCTAAACTTTAGTGTAACCTTAAAGAACACATTGTACTGTCTGATACATACCTCTTCCTCTTCATCATCTCTAAATATATCATCAAAGTTTGGAATGTTCTCTTCACTGTCTTTGTGCACTAGCCTCACCTGCAAAGGTACGATAATAATATGGTTTTTATTCATCCTGGATATAAGAAGCAGTGCGAGACAGATTATAAACCAGGGGTTCAGCTTGCAGCCCGCCGATGTGATTTCTGCAGACCGCCGATGTGATTTCTGCGGCCCGCCAATAGCATAGGCCCACTCTCAGCAATGAAAACAATTAAGTAATAAAAAGTACCTTTAATATAAAATTAAAAATCCTTATAAAATAGCTATAGTACAGCCTGCTGTACAGAACAAAAATATTTTTGGCTCTTGATTTGTAAAACGTTAAAGACCGCTGGATTAAAAGATGGAAAGACGACAGCAGGAAAAGTTGGACCAGATACTACGGAAAAACTTGGAGGAGGCCTATGTCACATCATGACACTGTTGACATTCGAATGGAGAAAAAAAAACAATGAATTAATAAATATAAACTAACAGGACAACAGTTACTGCAAAACACATGTATCAATTTGTAAAGGTAACAGTAAATTAAGGCTTTATTATTATTTACGCTACTGTCACATTTTCTTAGGTTTTCCTGGTTTTTTTTCCACACTTATGGGCCGAAACTTATTATTATTATTTACGCTATTGTTGCTTTTTCTCAGCTTTTGCTGGTTATTATTATTATTATTATAATCCTGGATAATTCACACAATGCCATCTACTCTCAATCTAAGTAAACTTTGTATTATGGGTATTAGACAATGGATACAAATGTTTAAATACATTTTCATACTCATTTTCATTTCATACCTATGTCAACATCATGGTTTAATCCCTGACAGATTAGCACATGATGTTAGAACCACCAAGGCTGTTAGATATTATTTTCCACTTATGAAAATTAGTGATATATCACAATCAGTAGATTATAACATGATTTTAAGATCATTGTAAAATATAATATCAGTATAATAAAATTATATTTTAGATTAGCAAAGTTAAAACTTCAAATACTTCAATAATGGGTATTATTTTAGTATTAAGTTGTAAGTATACACATTATAGAAGTATAGAGAGTATTAACTTTTCGAATGTCCATCATCTGTCGCTGCAACCGAAAGTGAAGAGGCTGTATTTTGTTAAATGTGTTTCAATCTTATTTTGTTTTAAATAAGGATAAAATTAGTTAAAAAGAAGTCACGGTTTTGCAGGCACAGATCTGTGACAACACTAATACGGTTTAAGAAGGATACACAGACCTGTATCAGGATGTTCGAAGGGTTAATAATCAAAGTATTGAAAGCCACAAAATGAGGAGAGTTTCTACTACAGAGAAGCTAAGACCTTCTTCTCCATAGTAGAAGCTTGTGGCTGGATGGTGCTATTGATTTAGATTTATTTATTTTATCACAACTAACCTGTCCATCACTATAAACATTGCAAATATCTGTTGGTTTGTGTGAATCCAGGACAAAAAACACCACATCTTCTTCTGGCTGCAGGATATCCACCAAATCAATAGTGCCGCCGCAGTTAATCAGCACCACATACTTTATTTCCTCACTATTCTCTTCGTATGCAGTTTTCAACTCGGAAATACCCCCCACAGGCACCAACGTGTATGAAATATTATCACATTTAAACAACTCCTGGAGGATTTTACATGTACATACCGCGTCGACATCGCAATGCACTAATAGCAACACTCTCTGTAGAATAAATGAAAGATTTAATTTAGAAAATTACATACAACATGTAAACAATAGCAACAAATTTGATACCTACATTCCCGAGCAGAACATCGTAGAAATCTGTTTTTATGTCATCTATAAACATTTTTAAGTCTACTAGAGCTCACTTTTTAAGGTAAGATTACGACAACATTATGATTTCTTGTTTTAAATAACAACTGAATGAGAAAAACGACTATTAAGACTATAAAAACGAGTAGAAGCACCAGTGAACACCTGTTAAAAATGTATCAAGTTCGAACTTTGTTTGCTTGTCATCTGTCATAGAATGAACTGTACGATACGATTTCCCGCCAAAATTATTGTCGCGTTCATTTATTATTTTCTTTTCTAGAAGTCGTTCAAAAATTAGAATAGCATTTCTATTATTTACTATAAAATTAATAAGTGATAATATGCGGATATTATCTTTATTATCTTATTATTACATTAATTTTATATTAATTAAAGTAACATAAAACGATGATGATCTTAATATATTATATTTTATTATCTAATATATAAAATTTTTTGACACAGGTTTCGTGTTTATACTCCTCCGAAATCGACTTACCGATTGTGATGAAATTTTATAACTAATTTAACTTAATTTATAATTATTTGTGTTAAGAGTGGCTAAAAATATTTTAATTTTGTCCACATTTGTTTTTATTTTTTATTGTGTGGTATTAAAAAATATATACAACCCTTCTATCACCAACCCCTATTTTTTAATAACGATATCAATTTATATGGCAAAACAACGTTTGCCTGGTCAGCTAGTTATTCATAAACGTTAGCTCATATTTAAGAACTTCAAATAATACAATATATTGTGATTTTAAAAAGTATCGATTTAAATATCTGTTATAATATTTACTCCGCAGTCATCATAGGATTTAATAAATATTTCTCCTCCTTATTTTCTGTTCGAACCAATTTTACTATTATTTTTGCTAAGGATATGTTCCTGTGTTAATCTAATAATATGATCAAAATTGTAGTAAACCCATATAAATATTATTATTGCGAATGCTGATTGTTAACAACAGTAGTAGTTAGTTACAATTTATGTTACAACATTACTAGTAGTATACCCTATCTGGTCGACCTCCATACAGTACCCCTAGAAACCGTCGCGTCATGCTGAATTCTGACGATGGGCTAACTGACCTGACTTCATTCTCATCTTATCATTGCTGTGGCTACCACTATACCAGTCATGAAAAAAAAATGTTGCCATAGACATGTGCCATTCCATAAGTGCAAAAAAAAGACTCAAAAATTGTTCCCTAGTTCGACACTAATATTTAAATTAAGTTCAGTTTAGTTTTCTTTATAAGTTCATTCTCGCCCTAAGAGGCTAATAACCCAGCTAACCGGGGTTTGTAGCCCCCGGAGTTAATGTCCCTGTCCAACCTTTACTGCCCTATGAAGGTGCGGATGAGCAGTGTCAGTCAGTCATTCTATATTCAACCAGAAAAAAATAAAACATTGTTTCAGATTGCTGACATTTATTAACATGTAACATTCACATATAAAATTGGATACACCATTATTAAAAGTAAAGAGTAGCTAACAGCTACTATTTCAAACAGATTTCATTTGACCGTGTTGACATAAAGTTTGGAATAATTAAGTAATTATGAATGCATTATATAACAACCATTTGCTTGTATCTGTCAAATGGTTCGTAAATAATCGGAAAGCTGTCAATAACGTAACCAAGCCACAAAGCTGTTATAAATGCATTCATATAAAACACTTGTATATTGTATATATTCACAACTATAATCCTAGATGGGGCAGCACGATCCATTGGTAACTGTCAATATATTGGTAAAAATGAACTTGTCATTTGCCCACATATGCCCACATTTTATTAAGAATGTTTGAATGTAACGTAAGAGAGGCCGAGTTTATCTGTTACAATAAGTATCCCATTAGGTTATACAGTCGTGAGAATAATTATTTATAGATATAATATAATTAGAGAGTCGCTTCTTCAGTTAAATTTTATAAATTATACCAATCATACCATATTATATAAGCGAAATAATTCAAAAGCTCATCAAACTGAGTATACAAAAATTATTGAGTCACCATTTATTATTTTGTACTTTATGCGTAACTGATGTACCGACTAGAAAATATGTCGTAACAACACTTTTAAAAAAAATTAATGTGAATTTCACTATCCCAGTTGAGATAATCAAAGTATTAAGTAGACGGAACAATTATCAAGCCCACACTTCAGCAAGATTACCGTCAACTATGGACTAGTTTGAATTGTTATGAGTGTGTCCATCATCAGAGAGAAAGTCAAAAATTTAATTTATCGCAAAAAAATTTCGTTCGGACAATTTGAACTCACGACCTTTCGGTATAAACCAGGGTCGTAAATCAATAGGCCAAGGTGATCTTACATCGTATTCTTTAAAATTTAGTGATGCTTTAAGTGTGCGAGACTTTAGTAATGAACATATGAATAATTAATGATTTTCTTACACTAAGAATAAATTATTAGGTCCTATTCTATAAATTCATGATACCTACGTAATATAGCTACTTATAATTACGTATATTTAAAGTCATTTCTAATTCGTATAAGTCATAGTGTAGATATTTGTTTGTAAAGGAATCAAATTTAATTACGATTATGATGTAATAATAATTTATAATTATTCTATAGAATTAAGTAATGTATAAGCAAACTAGTGGTCAATATTTTTAGATGTATAATAACGGAATTATATCCGCGTTTCTATTACATAACACTGTTACTAACAATTCTTAATCGTATCAGATTGATATACATTAGTTCATTGTTTTTTATGAACCATTTGAGTTACAAATGCAAATTAAGGTATGCCATTTTGCAATTGCAACAATGAAACGAATTTGCAAAACATAATTTCTTAATTCTCGATTACAATATCAACTCGAAGTGTTAGTAACAGGATTACATAATAACACTAAATATAACGATCATCTCTTTGAACTATTGTACTTTAGAAAATCTCTGCTACTATGCACAAAATTAACTAATCAATTGAATGTATGAAGGAAATTGAACCAACAGTAGACTGTTGACAGGATGTGGAATAAAGAGTAAATAACTGTATAAATTAAAAGAAAAATAGATGTCTAAAATTATTGAGCACTATTTTGATTACATCTTATATACTTGACAGTGTAATATACCCTATCTAATAACATGAAAATGTAATACAATTCTAATTAAAAAATAATAGGTGATCAAGAATAGTACGCAACAAAAACTAATAGCTAAACGTGACACAAACTAAGTTACCCTGTACGATGAGACACAACCTGACTCAAGACCCGAGCTTATAGTAAAAAAATAAAGATTTCTTTTTAAATAGATTTAAAACTTCTTTTTGATCCATAAAGCAGCCAGGGTTAATTATGTAATGCCATTGTAATAGTTTCTGATTGAAATTGTAACCTTTGTGATGTTCGAACCTTTTGCAGATAATGCAAGTTGCACTGTTTGCAATGGCAACTGTCAAACTGTTCATGCATAATCGCTGAAATATCAAATTCATTTAAAAACATAACGATGTTGCATCGTTACATAATAAAGCCCCTGCATAGTCAAGCTTATAATAAAAAATAAACTTTTCTTCTTAAATAGCATCGAAACTTAGTTTAGGTGACACGAAACCAAGGGTCTAATATCAAATTAAAAATTCGAAGTTGCAATCAAAATTTCGAACGCCTTTTATTTCAAATGGTCATATTTAAACAAATTATTATAGATAACTCTAAACTCTAAACTATAAAAAGCTATATTTTTGTTCAATTGAATTATACAGAAGAATTGTGTCATAAATAATAAATAAATGTTGGATATATCACATAGTAACATATACGAATAACAAACATTCATAGCCACGACTATGCATATGTATTTGTATAATGTAGGAATCAAACATCATTGGAACTAGAACACTGACCACCATTGGAAGATGAGTTTGTGTGTCAAATAAAACTGCTACACGGCAAGGTGTCTATGGGGAGCAGATGACTGTTACCATTACTGTATTCTAAATAATTATGCAACTAGTATTCTATGTGATTTTTGAAATTTCCCGTATGTAATATTGTTTAGAAATTAATAAATAAATTATTACTATATTTTAAACATTTTGTATTGAACTTATATGTATAACTGGAGTTCTAGAAAGAAGGTTTAGTTGAGTAATGATCGATTGCATTCCGAACATTCGAATTTCTAATTCTATAATAGTCCGCTTGATTTACAGTTTTACTAAAGATGTTATAACTTTTTAAGAAATGTAACTTACTTAAATAATTATAATTACTATCTAATATAATAATAACAGTTATGTAATATCCACACAGTTACCATATATCGTAGAATAAATATTTTTCTCTAAGCCTACATTAATATCTATAAATTAAAAAAAAATAAGTACACGATTTGAGTGGAAGAAATATACAGGCTGATAAATGTCAGGTTAGGAACAAATTCCCGCCATTTTTATATTTCATTAAATAACTTACAATATATTAATATAAGGTAGATTCTGGTGATATAGTAAAGTCGATTATGAAATCTTACATAAGTACTAATAAAAATGAGTACCTATTTATACAGGCTCAGTGGTAAAGTGTATACCAACATGAAAATAAATTCATTAAGAAACATTCATTGTGAATTATTCATATAAAATTTATGGCTCGATCACGAAATTTTTATGAAGTGTTAAAATTTCTAAACGATTTATTTATTATATTACTTTTTAATTTCAGTTCTTTCTAACTTTTTTTTTATTAATTCAACTTGGTATACTTTACGACTCGAGAACCTATTCCATAACAGTTTGAAATGTTATTTCTCTATATTCATAATATTAGGTCATGTCTCAAAAAGTAGGTATATCAAAAGTATAGAAAGTACTTATCTATATCTATGACACGGAAGAAAATCCTTTCGATTAATAAATATCCTTCAAAATCTTATCAAGTAAAATAAACGAAAATACATTTGAATCGAACCTCATTTTCGAAGTCAGTTATAAATTAACTTAATATAGTTTAATTGACGCAATTAAATTTTATATAGGTAATAATAATAATAATAATGATAAAATTTTCTTTGCATATAATTTACGATATAATTGTGAACCATCCATGTTGAGTTGGATGCTGTACACATTTTGACGGTTTAACGAGAATAATTACCTAGATTGTAAATTATCGATAATTAATACGAAATTTTGTATCTAGTGCAGTAAATAGTTTACAATTTATCGATAATTTACAATCTTACAATAAACTAACGGTGTTCACAAACAGACAGTGCCATATACATATAGACAAAAATTAGACAATAAGATAAGAAACAATTAAAACTGCAACATATTGCAGTACAATTCCCATGCCCCACGAATTATAGCGTACAACAGAATAGTCAATTAATTCATGTTTAGATATTGGAGCTTAATTATATACTCCTCCTCGTATCCGACACATGGATCCTTCTAGAAACGAGATCATTTTACTGTCATCTTATCATCGTTAATTAATGCCCCACCATTCTATGTTATTCATCCATTAAAAAAAACACTCCTCTATTTCAGAGATCATCTTCGGTACCTAAATCATATAGTGCACCTATGTTGATACACAGAGATATTCTTTCTACATGTGCCTTTCTTTCAATTATACCCTACACTTATCAATATTAGGTTCCGCTTTCGAAATAATACGTACTTTATAACTTACTTCAAGTCTTAGATTAACTTAATTCTAATCAATAATATTGTAAAGCGACGAATTCTTATAAAGACCTACCTATCAAATAGATACCTATCTAAAAATATTAAAATTAACGGCGGAACATTAAGAAAAATAACTCAACACATCATGAAAGTAAATAGTTTATATTTTATGTAAATAGAAACATCATCCATATTACGAAATTCTTTTTTATAAATGGTAACCCCTTTACGTAACATGGGATTGAAAATTCAATTATAATTAAAATTTTTATGAGTATTAAAGAAAAATCTAAAGAGTATTCGCTAAATTTTGTCGACAACTTATTCACAATTTCTACGTAATTAATCTTAATTCATACATAAATATTTTTTCATAAGTTTCAAGTTGAAGAAAGCATTACCATCAACATAATGTTTATTATTTTTTTCTTTTCTCCTGTTTGCACATTACCTGCCTGTTCGAATTTTAAAACCGTTTATACATATGTTTTTTAATATATTGTTTATCTTTTCTTTCCTGTATATTACAAATAAAGTATATTCTATCTATCTATCACTAATTTGGATTATACACTAACAATATAATAATATAGATGTATCCCCAAAGTTAAATCAAAATAATATTTTATCCATAGTAAAAACACCATACGATAAATTAGTTAAAGTGCTCGAGTATTAAGTCTAATGCTTACTGCTTGTCTAGCTTACTATCCGTAAGTTTAAAATTAATTACCTACAGTACAACTATATTAAATTAATCATAGCCAGAATACCAAGAAATCGTCTTAATTTTAATCTCAAATACTAGCTGATTCTTCACTGATATTAAACGGAAATACATTTCCTATGTGATCCTAAAATTATATAGTCTGTCCCTACATTAGTTCTCATTTAAAAACGAACAATGGCTGACTCAACTGAATGTGTACTCGTACCTATTTTTTTATTTTAGTTGTAAAATTATTCTTAATTCCCTAAATTTAATTACGATGTTGTATAAATTAAATAGGATTTTAATTTTAGAATTCATCATTTAATTATTCATCTTTTTCAATCGACCGATTTTATTTCTCAGATGCGTCCGTGCTTTCCGTCTCAGTTTTAACATTTTCCGATTCCGTGCTGGTAGATGCAGTACCAGTTATATTTTTTAATGACGACTTGATATGATGGTGAGCTATTGTATACGTTAAAGTGGTAGACTTTAGGGAAAAGCTGGTTATTGCCTGGGTGTACAACTTAAGGAGAGTCTCGTCAGTCTCTAATGGGAACATGTAGTCGTCGTCATCGTAGTGTAACAATTCCGAAGGACATTTAATTGCATTTAGACAAGAAGAAAACTCCGACCATAACATTTGGCGCCACTTGACATTATGTTTCTGAGCTATGGGTACTATGACACATGCAATGAACGTCGAATCCTCTGTGCCCACCGATTGGAACTGCTTCAAGACTTCCCTATAATAATCTTCGAAGTTATAAGCGCCCATGAATTTCTTATCAAAATTGAAATCATTTGTCTTCTTAAACATTGCAGTTATATATTTTTTTAACAAATCCTTGATTACAGTGTTTGAAAATATCGGTTTACCGAGAAGGTAAATGGACATCACACGGAGAAATCTGTCTGTGACATCTGTATCGTGAACTAGCTCTGGATAGCACTTTTCGATGAACAAAATCCATCTTAAACTGCATTCGACAATTGACGGTATTTTGGCATCTTCGATTGTGTCTCCTTTATCCACACGCCAGTTTACATTATGTTTCATTTCGTACAATACTGATAACGGCAAGTACAGCCAGTCTTTAGGGAGTATTGACTGTTCCCAAAGTAAGCACTTGGCTTTAGGAAATTTGATATTCAAATTATATGAGTCTTTGTACCGACTTTTTGTGTCGGCAATGTAAGTCGTAATTTTAGATGGGTTGCCTACTCCTGTTAACGACATAAAGTTAAAAACATTTTCAGGTGACAGGAATTTTTTGCTAAAAATAACGCTGTTAAGAAGAAAATCGAGCTTAATCCACTGGTCTTTACCCAAAATGTGACCTAGTTTATGTGATATAGTAAAGGTCCAATCTGGATTAATTTTGGTTTCTTTGAAAAATGCAGTTATTACGTAGTTGAAAAGGAACCCAACTTCTAATCGTGTCATCCAATTGTCACATAGACTTGGTTCCTTTGTGGTATATAGTAGTCTAAAATAAGGTACCATTTTGTCAACGATTTCGCTCACTAAATCAGTATCCTCCAGTAGACACAACACATTAAATATCGCTGCGAATAATGTATACGGCGAATCTTTACGTAGCACAGGCAATACTTTGTCTGGTGAATCTATCACTGTCGTAGAAAGAGTCTTCAGGTTTTTAGCCCTATGAAAACTCTGGGATTCGATGCCAGATAATAAATTGGAACATGGTACAAGCTTGCTGGCAATTTCTTTGTATATTTTTGACGATGATAGTTCTTTTAGAGGAACACTGAGAAATTTCACTGGGGCTTTCATGGAGAGCATAATGGATTTGCAAAGATATAAAGCTGAACAAATGGGGCGCAACATTCCAGCGGTATACGTGTTAGAATGTAATAGTTGAGCGATCCATTTCTTTATTCCCTCTTTTACCATAGGAACAACTTGGTGTTTAAATTTATTAAAATTGGTTGTGTTACAATTAACTAATTTATTAACTACCTGAATAACACAACCTGCATGTGTAGCTAATAAAACTGAAGAATTAACTAGGACGTTTGTGCGTTTAACATGTTTATGGAAGGATCCTATCAAAACTGGCGCTAATGCAGTAAGACTTTCGATGCCGACATTAAGATGTATCAAATTTGTGTATATACTATACGATTCTATTTGAAGACGCATCCCATAATTGTCACTCACATTTGAGCTTATATATTCCGCAAGCGGTTTAGTAATTTCATATTTGTCTACCAACAATTCGTTAATTTCTTTACTTTGTATAGCAAGAACTCTAATAAATTTCAACGCAGGTAAAAATGGTTTGCCATAAATATTTTGCGGTTTAAAAGTAGACTTTATGCTGGATGCGGGCATAAAGTTTTTTACTATTGTATGCATTAGGTCTTCTGATTCAGTTATTTTATCTATTACATTAAGATTTTCTCTAACCAGTCTTGTTAAAATTTGTAAGCAATATTGAACACAATTACTACTAGGCCTGACTGTTTCCAAAATATAGTAAAACCTTTCAAGAATGTCACTTTTCATAAGTGCTGTATATATATCTATTTCTGCAATATAAAATTCTTTCTTTTCCGAATCCCTAAGTTCTATCTCCGTAATTCCAGGCGGACGTTTAAATCCTAGATATGGTTGTACCACGCCATCTATAGTTCCTAACAATACATCTAAGCTGGCTTCGTCTACTTTATTACACAACAAATTTCTTAAAGCCCTTAAACCTGGTTCCAAAACCATAGGTTTATTATCATCTATTGCGAATCTAAGATGAAAGAATATTTGACTTAGAGGTAATTCAAGTATATTTTTGTACGTACCTACAGAGTAGTATTCTAATATTCCAGCAATTGTATTTAGTGCCATAGCCTTCTGTTGTGGAATAACTGACTGGGTCAATACAAACAATTCTGAAAGTGAATAACCAGGACGATGTGATTCTTCTCCATGGTGATATAACGTTCTTGTTTCTTCTGTATAGTCAATTTTGTACGGTAGTAAGTACCCCTTGAAATCGAACCTCGCTTCGTAAGGTTCATCTGGGTTTACCGTTTTGTGTTCTTCAATGTTCTTCATCCATTCCAACTTATCCTTTTCAAGAGTATCAAGATGCATCCAGTTATTTATATCGATATTAGTGAAAATATCGTTATCCCAAAATGACTCATCGCTGTCAATTTTCGGAGTCGTGTCAGAATTCTTCTCATTACTCTTTGTGGTATCTGCTGTAGTAGGAGCAGCCTCGTCCGTAGCCGCTTTTGGGTCAGCCATCGCAAATTCCTGCTCTTCAGGTTTTGTGATCAGTTTTTGCTGTTCTTTCAAGATTTGCTCTTCAGACAGTTCACTAAAAGGTATTGAATCAAATTGATCAAAACTTTCCGTATTTACTAATTGCTCTTTATTATCTCCTTTTTCAATTACACTCCGTTTACTTACGACTGGAAAACCTTGCGCCGGCATTGGTTTCTCATCGAAACTATCATAATCGTCATAATTCTTCTCAATAATTCTTCCTAATACGGATGGAATTACTTTAGGAAAATGTATCTTATCATAACAATCGTCCACAGGCTCCTCTTCGGTGCTTGGCGTTTTGCACGTAAAACGCTGAATAGGTCTTAAAGGACGCCTAACATTTTTTGTTGTTTTGAGCTCTTGATATTGGTACTGGCTTAATTTCGGTTTCGGCTTTGTTTTCCTTGAAGATTTGCGTGGCGGCCTACTATCGATCGGCAACTCGGCGTATTGGAGTAGTTTTTCTCGTATATAGTCAAAATCTAACTTCACAGTTACATTCTGAACCTTTGTTTTCTGTTTGGGATGTGGCATTCTGTTAATTTCACCTTCATTCTCGTGTTAGAATCGACGTGTACACTATTTTTATTGTAATATTATTGTATATTCACTGCACAGGGGTACAATGGACACTCACAATAGGAAAAACACCGAAACACAACTACGCGCTATGAGTTATTGATTTTTTTAGTTCGGAAATGATACGGCGGGGGCGAGTCTCATTCTATACCATTAGGACGCATTCACATGAGATAAAAAATGGGTGAATGATAATTTATTTCTTTTAAGTACATATTATATAGTGATAAGTAAATATATAAACAACTTATTATTATAAATTAATTGTAACGCAACAAAAACGTGGAGAATATTATTACCTCTGAATCTCAATTTAAATAGAAAACCTAATATTCAGAAGTTTCGTGTTTGTCCTCCTCCTCCGAAACGGCTTGACCCATTTTGATGACATTTTATATGTATATTCAGTAGGTCTGAGAATAGGTTTATAACTAATTTTTATAACCCTAAGTTAGTAACACTTGTGGGTGGGGGGAAGGGGATTGTTAGTAATTTGGATTGATAACCCCATTGCTAGCAATGTACCATGTCAGGTTGACCTCCACGGGGTTCCCCCTGGAAACCATCGTGATACATTCCGAGTGAATTTGTCACGTTGGGCTAACTGATCTGACTTCATGTTCATCTTATCATCCTCCACTGGTGCCCCGCCAGCGTAAACCGTTAGCGCAGGCGGGTGCACGATTCCATTATCATCCACTAAAAAAAAAAACACTTGTGGGTATAAAAATATTTGTTACCTATAAAATAATGTAAATATCTAAAAGTTTTTAATTTAATTTCAAATAGATCAGCATAAAGTTTAGAGATAGATACTTACTTTTCTCTATTATTATTTAAAGTAAATAATTTAGTAGTTAAGTTACAAGGGCTTTGTTAACACATTCTACACCCGGGTGCAGTGACCAGGGAAGTTTTTTATATACTTTAAAGACCCCTCCTTCAAAAACCCGTCATTCTACCCTATTTAACCCTGCTTTAAAACTACAGGGGTTGGAGAAAAATGCATTTTTTATTGTTTAGCATCTAATTTGTCGTGGATTTATGGCAAAATTTGAAGTAAACTAATGCTTTATACAGGGAAGTTTTGTTTTTGTTCATACCAAGCATTAAAAATTATTTATTACACTGCACTATCAGTGAGAAACAAACATTTTATTAACTTGCTTCCGATGGTCGCAGGTTCGATTCCTCGCACGGTTCAAACAATTGTTTTCATGAGTATGATCATTAGTACCTGGGTATTTTCTATGTGTGTATTTAAAAAAATGTGTGTAAATTTTACTAATATTATAAACCCGTAATAATGAGGCTATTGCTAGCAATGTACAATGTCAGCATGACCTCCACGCGGTTCCCCTGAAATTTATTATGATAAATTCCTAGCATATTTATAGCGATGAACTATCTGTCGTGACCACATATTCATCTTATCATCCTCCAAAGGTGTCCCACCAGCGCAGGTGGGTATACCATTCCATCATCATAGAAAACCTTGAATGACGATGTTCAGAAAACAGTAGCAAACATGTAGAAGGGAACACTAGAGGATTGGTTTGGTAGGTATTTACTGAGATCAAGCCAATATATAATAAGCATAAGAATAGGCTGAGAATTTAAAAAATCTTTATTTCACATACACTGCTGTTATTCATCATTCCTTACATTATTACGATTCTTAAAGCTTTCAAAATGGTGTCTAGCTATTCTATACGCTACAGTGTCAGGCCGTAATAAATTTGTAGACAATGCCTGACCGTACGACTTCAGTAAAGATTCATCAGTTTCTTCTGGGTATAGGTAATCCTTCATTTCGTAACATAACGAATCTTCAGGGCAGTCAAGTGCTCTTAGGCACCCAGCGTATTCCGACCATAAAAGTTTACGCCATTTCACGTTATGTTTTTGAGCTATTGGCACCAAAACACATGCAGCAAAAGTGGCATCCCCATAACTAACTGACTGGAACTGCTCCAAAAACTGGGTATAGAAATCTTGGAAATTATTCAACCCCGTTAGTTCCTTATCAAAGTTAAATCCTTCATTTTTCTTGAATAACACCTGCGTACACTTATGCAGCAAGTCTTTTATATCCGCATTTAGAAATAGAGAATTATCACAAAGGAAAACACACATAATGCGGCAAAATCTGTCTGTTAAGTCGATATCGTTCAAAAGGTCTGAATAGCACTGTTCGTTTAGCAAGATCCATCCCAAGCTACATGCTATCATTGAATCTTTCTCGTCTAGTTCTTGTGACACTGCTTTACCATATGGATGCAGTTCTGTAGGTTCCGTTTTCATTTTTAAGTCTGCTTCTTGACTTCTGCTGTATAACATCAGTATTGGTAAATAAATCCAGTCTCTTGGGAGTATTGGCTCTTGCCACTTTCGCAGTACAATACTAGGGCCAATAGCTCTATAATTGAAATTAATTACTTTTCTGTAACATCTTTTTATATTTATTATAGATGGTAAAACTTTTGTACAACTATCTGTATTTGATAATGACATTAGATTGAATAACCTTTCCGCTGCAAACCATTTTTTGTTGAATACGACAGCATTAAAAAGAAATTCTAATTCATATTTTTTGTCTATCCTCAAGATATAGCACAGTTTATTTGATACTGCATAAAGAATGTCGTCATTCATATCAATATCATTAAGAACTGCTATTTTTATAACACTAAAAAGAAAATATACTTCCATTCTAGTAAACCAATTATCACAAAGACTAGGAGCTTTACTTTCTACATTCTTTAAATAAATATGAAACTGTTTAACTATATTTGTAGAGAGTTCTTTATCTTCCATCACACGTAATACATTAAGCAACGCGACCAAAAACGGTATTGGTGATACAACATTCAAAACGGGCAATACTTTTTGAGCAGAATCTATGACTGATGTACCAAGGGTTCTCAAATTCTTAATGAAATGTAAATCTTTGTTTTCTATGCCAGATAATAAATTTGAACATGGGACAACATTTTTTAGAATCTCCTTGAATCCCTTTGATATGATAAATTCTTTTAGAGCATCACTAAGGAATTTTAATGGAACTCTTTCATGTAACAAAATAGTTACGCAGCAATCTAGAGCTGAACTAAGAAGCCGTAAATGTCCACATGTGTACGCATCAGAACATGATAACTGTGCAAACCATTTCTGTACCCCTTCTTTGAGCAAAGGATAAACTTGATGCTTGAAATTTTCCAAATAAACTGAGTTACAATTTAAAAGATTATTTACCAGTTGGATTACCACTGCTGCATGCGTAGCTGACACAACTGAAGCTTTAATAAATACATCACTCCCTTTCACATGTTTATATAATGAAGTTACAATTATAGGAGACAATGACATGGCATCTTCAATAGCAAGATTAAATTGCAACAAATTAGATACTATACAGTATGCCTCGATTTGAATACGTAATCCATATGTACCATCAACTCCTGAGCTAATATATTCAAAAAGTGGCCTAATGATTCCATATTTGTTCACTAAAACTTCACCTACATCCCTAGATTGTAATGAGAGGATTCTCAAAAATTTTAAGGCAGCCAAGATTGGTTTTCCTTTGTAAACAATTTGTGGCACAAATGCAAAGCTAAGACTGGATGCTGGAATAAAATTTTGGATTATCATACTCATTAGATGTTCAGTTTGAACAATCTTCATAGCAATTTCATCAGAGTCTCTAATCAATCTTATGAAAATTTGTAAGCAGTATTGAACACAGTTAAAACTAGGCCTAATTGTATCTAATATATAAAACAATCTCTGAATTATATCACTTCTCACAGCAGCAGCAATTAAGTCAATTTCTGCCAAATGAAAATCATTGAGCTCAGATTCTTTTGATTCTAGTTCTTCAATTTCTGATTTATCATTCTCCAAACATGGCTGTCGAGTGCCTTCTTCAAACCCTAATAATGCATCAAGGCTTGCCTCATCAATTCTATTATAAAGCAGATTCCTCATTCCTTTTAAGGCAGGTTCTAAAATTATGGTTTTGTTTTCATCAATTGCAAATCTTAAGATGAAGAATATTTTAGTAAGTGGTATGTCTATTATATCTTTGTAAGTCCCAGCCATGTAGTATTCAAGAACACCCGCAATTGTGTTTAAAGCCATAACCCTTTGTTGTGTTACAGCAGATCGAGATAGCTCAAAAAGCTCCAGCAAGGTATACCCAGGACGGTGTGGCTCCTCTCCGTGATGAAAGAGGGTTTTTGTTTTTTCTGTGTACTCCATTGTGTATGGTAACAAATAACCCTTGAAGTCAAATCTAGCTTCGTACGGCTCGTCAGGTTTTATCTTTCTACTTTCAACAATCCCTTTTATCCATTCCAATTTATCCTTCTCCAGAGAATCAAAATGTAACCATGTATTCACATCAGGATGTGACAGTACATCATTTTCCCAATGTGCATCAGTGTTATCTACCTCTGAGTCATTAAATGATTCACTTGTATCCATATTGTCATCATTTACTATATTATGGACTGGTGGACTATATGCAATTTGTTTATTGTCCTTCGTATTGTTTAGAGCATGTTCCCGTTTAGATTTTAAAAACTGTATTAATTTAGGATCTAAACTAGATAACAGTTTTTGTTGTTCTTCCAATATCTCCTTTTCAGATAATGTGGTGAGAGTTTTTAAATTTTCATCATGTATATTGTTGGCATCACTTGAAGATAATATGTAACTTCTTGTTGGGAAATTCTTTACTAAATTTGTTGTTTGATTGCTTGCCGAAGTAGTACATAATTCATCAATTTCCATATTTGAATTTTCACTTACTTTTATTCCTTTAGTCTTATCTTTACGTTCTGTAGTATGATCAGTTCGTTTCATAACAGCAGGGAAGCCATGTGCTGGCATTGGATTGAAAACAAAATCAATAGATTCATCAACATTTTTTTCCACAATATCTCCAAGCACCGACGGTTGAATTTTTGGGAAATAAACCTTGTCATCATCATCGTTGTGCTCTGATTCCTTCGTATTCTTCTCCAAGACATCACCAAGTAAGGCACTTCCACTTTCTACATTGCTTCTTTTGTAATTCAGACCTTTAGATTCTGCGTATTTGGACTGTTTTCGCGCACCTGTTTCACTGGTGGTGACTCTTTTCAGTTCTGTACGTCGAAGATTAGTAACTTGAGCTGCTGGTTGCATGTTTTGATTTTTACTTTTTTCCCTAAAGAACTCTTCCTGCATTTTAAGAATATCATCTTCATCATCGCCGGGACACGGTCGCTTAAACATTGTAGAAATATATCAAGGGAAATAATTAAATTTAATATATTTGGTGCAAAACAAAGTTTACATATCACTGATATAAATAAATATACTTCGAAAACAAAGGTTATTCCATTTAAAAACAGATCAGAAGGGACAATAGAGAGTATAAGCACAGAGTAATTTGGTTACAGTTAATTATTGTTTTAATAGAATAATGAATTTCTGGATCATTTACAGCTGACAAAGAGATAAATTTAAGAGAAAGAAATAATTTTATTTATACATAACACTACTACAAACTTGCATTTAATACATTTTCTAAAACAAAATCTTATGACTGAACAACTACGTTCACGTCAGACATGAGAAATCATAGTAAGGGAATCTGTCCCTTTCGCACGTTTTCTAGATCAACATTTTAGTATAATACATATATTTTCACTTAGCATTTCAAACCACATATTAAAATTAATGTATATTAAATTTAATGTACGTTTTCTGCATTGATAAGAACGAATTAATATTTGTATATTATAACTGTGCAAAGGGGATAGAATCCCTTAATTCATAGTCTCATGTTAGTTTGTTTCTATTATTTGGATATTATTCTATAAATCTTAATGAAAAATATTTTTTTAATTTACTAAAGATTAGGTTTACTATCTATTACACATAATTCTTCTAAATGTAAGATTGGTGTATACGTATTTACTCGTTCAAATTTTTTTTTTCATATCATTGCTTGACACAAATTTATGGCTGTCAATGTCAAACTCAATATTGAATATTGTATTCATATAAAAATAAACAAGAACACGTGATTGTAAGAAAAATTAAGAAAATATAATTTATATTTTATAATGCCTAATATCAAGAAAAGTATGGAAAAATTAAAACATCCCAATAGTAGAAAAACCACTTCCCTAGCCAAGAAGATGAAGAAAAGCGAAAAAAGAGGTCAGAGTAAGTTAGGAACACACATTAAGCAAAACATAATCGGGGAAAAAATTATGTGGTTTAAAGAGAGATTACCTGAAGAATGTACTGTTTTAAATAAAAAACAGACTTTGCAGTTAATAGAGACATATTTATCTAGATTTGACGAGGAATTAGAACAAATTACGTTAAAAAATTCCGTTGGACAGAGAAAAAATCGCCAACATGCTAGTAGGGAAGACATAATAAATATAACGAAGAAAAACGAACACGAAGAGTTCGAAACATGTGGTTTAGAGATGCCAGATCTTATGGACCAGCGTCAAATGGAAGTTTTAAAGTCATGGAATGGGGAACTCAGATTTTTACAACATTTTAAACTTCGAAGAATTGCTAGAAAACAGTTAGTGTAGCATCAATATATTTATTAAAAATATTATGTTATTTTATTTCTGTACATGATGACATATAGAAACAATGGCAAATGACTGTTACTCCATGGTCTTCTGTCTGTCTTTTTCTGTCGGCTTGTATTTCAGACTTGCCATGATACTATATTAATTTAAAATATAAAGATCTATATAGCCTTTTAGATGTGGAAAGGTATAAATAGACAACCGTACTTTCCCAGTAATGTAATGGTGCTGTTGTAATAGTGATAACAGTACTTTTAATGCGCAAGTGAAAAATAATGGTGTGAGAACAAAACAGCCGGTCTCATTATAGTGGAGTATATAGCAGTGGCCATACAACACACAAAAGGAAAGGTGAGGTAGCTCTGTGAAGCCTATGAAGACACTAGGAGGCCCGTCAAAATCGGTACAGCCGTTTCAGAGACTAGCAAGAACATACAGACATTTTTTTTAAATTAATGTTTTGATGTTATACAGTATTTAATTTCATATGCATTTAGTGGAAATCTGTTAATTTTAATTTATAAAACAGACACCTAAATTTTATTTATTATATACTACCTGTTTATTATATACTACCTGTTTATTATATACTACCTGTTTATTATATACTACCTGTTTATTATATACTACCTGTGTTCGCAGATTCATCTGCGTATATAATAAAGCCTATTTGTTATTTTATTGTGCCGCTTGTGGCGGCGTGGTGGGCCGGATCATTGGGCTCCCTAAAATATGGTCGAGCGCAGTGATGGCTGGCTCATCCGTCATACTCGTGAACGGGTGCTGCTTGTAGGGACTGGTCTGCTCTAATCACTATGACTGATTTCCTCTTATTAATTGTTTAACCAGTTGGTTATGTATTCAATATTTTTTCTTTTTGATTTGATTTTTTCTTTTGACATATATATATATATATATATATGTATATATACTAACCATCCTGACAAACATCTTTTTGCCATATAAATGAATATTGTTTATAAAAATAGGGATAGAGGTGTGAAAATTTATTGTGCTGAATCATAATAAAATAAAATAAAATCTAAAAAATATTTAGGGGTCATTAAACACTGTATCACCATATTTTTATATATTAAATCATAAATTATAAAAGCAAAAAATACTGGTGCGCTCATACGCCAATACTACTGAACCGATTTAAATGAAATATACATCTAGTCTAGATCCTGAGAAAGTACCTACATAGGGTACTTTGTGAAAAAAGGATTGAAAGAGGAGATGAAAGGTTGTATGAAGGTATCGTCATTTTTAAAGCTAGGATTTGTAAAATAATTAGCTTTAATAATTAAAAATGCTATCTGAGGTGACTATTTCACGCGGGCACAGCTAGTACAAATATAGTAACAGCATTCAGCATAACAATATTCACTATTTATCCTGCTTAGATACGGTACACAGTTGCAGGTAGATGCTATATTAAGAAATTTACGACAAATGTTTTTTATACATATAGTAAAAATCACGGGATCCTACCACGTATTTTTATTGTAAATATTTTTTCATGTTTAATGCTATTATATCACTTCACACAATCTTTAGTTGTATGGGCTCATGTGCCCCAACTTTACCATTAAAAGACATAAAAGACTGTTTTCCAGATTTATGACTAGAGCGGGAACACAACAACTATTTATTAAAAAACGGAATAATTGTAAAGGTGTGTATAATTTCCAAGAGTGCTCGCAAGTCAAAAGTGACATATAAAAATAAAACAATATTTATAAAAAGAAAATGGTGGATAAACTGCTTTTAAGTACTTTTTGGTAATGTAATTTATTATTGTGAATTAGATATCAAAATAATACAATATTAACAAAAACAAAATGGTGGACAAGCTGCCAGCAACAAAAGTCCTTTTAGATAAAGTAATTTATTGTTGTGTGAATTCTATAAAAACATATTCACAGATTTGTTTTAAAAAATGAAAATGATTTATTTACTACCGTGGTTACATTTGCCGCAAAAACCGCTATGAGCAATGATTCACGTTCATTCAAGTCAGGTCGTTTAGTATCTACTTAAATTTATTATTGCATTGCGTCATTATAATTCATAGAATTGACTCGTAGATATATAGTTGAATAACCGCGTACATTAGTCACCAATTATAAAACATCAGCTGACGACCTTCGTTTGCTCTCGTGAGACGTTCAATTTCATAAGTTCAATACTAGACGTGGGAATGACGTATATGACAGTTTAGTTTGATATCTTGTGCTCGATTTTTCATAATAAAAATAAAAACAATAAACCAAGAGGGGAAAGAGGATTGTTAGTAATGTGGACTGATAATCTTATTACTAGCAATGTCAGGTTGAACTCCACGCGGTTCCCCCTGGAAACCATTCTCATAATTTCATGAGGTGTAGTTAAGTATTTACTTAATGATTTTTCTTTACTAAATGAGGTCAAATGAGTCAAATATTTTGCAGATTCGGGCGTTGCGGCTAATGTAACCACTTCACTTAAAAATTCATTAATATTTATATATTCATATGAATTTGGTTTGTTATAGGTATTTCCGCCACTTTCTGGTGTTGTATAAATTTCAACCCACGATATTTAGGATCTAGCTACCAATAGGATCATTATTATATCCACATTACTAACAATCCCCTTCTCTCTATTATCGTATATAACACTAGCTGTACCCGCGACTACGTTCGCGTGGAATTTAACTTTATTTTTCTAAATGTAGCCTATAATAAAGGTAGCCTAAGTTACTCCTTATTACATCAGCTACCTGCCAAAAAATGTCTCGTCAAAATCAGTCCAGCCATTTCAGAGATTAGGCGGAACAAACAGACAGACAAAAACTGGCAAAAAAAAATTTTGGTGTATGTACCGTATTTATATTCATATGTATATAGTAAAAAAGGGTTATTTCAATATTACAAACAGACACTCCAATTTTATTTATATGTATAGATAACCAAATATCTGCAATATCGTAGCCATATATAAGGGCGCGGCACGGCCAAGGGCGGCACACACCGCCTTGAAGGTCAACTGCGAGCTATGTAATCCATTTTAATGTATTACAACTAGATATATTGTTCTTATATTGAGATATACTCTTATTTCTGATGCCACTGTGTCTACGTTTGTACATTCAGTCATTTTACATACAATAATTACACACGTCTATCACATACAGTAGATACTGTTTATTATGAGTATTTTAATGTGACAGATATTATAAAAAGGTAAATTTTGTAAGGTTTTGAAGATTTTGAGTGTTCTTTTTCCAATAGAAAACCACGTTATTTGTGAGTGTCATATACTATATAACATCACGCTATGACTAATAGGAGCAGAGCTGCAAAGATAAATGTTGCAAAAACGGATAACACAGACGAAATTTACGTCTTCAATATAAATAATAATAATAATAATCTCAGGACAATTCACACAGCGCCATCTAGACCCAAGTTAAGCTAGCTAGAGCTTGTGTTATGGGTACTAGATAACTGATATATATACATAGATTTTTTTTTGTAAATACATACATATTATACATAGAAAAAACCCAGACCGATACAAATAATCATACTCATGAATAGAAATGTTTGTGCCGTGCGAGGAATCGAACCCGCGACCATCGGTCGTAAAGCGGTGTGCTAGACCGCTAGACCACCGAGGTCGTCGAAATAATACTAGCTGTGCCCGCGACATCGTCCGCGTGGAATAGACGGCGTATAACGGATTTCCATACAAACTTTTATCCTCTATGTTATATTACCCCTTAAGGGTAAAATATTTACAATCTTTGAAAAATTCTAAACATTTTTTTAATTATTTAAAATGGCCATACTTCCATATAACCCATTATCTCCCCTTTCAACCCCATACAACCCTTTTTTCGTAAATAAAGTGACTATGTCCTTTCCCATGGTATAGAATATCTGTGTAACAAACTTAATTTAAATGGGTTCAGTAGTTTTACGGTCTTATTCATAAAACTTACGAAGCCTTAATAAAAAAATTAAATAAATCCACTATAGCAGTGCTATGAAGGCTTTATAAAAATCTCTATTCATAAAGCGCTACAGACAGACAGAGTTACTTTCGCATTTATAATATTAGTAAAAATGTTCTAGAGAAATCGCATGCTCTGTATGCCTGAGTAAGTCTGCATTGTGTTACGGAGATGCATTCGACATACTTTCAGTATGTTAGTTCATACAATACAAGTACTACTATTAAGCAAGCGAAGTTGTTCATACACGGGATTTTCATGTAATGTTAGACATAGACACCTATATAAATATACATCTAAACTAAACATATAAATAATATTGGAGTGTCTGTTTGTAATGTTGAAATAACTGTTTTTTACTACATGCATATGAATATAAATACGGTACATACACCAAAATAACATTTTTTACAATTTTTGTCTATCTGTTTGTTCCGGCTAATCTCTGAAATGGCTAGAGCAATTTTGACGGGACTTTTATTGGCAGGTAGCTGATGTAATAAGGAGTAACTTAGGCTACTTTTATTTTAGAAAAATAAAGTTTACAACCACGCGTACGAAGCCGCGGGTATAGCTAGTTGTGGATTAAAAAAAACCAGTTGAATTTTTTGCCAGTTCATCTCAATTGGATCTATATACTAAACTACACGATAGGGAAATATTATATTATAAAAAATATAACGTGCATAAAATGTCCTACATGAATAAATTATTTTTTAATTTGAATTTGTGATTTACGCGAATATACTTTTTTTTTAAATACGGCGGAATTTCACGTAATTAGATACGCGACATAAAATGCTAATTAATTGCAAATGGATCAGTGAAAGTTTTTGTTGTCTGTTTCTCGTACCGCTTATGGTTTGTAAATGCAATATGAATTAATCATTCACAGCTTAATACGTTTTTTAAGAGTGACCACTGTACTTTTTTATGTACCTAATGGTAATAGCATACAAGCTGATGGTGGACGGTAGGGAAAAAAACTAAAATTATAATGTAGAAAACTTGACGTTCATAAGCTACAATGTCCTACAGGAATAAATGATTTTTTAATTTTAACCGTCGCCTAGAAGGGAATGGGGATTGTTAGTAATGTGTACTAATAACTCACTGCTAGCGACGGTAGGGAAAAAAACTAAAATTATAATGTAGAAAACTTGACATTTATAAGCGGGTACAATGTCCTACAGGAATAAATGATTTTTGAATTTTAACCGTCACCTATAAGGGAAAGGGGATTGTTAGTAATGTGTACTAATAACTCATTGCTAGCGACGGTAGGGAAAAAAACTAAAATTATAATGTAGAAAACTTGACGTTCATAAGCGGGTACAATGTCTCACAGGAATAAATGATTTTTGAATATTAACCGTCGCCTATAGGGGAAAGGGGATTGTTAGTAATGTGTACTAATAACCCACTGCTAGTAATGTACCATTTCAGGTTGACATCACGTGGTTCCCCTGGAAACCATCGTGGTAAATTCACCTTGAATTTACAGTTTAATGACCTGTCCTCATGCTCATCTTATCATCCTCCACTGGTATTATAAATGTACCTACATATAAATTTTAGCATGTAAGATCTAGTGGGGGGACCTGGTGACACGTGACACAGGTTCTTCAGATACCTAGTACAGGCACCAGTTCTCCACAAATCTGTACTTTAGCATGGAATGTTACATGCCTCAAAGGCTCTGCAGCACTTTATATTATATAGAAAAACAAATATATTGTTATTATTACTGGTGCCCCGCCAGCGTAAATCGTTCGCACCAGGCAGGTGCACCATTCCATCATCATTACATAGTATAAAACAAGAAAGAAAAGAAAGAAAGAAAATTGTTTATTTGGTACACTGAAAATAATTTTTATAATTTAATTTGCATTTTATATTAATAATTAGAGTACCAACTAGGTCTCCGCTCAGCATATGTCGTGACGGGGTGCCACGACGCTGGTTTTCAGCGGACAAAACAATGTCGCGTTTGCTGTCCGTCTGTCCCTATGTATGTTTAAATCTTTAAAACTACGCAACGGATGTTGAAGCGTTTTTTTTAATAGATACAGTGATTCAAGAGGAAGGTTTGTTTTGTACTATGTAATGATTAGTTAGTTTATTTGGTAGTGACTTATTAGTGACGCGTACATTCGATGCTCACCTCCAGATAACATAGATCCAAGATACTGAAGTTATATGTGTTATCTGGAGAGTTGTTGTTGTTTAATACAGTTAATTAATGATTTAATATATTACGAATGTACAGCCACAGATAATATAATATTACATAGTACAGCTGAAATACTAAGTCATAATTCGTAAATCGCGGCAACTTTGAGTGAAACGAAACTATAATGAAACTGTCCCGCATCATGCTACAGTGCACATGGTTGGTATGAGAGGATTGCCGATTGTTGATGGGATGGGATGGGAGGGATAATCCGGTGTAGGGATATATCAGGGAGGTTATGGATATGATATTTCGGATACGGATAGGTTTTGGATATAGGAATGATTATTATATCGGATACGGATGCGGATTTGAAATTATTTCGGATTATCCATTAGTTTCGGATATTATTTTTTAAGGAATTTCAAAAGTGAAATACAAATAACTAATAAAATGGTTACATAACGTGTCTCAATTAGGATCCGCCCCTATCCGATATTATCCGACACTTATTTCGGATTCGGTTACGGTTACGGAGCTATCTAACATCCTTGGCACATATGTATGTTGCAAAAAAGGATTAACGAACAATGATACAAAAATATAGGTATTTTTAAAATTTTATTCTAAGTAACAGAACCAAAGGACACTTACTTATGATGCTGTAATTATACACAAAATAAATAACATTAAAATAGTAACTTTTTTTTTATAATTCATCCATTATTTCTATGCATCTAGGCACTTTTATAGTCTGTTATTAGGGGCCATACATAAATGATGTCACATTAATTCCAGTAAAAATTCCCCCCCTCCCCTTCCCATTGTCACAGCTGATCACATTCTAATAGTTAAAATTTCCTATTTTATTATTCGAATTTAATTTGAATGTGATAAACACCCCAGCCAGGGGGCAAAGGAGATTGTTAGGAACGTGGACTGATGATCACGATGAGCTAACTGACCTGACTTCATGTTCATCTTATCATCCTCCACTGGTGCCCCGCCAGTGTAAACCGTTAGCGCAGGCGGGTGCACCATTACATTATCATCAATAAAAAACACCCCTTCCAGAGGTGAGAGGGTCATACATTTCATAATTTTTTAATCGAATTTTCCGATTCCATCTTCAATTTCTTGTTGTGACAATGTCACACTCTGTCGTGATATGACCCCTGTTCATGTGACATAATTTTTGTATGGTTCCTTACAGATATTATTATGTTATTAAAAATTTATTGTTTCATCGTGGACAATATTAAGATCATATTAAATTTTGTAAAAAGTCAACCACTTTATAAATAACCAGTTCCTTCGCTGTATTATATATATAATATATAAATTTTATAATTCATCAATATTTACATTTAACTAAGAGATCTTTACAACTAGCAGTTAAACCTAATAGTTGGACAGAGTTCACAAACAATTCGATATATCTTTATAAATTAAGTGACTGCAAAATATACACTACATTAGCTTTAGTTACAATAACAACTAAATTTAAATAATGCATGCAATCTTAGTATAGAATAGTGGTATAATTAAGTAATTCATTTATTTTTTTACACACTAACATATTAAGATTGGCAACACCTGTTTTACGCGGGAAATTTCAGAGCCATAATAGTATTAAAAAAAAATCATAATAAGAAATTTTAAAAGTTTTATAAATCTTGTAAATTTTCTTATAATTGATATTTTGTTTCGTTACAATTAAGTAATATTTACTTATAGCGATTAACAATATTTATTTTTAAGGTTATTATTAATTTAATAATTTAGCTACCAATATTGCAACTGTATTTCAAATAAATAACAAAAATAAACTATAGTATTTTTTGTTTTACAATTTATTTCATATTATTCTATACTGACTTCAAAATTTCCTCATGAATTTATAAAATATTCATAACAGTATACATTTGTAGGTAACCCACTTTCAAAGTAAGTACCTGACAATACATTTCGACTGAAAAATTAATTCAAGAATTGTCATTGTTTTCAATGATAATTTGGTCGGAGAAAATTGTATTGCATAATTATTTTATTTTATTGTTCTCTGTACATTTCCGCTATTAATTCTATTGTCATTATGTATATATATTTATTCAATAGTCTCTCCTTCTAACACTGCAGCAGTTCTGACATATTGTTGCTTTTTTTTCATATTCGTCCATCTACTTTTTAATGATAGAACAGGCAAAGATCCTTAGACCGTACAGCCTAGTCTACGTATAAACTTCTTCATATTTGTATGACATATTGTTGCATGAAAATTGTTTTTTTTTTTATTTACCATAGGCAGGCAAAGATTTCCAGACCATACAGCCTGTTGCTTGATAGTGATAAATAAGTATTAAGTTTAAATTACTAAATATTGAAAATTCTACAGTTGTTGCCAATTTTACTCTACAAATCCTCTTTAACTTTACAACCTTGTGTAAAACGCGCCTTTTTATTATTTACCGCGCAATTACAGCGCTATGAAAATTCGCCGTGCGTACATACCCTAAACGTTACCTAAAGCCGCGTCCAGACGTGTGCAGTATTGTAGTATGGAACATAAGGGGTAGTTTGGGTTTGCAGAATGGCATTAAAAAAAATGCACGAGGTACAGATAAGGCAAATAAGCGAATACTCGTTCTATACTTGATCCTGTAATTATTGTTTCTTACGAACATCGAGTATTGTAAGAATCGTTTAAGAATTCATTAGCCGCTCGAATTAATGCGACAATTTATACTTCAATTATTCTATTAAACTGACCTCCTTTTTTATTAAAACACAATAAATAAAATAGATTTAGTATATCTATATATTGTATTAAATTGTATATTAAATCTATTTTATGTATTGAAATATTTTGCCCTGTTTCTTTCCACTGCTTTCTTTAAGACTTCGAACCATTTTAAATAATAACAATTTTTTTAGTTTCTATAAAGAAAGAGATAAATACATCTAGAGCTCTTACTCTTATTCTAGCTATTCTTTTTGCAAGATTAATTTAATATTTAGAAGTTCGCTTTAAAATATAACACTCTTAGTGTTGCATGATTTTACACAAACAAGGTTTGTTCACATGTTACATTACTAGTCATGTCTGAACACGCCTTAACATATTTAGAGAGCTATCCTGGCAACACCATCGTACAATATTGCACTCCATTTCCGTTTAGTTTAAATTTCAATTGACTATAAAAATGCTGTTGAATCAAGTGAAGAGCGGGAGGTGGTAGAAATCGTATCCCCTCTGTCCTCTCGCCGCTAGCCAGATATA
This sequence comes from Achroia grisella, assembly GCF_030625045.1. NCBI lineage: Eukaryota > Metazoa > Arthropoda > Insecta > Lepidoptera > Pyralidae > Achroia > Achroia grisella. Next base: position 923,492 of record NW_026712958.1, read on the forward strand.
TACCACGTGGTACGCACCAGGCACGAAGCATATCAAGCCTGCTACGAAGAATACCGCACCCTGCAGGCCGTTCTCAGGTTCGGCTACAGCATACGCGCCCATCCCAAGGAGAGCTACTCCGACTAGAAGGAGTACGACAGCAGCGCAGACTGTTTTCCAATTCTCCCGCACTTTGGGATGGTTCCAGCAGTACATGGACTGTGTGGACTCCACATACTCGTGTATCAGTGAGTCTGAGTCGCGTGAGGTTGTGTCTTCGGAGCATTTGTAGGTTTTGCTGAAACAAAATATACACATGAGCAAACTAATGGAATACGATCCATATGGATAAGAAATATGTAATTGAAATGACAAAAAGCTTATGGTAAGGTTTTAACTGTCGCCTAATTTACAGCAACAAGGGCATTACGTCATCATGAGATGGTTTTTCAAGAGGGTACATTAAGGTTTCTTAAGGGTCAACAACGCGCACGTGTTACTCTTGGTGTTTCAGGCGTCCATAAGCTAGAGTAACCGTTTACTATCATGGGCTGTATGCTTGTTTGAATGGCCAACGCATGTGGTACTCCTGCGTTGCCATTCCGTAAGAAAAACAAACCCTGTAATTTCACTGTTTTATTGCACCTTTTACAGAAACAAAACTCGGCTGCAGTAATGAGGTAAGACAGCGGCCCAATGGCCAACGCATGTGGTACTCCTGCATTGCCATTTCGTAGCATTAACCAACCCTTTAATTTCACTGTTTTATTGCACCTTTTTACAGTAACAAAACTTGGCTGCAGTAATGAGGTAAGACAGAAGTATCCATGCAGATGTATTTGTATAAAATCTTCCTGGGTTGGTTTCTACTCCTAAGATTGATGTAGAGTCATGATAACCAACCCAGTCCAACCAGCATAATAACTGATGATCTATTATGAAGTAACAGATTTTTTGATAATCAAGATTCTGAGCCCAGCAGAAGCTTTTATATATTTAAATATGATATAATTTTTGTTGATAAATCATTCCGAACTGACGGTAGATTTGACATCTCATAAGAATCTGTAATAGACCTACATAAATAAAAACATTTTGAAATAAAAAAAAAATTGTATTTTGAAAAAATTGTACAGGACTTCTTACATTCAGGCCGCTGGACCGCTAGACATTCCTTATTTTTAAATATTTATAGTTCTATATGAATATTTGATTGCTATGGTTTTGTTATTCATATTATTGCTCTAGACTGACATATATTTTCATAATATACTATTGTACACTCATACCGCGCCTTTAATTACCACCATCGTTGGCTGCACCGACCTCGGCGCCCTACACAGTCCCACACAAGCGTATTTACATTATAATATTTTATATATATTTATACAGATATTAATTTTAATTGAGACTCCATGATACTGTGCTCAGGATTTATCAAATTTTGTTCTTTCTGACCCGCGAAACTTCATCTGCATCACACTTGATATTTCTCATTACATTTCGCCCAAGTTCCATAATATCTTTTTAAATTATAGCCTACTAGCTGCGCCAGCTCCTTCGTCCGCGTAAAATGACGATACTTCCATATAACCTTTCAACCCCTTGCAACCCTTTTTTCGCATTAACAAGTAGCCTATGTCCTTTGTCAGGGTCTAGACTATCTGTGTACCAAATTTCATTTAAATCGGTTCAATGGTTTCGGCGTGAAAGCGAGACAGACAGAGTTACTTTCGCATTTATAATATTAAGTAAGGATATGTTATTCTGATGTATAAGCTATATTATTGTAACATTTATTCAAAATCCGTTCTATAGTTTTTGCGTGTAAGAGTAACAAACATCCATCCATACTCACAAACTTTCGCCATACATGATCTATTTAGAAAAGGATGTACAGAAAAATGTCTAGTACCTTAACTATACAAGTCATTATTTGATATCTTATACCTACAATCTTGTGTAATAAATTATCATTTTAGTTAACACATAATCTACATTGTTATACCAAACAATCATAATTTGACTGTAACTGAAGTTTATAACTGTATCTACATAGTCATGAATGATCTAATTCAGTGCTTCCCAACCTTTTTATTGGCATGCCCCACCTTAGACTTTCTAAAATTCTTATGCCCCCCTATGTAACCATATGTAAAATAAGAAATTAATATATAATATTAAAAAATAAATCACTTAAAAATATGTTAACAAAATACAGTGATTAAATTTTCATAACATATAATAATTATAAACTGAAATTCAATATCCAAATAATAAATTTTTAATAAAGATTTTTGTATATTAATTTATTATTATAATTTAGTGATAAAACAATTATTTATGAATTGGTTTTTTTGTTGAATTTCGCACTGATATCTAGCACTGCATTTACATGATGAAACAGTAAAACTCCTGTTGAGTCTATTTAAGATTTACCTTTTGCCTTCCTCCGGCCCTTCACTAAAATTGGGGGGAGGGGATTGTTAGTAATGTGCACCAATAACCTCATTTCTAAGAATATACCATGTCAGGACCTCCATGCGGATTCCCCAAAAAAATTATTCATGATAAATTCCCAGTGAATTTATCATGATGGGCTAACTGACCTGACCTCATGCTCATCTTATAATCCTTTATTGGTGTCCAGCCAGCGTAAACCGGTGGGTGCCCGTTCTATTATCACCCTTTAAAAGAATACTTAAATTGCTCCATTTGGACAACACTGATATAGTTGGTTTATGGTACTGTTACAAATGTATGCAAATACTAATTAAAGTCTATAGTACAAGTTTTATTAGTAAGCATTAACAGCAATTAGCCTCATAAATGGTACAGTTAGCAACATAGGTCTTTGAACAACTCTGTTCACATGTTTCATTTAAAACTGTAGTTTTTATGTATACAGTAAAAGGATGAGAACAATAGAACTATGTAGGTTACAGTGCTACAGGTCGATAGTCTGGCCATAACCCAAACACAACAATAAAAAATAATGTATACAGTATGGGAAACAAACTGATGGTCTACATAATGGTCGCTTACCACAACATAACTTATATGGGGGAACGGGATTGTTAGTGATGTGGAATCATGACCCCATTACTATCAATGTACCATGTCAGATCGACCTCCACGCGGTTCCCCCTGGAAACCATCGTGATACATTTCCGGTGAATTTGTCACGTTAGGCTAACCGATCTGACCTCATGTTCATCCTATCATCCTCCACTAGTGCCCCGCCAGCGTAAACCGTTAGCGCAGACGGGTGCACCATTACATTATCATTCTTAAAAAAAAAACTATGTGACTAGCCGCTGACAGATGGGAGGAGTTGGTATTAGAGAAATTACACTAAATATTTTTATTTCTGTACAATAATTGAAATCAGTCGACTGTGTGAGATGTCCAACCACAGACTTGAATACCATGCGAACAAATTAGCCCTAAAGCTTCTAGATATCAGGGATGATATATTCCCCTTGAAGAGGGAATGTCTGGCAAAAAAATATAAGTACCTACTTATATAATAAAATTGGAGTGTCTGTTTATAACATTGAAATAACCGTTTTTTACTACATGCATATGAATATAAATATGGTACATTCACCAAAATAACATATTTTACAAGTTTTATCTGTCTGTCTGTCGGTCTGTTTGTTCCGGCTAATCTCTGAAATGGCTGGACAGATTTGGACGGAACTTTTATTGGCAGGTAGCTGATATAATAAGGAGTAACTTAGGCTACTTTAATTTTAGAAAAATAAAGTTAAATTTCATGCGGACGAAGTCGCGGGTGCAGCTAGTGTAAAATAAAAGGGATTCAAGTCAATGTACGACATATGCCAAAAAAAAATACAATATATCTGATTATAGCCATAAGGCTGATAGCAGATGGAAAGAGAAAAGGGAAAAAAAAAATCTGTACAACATTAATTTCTTAGGTGATCCATCAGTATACCATCTTACTTTCCAATATTTGTAAATTTGAATACCATATTACAGAAACAGTTGTATGCTAAGTGTGTATAATAATGATTATTAATGATACTTTAATTTTTCAAAAGATATTATGTATTATGAAATAAAACATATATTTAAATATGTTTAGTATAAACTGTCCTCAGTTTAGGACTAGAGTATGTTGTGTATATGTTGAGGATTTATTATGTTTACTTATGTTTTACCTAATATCTATAGTATAGGAATGAAAATAACAGTATAAAATCTGAATTAAATATATTATGCCGACCCCAAGTAAATGGGATAAGGAAGCAGCAGATAATGATGTATAGTATAGGAATTTATCCAGGATGTCTTCAGGTGTCAGTTATTTATTTTATATATATAATAGATGGAAAGTCCACCAATATTAATATTAGATTAATATATTATGAATGTAGAAGTGGCTGTGTGTTTGACATTTTTTCCATCGATATTAATATTACTAGATTAGAATGCTATGAATGTAAAAGTGGCTGATCTGTTTGACATTTTCTCATTCTTTTGATAAACAGCTGAATTGATATAATTTTATTTATAAAATTCTAGTTATGTGTGTAGTAGGTGATGGTAGTTTGTACTGAAAAAGTCAAGGTAAGTCTGTTCATAAATAAATATTAGCAAAAACATGTTTAGACATAATTATGAATTATTGATAAATTATTGTGAACATGTTGAACAAGTTAGATGAAAATGAAACAGTTCCTTACTTAATGTACATGCTTATTTAGGGGGTTATTAACATTATTGCTGACCGTGTCGTACACTAACATAGGGGAGTTCAATCGCCTTTAGCCTACTGACTCTACTGAGTGGCCACTTGACTCACCCAAAGGTCAAGAATACGTTCACGATCGAACAAAGGAACAACTTTCACACAAAACTATATATACATACACCTGTACAAATCCAATAAGAATTACCTTGACAAATAATCGACTCCATTCTTGAGTTTATTCTGCATAGGAGATCTATCGCCCGTGGCACCATACACTTTTATAGCTTCATCGGTTTCTTCTTCGAATGCATCGTCAATTGAAAAACGTTTATCACTATTACCAAACGGTCGAGTCATTGTTATTAATTGTTAAATATTAAGTTCACTCGCGTTCGTCTCACAATACAATATAAACATTACAAGTAATCACGTCTGTGAAAGAAAACACAGCTGTCAATTTAAAACAACATGCTGCGCCATATTGATTGTTTTTTAACACTTACTTTTTTAAGTGATGTAAGGTTCTGGATACGGACAAGTTTTTTTTATATTTTGGCTTGGAAGAAAGTACATTTGCCAATGAATGAGTTTATTAATTCAATTGATATCAAAGGTAATCTCTATAACAAATATAATGTGAAAGCAATAAACTGACTATATAACTATAATATAAATTGTGTACATGCAATGTAAATAATAAAAATTTGAAACTTGATTCTTTATCTACGGCAGAGTGTAAAATATGACAGCTAGCAAGTACATTGACATTTGTCAAATTATGTGTAAATGTCAATGTCATGTCCTCGTGTTCCGAAATTCGGAATATTTTGTACACACTATAATTCAAAAAGTTATTTAATTCAGCTTTAATGATATGTGATAATTTGAGGACTCAAAAATGGTTAACAAAGAATGGTCACGGGTTACACCAGCATTGTCACAGCCGGTACTAAACTGCATAAATGAACAAGGATTCAAAGCGATGACTCCCATCCAGGCGGCTGTAATTCCTCTCGTATTATCCTGCAAGGATGTCGCTGCTGAAGCGGTCACTGGCTCAGGAAAAACGCTGGCGTTTGTTGTGCCAATGTTGGAGATGTTGCTGAAGAAATCAAGAGACGGCCCGCTCAGGAAAGATTTTGTTTATGCTGTAATAATATCTCCAACGAGGGAGTTGGCTACACAGATATATAAGGTTAGATCAGTTCGCCCTTATTGTAAGCGACCTTTTTTTTTTATATAACTGCAGTGACAAACAAGCAATAAATGTAAATTAGACTCCATTTTCCACAATCAACCTCTCATCTGGGCCATTGTATGTGTATAGCTGATACTGCTAAAGTAGCCAAACAAGCTCTCAAAAGCGCAAAAGTCTCGTTGTGTCTTCATAGCGCGACTTCACCGTTCCAAGGATTTGTGTTCATTGTGTGGCCACTGCTACACACTCCAGGGTTAAGTGAGCGGCTGTTTCTTTGGCTTCAAAGCAGCCCTGACAAAGGGGACTGTTTGTAGCACCAATTGTGTACAGGTGTTTGTTTAAGGGACAGTGTTATTATCCCTAGGTTTCTTTAGGTCCCATTGGTTTTTGCCTATTTAGATTCAGTACGGATGGTAAGTAATTACTTAGCCAATATACATGGACAGTAAGTAAGAATATCACATGATCATATGATACGTCTCATTGCCATTCCCTTGCAGTAGGTATCATGTAATGTATGCAATGTTGGTTGTGCTATTTTAATATATAATAGAGGGTATTTTTATGGATGATAATGGAATGGGCACCTGCCTGCGCTAACTATTTACGCTAGTGGAACACCAGTGGAGGATGCTGAGATGAGCATGATGTCATATTAGTTGTTATCGTGACAATTCACCAAGAATTTATCACAATGGTTTCCAGGGAAACCAGGTGGAAGTCAACCTGACATGGTCCATTGCTAGCAATAAGACCATCAGTTCACATTACTAACAATCCCCTCTTACCATCAGGTAGATGATAAATTTATTTACTACTAGCTGTACTCTTCACTCTGTTGCTGTACTCTGTAACTTCATCTGCATGGAATTTAACTTATTTTCTAAAATAAAAGTAGCCAAGTTACTCCTTATTACTCAGCTACCTGCCAAAAAAAACTCCCGTTAAAATCGGTCGAGCCATTTCAGAGATTAGCTGGAACAAACAGACAGATAGACAAAATTTGTAAAAATAATTATTTTGGTGTATGTACTGTATTTATATTCATATCCATGTAGTAAAAACTGGTTATTTCAATATTACAAACAGACACTCCAATTTTATTTATATGTATAGATTGGCCATGTGCATGTAACACCCATGGTGTTTCAGGCATCCGTGTATGGTGATACCATACCATACACCATTTACCATCAGATAGTCCATATGCTTGTTTGCCAACTACACTATGTAGATGTAAAAAAAAATATAGTCATATAAAATATATCACATCATCTTCTCTTCTCTTATTTATTAAAATATTCTATTCAGGTAATTGAACAGTTCCTCCAGCAACCAGAATTGAGTCATGTAACACTCGCACTGTTGGTGGGCGGCAGGTCTGTGGATGCTGATGTCGAGAGTCTCCAGAGAGGAGGTCACATAGCAGTGTGTACACCAGGGAGGCTTGGTGACCTGTTAGCAGAGAGGAAGCAACTAAATTTGCCAGGACGACTGAGAGAATTGGTATGTTGCTTTGCATAAAGTCAGTGATGTTTTTCCACATAATTTCCCCACTATGCAGTTTATTTGGTTGATACTATATGAACTCCACAAGATGTAATAATAATATCCTTCGAAAATTCAGTCCCCATCTAGACTCAAGATAAACAGAGCTTGTGTTATTAGTACTAGATATATTTAGATACATATTTATTGTAAATACAAACATAGTACAAAAATCTGATAAAAGCTAATTTACGTAGAAAACATCCAGACCACAACCAACAACCATACTCACGTATACAAATGTTTGTAACTTCATCAGGAATTCCTAGTTTTGGATGAAGCCGACCGCCTCCTCGACCTCGGCTTCAGCGCGACCCTCACTACAATCCTGCAGTATCTACCACGGCAGCGGCGCACCGGCCTATTCTCTGCCACTCAGACCAAAGAACTACAAGATCTAGTCCGAGCAGGCCTCAGGAACCCAGTCGTTGTTAGTGTCAAAGAGAAGTCGACTATAAGTACGCCAGTTCTCTTGGAAAACTATTATGTAATAGTGGAACCACAAGACAAGTTTTTATTCCTATTGAATTTTATAAGGAACAGAAAACTCGTGAAAGGTATCTTCTTTCTGCCGACTTGTGCGTGTGTAGATTATTGGGCAGATGTGCTACCAGTGTTCTTGCCTGATATCCAAGTGTTTGCGATACATGGGAAGATGAAGCAGAAGAGGAGCAAGGTGTTGGAGAAGTTCCGTGAAGCTGACAACACTATATTGTTGTGCACAGATTTGTTGGCAAGGTGGGTAAGTGGTTTTACTTATTTTTAACTTCTATATTTACCTAAAGGTAAACTGGTAGGGAAAAGTTCCCCTTTGGGTACACATCTTCTAGTGCAATAAAGAACTAAAAAAAAACTAGGGGCCTGGACATCCCGGAAGTAGAATGGGTACTGCAATGGGAGCCGCCGACGAGCCCCGCGGCGCTGGTGCACCGCGCCGGTCGCGCGGCCCGCGCCGGAGCCCCCGGGTGCTCACTGCTGCCGCTACTGCCCACCGAGGACACCTACGTGCCCTTCATCAGGACCAACCAGATGGTCCACCTCAAGGACTGGAGGCAGTCCAAGGATGAGATCAAGATCAGCGATAAGTTGAGACTAAAGGTGAGTATAATGAAAAACTATTAGTGTAATATTACAGTTACTAATACCTGACAACTAGTTTTTTGTTCTAATGCTGGCCATTACATCTTCTCTGGATGAAAATAAAGGCACAGGATGTAAGAAACGGCTAAAAGTCAACTTATGGTCGATAGACTTTAGTATAAGTATGTAATATTATGTTATCTGTGGTATAAGGACACCATTAGCAGTGCAGTATCTCATTTATATTTTGTCTGCTTAGTTTGTGACTAGATGGCGCTGTGTGAATTGCCCAGGGTAATTATTATGATTATTAATTTCTTACCCAATCCTTCATGTTTGTAATTAGTTACCTGAACTAAACAAAAAGTAATGTACTATGTATAGATATACTGGAATAAAGGTATTATTACTTTTATTAATTCCTGAAAATATATGAACCAGGTGTTGAAACTTCTCCACGAGCAACAAAAGAGAGATCGTGCCATATTTGACAAAGGTCAACGAGCCTTCGTATCTCACATGCGGGCGTACTCGAAGCACGAGTGTAATCTCCTGCTGCAGCTCAAGGAACTCCCCCTCGGGCATATAGCGACCAGCTATGGACTTCTCAAGCTGCCCGTAATGCCGGAGATAAAGCAGGAACATAAGGATCAGTTTGTGGGACCGGCAGAAGAGATAGATTATAATAGTATAGCATACAAAGATAAACAGAAGGAAATGAGCAGGCTACAGAAGTTGCAAGAGTATAAGAAGACTGGTGTGTGGCCATCGAAGAAGAAGAAAAAGATGGTATGTATAATAAAGTAGTTGTGACATAGTAGAGTGTCTTGAGTAGTCATGACATGGCTTAAGTAGACTTAAAATAAGACATGACACTCATTCTACCTCTAATATGTATATAGGCTATGGATGCCAGACTTTTCATCAACAATAAGTCGACTAGAGGAACAAAACACAAATATAGCAATATACTCTTATATTATATTATTATAAAAAAAGCTAATATCTTACTAAGATTATAAACACGGAAGTTTGTTAGTGTGGATGGATGCATGTTTGTTACTAATTCACGCAAAAACTGCTGAATAGATTTTTATGAACTTTAAAATCATATAGCTTATTATGCATCAGAATCAGACACAGCTAGTTTTTTTTACAGCACTTAAAATATACATTGAGCTAATAAAAAAAATTACACACAGTGCCATGTATGTGCCACAACTAAAATTAAATTATCTAAAAGAAATGATAAAATATCGACTAATGGTTGCCCCATGAACCATTAGTATATTTAATTTTATCTCCATATTTCAGGTAAAAACACAACCCTGGGAACAAGCAAAACAGAACAAAGAGGACAAGAAACAGCGCAGAAAAAAGAGGAAAGAACTGAAACAGAAGGAGAGTGCAGAAGGGAAGAAAGGTAAGAAGAGGAAAGCGGTCACTCAAGAAGAATTAGACGAGCTGGCGGCTGATGTAGCCTTGATTAAGAAATTGAAAAAGAGAAAAATTACGAAAGAACAATTCGACCAGGCGTTTGAAGTTGATAAATAAATAGTTTATTTATTTAATTAATGAGTTTTAATTTGAACTTAAGACGTTACTTATTATCAGTATGATTAGAGGAAGGACTTTTATCTGTAGTCGTTTTTACCTGCACATTAATAACTTTGTTTTAATTAGTGATTGCGTCATCCAAAAAAATACTCTTAAAATACAAGTCGGTAGGGATTACTTAGTGCTTTAGACATGTAGCACTGTGACCTACAGAGGTCTACTGTGCTTGCTCTTTTTTAGAGTTTGCTACCTAGACTCGTCAGGGACAAGAATTGAAGGATATTTAACTCCTCATGATAGAGTGGCTACTACTACTACACGGTATAACAATACCATTGTTAAGACCAACCAACTGGTACTTATTTTTAAACTTTATCGTTTCACATCATTAATATAGGTAAACAGGTTTTAACACGACATTAGTAATCTCGACGTTTCGAAAAGGTTGCACATCGTGGTCACAAGCTGACTGGAGTAACAGCAAATATCAATATCGATAGGTGCCGGCAGTTTGTTGAACTACCGTCATTAGATTGTACGACGAAAAATCGCACAGTGAGTCTTTACGGTGAGTACTGCTCGATCGGTACTTTAAAATACTTCCTTTGTAAAAAGCTTATAAAATTGGAGAGTTTGTAAATGATAACATTGTTTTTGTAGAAAAGACAATATTCATAGCACTAACAATATTATCTGATTGCACTAAGTGCGTAGGGGTTTCTATGTTGATTATCGATGTTTCTTACTTGTTACTATGTATTATTATTTCTATACTTATTTATTTCATGCTCGTTCTTTTTGTGATCGAGTCTGCGTTATGAGTAGTAAATTAAAAAAATATAACTATTCAAAAGTCAATTTAAAAATAATTCATTTCATATTTAAATAAATAAACTCAATACAATAATGTATTGAGTTTGTTTATTACAATATGAAATTAATTATTTTTATTTTATTGCGTGACCACGGCTAGAATTACCTAGTCGAAATTTTGAGAGAGGTAAACAACCAACTAGTTACATAATCCAAATAAAACTACCAATGAAAATAGTAAAATAGACATATATTTCTGCTCAACTTTCATAATTGCAACATTTGATTTGAGTATTTAAACACAACAAGGCACTTAACATATAATTAAGACAATACATATCGGTACACTATACGTGTTAGATTAGCATTACAAAACATTATTTTTGGCACCATCAGTGTACAGAGAAGACCGGACCAGAAGCTGACAGGCGGAAATGGACCTTATGATAAATTAAAATTGAGAGCAATATGCAAGTTACTTGCTCGTTCTTCTTGTAATGAGTTCCGAATGAGTGGTAGAATCCAATATGACTATTTAAAAATGCTTTTATTAAGTTTATTTAAATACATATTATTTCTATTTCTAGTACTAGAAGATTAAAGTCGCTAATATTATAATAAAAACTGTTTCTAGACCATAGACAAAATATACAATACTTTTACGCGGCAAAAGAATATAACAGAATGAAGATTATATCAGACACCAGAAAACACACATTTCAAAACCTTAGACGCTTGTAGACTTGTGACGCTTATAGAAAAAAATTAAATCTATAGCACTGACAATATTATCTGATTACACTAATAATGAGTGCGTAGCGATTTCTATGTTAATTCTCGCATGCCTCTTACTTGATATAATTACAGTAATTATTTATATAAAAAAAACATCTATTAAAAAGAGCAACACACAAGTTTCTTGCTCATTCTTCTTGTGATGAATTATGCATTCCGAATGAGTGGTAGAATCAAAATATGACTATTCAAAAGTGCTTGTAATGAATTTGAATAAAGATTATTTCTATTTCTTGAAGTGTAGATATATTAACAAACATATTTATCTTTTGCCTTTCCCTTAAATAGTAAAATCCAAACAAAAAAAACATCTTCAATTTCCGACTGTCAACTCTATCCTCACAGTGATATAAATATTAGCACCAGTGTATATAAGGTATTAGTTTTATCACACGAGTTTGTTTGTGCGTTTTATTTTACTATTTTCTTTTAGTTTTAGATACTCGCGTATTATATTCAGTAGCACATATACATATGAATATCGGCCTTAGCGAGCGTATCTGAGGGCTATGTAATGTATATATCGCTTTTATTATGATTCATTTTGTATAACCTCACAATTCTTAATTTTGGTTAAGTTAATATATTTTTGATTATCTGTATTATTTACTATTATTATTATCTGATCAGTTCTGGATATAGCGGGCCCCTAGGACTAGAGCCCCGGGGACAATACAATTTTTGTGAAAAACCTATTTAAAAAAAACATCTGAGCACAATTCGCACAGTGCCATCCCTTAGTACGCATAACACAAGCTCTGCATACCGTGGAACTAGATGGCGTTGTGTGTATTGTCCAGGGGTATTATTATGATATCACGCCTCGAATCTGATTGGTTCTAAAGAAATTAGTGGGTTATATCAAATGAATCGTAGAGCAATATACCAACGTATAATTCTTGTTAGTTAAATACATGTAACATTTGGAAGCCCCTTCATATTTTACGTTTATTAAATATATAAGCATCTCAAAAGGTGATTAACAACACCGTTACAAATATTCAACGTGATATATAACATTTCATATTCATTAATGTTGTATAATAAAGCCAGCACGACTATAATCCCGGAGGAGGTAGTCAGAGGCGTTCAATTGTTGATGTAACACTTGATATGCCCTATATTTGAATCCGACGTGGCAGAGGGTATATCTACAGCTGACATTTTCTTTATTAACAGTGTTCCCATGAGCAGAGTGTTGATTTTTGGTCATTCGAACTCCCGACCTTTAAGTTTAGGTAGCATACCACTAAGCCACGTCGTTTCATGCAAGTTTACAATAAGTACATTTTAACGCTAATCGCTTGCATTTACATAATACGGTTAAAAGCCTATAAAAAAATCAATAAAAGCATCACATACAAAGAAAATACTTTACACGAAACTTTCAAAATTAAAACAAGCACTGACATACACATAAAAATCCATACATTGCCTTGTCATGGTCTTAAAATTAGAACATCTAAAATTACGCCATCTTATAATTAGCAAAAAAAAAAAATTGAAATAATCGTCACAATAATAATACTTTAAAACTATAATACTCGCTGTCAACGTGACAGTACACTGTCAAATATTGTCAGTTTCCTGAATGACATGACTAGCTGTCAAGAAGAACCACGATGAATTGACTAAGAGCGAGATATCCATCTCATTGACGTGTTCACATAAGAACAAGAATTAATACACATTAAAAAAAAGTATTTATGGAAAGTGGTAACGGTCGATATACATGAAGCACTACGGACATCACGTTATCATGTGACACCCGTGATACTACTCATGCGTTGGCATTCCAGAGCTCTTATCCTGTAAGGCCGCTGCCTATCTATATCTATCTGCACTTTACAACCAAAACAGCTTACAAAGCAAGCTGCTTGGCGGCTGATATAGGTGAGACGGTAAGCAGACAACATTTCTGTTAATTTATTATTATAATAAAATATTGATATTTTACTGACGTTTCTACGTTATTTCTTGTTCTTAGGAGACATACATCCACGTGTTTACAATACTGTCCATAGACAAAAAATTTGCGGGCATAGATTTACATTTATGTTAATGAAGTTACAAAAGGTTTATTTAGATCGTATCACACATTGATAAAACAGTTATATTGATCATTTATATATCATTGGGCCTTATATATAAAAACTTCTGGCTTCGTATGCAGTAGAAAATTGATATAACATTTTCAAACTCTACTGCTGTTGCTCAGAGTTGGCCTGTTCACCGGACGATAGGGACCGAGTGCAGATCGCATTCCAATCCGCGGAAGGACTTATGGAACGACTGAATGGCGACTCCCGCCTGACGGATACGACTTTAGTCCTAAGGTGACTTGAATGGAGTAGGGAATCTATCGGAAAGGCGTGTGAAATATGGACTGAAATATATGGGCGCTACTTCAGCACTACATCATTATACACAATATAATTTAATTATTATATTAATTCAGTCCCTGGCATTTTGTTTAATAATCGATCGGCCGTAAACTGCGTCGTTATATCCAGTTTCTACTATATATTACAAGTTGGTAGCCTTAGCATCTATATAATATAAATCTGAAGGATTTGTTTGTGCACTTTTCATCTGAACTTCCAGTCGGATTTGAAAAATGTTCAATTATAAATTGACAAATTCTTATATTTTCTGAACTATTATAATGCTGTGGCACATAGCTTACGTTTACAGTTTCAAGAGTATATTTTATTTACTGAACCTTGTGTTTGTTCTCGAACTATTATAAGAATAGATTCTATTCCTGAAACGATAAACGTCAGCTACACAATTGCGGGCAGAGACGTAACTATGCCATTAAAGATCCGTGGCAAATTCATCGGATAGGGACCTCCGTGACCCTTTCATCTAAAAAAGCTTCATCTTGTAGATTAAATACGTTAAATGTTAGTAAATTATGTAAGTAATAAACATTACATTCCTGTGCTCGCAGCGTCTCGAACGGGTCCCCGGGGACCCGTGGCATTTTGCCCGATCTGCCACATTGTTACGCCACTGCTCGGACGAACATAAACCCGGCAACGGTCCGAAGTAAGAATATAGATCTTAACTAGATTAATTAAATGGTCCAAGATTGGGGGTTGAGGAAGTGGGGGGTACAATAGTTGACCATGTTTATTAACTTATTACATCATATTTGGCACAATTCACACTAATATTACAAAGGTAAATAGAGATACAAAAATTGGGAATTTTGTTTGTTTGTACATGTAGGGCTTATAAAAATCTTATATTTCATGACATAAAAGGCACAAGTTTAGTCAATGATCGTAAAATTGCAAACGCTAAAATTATTTTTATTGGCTGTCGTATATAACAGTAATTTTCAGTGTTTCATCAAAACATGCGATACATCTACATTATTATTTATTACTTTTAGAAGTACAAAAACTTTACGAAAGCAGCTTAATTGATTTTATATCTTTCGTTCCTTCTGACTTTAGTTGACAAAAGATTTTTAACCTTATGGCGAGGGAAAAAAGTGTAGTATTTTTTAACAGGCGCTGCAAATGGTACCCTCAACATATTTAGTTTTCTCCTGTTGAAATTATTTTCAATCTTATTGTGAGGGAAGAAATTAGAATCTTCCTGGGCAGGTACGGTATAAAGGTACCCTCAAAAGTTTTTATTTTAATTAATATAATACTAAAAGAAGTTAATCAACGCATTGAGCCAGCATTTTAAAAGCGTAATGCCTTATTATCAATTATTACAATAAGCACCGTATTAGAAGATATGCTTAAAACTAACTTAATCAATATTTCGCATGTTATGAACGCAAACGTGTGGCCGATGATAAGACAACTAAGATACAAATAAAAATGATTATCTATCTATCTATCGGATGTGAATAATAATATCTCAGGACAATTCGCACAGCGCCATCTAGTCCCAAGGTAAGCAGATAGACAACTGACATAAATATTTTTTTGTTATACATAGAAAACACCCAGACCAATACAAACAATTATATTCATGAATACAAATGTTTATACCGTGCGAGGAATTGAACCCGCGAACTTCAATATATATTGTTATCTCTTATGCAACTGAACTAGTCTTTTTCTGTCAAGAGAATGTGTACAAATAACATGGATGTTAGTAAATATGTGTAAAGTATTTAATATATATTAAAATGTATAAAAATTATTTATTTTCGAGACGTTTCTATAGTTCTTTATAACTAATTTATACATATTACGAAACACAGGCTTGCACCACATACGTATGTATATATATCCATGATACAATAAAAAACAAAAACATACAATATTTGCTGAGGTCAAACCACACGTTTGCGTCCGTACAGCTTTAATAAATTATTTTGCCATACGTTACACAGTGAGACAGTGTTGCCGACATAGAAATAACAAAGTTAGTAGTGGACAAGGAATTTGAAAACTAATTCCAAACAAAGAGTTAGAAAGAGAGCTTCAGTATAGTTAAAAAAAACATTACAAGAACACAATAGCTTATTCGAGGTCTCAAAATATTCAATTTATTGATAAAACTAGATCTAGTTCATTAATTCGTAATTTGAAGTTATTTCTATTGACTCATTTCGCTAATCATTACATAGTATAAAACAAAGTCGATGTCGCTGTCTGTCCGTCCCTATGTATGCTTAAATCTTTAAAACTACGCAACGGATTTCGAAGCGTTTTTTTTTCAATAGATAGAGTGATTCAAGAGAAAGGTTTATATATATAATACATGTACACCCAGGCGAAGCCGGGGCGAGTAGCTAGTATTATATAATTCCGTATAACTTAATTTTAATTTAAAATATTAAAATGTTTATGAACTTTAACTTCATTTATCGTTGACTAACAAACTTATTTATTGTGCTTAATTGATGCCGTTTAAAAAACTACAGTTAACGGTAACTAGGGTTGAACTTTTAGGTTTATTTTAGACACTTAAATCAATTACATCCATAGACAAATTTGTACACTTTCTTTTTATGCATCTATCGCCTAAATCTCTATTAAACCATATAATCTTTGACCGGCAAAGACGATTCGAAATAATAATTTCAATTCGTGATTTATGCTTCATATAAATTATTGGCTATTACATATATTTTTTTATAGTATACAATATATTAGTATACAAAATTATATATTATATATGCACAGCTCTAATATCTAACCCTTTGTTTTAATGTAAACACCAAGTAACCTCTCATCTGTGAAAGAGTCAATTATTAGACTCGGACACTATAGTCTCATCCGTGGAGTGTCCAATAATTATTTAACACTTTAAAAACCGCATGCCCACCGGTGGGTTACTCCGCAACAAAAGTAAATTTACACGTTGGGACCGGGATCACCCGTGGGCAATTGAAATAAATCTAGAAGTTAAATAAATTTTATCTCAAATTATTGTACACTAAAAACATATTTAAAAAATAATATACGTAATTAACAATTAAAAAATGCTGGTTCTGTGTGAGAAATAAGATTTTTCAATGCGGTCTTCAACGTGTTAAAAAAAATTTTTTTTTCGGACTTGTCTAATGTTGATGTCCGCAGCTAGCCTTTACAGCTTCACCGGACGATAAGTAGCGAGTGCAGATGGCACTCCAAACCCGCGGAAGGACTTATGGAGCGGCTGAAGGCCAACTCCCAGGTGACGGATACGACTTTAATCTGAGGGGATCGCTAGGGGTTCGCACCTCGGCTCAAGCCGTCGTATCAGAATCAATCGCAGGGGGTTATTTATCAGCGAGTCCTGCAATTGCTCTCACAGATGGGGCGTTAATTTTGACAGCTAACAGTTGAAAGGTAAAATTTAAATGCACAAAATTTACATCACCAATTCGTAAAGACGACTCCATTCCATTTAGAGCAATCAATCTTGTTGTTTGCATCTAACAATTTACTGTATATAAGGCACAACATATTCTGCGTATCACTTAATAACTTATCTATTTACAAAACTACAGATTAAATAAATATACATATTATAATTGCATGCGTTTTCATGGTATAGATACTTTATGTGATGTTAATGAATCTGATTTATTAGTGACACCTGTTTCTATTAGGATTTTTGGATATAAGAAAACTTTAATTGTATATTAACCAATTCTTCTTTGTCGATTCCTCAAGGCTGAGAGTGGCCTCCAGTAATGCTTCTACCACCCAAATCTCTCCAGGCATCTCTAACCAATTAATAAATGTAATTATAATAATTAGCGCCAATCTCAGAGTTCTAGTGCTTAAAATCATTGCTTTATTTCCGTTACTGGAGTATTTGAGCACAATACCAATACTTACATACGCTACTCCATTCTCTAAAATCGAATTTAAAACAGAATCTGTATTACTGTAAACATGTACAACATGTATTTGAAAAGAATACGAACTGACTGTCTCGTCAGTTCTTCTCATCGCGAAATCATTCCGAACTGACGGTAGATTTGATATATCATAAGAGTCTGTAATACATGAATAAAGATATTTTGAATTTAAATACACATATCTGTTTGACTTGGTGTTTCAGTGTATAATATATTAAAAAAATTAAATTGGTTAACATGTTTTGAAATACCTGTTGAATACTCTAAGGTTATTGATTATATATTAAATTCGAACAATATATAAATGGATTCAATCACATCACATATAATATATATATTAATACGTACTATATCTATCACGTTTGAATAACGAAACATCATAATATTAAATCGTCAATAAACCAGCTATATAAACATATATTATATATAGCTCCGATTTAATTACATATGTATTGATATTTCATTATTGTGTTGATATTCATTCTCCAACTGCTCTTACGAGATCCATTTTAAATATTTCTAATATATTTCGAAAGCAGATAGAAAAATGAACCTTGTCGTATGTACAATAGAGTTGATATTACATTGAGTGCATATTAATACAGTCAGTTGTAGAAGAAATATCAACCGTTTTGTATTTTTAATCGATATAGACAACGGTTTTTATTATATTTTGTACATGAGCAGTTTTTTGATGACCTAATTTTATTGCACGTTTTTGATAAAACTTTACTTTGCTTTAATATTCGATTTTTTTATTCCATTCAGAAAAGCAAAGGTACTAATATCATACAGCCATATTAATTTACAATCTGAATAAAACAGTTTACACATTTCATTTACTATTATCTAAATTGTCAACCTCTATTCGTTGTATACTGTAATAAATATATAAAACACCTAAAAATTAAAACTCTGCAGTTTCAGGTTTACACAAAAAACTCACGGGCCATTTTTAAATAAATAAAAAAAAAACTAATAGGCAAAGACACAATATGCAAACATCCGAAAGAGAACTCAATTGTCTCAACTATTAGTCGATTAAAAATACAAAATGTATAACGTACGCGTATTCAGACTTCGTCCGGTGCCATCGAGTCGGGCGTGTCGTGGTTGGGCGGCTCCGGGGCCACGGGCTGCGGGGACGCCGCCGGTGGGGACACCACCACCTTCACGGCAGCCTCGAGTGCGCGGATTCGATTCTCTTGTTTCACAATAACAGATTTCAGCTTTCGGATCTCGTCCACCAGGTCGGACAGTTGCTTCTCCTGAAATGGTAACAGAAAATTCATTTCTTATGCTGTCTTTGACGCAATGTGTCTGTGACGTGACACCTGTATGTCAAATCAAATCAAATCAAAATATTCATGTAAGTATATTATAGAATCTTATGATATGTCAAATCTACCGTCAGTTAGAGTGCTTTCTAAGAACTGTATGTGTCTTAAAACTTTAAAGATATTTTTTTATTATTGAAGAACAGCTAGTGGCTTTTTTTATTATTAGAAATAATATTTGTTAGGTGTTTTTTATGTATATTCCCGCGTACACTTAGATCGTGCACTACCTGCCGAGGTTTCCTCGAGAGACTACAGAATGGAGTCTTTCTGGAAGGGCATATTAAGGTTTCTTCAGACGTCCATAGGTATTACGTGGGCGGCGGGCGGTCCTCGTCCTCGTCCCTGTCGAGGGGCAGTATACTCACGACGGCGGGGGCGACGGGGGCGGCGGGGGGCGGCGTGGCGTGGGTGGGCGAGCGGTCCTCGTCCTCGTCCCTGTCGAGGGGCAGTATACTCACGACGGCGGGGGCGACGGGGGCGGCGGGGGGCGGCGTGGCGTGGGTGGGCGAGCGGTCCTCGTCCTCGTCCCTGTCGAGGGGCAGTATACTCACGACGGCGGGGGCGACGGGGGCGGCGTGGCGGGGGTGGGCGAGCGGTCCTCGTCCTCGTCCCTGTCGAGGGGCAGTATACTCACGACGGCGGGGGCGACGGGGGCGGCGGGGGGCGGCGTGGCGTGGGTGGGCGAGCGGTCCTCGTCCTCGTCCCTGTCGAGGGGCAGTATACTCACGACGGCGGGGGCGACGGGGGCGGCGGGGGGCGGCGTGGCGGGGGTGGGGGAGCGGTCCTCGTCCTCGTCCCTGTCGAGGGGCAGTATACTCACGACGGCGGGGGCGACGGGGGCGGCGGAGGGCGGCGTGGCGGGGGTGGGGGAGCGGTCCTCGTCCTCGTCCCTGTCGAGGGGCAGTATACTCACGACGGCGGGGGCGACGGGGGCGGCGGGGGGCGGCGTGGCGGGGGTGGGCGAGCGGTCCTTGTCCTTGTCCTTGTCGCGATGCTTGTCCTTGGCGGCTGCGAGGGCGTTGGTCTTCTTGGTGACGTGCAGCTGTTGCGCGGCGCGGCCCGACACGTACCCGCCCTGTACAACCAGCGCGCGCTCCTGTAGTTTGGTTAGGGAGCCCCTAGCCTATAGCATCTGTCTTTTGATACTCCCGTTGGCTCCCATACCTCACACTTTGCGACTACCACGGATATACATTCTAAACTTTTGAATACTATTATTATTATGGATTCGAATGAGTTGATCATAGTTTTGAAGGTTATAAAATTATAAAAAGTCTAATATTATCAAACTATACTTCCCAATATTTAATATCTCTCTCATTAATTCATTTTAATTTATTTAGTTTATAATATAATTCATTAATATTATATTAATAACTGTTAATAATGACTATATATAAAAAAAATATTTTTCAAAATTAAACTCGAATTCCAACAAAGATGGTATTCCAGTAGGGAAGATACTCCTACGAAATTCAACTAATTATATTACATTGATTTGAAAATTATAATTCATTCTTAAATTTCATATAATACACAATTATAGTACATAAGGCAATACAATTATGACTCGAATAAATTGATCAATTATATCAAAGACTAGTAATAATATAAATAATACTAAATTAATTCGATCATCATGTTATATCATTCGACAATAAATATAAAATTATTACAAAACACAAACTAAAACGAGAAGTCACAACGGTTAGTATAAAATACATTTGAAAACTCCTATTTATTAATGTTAACACAACACAAAACACATTTTAATATTTCAATCCAGGGAAGCCAACAGAATTATCAATACAGACAACATTAAGATGCATCAATATATGCCAGAATGGTCCAATAAACACATTTTAACTATTAATATGTTTTGTCGCACTATTTCAAATTAAGAATGTAACATGAAAGACAAGGACAGAACGGTTATTGAACCGTTTTGACTTTGTCTTTATAGCTAAAATATGTTCGATGATGATGATGATGATGTGATGATGATAAAATATGTTTATTAGACATTTGAAGGTATAAAATGGGAGGTAAAAGTATTAAATTGAAAGGTATAAAATTATTAAAGTTAATAAATTACATTGACGGCCTCGGTTATACACCGCTTTACTTCCGATGGTCGTGAGTTTGACTCCTCGTACGGTGCAAACATTTGTATTCATGAGTATGATTGTTTGTATCGGTCTGGGTGTTTAAGTATATTATGTTGGTACCAAAAAACCAAATACTTATATCAGTTGTCTATTACCCGTAACACAAACTCTGCTTAACGTGGGACTAGATGTGTTAATTGTCCAGGGATATTTATTTTTTTATTTATTAATATTTATGAATTTAACCGTTTTTCTTAAACGTACTTGTGAACAGGTTTTGCTGGTATAGACTGGTCTGCTCTGATAACCATGACTGATTTATTATATATTGTTACTCAAATAATTATTTATTTATTTATGTCAATTTTGCCATTTGGAAGTATGTATTCCCACAAAATCTTAATTTTGCAAATCTGAACATTATTTATTTAAAAGAGCAACACGCAAGTTTTTCACTCCTTTTGATGAGTCTGCTTTCCGAATGAGTGGTACAATAAATAAAATATTGTATGACTATTCCAAAGTTAGACTATTTGAAAGCTATCCCATTCATATTATAATACTGTTATTGTGTGATTATTTAAACCCAAAGCTAGTCAATATTATTATTCACACTAATGCAGAAAATTCCAAACATGCTAGTTCAACGATATGAGGCAATACAAAAAGTAAATCTTGTCATAAAAAGTTATTTATTGATTGTAATGACTCAACATGAACGTTTCCTTTTTGGCGAACATTTAGCATTACCATAAAGCTGAGAAATAAACCTTCCTATATTTTTGGTCCTTCGAGCCGGATACTTACTTGAAATATCTTCTTGTTCAACACAGCGTCATTATTAAACTTAACATTTAAATACCATATTCTGTATTCTCTGAACAGAATTTGTTTGCATAAAAAGAGATACCTTTTTTATGGAAACATAGGTTCTTTAGCCATTCTCTATGTTTTAGATTACTACATTCTAATCCAGCAAGGCCTGAACATTTGTTATGTTCAGGCCTTGCTATAGAACAGAGCCAGGAAGAATATAGCTCTTTTGAGTGGCAACTGGATTGCATAAATGTAACTTGCTAACAATTCATTCTTAATAAATTCCAATAGTCAGTTGACGATTACATATATATATAGCTGCCTTTACACGAATGTTCTTTCACGCACCATAAGGCAATTATGTAGGAAAGAATCTACATACTATACACATACATATTTCCCTACCGTCCAGTTCAAATTCAATTGAGAAAAACAGGCAAGAAAATCAACTGAATTTCTTTTTTTAAAGCCAGTATATGTTCATTAACGAATCGCTGAATATATAGTTCAACTGTACGTTGCGTTTCCGACCAGTAACCGAGGGGTACCTTGAGCGACATGGTGCATGGCTCGGCGTCCTCGCCGGCGATCCACTCGTCCGCTGTGAGGCTCGCTTCATCACTCAGGGTGTCAGGGTAGAGGTCCTCTTGGAACAGTTCCGATTTTCGTGGCACGGTCATGGACACCACCTACGTCATGATAAATTCAAAAGTTTATTAAATACTAGCTGTTACTTTTTTTGTTATTAATATAAATAAATTTTCTAAAATAAAAGTAACTTTACTTAGTCCTTATAAAAATTATGGGAGTAAAGTTACTAGACGTACCTACAAATAACACAAGCTTTGCTTAGTTTGGGATTAGATAGCGTTGTGTGAATTGTCCAGGGATATCATATTATTATATCCGACAATAGCTTATAGCTATATGTATTTCCGACATTTTTCCTAATTGCTTATACAATTAGGAAAAATGTCGGATCGAATCTTACCACGTTTTACTTAATTTGATTGAGTTCCCGATATTTCGGCAGTGTTTCAACCGCCATAATCTCGGGTATCCTGAAGAGTAGCCCATAAAATATTTACCGTCTACCCGATGGTAAATATTTTATGGGCAACATATTTGTCTACCTTCACACGTCTTCGTTTGTTGCTACTATTGAAACTAGCTCGATATCCATCTCAGCTAATTCTAGTTTTCCTAATTTTACGTATAATTTATTACCGCATTAAATTAAAAAAAAGTCTATAACATTTATAATTAGTTAAAAATAACTCGGTACCTGACAAAGCCCCGAATTATTGAGCCGGTAGAACTTGTCGATCTCGCAGGTGGCCACGTCGCAGCCTCTCTTCGGCATCATTCCGATACCTGGGGAAAAATGTTACCATCTTTTAAGCAATTTATTTAAAGTAAAATACATTGAACTATTACGATTTGTTTCACTTATTACTTTTTGATAGACTAGCCGGAGCAGGCAGCGGTTTCGCACGAGTATTTAACAGAAATTATAAATTTAACATACATTTATACACACACACGCTGTTAGATGTCTTTTGTTGTTTGGTTTTTTATTCTTATTTTATGATGATACATAAATATAACTGATTGTTCACTGGGTATGTCCTGTTACATAGATAATATACGATTGTTTGCCTCGCAATAAACTGAAATAATGAATCTTTAAACATAATTAAAGTTTCACACGCACGCACGCACGCAAGCACGTACGCATGTACATACACACAAATACACGCTTCAATATTGACGTCCTCTATAAAACTGTAGTATACACTATATAAGGATTCTATGGGTGTTTTTTCAGAAATTATTGTAATTTTCATACTTAAAAGAGATATAAAGTTTTTGAAAATATTCTATCGTCCATGTTCATCACTGATAGTAGAGGATACTATTGGTACAGAATTTTTCAAATTGGTCCAGTAATTTCGGAGCTTATTCAATACAAACAAACAAACATATTAGTATAGAGTTAGATATACATGGCACAATATGTCAAAACAAAATAACACAAAAAATGGAATATCAACACTTCAGAGGTATCACATGATGACATGATATGTGTGGTCTTAATGTACATAGGCGACGGCTAAAACTTACCATCAGGGCCGTAAGCCTGTTTTCCATTGCAGCGATATAAATAAAAAAAAATACACACTCGTTAAATCCACATTCACAGGTCATTAATAGAAGTGTAACAGGGCAAACAGAATCTATATGTATCCAAAGCCGAAACATAAAATCATTTTTTTTACAAAGCCAATGATACATCCTTTATTGGCCTATGTAGCAAAAAAAATACGCTAAAATTGCAATCGTCGTTATTGACGGCTTCGGTGCTCTAACGATTCAGTACAACGCCTTATTTGCGATGGTCGCAGATTCGATTCGAAAATACGTTTATCACAATTTACCTCTTTGTGGGTCTGGCGTTTGGAAGGTGTTGATGTAATGAACGAATGGCGGCTCGGGTGTCACCTGCAATATACAAAATTACGTCAATCAAGTGGTATATTTTCTGAACAAATAGTGTAAACGTCTTATTATATATAAAGCCTTATTGTAATGTATTTTTTTTTCTATACTGTGCATCCGCATAACGGTTTACGTTCCCGGAGCACAAGTGGAGTATGTTTAAAATAAGTATGAGGTCTTGTCATTTCAAACCACTAAGAATTCGCGATCAGCTAGTAATTATATAAGAATAGAATAGAACAGAAAATTCATTAAACAAATAAACTTACATTTAAGTCATTACTTATTGTTTTAATCTACCACTCATTCCGAACTGTCTACCATAAGACGAACGATCAAGAAACTTGTGTATTGCTCTTTACAAATTCTTGTGACTCTAGCTTTAGCGCGATATTCTATTGCTTTTACATTATATTAGATACCTATATTGCTATCTATACTATATGTTCCACAGGTTTCACTGACTCCACACACAACACCACCTGGTTGGCACGGAGCAAGTATTTATCAAATTAAAAAAATATATCCTATACACTTAGACTATAGTATCACTGTACTGCTGGAGTCTGAATGTGTGTGAGAGAGGGAGAGTTAATGTGTGAGAGAAGATAGAGAGAGACTGTGTGTCTGTGTTACCTCAAAGTATCTGATGACCGAGTCGCCCTTCCCGCACAGGTATATGAGGTTGGTGTCCGGGTCGTAGAGCGGGAACATGACGCCGTTGCTGGTGTCGATCTCTACCGTCACTATCGGCTCGTTGAGCGCGTCCGGCGTGCGCAGAGTGTACTGACGCTCCGACATGCGGCTGAATCTACAATAACAGAAACAACAATTAATTTTTTTTTGGGATTTAGGCTATTATCAGGTGTTAAGATCCGTAGTGCTGCGACCTACATAGATCTATTGTGCTCGTCCTTTTTTTCAAAGTTCGCTACCTAGAGCCGTCACGGAGAAGAATTGAAGGATATTCTTAGGAGCGATGGTTTTTATCTCCTTAGGGTATATTCTATACTTTCCAAAGGAGATCTTCCGCATGAGTGGGCTACAACCACATAGGATGTGTAGTGGCGTTTCCTCTTCTGCTTGGCAGAATCTGCAGAATGTTGTTAAGCTGAAGCCTAATTTTGCCATGTGTTTATTCAATTTACAGTGTCCAGTGAGGGCCCTAATCATGATGAACAACACTCCAACAACAAACACAAAACACTAGGCATATACCGCGACGTTGTTGGCGTGAAATGCAATAATAATTAAAGACAATTCAGACCTAGTGTACTAGACAAATGATACACATACTTTTTTTATACTGTATTTCCATGTATTTAACTATTTATCTCAGTTCTTTAGTACCCATAACACAAGCCCTGCTTGCTTAGCTTAGAACTGGATGGCACTGTGTGGATTGTCCTGAAATTTTATTATTTAAATCGAGGCAACGATAAGGCTATGATGATCTGAATTTACTTTGAGTCTTATATGTAGTTACATAGAGCAACACCTGGTGTGTTTCTTGTTCATTCTTCTTGTCATGAGTGAGATGAGAGAGATACATTCTAAGGAGCGGTAGAATAGAAAAAGCGACTTTTCAAAAGTGCTTATATTAAGTTTATTTGAATAAAGATTATTTCTATTTCTATAGTTCTTACCCGGTGGTAAAGACAAGACCATGTTTGAGGAAAATAGCTCTGGATGCCTTGCTGCCTTCGTGAGCGATTGCCTCTGACTCCACTTCACCCTTACGTGGGTCTATTATTCTGAAAACAAAAAATATATATTTTTAAATTAAGTATTTGGCAACGAGCCGCAGATTGAAAGAGTTTTTAATCGCTGGCTGTATATGAAAGACATTCATGGCCCGGGTCCCCACCAACATGCTGCCCACCTTCATGAAGGAGGACTACTGGCTGATGGGCGTGGTGTATCGTAGCAAATTGCCGCCATCAGTACCGTGACCACACAGACAATTTTAATATATTAGTTATATAATATTAATTCATAAGTATGTTATTCTTTAGGGTATTCATAATATGGGCCTAGTAGCCTGAAATAAATAAATAAAACAAAAAATATAAACATGTGGAGGTCAGCCTGACATGGCCATTGCTAGCAGTGGGGTCATCAGTCCACATTACTAACAATCCCCTTTTCCCCTTAATTGTCGTTAGTAAGTAAGATTTACCTGATTTTCTTATCCCTGCAGGTGGTGAGGAGCTTGGAGCCGGTCCAGTTCCAACAGGCCGAGTAGATGAGGTCTGGATGACAGTCCAGTGTGATCAGCACCTCACCTGTACCCACGTTCCATATCGCTATCTGGTGGAGATAATATCGCAGAAATTTTATTAAATGCTTTTTAAAGTGATTGGAATGGTGAACCAGCTGATGGTAAGTGGTAACAGTAGCCTATACACATGAACAACACTGTGGACATCATGTTATCAGATGACACTTGATGATGATGATGAACATATACCACTCATACGTTTTCATTCCAGAGGACTAAGATGCCATGCCTCTTATCCTGTAATGTCACTGCCTAATCTGCACCCTACAACGAAAACACTGCTTACGAAGCAAGTTACTTAACTATTTGGTGGCTGATTTAGATATAATAATAATATCTTGGGACAATCCCACGGGCGGATCTAGATTTAGCGCCAGGAGGGGGTTATTATATTATATTAAATTAATTACAATATAGTTACATAAAATCTGTATGATGACAAAATATATAATTAAAATCATTATGTTCAATTAGTACTCCACCTAAGTCCTGGAACCAGTTCATGGCCCTCATGCCCCCCCCCCCCCAACCCCCTAAATCCGCCGTTCAAAATTTTCCCTGTGATATTTTTAGTTTTTTTACGAATCTATAAGTGCTATATCTATGTGTTAGTTAGTGTCTTTTTTTGGAACAAAAATGACTGTTTTTTGCGTTATCAGCGATATCATAAGTCTGTAATGAATACATGATTATTACAGACTCTTATGACCTACATGAATAAAGATATTTTGATTTGATTTGAGACTGATGCGCTGTTTGCTGGCCTTTAGTGTATTCAAATGTTTTCAGCACAAACAAACATGTTCAAGGTTAAAACCACCGATATATTCACACTTTAGCCAACTTTGTGGTCATTAAATCATAACTTGCACCACATAAATCTTCCCCAGTTGGCATACGTCCAATAACTGATATAAATTTCAACAATTTCAATATTTTGCCTAAATTAGTCCTAGTTGGTAGTTTGTATTCACACATTTCAATTTAAAATTGAAAGTTCCAACGATTTTTTAAAAGAGCAACACGTAAGTTTTTTACTCGCTCTTCTAGTGATAAGTGTGCGTTACGAATGCTTAAAAAAATGCTTAAATAATAAGAATAATATCCTTGGACAATTCACACAGCGCCATCTAGTCCCAAGTTAAGCAGAGCTTATATTATAGGTACTGGACATCTGACGTAAATACATAGATACTTTTTTTTTAATACATACATAATATATCTAGAATACAGACAGTTTGATACAAACAATCATACTCATAAGAATACAAAAGTTTATACCGTGCGAGGAATCGCACCCGTGACCATCGGAAGTAAACCTGTATGCTAAACCACTAAACCACCGAGGCCGTGTTATATTAAGTTAATTTGTAAGTTGAAATGTACATCTACCCACGCAATTACAACATTTTAATTTTTATTTATTTGTAGCTGGAAGAAACTAGTATCTATGATGAGGCTCGTAGTTTAGATACTAGTAGTAAATTCTTTAAAATGCATGTTTTTTTTTCAGGCTACTTTAAAGCTGTTGGCCGCAGCTGGCCTTTACAGCTATACCGGACGATAGGGGGGAGTGCAGATGGCACTCCAAACCAAGGAAGCACTTATGGAGAGGCTGAAGGCCAACTCCCGCCTGACGGATACGACTTTAGTCTGAGGGCACCGCTATGGGTTCGAAACTGGTCTCAGGCCGACGTAATTTCGATCCTCGTTTGAATTGAACGGGGGATCGATTGGAGGGTAGAAATGCATGCTGCGTATTAGAAATGTTATTATACAATTAAATATTATTATTATTTGCATAAAGATTTCTATTTATATTGATGCAACAAACCTGGTTATCCGAGCCAGCAGTGAGGAGCACATTCTGAGCGGTGGGGTGCCACAGCACCAGCCCCACTCGCCGCTGATGGTACACCAGATCTACCACCGGGTCGGTGAGAGTCCGGGAGAGACCGCCGTCTGGTATTTGCCAAACCTATCAAACAAATTTACAATCTATTACAATTATCTTAGGCACTAATATCTAAATATATATAACTCAAATGTGACTGACTGACATAGTGATCTATCAACACACAGCCCAAACCACTGGACGGATCGGGCTGAAATTTGGCATGCAGGTAGATGTTATGACATTGGTATCCGCTAAGAAAGGATTTTGATTAATTCTACCCTCAAGGGAATAAAATAGGGGTTGAAAGTTTGTATGAAATTTTGTCAATTTTAAACCGATCGGGCTGAGACTTTGCATGCATAAAGCTACTATGGCGTGAACGCCTACGTCAAGAAAACTGAACAAATGAAAAGCACATTTTCGTTACGGATTACAAAAACAGACATACGAAAACGTGTCCGTACATGCATTCGAAATCGTGGGGCTCATATTGAGCAAGATTTATAAAAATAATAAACTTTTATTTCTGTATAAATTTGTTTCATTTAACTGTCCAAAATGAGTTGACACCTTTTAAAAATTCTCCTTACCGTTAAGAAATTTTTTTTTTAATTATTCTTTTTCTATTAAATATCGACTATTATAGTTTATTAGATGAGAAAGTTTTATTAGTAATTTGTACGCTTAGAGTCATAATATTTTTTTTAAGCTACATGGCACTTAAACTCAAGTGACGTTTAATTTATTAAAAAAAAAAGGTTGTAGTCATAGCTATTACTTATTAAGCATTCATGGGTATTTTGTGAGTTATTATGTTTTGTTACCACGTCCTCTACACATAAAAATTAGGTTGAAAGACATTCAACACGCCATTTTTTTTTAATAATGTTCTAATGATAAAAAAAATTTGGATATTTTTTTAAAAATCACAAAATTCAGAATAACTCGAACACTATTAACTTTCGGCCATACATATATAGGGTCAAAATTATTACATTTGCTCCTCTATCTCGTCGTGACGGGAATACTCGACGTAGTAGTTATCAGTAACCCTGTAGGTATGTAATATGTTACCTTAACAACGCAATCTTCGGAGCCGCTGGCGATGACGTTGTCATTGTGTGGGCACCAAGCGATATCTAACACTGGGCCTTTGTGCCCGCCCACCAGAGGATGGTCTGCTGGTATACGTCCAACCTGAAACAAGCATATATCTCAATCTTAATAATATAGGGAAAGGGTTGTTAGTAATGTGGACTCATGATCCCATTGCTAGCAATGTACCATATCAGGTCGACCTCCACGCGGTTCCCCCTGGAAACCATCGTGATAAATTCCCGGTAAATTTGTGACGTTGGGCTAACTGATCTGAACGTGTCTCATTTTAAACCAGCCTTAATACAGTCCTTCGGTAACACCCCTTGTATTTTAGGCGTTGATAGAACACCGTAAGAGGATTGTTAGTAATGTGGATTGATGATCTTATTGCTAGCAATGTACCATATCAGGTTGACATGGTACAATGCTAGCCTATAAGATAGCTAGCAATAAGAACATAGTGAGTGAGTGTGTGTATGTGTGTGAGTGAATGTGAGTGTGTATGTGTGTGAGTGAATGTGAGTGTGTGTGTGTGTGTGAGTGAATGTGAGTGTGTGTGTGTGTGAAGGGTTTCAAGTTCAATTTTAATTACGTCACCACAGATTATCACAATTGTTAATCGTCTACAATATATCAGATTGTAACAATTGACAATAAATCATATTACAATGTAATACAATTTTATATCGATTCAAAATTAACCCTGTCAGATTAAGTTTGAATAGGTATAATCATATAATACATCTATACGTATAAATAAAATTGGAGTGTCTGTTTGTAATATTGAAATAACCGTTTTTTACTACATGCATATGAATATAAATACGGTATATACACTAAAATAACATTTTTTACAATTTTTGTCTGTCTGTCTGTCTGTTCCGGCTAATTTCTGAAATGGCTGGACCGATTTTGACAGAACTTTTTTTGGCAGGTAGCTAAAGTAATTAGGAGTAACTTAGGTTACTTTTATTTTAGTAAAATTCTCTTATTTCAGACAAATAAAATTAATTTCCACGCGGACGTAGTCGCGGGTATGGCTAGTATATATAATAATATTTGCAACGATACATGATACGTATCTATATGTTGTTTTACTTTATCACGACTACATTGCATTTACAAATACATTATACTACTACTAGCTGTCCCGGCAAAAGTTGTTTTGCCTTAAAATAAAAAAAAAATTAGCTAACATTTAGGGGGATGAAAAATCGATGTTGGCCGATTCTCAGACCTACTCAATACGCTCACAAAATTTCATGAGAATCGGTCAAGCCGTTTCGGAGGAGTATGGGAACGAAAACTGTGACACGAGTATTTTATATATAAGATTAGATTTTGTACATAACCTTTATGTTTGTAAGTTATGGAAAAGTGGACACCTGTAGCACAGCCCTTTTTTGCTTATAATTAAGTAAATATATTGTTATCCGAATAAATAAATTTTGAATACGTCGTGGTTTTTTTTTACCCTTCCCCGTTACTACCAATCCCCACCCCGATTTGAGGTGGCAACACTAGTTGAGGGGGGAACGGGGATTGTTAGTAATGTGGATTGATGATCTTATTGCTAGCAATGTACCATGCCAGGTTGACCTCCACTTGGTTCCCCCTGGAAACCGTCGTGATAAATTCTTGGTGATTATATCACGATGGGCTAAATGACCTAACCTCATGCTCATCTTATCATCCTCCACTGGTGCCCCGCCAGCGTAAACCGTTAGCGCAGGCGGGTGCACCAATCCATTATAATAAGCCATTTATTCTGAAATTTACAAATGTTTTTTATTTTTTAACTATAGTATACAAATTCTTTTTTTTTTTATAATATGTCTCTAATTTCAGTGTGCCTTTTGGCATAGCCCTCCTCCATCCACTTGCACCAATCCATTATCATCCATAAAAAACACTACAGTTGACATTTAACAATCACAAAGTCCTGCCACTTTCACTCGAAACAATGATGTGAAAGTAGTGATTAGTAATTATATCTCAAACAATTAGCGGCTATGTTTTGGCAGCGCGGCGTCGTGGCGTGGTATAATCAGCACTGCCTTTATGTAGGTCGCGGCCAGGGTTGACACACTCATTTTAGGCAGCGCCGGCACTAAATTGCAAAAGAGGCGTGCGTGTGTATCCACATTTTCACACCCTTCCACATCGATCCCCCGTCCAATTCAAACGGGAATCGAAATTACGAGTGCATGAGCCGAGGTTAGAATCCTTATTGGTGCCCTCAGACTAAAATCGCATCCGTCACGCGGGAGTTGGGCTTCAAGTCCTTCCGCAGGTTTGGAATGCCATCTGCACTATCGTCCGGTGAAGCTGTAAAGGCCAGCTGCGGCCAACAGCATTAGATTAGTCTGAAATAGAAGGACCGAATGGATCGAATAGGACCTAACGCAGTAGTTTAGGCTGCGCCTCAACTAATTAGCCTTGGAAGCGTGCGCGTGCATGTACACGTTTCGTCAATAAATCGCCCTAACAACGAGATGGGGTCTGCCCTATACAATCTGCAGGGCGGGCCAACGCCGCTGGAGTCGCTGTAGTAGCTACCGTGTCTTCGCAACTCCGGCATTGGCGTTAAATACGGTATACTCTGGCAGTGGAGGACGATAGGATGAGCATGACGATCCACACGTTTCCTCAATAGATCGCCCTAACAACGAGATGGGGCCTGCCCTATACCATCTGCAGGGCGGGCCAACGCCGCTGGAGTCGCGGTAGAAGCTACCGTGTCGTCGCAACTCCGACATTGGCGTTAAATACGGTATACTCTGGCAGTGGAGGACGATAGGATGAGCATGACGATCCACACGTTTCCTCAATAGATCGCCCTAACAACGAGATGGGACCTGCCCTATACCATCTGCAGGGCGGGCCAACGTCGCTGGAGTAGCGGTAGACGCTACCGTGTCCTTGCAACTCCAGCATTGGCGTTAAAGTGGAGGAACATAGGATGAGCATGACGTCAAGTCAGTTAGCTCATCGTGGAAAATTTACGAGGAATTAACTAAGATCTATGAGGCTTACGTGGAGATCGACCTGACGTAGTACATAGATAGCAATGGGGTTATTAATCCCCTATACTGACAATCCTTTCCTCCCTTTATAATTAAAATGTATAAAACTTAATATTGCTACTTTTTATGGTTTTGTTATCCGTGTGTCTATTATTATGACATGACGGTCTCGGTGGTTTAGCGGTTGAGCACACTGCTTTATTTGCGATGATAGTGTGGTATATTGGTAGCAATGCTGTCACTACTCCCTAGTTAAGTCTACCTCTTAACTACTAACATTCTACCGTGACACTGGCGGAATCATGTGTTAAAATCTTTTATATTCTGTGGAAAAATCTTCTATAGTCCGTCACGGTCAGAGGGGTGTCGAGAGGGTGTGTGGGATTGTCACCCATTCATCACGAGCGCCATTGCCGGAGTGGCGAGGTCGCGTTGGCACCACGATAACGTGACAACCCTAGTCCAAAGAGGTTGACGGTACACTCAACTTTCTGGAGATTTGCTTGGCTTTCATATTTTTAGATTCGCAGTCGGCTACACACAAATTGTGTAAGTGCCTAATAAAACACAAGCACGCCACTTATTTCATTTGACACTATTTTCTCCGCGACTTTGTCTGCACACTTTCCTACCGTATTTCACCTCCTCCAAATTCAAATTAAAATTCAAAAATCATTTATACGCGTAGGACATTTTAGCCGGTTATGAATATCAAATTTTTATATTATATTTTTGTACCTAACGTCGTTCCAGAACATTTAAGAGATCCGCCTTTATGATACAATCAAATCAATATATGTTCTATATCTTGTCAACAAACGGTTATACATTGTGCATCTTAAATAAATAAATAAAGTATTTAAAAATCTCCCAACAAATTAAACCACATAAAAATACCTCAAAAATCTAAATCATCCTGAGCAAATAGGAATGCAGACTCCGGTCTGCAAAAATAAAAAGGTGAATCTAAACTGTGCGCACTACTACAAAAAAACCTATAGATACTTACTACTCAGATCCTAATACAAATATTGGTCGTATTTTACAATAGTTTGGTTCAAATGTTTGGTGTGTAACATTTTATGAACCCGTGGCCAATGTTAATGACAACTCCATTAGTTGCCTATAAAAAGTTTGCAGGTTATTTGCGATAATGCAATTCTGAAGACGCTGAGAGAGTGGTCTAGTAACTTATTTATACCAAAATAATACGACAGCAGAAAAAATAACCTTATCATTTGTATTCCTGATTTCATTCTGAATTGATATTTCTTTAACTGAGTGGTGAAGAAAATTCCTGCGAATTTTCTGCGAAGCCGCGGTAGTTTTCCAGCCACATCGAATTAGGGAGCAAATGTGTGTCCCTAGCTTTGAACTCAGGATCTTTTATATGGCAGTTTACTAACTACTAAGCCAGCACGGTCTCTAATTTTGTCAGTGAAACAAACGAACACAACATGTTTCGTACTATTCTTATTCTAATGCTTTTTATGCTTTTTGAAGCAGCTGGCCTTTACGGTTTCACAGAACGATACCTTTCGTGCTAACTTTAAAATAGTGTTTTTGTGGAACGGATCTATGAAGGGAGGAAGGGTGTATAACAAAATTTGAGCGACGTAATGAAATGATTGTCACCTAAGGTTTGGACTTGTAATTTCTTGCCGGAGAACAGCTTTCAACGTTGAATTCCAAGCACAGTTCTGTTAAATTACTACTGTCGGGTTGACCTCTAAGCATTTCTCCTGGAAACCATTGTGATAAATTACTGGTAAATTTGCCACGATGGGCTAACTGACCTGACCGAACCCACTCTGTGGAGGATAATCATTTTATCATCCTCCACTGATGGCCGGCCAGCGTAAACCACAAACGCAAGATTTCGCGGTTCCCCTGGAAAACATCATAATAAATCCCAGGAGAATTTGCCACGATGGGCTAACTGACCTGACCTTATGTTCATCTTATCATCCTCCACTGATGGCCGGCCAGCGTAAACCATTAACGCAAGATTTCGCGGTTCCCCTGGAAAACATCATGACAAATCCTAGGAGAATTTGCCACGATTGGCTAACTGACCTGACCTTATGTTCATCTTATCATCCTCCACTGATGGCCGGCCAGCGTAAACCATTAACGCAAGATTTCGCGGTTCCTCTGGAAAACATCATGACAAATCCTAGGAGAATTTGCCACGATTGGCTAACTGACCTGACCTTAT
Source organism: Achroia grisella (assembly GCF_030625045.1). Lineage (NCBI taxonomy): Eukaryota > Metazoa > Arthropoda > Insecta > Lepidoptera > Pyralidae > Achroia > Achroia grisella. The sequence goes on from NW_026712958.1 coordinate 958,790, forward strand.
GTTCATCTTATCATCCTCCACTGATGGCCGGCCAGCGTAAACCATTAACGCAAGATTTCGCGGTTCCCCTGGAAAACATCATGACAAATCCTAGGAGAATTTGCCACGATGGGCTAACTGACCTGACCTTATGTTCATCTTATCATCCTCCACTGATGGCCGGCCAGCGTAACCATTAACGCAGGATTTCGCGGTTCCCCTGGAAAACATCATGATAAATCCCAGGAGAATTTGCCACGATGGGCTAACTAACCTGACCTTACGTTCATCTTATCATCCTCCACTGGTGCCCCGATAGCATAAACCTTTAGTGCACCGTAGTGCAGGCGGGTGAACCATTACTTCACCATCCCTTCATAACATAGTATAAAACAAAGTTGCTGTCGCTGCCTGTCCGTCCCTATGTAGGCTTAAATCTTTAAAACTAAGCAACGGATTTTGAAGCGGTTTTTTTTAAATAGAGAAACTAAATTTGTTTCACGTAATGAAATGAATGTCCACCAACGTTTGGACAGGAAACATGTAATTTCTTGCCAGAGAAATGAAATGAAATGATATTTATTCAGTAGAAGAAAAAACTAAAACACACATTAAACAAACAAAAAAAAAGAATAGCAAACAGTGCGACAATTACAAAAAAAAAAGTACACAAATTAATTGTGTGCGCATATGTGTGCATGTGTATGTCTGTCGAAGCATCTACTAAATAGGTCCGTGCTCAGCATAATGCTGCAGCGGCTGGAGCGCTGCAACGCTGTTTTTCAGCACAAGACCTGGGGTGGTGTATTGCCTTGTTGTACACGATTTATGATATGGTTGAAGAATGATATAGTAAGAACAGTTTCCAACGTTGAATTCCGAGCACAGTTCCGTTAAATATGCGATAATATGCGATTACTCGATTAGGTGAACATGATTCACCAGCGAAACGTGCGAGTCGTGGTGATACCAAACAATGGCGCACTGTGTATGTATTAATTCTCACGTACATACGATAATTTGTATATACTATTAGTAAAGAATAATACAATCGTGGTCTTCAAACACGGCTTCAACTGACTGCCGCTCCGCTATTGCGTATACTCATCTATACATATAAATAAAATTGGAGTGTCTGTTTGTAATATTATAGTAACCCTTTTTACTACACGCATATGAATATAGATATGGTACAGATACCAAAATAACATTTTTTCAATTTTTGTCTGCCTCTCTGTCTGTATGTTCCGGCTTCTCTCTGAAATGGCTGGACCGATTTTGACGGGACTTTTTTGGCAAGCAGATGTAATAAGGAGTAGCTTGGCTACTTTATTTAAATTCCACGCGGACGAAGTCGCGGGAACAGCTAGTATACTATACAATAAAAGAAATTATAAATAAATACTTGTCAATCCATAAATAACCATTTCAATGACTAATACATATTAAATATCACAACAACACTCAAAATAACTAATGTAATGGAATATAAATGAATGTATTAGTAATTGTAATTATTTAGCCATTAGTGCAACGATTGTTACAAATGAATCATCATAAGCAAAAACTTTGTAGGGCTACAAAAACGCACGAAAATTGCGCACACTTATCTATACTATATATATCATTACATAGTATAAAACAAAGTCGCTATCGCTGTCTGTCCGTCCCTATGTATGCTTAAATATTTCAAACTACGCAACGGATTCTAAAGAATTTTTTTAATAGATAGAATGATTCAAGAGGAAGGTTTATATGTATAATGCATGTACACACGGGCGAAGCCGGGGCGAGTAGCTAGTATATATAATATTATAAAGCCGTAGAGTTTGTTTGAACGAGTTAATCTCAGGAACTATTGATTCAAATTGAAAAATTATTTTTGTGTTGGATAGTCCATTTGTCGAAGACTTTAAGCTTATATAATATCAAGCTAAAACCAATAGGAGCGGAGTTGCAATGAAAAACATAGAAATGGTGGAGAAATGAAACGCAGACGAAGTAGCGCGGGCCAGCTAGTAGTTTATATAAAGAAGGAGCGGAGAATATAGCATTCTTGTTTTTTTTAATTATGCATAACAAATATATTAAATCAATAAAAAACTATTAAACACTACCATTTTAGGAATTACTGGTCATCTGCACCCCCCTATGGAGATAAAGGTTGGGGCCTCGGGGCGAACCCCTTTGCCCCGGCATCGACTTCGGGGGCAACAACCAACAACCACAGGGGGCTTTATTGAAGCCTCTTTCGACGAGTATAAATTAAAATAACTTAACCTAACTTACAGGGGCGAAAGTGGATGTTAGTAATGTGGACTGATGGTCTTATTGCTAGCAATGTCTGGTTGACCTGGAAACAATCTTGAGAAATTTTTGGTGAATTTGTCACGATTCATATGTATGTTAGTCTATAAGGTATCTAAATATATATAACTCAAAGGTGACTGTCCGTCTGGTATTTGCCACACCTATCAAACAAATTTACAATCTATTACAATTATCTTAGGCACTAATATCTAAATATTATATAACTCAAATGTGAATAACTCAAATGTGACTGACTGACATAGTGATCTATCAACGCACAGCCCAAACCACTGGACGGATCGGGCTGAAATTTGGCATGCAGGTAGATGTCCTATCGTAAGCATCCGCTAAGAAAGGATTTTGATTAATTCTACCCCCAAGGGGATAAAATAGGGGATGACAATTTGTATGAAACTTTGTCAATTTTAAACCGATCGGACTGAGATTTTGCATGCATAAAGCTACTATGACGTATGCATTCCCTAAAAAAGGATTTTGATAAATTACACCCTTAAAGGGATAAATGAACGCTAGCGCCGCGAGCAAAAGCTAGTTTATAATATGGGACTAGTAGCCTGAAATAAATAAAAAATAAAATAGTCTGCATTACAAACAACACCCTCTCCCTACCAATTAATTTCGCTATAATCCTCATACCAACAAAACACCGATCCGTGTACTGTGTCATCATCAACGTCATCTGGCACACTCATCAATCTCAATCACGAGCTATATTTAAAACAAATGTGAATTAACACACAAATCTATTATTAGTTATTATTATTTACATTACATCTATTTATACATTGTTTGAATCTTGCGGGCATAAGGGTCCGCCCACGCGGGATGACGAGCCGGCCGGCGCGGTGTGCAACCGTGCAAATACACGCCGCCAGTTTAAAAGTGGTATGAAATGTCGCGACACAGTTTTGTTTTTATACAATACTAGCTACTCGCCGCGGCTCCGCACGGGTGTACATGTATTATATATATAAACCTTTCTCTTGAACTGCTTACCTTAGCATGTTTATATATTAAACAATTATACATATTCGTTAAAGAACAACCAAAATATTTTCCTCTAAAACAGACAATGATGAATAAATCAGTACGCGACAGCCATACAAGTAAAATAAAAGTACCTACAATAAAACTATCCATAACTAAAAAGAGTCCATTTTGTATGGCGATACAAATATTTAATAAGCTTCCTGACGATATAAGAACTCTCTCTGGAATATTATTTAAAAGAAAACTGCATGAATGGTTAGTTTCCAAGTGTTTTTACTGAATTAAAGAGTTTTTGGAATATTAAAATAATAAATTGTTCCTCATGACATTTAGATTTATATACAAATTGACATATACCTACATACAATAATTCATAATTATATAAATAATCGATAATTTAATTAACTAAAGATTTGTACGCTTGATATAAGCAGATTTTGCAAGGGCCATGTTTTTGTATAACATCATATATGTATGTACCCAAAATCTATTGCAAATAATTTTTTTATTATTATTATTATATTAGTTTATCATCATATTATATATATTTTTATTACAATTTTAGGTTCTTTTGTACAATTAGGATGTTTTTAAAATATAGATGATTTTTTTTTCCTATTGTTATTATTATTAGTCTATCAAAAGAAACACTTCAGAATCCGTTTCGTAATTTTAAAGATTTAAGCGTACATAGGGACAGACAGCGACAGCGACTTTATTTTATACTATATAACTAGCTTAGACATACCCGCGATTTCAGCCGTTTGAAATTTATAGCCTGATGAATAAGCTACAATATACTACTGTATAGTTTCATCAAAATCAATTACACCTTTCCTCCCGCATACAGTTAGATTGTGGAATGAACTACCTGCCGAGGTTTCCTCACGAGACTACAGCATGGGGTTTTTCATGATGGGTATATTAAGGTTTCTTAAGCTGTGGATGGGAGGGATGACGAGCCGGCTGCGCGGTGTGCAACCGTGCAAACACACGCCAGTTTAAAAATGGTATGAAATGTCGCGACACAGTTTTGTTTTTATACAATACTAGTTACTCGGCCCGGCTTCGCACGGGTGTACCTGTATTACATATATAAACCTTCCCATAGAATCACTATTAACTAACTACGCAACGGATTTTGAAGCGGATTTTTTTAATAGAAGATTATTAATAGTCTATTAAAAAAAACCACTTCAAAATCCGTTTCGTAGTTTTAAAGATTTAAGCGTACATAGGGACAGACAGCGACAGTAACTTTATTACTGTTTTTATACATTACTAATTACTCGGCCCGGCTCCGCACGGGTGTACATGTATTATATATATAAACCTTCCCATAGAATCACACTATATCTATTGAAAAAACCGCTTCAAAATCCGTTGCGTAGTTTTAAAGATTTAAACATACATAGAGACAGCGACAGGGACTTTATTTCATACTATGTAACTAGCTACTCGCCGCAGCTTCGCTCGGGCGTACATGTATTATACATATAAACCTTCCTCTTGAATCACTCTATATGTATTGCTAAAAACTGTATTAAAATCTAGTTTAAAAGGTAAACCTTCTAACCGAAGAGACGGATTGAAAGATACTTATTTTTATACTATGTAAATGTCATCCAATTTCAAATGCACAGAAGGTCAAATATCAAAACATATAGACGGCGTGACCCGGCCATTGGGGTCCCTAAAATACGCTATCAAGCAATAAATAGGTTTATTAAATTGCGAGAAGAGCACATTTTCGTGTGTATTCATATGATAATAGATAAATAAGAACCTCATACCTATTACGTTATCTATGCCATTTTTAACATGGGGTAAAAAGGAATGTCTTATCAGCGAGATACGAACTCTGTGACAGCTTCAATGTCACGTCAAAAACCATAAACACGAGTGCAAAGATAAGACAAAGTGATAGTAAAATACAGAACTCTTAAATCACTATGGAACTATTTTCTTCTTGTTTTTTTTTTAATTTAATTTTTATACATTGACTCGTAATTTTGATTTTACTTGACTTTACTCTTTTGACGGACTCGTTGGTCTAGCGGTTTAGCTTTACTTCCGATGGTCGCGGGTTCGATACCTCGGACGGTACAATCATACGTATTCATGAGTTATGCTTGTTTGTCTCGGTGTTTTCTATAGAATAATAATAATAATATCTCAGGATAATTCGAACAGCGCCAACTAATCCAACGCTAAGCAGAGTATTTATAACCATCAACTTCGACAAATATATTATCATGAAATACTAATTGCAAAACTCATTAAACCCAATTCACTGGTTATGCAGTTAAATTGCTAATTCAACGAAAAACAGCCGCCGCATGCACACAATAGCTGTCTTTACACGTATGCTGTTTTACGCGCGATTCGTCTTTGAGGCAGCAAAGAATGACCCAACATGCTGCCCACCTTCATGAAGGAGGACTTCCGGCCGAAGGGGATGGTCTATCGGCGCTACCGGGGCAGATCGCCGTCGACAGTGCCGTGACCGTAGAGACAATTAGAATTTATATTTTACTAGCTGTACCTGCGACTTCGTATGCGTGGAATTTAACTTTATTTTCTAAAATAAAAATAGCCTAAGTTACTCCTTATTACCTTAGCTACCTGCCAAAAAAAGTCTCCTCAAAAACGGTCCAGCCATTTCAGAGATTAGCCGGAACAAACAGACAGACAGACAAAAATTGTAGAAAATGTTATTGTGATGTATATATACCGTATTTATATTCATATACATGTAGTAAAAACGGTTATTTCAATATTAAAAACAGACACTCAGATTATGTTTTTGCTCCATAGTCAAATTTCTACACTAAAAGAGCAACACACAAGTTTCTTGCTTATTCTTCTTGTGATGAGACAGCTTTCCGAATAAGCGGTAGATTTAAAAAATATGTTGACTATTCAAAAGTGCTTAAATTAAGAAATAGAAATAGAAATAGAAATAGAAATAATCTTTATTCAAATAAACTCATTACAAGCACTTTTGAATAGTCATATTTTGATTCTACCACTCATTCGGAATGCATCGAAGAAGAAAGAAGGAGTCATCACAAGAAGAATGAGCAAGAAACTTGTGTGTTGCTCTTTTTAATAGATGTTTTTTTTTATATAAATAATTACAGTATAACAAGTAAGAGGCATGCGATAATCAACATAGAAGTCGCTACGCACTCATTATTAATGTAATCAGATAATATTGTCAGTGCTATGGATTTAAAGTTTTTCTATAAAAACATTATTATCGTTAACGAATTCTTCAATTTTATAGTAAGCTTTTTTGCAAAGGAACTGTTTTATTTGACATTTAAATCTTTTTTCTGGCAGATTTATAACATACTCTGGTATTTTATTGTAAAACCTTACGCAATTGCCATAAAACGAATGACTAACTTTAGCCAAACGACATTTAGGTAAAATCAGTTTGTTATTGTTACGTAAGCTTTTATTAGTGCAATCACTAACTCTTTTGAATCTGTCTATATTCCTTCTGGCATAGATGATATTTAAGTTTATTTGAATAAATGATTTTCTATTCTACAACACATATGACTATGGAGCAAAATGATAATTAAATAATAAATTTTAAAACGTGTCTTTGAAAAATAAAATGTATGGAATATATTTTTAAAGTAAAATAAATGCGTGGCTAAAACCACGCGCGAAAGAGTGAAGACGAAAAATAGTAGAATGCAATTATTCACGATTACCCGCGCTAAATCGAAGAAGAAAGAAGGAAGAAAGTGAAGAAGAAAGAAGGTGTCGTTAAAGGCAGATAAATAATAAATTTTGAAATAGCATCTTATAATATATGTAGACATCTAGTATACATATATTATTATACATTTAAAGCAGTCAAAAAAAATAAATATAGAAAAACTACTTAATGCTTACTTATTCAATGACGAACTTATTGAATGACGAGCGTGCATAGAAATAGTTGTTCACGCACGGGATTTTCATTTAATGTTAGACATAGACACAACTATATAAATATACATTGTAAATAAACGAGCTAAAAAAGTAATTCAATTGAGTTTCTTGGCAGTTCTTCTCAATTGGATCTATATACTGAACTGGATGGTAGGGAAAAATTATAATATAAAAAATTTTACGTTCATAAGCGAGTAAAATGTCCTACATGAATAAATGATTTTTGAATTTACTATACGTTGTGCCATACTCGGGGACAGACTTTTTGGTATTTTGAGCGTGAGAGAACGTAACGTGTAAAGGCACCTAATGTTATGCTACGTACATAATTCGGGGTAATGCACTCGTCATGGTGACTGTACCGTCTGTCAGACCAGTTTTTATTCGCATTTCAACTACCGAATTGTTGTCCATTTTGGGCCGACTGACAAAAGGCACATCAATCAAATCGACAGTATTCTAACCGATTTAAAAAAAGAATATATTTTACGTAAATGGAAAATTAAATTGACGGGTCATCTGACTAACTGACATATAAAACACAAGTAATGCCAGCCTCGGTAGTCTAGAGGTTAAGCATACCGCCTCAATTCAGATTGTCGCGGGTTCGATTCCTCACACGGTACAACCATTTGTATTTATTAGTATAATTGTATTGCTCTGGGTGTTTTCTATATGTATTATGTATTTATTTAAAAAGTAATTTGTATCAGTAGTTTAGTTCCCATAACATAAGCTCTGTTTAGCGTGGGTCTAGATCGCTGGATGGATATCTTATAATAAGTAGCTCAGACAAAACTAGCCTAAGTTACTTTATTTTAATTAAAAAAAAGACTAAATTCCACCTGTTTTAAACTTGACGCGGTCATTATTTATACGTATAATTACAGTTTACCCGTGATCATGGTGGTTGAAACACTACCGAAATATCGGGAACTCAGCAAATAAATATAAAACGTGGTAAGATCCCGTGATTTTTACTAATTATACGTATAAGATACGTGATTTTTACTAATTATCGGTCAGTTTCGTCTTTTAAACATCATTTTAAAAAATATTTACTTAAAGTACAAAAATCTTAAACGTGGCAGATAAATACAGTAGTCATATATACATATACATATATATATTGATTAAATAAATAAATATATTCAAGCTATATTATATTACACAAAAGTCTTTCTATCAACACTTTTTTATCCTTATATATTTTTCTTCTATTTATCACACATACTTATAATTCATCCATTTAACTGATTCTTCATTTTAGATATTTAAATTCATCACGAATGCTATTTCTTTTTTTCAAGTGGCTCCACTGAAAATCAGCGCTGTAGTGACACGCTGCGGCACCGGCTGAGTGGAAGCCTTTTTTCAGCATAGACGATTATTAGTATTTAAGTTTTCTTTTTTACTCTGTACTCTTTTTTATGCTGAATAAATGATTATTATTATTATTATTATTAAATTGCACCTAACAGCCAGTCAGACATAAAATCGAATAAACATACACTTGACTAGTAATCGCAGCCGGTTTCCACCGCAACCCGAGCAGGTTCCATTGTTCCACCATATCAGTTAACACAATACCGTCCATTGGTCGGTGTATTGTTGTTACGATAAGTTCTGTGGCGACTTCAATTGCATGTTTTAGATAACGCGACACATACTTGTATGTTTGTCTTTATTACTAGTGACATACATCGTATTGCGTTCAGCATTGGGATGATATTGCTGATATTGCGAGCTGAGTTTCCTGTCAGTTTTTCTCATCTCGAAATCACTCCGAACTGACGGTAGATTTGACATATCATAGGAGTCTGTAATAGACCTACATGAATAAAGATATTTTGAATTGAATATTTCCAGTTTATCTTTTCACTTATCTGGTAAATTTCTTTTTTTTCTATACATACGAACAAGCGTTAAAGAGCACATAACACCCTGGTGTTTCAGACGTCTATAGGCTATGGTAACCGTTTACCATCAGATTGCCAGCATTGTTATAAAAAACCTGATACGTAAATTAGCAAAGTGATACAATAAGAGTACTGTTAAATGGTAGTAAAAATAACGACTGATTGCCATAGAAGAAAGAAGAAGAAGAAGGTTCTGTTTTGGTTCGGAACCTTAAAAAGAAAGGATAGAAAAATAGACAACGATACTTTTTATAAAAAAAAACAAACATTTTTTGTAAAAAAATCAAAAGCGAGCGAAGCCGCGGGTAAAAGCTAGTAATAACTAAACAAAATCAACTCTAAATTTACCATCAGTACAAAGGCTTTAAATAAATAAATAATTAAAGGCGACCAAAGGATGCTGTTCGGCGTATGCCTGAACTTTACAAAGAAAAGGATAGAAATACAGACAACAAAGTAATCAACCATTAACTGATAAAACAAACATTGTATACACATTACAAACATATTAACTGTTTAATAATATATAAACATGTTAATCAAACATAACAAGTTATTTATTAATACTAATTATATTTGAGTTTTACAAAATGATGTGGTTAGATACGCCGTATTCATACAATATCAAAACAATATACAGTAATAATAATATTGCTATATTGTTTCAAAATTGACTCTGTCATCTATACATATAAATAAAACTGGAGTGTCTGTTTGTAATATTGAAATAACCGTTTTTTACTACATGCATAAATACGGTATAGACACCAGAATAACATTTTTTACAATTTTTGTCTGTCTGTCTGTTTGTTGTCGGATAATCTCTCATATGGGTGGACCAATTTTGACGGGAATTTTATTGGCAGGTAGCTGATGTAATAAGGAATAATTTAGGCTAATTATATTACAGAAAAAAAAATTTTTTTTTCAGAAAAAAGTTAAATTCCATGCTGACGAAGTTGCAGGAACAGCTAGTCTATACTAACATTATAAAGCTGAAGAGTTTGTTTGAATGCGCTAATCTCAGGAACTACTGGTTCGTATTGAAAAATTATTTTCGTGTTGGATAGTCCATTTGTCGAGGAAGGCTTTAAGCTATATAACATTACGCTACGACCAATAGAAGCGAAGCATCAGTGATATATGTTGTCAAAACGGGGAAAAAATATATATGAGGGCTTCCGTTGCGTGCCCTGCGCGGAAGAAGTCGCGGGCTACACGCGGGCACAGCAAATTATTTACACGTATAATTAGTAAAAATCACAGGATCTTACCCCAGTTTTGTTTTCATTGAGTTCCCGATATTTCGGCAGTGTTTCATGACCAAGGTAAACAGTTCACCCGTCATCATGGGGCTTGAAACTCAATAAAACAAATAAATAAAACATAGTAAGATCCCGCAAATTTTACTAATTATACGTATACAACTCCTCTGATGGTGAATGGTTACCGTAGTCTATGGATGCCTAAAACACCAGGGATGTCACATCCGCGTTGCCGACCAACTTGTATTTAAGCACGACCACAGAACACTAACATAATCTCTTGATCTCGGATGACCCTGCACTTGTTAATGGTAGAATTACGAAATTTTTATCCAAAATATTAAAAAAAATACTATTGTAATGAAGACTAATATTCCTAATATTACGCAGAGAGCAATGGAGAGGGCTATGCTCGGAGTTTCTCTGCGCGATCGAATCAGAAATGAGGAGATCCGCAGAAGAACCAGAGCGATCGACACAGCCCGACGAATTGCGAAACTGAAGTGGCAATGGGCAGGGCACATAGCTCGTAGGACAGTTGGCCGCTGGGGTAGTAAAGTCCTCCAGGGGGGACCGCGGACCGGAAGACGCAGCGCGGGAAGGCCTCCAGCAAGGTGGACCGACGACTGGTCAAGACCGCTGGAAGTTGTTGGATGCGAGCAGACCGATCGTCGTGGAGATCTTTGTGGGAGGCCTTTGTTCAGCAGTGGACGTCTTTTGTGTTGAGATTAATGAATGAATGAAAATCTGCCTAATATTATAAACGCAAAATTTTATGAGTATGGATGGATAGAAGTTTGTTACTCTGTCATGCAAAAACTGCTGAGCGGATTTTGTACACTCGTGGAGTGGAGAAACTTCGAACTTTGGTGCTTCGCATGGGTGATCATCCATGGGGTCCAACACCGTCAAGCCTCTCTATGATTATAGATCCCCAAAACACACATAGGCTAAAGTCTATCATAAAAAAGGCAAACCAAGTCGCGGAAAACAGCTAGTATAGTATTAAAACACAATAAACGCTGTCTCTTAATCCATAATGGATGTCATTATATAGATAAAAAATCATTTGTTTACAAAATACAACAAACTGATATACCTACACAGTATAATCTTCAAAAAAATTATAAACCTATTTAATTAAAAAAATATCTTACATATTATTAGTTAAGTTACTGAAGATAATAATATTTTACACTAAATATAATCAAATTCAAGTTTTGCATTTCAAATATGGCTGAACAAAATAATATCTTAATTTAAAACTAGTTCCATAACAGTACATTCCTTGTCTTGGTTTGTCGTAAACTGTTTAGCAGTTGTGAACGAAGGACTACATATATATTAGGCTGGTAAATATAATTACATATTATAATACAGAAAACAGGTGGGATAATGACATAAGGGCAGTGACAGGACCAACATGGAGAAGGAAAACATTGGATAGAGGAACATGGAGTCTTTTGGAGGAGCCCTATGTCTTAGGACAAGCTGATGAACCTAGAGAGATAAATAATAAATAAATAAAACCAACTCTAACTTTATCATCAGCACAAAGGCTTTAAATAAAATAAAATAAAAATAAATAAATATAATTATGTAAACACAGTTTTTAGGAAGAAATAATACAATATTACATATAGTATAACAGCACAAGAAGAATGATAATGACATACATTTTTCTATATTAAATAATAGGAAAAAAACAGAAATAATATGTAAATATGTGCGTCATGTGCAATATTGTTGACTACTAGTGACTCTACCCTTATGTGTATTTTTGAGCACAGGTCTTTCGTGTTGCAGCGTCAGCTGGTGGGTTTCTAATGTCCACACTTGAAGAACATGATGTCTCTACTTAAGTAATTAATAACTATACCAGCTGAAAATCTACTTTCACTCAACAATTAGGATAAATAAGGAAATGTGGGGCATTTCCTTATTTATACCCTGAGATTAGCTGGAAGAGAATGCTATGTGGCATTAAGCTCGATCAACATTGTACAAAAGTTATTTTTTTTTAAAACATAAATAAGTAAGATAACTACTGTGTACTCATTTTCCTTTGTACTATGTACTATTTTTTTACTATGTACTCTTTGTTTAGATAAGTAAGATAAATACTGTGTACTTATTTTCTTTTGTACTATGTACTCTTTGTCTAAGGAAAAGATTACCAACTGCTGATATAGGTATTGATTCACTATTTCTGTGCATTGATTCACTTAGTCAAATACAGCGAGTTATCTTTTTCATAAATATTTAAAGGCATATATCAAATATGAATCATAGTTACACACATTCATTGTCAGTTAATATGAAGAATTAAGATTTATTTATTTTTAATTATAACGCACACAATATTAAAGGTAATATTAGGAGAAATATAGGACTTAACACCACGAAGCATTTTCTTCCAGTCAACCATAGTGCAGATTTTTTTTTTATTTTTATATATTGTATTTAGTCTCTTTATTGCATAGATTTATTGCAGATTCTATTTTTTTAATACCATGCTGCAATTTCTTTATACTTTTTTTTTTATTTTTATATATTGTATTTAGTCTTCTAGAGAATAATTATTCATTATATATTAAAATATTGATTATTTCACTATGAGTAGAAATTTGTTTAATTTATTTTATTGGTCTTAATAATAATAATATGTTATTATGAACAACAAATAATTGTAAAAATTAAATTTTCAGAAACATTTAAACCATTAAATCATAAATATTCAAACCTACTTTCTAATAGTAATTGTGTTTAATAATTTACAAAAACTATAGAAAGTTATGAGAAAACTCAATAGCTTAGAAAATAACATGATAGAAATGTTCATTCCTTTCAGTTCAATGCTAAAACGCTAAGCAGTTATTATACATTTGAGATCTTAATTAATTTCTCTAGTTTCTAAGTATATCACAGATAATATTTAGAATATAAATATCCAATTTACCAGCATTTAATTAGAAAATTTAATAAGCAAAATATTTTTTATTCTAATTACATATTTAATATGTTATATATAAATGTTAAATTGATTGTATGATAAAATAGTTATTAATGTTACATATATTTAGTTAATTTAATAAAAAAAAGATTTGCAACAAAATTTACTCCTATATTTTATTCAACTTTTATTTCTTTATACACAAAGTTTCGTTACTAAACCCTACAGATAGGTGTCAATCTAGAAATCTATATGTAGACTAGATGACTAAATGTCAATAAATATAAACTTTATAAATAGTTCGTGAAAAAGTGACATGAAGTGCAATCGTTTAGGTACTCACCTTGTTGTGTGGTAGCACTATGAAGGCTCCTCCGCCGGCTGACTCGACGATAATCGCCAGAAACTTAGGGTTCACGGCACAAAACGTAGAATCCCACGAACTTTTAGACACCCTTATACCCTCATAACACTGCTCCCTTTTGAGGGCTTGCCCGTAAACGTGGCGGAATTTTGAACTACGAACCACTCTAAACGACATCTGTAACGCGAAATTACCACACAGTTAACAACAAAACAATAAACATTACGTTTTATATGAGCAATTGCATATAACATAACCTATCATTCAATAATGACCTAAATTTTGACATAAAATACTTGGAATGAATACCAACTCACTTTTTTTATAAGAGGAAATTATGTTAATTATACAAGAGAACACAATGAAATCATTTGAAAATTGCTCAATAATTTATAGAAAATAAAATAGAGAGCTGCTAAGGATACAAGGGAGGACGGTTGGGAAAACGAGCGAACTCCATATTTGGTAATGCCTACGGCCGCTACATTTAACTGATTACAAACTGACGTCAAGCTATTTGGAATAAAATATTGCGATGCGATGCAATATTGAAAGAAAATGTGTAGAAGTTGTAATTATAAATTACAATATTTTTAATTTAAGTATTATATTTTTTAAGTTCATTATTTAAAATAATAATTTGTTTATTTAGAACGCACCTTGCCAACGTCAAAAACACAGTTGAGTTAAAGTGCGTTCGTATTTTATTATTATGTTTACAACGACAAGACTAGAAACAAATATTTATATTATGATCTTCTCTTTCAAATAAAAAAAAATTAAAACTCACTTTTGGCACTTGTAGACGGGTGTCTGGTTCTGATTTTCTTGTCGGAGTTTGGGAGTGATAACTGTGGCATCGTTCTCTTCCGACTCTTTTCGAAACTGGCGCTCTTGTTTTAGGACTAGTGAAACTATTATGTCTTTTTACTTCTTGCTGAAAAACAAAACTACCATTTAGTCAGTGGTCAAGAATTGTATATAAATGTGAAGAAGTGGTATACCCACTACTTACACAAACATTACAAAACTGCTTATAGAATAATATATAATGTATACTTATAGAATAATTTAAAAATCACTGAAATCCGTGTTTATTTATTCTCCATTCTAAGTTTCACGTGATTTCTAATTGGGTTATCCAGAAAATATTATCTATATTTTTAAATAGAAATATTAATTAAGCGGCAGAACGTAAGTACTTATGTAAATTAAATACGAACGATATTCTAAACTGAATAAGCTCAGTGTTCACAACCTGTATTTAGAGTTCTACTTAGTAATTTTCATTCGAAAAATACTGTGACTGATTTGGTCACCGTATTGGTTCTAAAATTAAGCGCAGTTTTGTCAATAATAACAACTTCAATAAATTTTATATACACCATTATAATTAATACAAAACTCACCATGTCGATATCCATGATTTTATCTGTGTAATTTTTAGGTCTCAAATGTAGCGATATTACTTTATATTTAAATAGCTAGTGTCCACTAAACATAACCTTAGTCTAAAGTAGGGTAGACGAAAACTTTTTTTAACTTTGCAGCCAGACAGTTAATTTACAAATAAAATGACGGATTTTTAAATAAAATTATACGAAAGCTACCAACTGTTAAACACTTAAATAAACTAAGAAAAGTTATATATTTTCTTTATATCTATAATATAATTAAATATTTATTGTAAGACCGCCAATTTCATTATTTAGTAGCTAGACAAATAATATGTTTATTGTGTATCCGAACGAAAATTTAGGTTATTGTTTAGTCTGTGGAGATCTGGAATGTTACCTTATTATTAATATTTACACTTTATTTGGTAATTTTTCGTATTTTGTAGAATATTTGTTATTTACAATTACGATAAAATAGTTTTGGCGTAGACTCTTTGTGTAAAAGACAACATTTTATTAAAAAGATTTATTTTAAACTTTGGGAATTGTAATATATCGTTTACATATTTATGTGATTTACATGACAGTTGACAATATCATAAAGTACTTATAGAATAAAATAATTGGTCATACAATTAATGTAAATGTAAGTAATAATGTAAAATTTTCTTAAGTACGTTGTTTCATACGACATACATTCTAGACGGTAATAAATAAATAATAATAGTACGTGTAATGTAAATGTGTACGGTGTAAAGAAAATTAACTATCAAAAAGTAATTCGTTGAACGATTTATATTTTCACATTAATTTTTTTTCGTATTCATTCATTTTTTTTTATGTGAAAGTTCCCAACATCAACTCCGGGGAAACAACAACCGGGTGACTGGATTTAAGCCTCTTAGGGCGTGATACTTAAAAAATCTGTCACGAATATAAATAAAGTAAACTTAACCTAACTTAAGAGGAGCCCGAAAATTCTTATTTATTTTTTTGTGTTAAATAAGTATGTATGAGTGTAGAATAAGTAGATTTTAAAGTTTGTGACTGGCAATAAGAACAGTTTGACTGTCAATGTCATGTAGCCAATTACAATCTGTAGTGTACAGTAGTGTCATTGTCAGTGTCAGTGTCAATATGTTCAAATTCCAACTAACCAGTCAGTCGCTAAAATTATTCTCCTTTGCTTTGCAAACTTGAAAAATATATATTTGTGGTGTTCTGTGAAATTGTTTTTAATTTTTTTGTTGTTTTACACGTAAAATGCACACAATTTATTAAATAAAACTGTTTTCCAAGCTGTCAAGAAATTGGAATTATGGAGCCGACAATTACTAAGGTAATATACATTTAAAATATTTGTTAATGTGTGTTTTTGGAAAATAAACATATATTGTGTAGGTGTATATATTTACGTGTATATGTTTGTAATTATATCTAATTTACACCCATCATTTACACTAAACAAATTCATAAATTTGAAATTAAAATACATTTTGCTTGAGAATTTGTCTACCGGAATTTCAGTATATATTTTTTTCTAAATTTATTAAGTAGAAACATTGTTCGCGCCTAAATGGAAAACAAATGTTATAAATACGTAATACGTAAATGTCATAAGTTACATTCTTTTACTAATATATTGAAAGTAATTCATAATGTAATGTACATAGTTTCAGTGATAGTATGGGCCCATTGAGTTACGGAACCGAAAGTATGTATTGCTCTGAAATCTGCCGAAATTAAAGTTGTTATTTTGGTCAAACTGCCGGTATCTACTACTGGGATAATAAAAAAAACTAATAAATACTTTTTTAAGACATATCAGTAGGTTTCTATGAAATATTAATATCTAAGTTCTTCCAGTAACTATTACATTAATTTAAGTTTATGCATTTAATAACCTTAATCTTTGAATAACAACCTTATTACATAATAACATGAATATGATAGGTATGATAGTAGATGAGGTAACATTAGTAGGTTAGTAGCAAATAGAATTTTATAAAGGGTAGGTTCTGAGTCTAAATTAAAATCTCTTCTACAACATGATGAAAATGTTAGTTATAAAGTGTATGCTATGAGTTGAGAGATTAATTATAGGTGAATTCTGTGATCCATTATTTCTAAAGTGCTGTGTCATTGGTCTCTCGTTAAATTTAATACAGCACAGAGCAACTTAGTAGGGCGGGAAAATCTCTGAAAAATGTTGCTATACTTGTGCACTAGCAATGTACAGCCCTGTAGAGCAAGGCATTTACTTATTGATATTTGATGGAAGGTGCTAGTGCATTATTTATGCTATGACAAAGTACTTTTAATTACATGTGAGGTGCTAGAGCCCAAAAATAATGGACTACAAACAAAAATTAAATGAACAAAAAAAAATTTATAAAAGGTTCAACTCTAAATTCCAAAAGCAAACCTAGGAGAACCTTTTATGTCCACTGCTCCTGACTATTTTTATATATGAATAGCTGTATAAATTCCCAGAATCTGTGGATGTCTGGGGTTACTAAACATTTAGCATTAACTTATTTTTATTTTTAAATTATGCTATGTCACACCCACTGACAAAGTACTTTTAATTACAGTGTGAGGTATGCTAGAGCTCATCATGAGAAATTACAAGGAATTTATCATGATGGTTTCCAGGGGGAACCATAGTGGAGGTCAACTTGACATGGTAAATTGTTAGCGATGGGTTCCTACATCCATTACTAACAATCCTATAATAATGTCTAGGAACATTTACATAACATTTAACATGTGATCTCAATTGGTGGCCATATTTGTTTCATTCATTTTGTGCTGTCATTATTATTATGGTAAGTAGGCATAAAGTTAATTTGTTATAATTATAACCAGGGTCTTGTGAATTGTCCTTAAACATATATTTTTAGAAACACATGTTGGTTTTAACTGTGTTTATGTGATGTGTTGAAACTTTGTTTTATTAAGTATATATATTATTATTATAGCTGTACACATATTTATAATATTTTAAGTGTATTTATTTTCTCTTATTATGTGGTCCCATGGGTAAAAGTTTCCTTAAACACCCAGATTTTCTCATACTCATGAATATGTGAAGAATTGAATCCGCAGCCATATTATAATTATTCAAACATTATACATAGTCCTCCAGATTGGCAACACATGTTTTATTAGTGAATGATAATAGAACAATGTCAACATGTCCTATAGACATAAACACTTCTTCTCACATTCTTCATATGTTCCTAACTTTTGCCAAACGTAGCCACAGTGGGCCTCAGAGAGTGATGTACAGAATTACTAGTGACATATATGTATACTAGAAGACCCAACCATGCATTGTTGTGGCTAAGGTTCTTGAATAAAATAATATTGCGACTGTAAATTGAGATGTAAGTTATCCTATCTTTCATTGGATCAAATTGCACACAAAGTGCAAATCAAATTTGTAATCACTTCAATAGTTTAGGAGTCCATCGCGGACAAACAACGTGACACGTAATTTTTATATATAAAGATATCTAATGTTTATTGTATCTATTTAAACTTATAAGAAAATACTTCAGTTAAATTATGTAATTATGTGAATTATATAGTCTTTGAATTTGTATTTAAATAGAATGGTGCTCAAGTGGTTTATACTGGCACCAGTACAGTACATGGGTGGAAGCTTGGGGACAAGTTTGTTAGCATATAGAGTGGGACAACTGGCATTGTAGTATAAAAAAATGAAATAAAGTTACATAATTAACATAACACATGCCCTATCTAGACAAAGCAGAATGGTGATTATTTGGCACTTATGCATGTGATAGTGTAAAATCGATTAAATTAGTGGATTGTTGGCATGATAATGAATTAAAAAATTAGTAATAATGTTCTATTTTGAAGAGGCTCCTAGATTTGTTAGGTCACAACTGGGTAGGTACACTCTGTTGTTTTTAATTGGGTAAGAATCCCATATATCCCTTCCTCACCTCTTCTGTGAGGGAGGTCTTTTGAAGTTTTTTTCAGACGATAAAAAAGATCACCACTTGGTCTTGTTTTAGTTGTTGTAATTGCCATAAAGTATTGATCGTTTTTTTAAAATGTGTATGTTGGAATTGACCCTCCGGCGGGGAAGATTTTTGAAGATTTTTTCAGACGTTAAAAAGAGTCACCACATGGTCTTGTTTCAGTTGTTGTAATTGCCATAAAGTATTCATCGTTTTTTTTAATGTCTATGTTGGAATTGGCCCTCCGGCGGGGAAGTTTTTTGAAGATTTTTCAGACGTTAAAAGAGTCACCATATGGTTTTGTTTCAGTTGTTGTAATTGCCATTTTGGTCGTTTTTTTTAATGTCTATGTTGGAATTGGCCCTCCGGCGGGGAAGTTTTTTGAAGATTTTTCAGACGTTAAAAGAGTCACTACTTGGTCTTGTTTAAGTTGCTGTAATTGCCATAAAGTATTCATCGTTTTTTTTAAAGGTGTATGTTGTAATTGCCATAAAATGTTGGTCTTCTTTTTTTAAAATGGTATTTTGAAAAGTATGTTCCGTGATAATTTATTTATCGATTTTTTTACAATGATCGATTATTTTTTTGACACATCGCTGGTGTCATTTCTTTTCCATTATCACGCGGTGTTTACTGCGCTATGGTTAAATTACAAAATCATCGTGTAAAATTATCTCTACATTGATTACCTACTTGATAATTTGCCGCATCGCGATTACATCTAAATCCTTCATATTCCATCTATAAACACATAAAATATAACTGCCTGTAAATGTATATTTGTAAAATAAACGTTTTAAGTTTTATTCTTTCGGTTATAAAGTTTATTTTTTAATGATACGCCTGTGATGTAAGAATCGGAATTTTCTATGTCTGTATCTGAATTGGACTGTAATGAACAATATACAATACATAAAGATATAATATATATATATATATATATATATATATATATATATATATATATATGTATATATATATATATATATATATATGTTACCTGCGCCCGCGTGTTATAGTGACTTTAAAAAAAAAAACAATAATATAATACAAAAAAGGCCAAAGAAAATAGTTTCATCGTTCTAGCTTCCAAATATGACGAATTTCCATACAAATTTTCATTCCCTATTTTATTTTATCCCTATTTTATTTATGTAATATTTTTACAATGAATGTCATATTTATTGATGTTTAATCAACAGCTTAAAAAGTAAGTTTTCAAGTTTGTAGCTTTAAAACGACAATTCTTTCATACAAGCTTTTATATCCCCGTTCAACCCCTTACAACCCTATTTTCGTATTAAGAAGTAGCCTATGTTCTTTCTCAGGGTCTAGACTATCTGTGTACCGATTTAAATGAAATTTATTCATTTAAATCGGTTCAGTAGTTTTGGTACGTCGCTTATGAACGTAAATTCTACAATAAAAGTAGCCTAAGTTACTCCCTATTACATCAGCTACCTGCCAAAAAAGTCCCATCAAAATCGATCCAGCCATTTCAGAGATTAGCCGGAACAAACGAAAATTGTAATATGTGTATATATGTATACATACAGGCAAATTAATTTAACTTATGCTAATGTTAACACTTTTTTATTATTATTATTATTTACACTAATTTTTTTTAGCTTTTGCTGCTTTTTTTATTACTTTTATTTGCACTCTTCAAATTGAAATTAAAAAATCATTTATTCAAGTACGATATTTTAGCTGCTTATTAACGTCAATTTTTTTATATCATGTATACCTATATATTTTTTTCTTGTTGAATTTTCTTACCTTTTGCTGGTTTTATTATTATTATTATTATTACTGCTATATTAGTATATATTAAAAGTTTTCAACAATATTATTGTATTGTTTCAGGCGCGGCATTACCGCACTACCATCTACATACTGGTGGCTTCCAACCTAGCTGCTGTCTTCGGCGCTGCCAAACTGGTGCTCAGCCTCGAGCCTCATGACAGGTACTGTTTAATCCAGTTTCCAAAGTAGCTATTGATATAAAAGATTTGGTTTCTACGGACCAGAGTCTGGTTAGTACAAATATTCTATATCAACGCAGTTTGATGTGGTTTGACTTTTAAAAATGATTGTTTTTAGAATTTAGAATAGCCTAAAATTAATACGTTAAGTTGGAATAATTATTAAAATTTTAATGTTATCTAATAAGACATTTGTCTTAAAAGATATATAAAATTAAGCCGTAAATTGTACGTCAGTTCAAAGTTATATCGCCCATTCGATCCCGACCTGTCCGAGACGCAAACTCTGAGCGACCGCGTAAACCATAGGTACTCTTTTGTGGATGATAATGTAATGGTGCACCCGCCTGCGCTAACTGTTTACGCTGGCGGGGCACCAGTGGAGGATGATAAGATGAACATGAAATCAGTTCATTTAGCCCAACGTGACACTTCACAGGGAATTTATCACGATGGTTTCTAGGGGGAACCGTGTGGAGGTCGACCTGACATGGTACATTGCTAGCAATCGGGTCATGAGTCCACATTACTAACAATCCCCTTCCCCCCAAACATAGTTACTAGAGTTGCCAGATTTTTTTTCAGCCTATAAGGGGCAAATGTTTAAATATGCCAAAAATACGGGTATTTTTTTACCCGGGACAAATAAAAAACGAAATTATATAGTGACATTCTTTATTTTTTTAATACATTTTTTTGAGGAGCAAGTTAACTTTAACATATTTTTATTGGTTTTAACATATTTATAAAAATGAATGCAAATATAATCGTAATTGAAAAAGGTCATCAACTCGCTTTTTAATAAGTTTCGTGCATGAGAGCTTTATCTAGCTTAGATTGATCGATTTAATAATAAAAATCGGAGCACGGTTCAAATACGGGACGTCAGGTAAGATACCTGTCTTTGTCACAGTTTGTCACAGTTGTCACAGTTGACTTTGTACATTTTAAACCGAAATAGGCTTAAAATACGAAATAGGTGGTCCTACACCTTTGACTTTGTACAAAGTCTACGTCTGACTTTGTACTAATAGGTGTCAAAGTCTACTTCAGAACCTCGAAATAGGTGGTCCTACACCTTTGACTTTGTACAAAGTCTACTTCAGAACCTCGAAATAGGTGGTCCTACACCTTTGACTTTGTACAAAGTCTACTTCAGAACCTCGAAATAGGTGGTCCTACACCTTTGACTTTGTACAGTCTACTTCAAAACCTTCACGGCTCATAAATGTTTCGGCACGATAAATATAGCATGTTTATATAACACGTAATCTAATATGTGACCCGGAACGAATAGATAAAAAATCAGTTTATATCTATATACTTAATACATTAAGTTGTATTTTGTTTGTACATAATACTGATAAAGTTAAATTTAGTATAAAACAAATTACGATAGATAGAGACCAAAAATGTACAGTCAAATTAAGTTTATTTTAGAATAGAATAGAATAATATTTATTACAATCACACATCACAACACAACAATGATGATGCTCACAGCAACATATAAATTATTATAACATATCAGTAGAAACTAACTAAGGTTGCTAACTATGGGCCTCATGAACAAGCTCAGAGTCACTCAGAGGGCAATGGAGAGGGCTATGCTCGGAGGTATTCTGCGTGATCGAATCAGAAATGAGGAAATCCGCAGAAGAACCAGAGTGACCGACATAGCTCGTAGGACAGATGGCCGTTGGGGCAGTAAAGTCCTCGAGTGGGGACCACGGACCGGAAGACGCAGCGTGGGAAGGCCTCCAGCAAGGTGGACCGACGATTTGGTCAAGATAGCTGGAAGGCATTGGATGCGAGCAGCGCAGGACCGATCGTCGTGGAGATCTTTGTGGGAGGCCTATGTCCAGCAGTGGACATCTTCCAGGCTGCGATGTTCATGATGATGATGATGATCATAGGAACAATAAATACAAATCATTAAGAGAAAAAATTGTGAACAAGAAAATCAAAGAAAATAAAATAAAAAAATTGAAACACATATACCAAAAACAATAATAACAAAGTAAAAAAATGCGTATCCACCACTGCGGAGCATCGTCACCACACCGCGTTTTACACCAGAGTTGTTCAAATTACAGTTAGAAAACTTTTAAACGTAAAGTTTGCATTAAGAGAAAAAAAGAGTAGATCGAGAAATCTGCCAAGATCTATTTTTAATAAGTGTTACGCCATGATTATTTTCTTATTTTTTCGGACAACATTTATTTTGTCTATTATTATTTGGTAAAGGTATATAAATACATACAACCCGAAATTTTCACTCGTCCACCTTCATTCCCTAGTTTTTAATAACTATTTTCATTTATATAGCAAAACAACATATGCCTGAACAGCTGGTGTATAGATATATATACGAGTATAATATATGTACACACTCATATTTTATTTATTTAACTTTAATGCATAAATGTGTACATATGGCGGATATACACCTTGCGGCGTTATCTACCAGTCAACCATGAGTGGTGCAGAGAAAGATTGTTGGCGGTGCACGATAAATGAGAAATGTCAAAAAAAGATATACAAATAAAATAAAAAAATAAAAATACTTGTCGAGCCTGTGGTAGGCCATGCCGCTCTCGTATCGTATACAGCCACGAAAAGAGCTGTTCACGGACCATTATGCCATAAATAGTCTATAACAAACGCATAGATCATTATATATACTATATAAATAAATAAATACATAATGATCTGATAATAAAATTATAAGTATAGCCTCAAATTGAAAGTAAGAAAAAAAAGAGGTCACATTCGGTTAATTGTACTAGAACTTCAAATATTTATATATTGTATACGTGTATTTATTAGTTTTTAGTGCGTAACTACCGAGTATGATGTAACTAGTGTACCTACATACCTTCACTGTGCCGTCATGCTCAGAACGTTGGGTGTTCTTCGAATCTGTGACTACGATTATGTGAATCACTGCAATATACGCAAGGCCGCACTGACCAGCGGGCCCCGCATTAGTTAGGAGCCGCGTGCACACAAAATTAATATTTATATTATACTAGCTGTCCCGACAAACGTTGTTTTGCCATAAAATAAAAAAAAAAATTAGGGCTGGACTACCCCTAACATTTAGGGGGATGAAAAATAGATGTTGGCCGATTCTCAGACCTAATCAATACGCTCACAAAATTTCATGAGAACTGGTCAAGCCGTTTCGGAGGAGTATGGGAACGAAAACTGTGACACGAGAATTTTATATATAACATTATATCATAGAGTGCAAATTCAATTCGCAAATTAGTATCCTCAATCACATTAGGTATTGCATTTTTGTTTTTTTAATACGACGCATGTTGTCAGTTGATGAAATATATATATAACACTACCTATATCTGATGATGAGCATGGATGGATGTTTGTTACTCTTTCACGTAAAAACTATTGAACGGATTTTGATGGAACTTTACTTTATTTATAGCCTATATGTTATCCTGACGTATATAGCTTATACGTCAGGATAACATATAGGCTATAAATTTTACGCGGGTTGAAACCGTGATCACAGCTAGTATGAAATATATAACTTCAGATGTCTACTTTTATTTCGGGTTACTCTATTGCCGTTGGCCGCAGCTGGCCTTTACAGCTTCACCGGATGATAGGGGGCGAGTGCAGATGGCACTCCAAACCAAGGAAGGACTTATGGAGCGGCTAAAGGCAGTATGAACTTATGAAGTATTTCAAGTAACGCGGTTGCATTAATAGCGTATTTTAGAATAGTCAAAAATGTTGACTTTCCTTTATTTGTTTTATGTGGACTAAGATTAGGGGATTGTTTTGTGGGGTCATAATAAGCTAGCAATCTCCACGCGGATCCCCCTGGAAACCATCGTGATAGATTCCTGGTAAATTTGTCACAATGGGTGTAATTGGTCAGAAATCACTCATCTTATCGTCCTCCACTGGTGCCTCGACAAACCGTTAGCGCAGACAAGAGCAACATTCCATTATCAATTAAAAAAACATTGTCTAGGGGCCCCGTCATGGTGAATCCGGCCCTGTAAATGGGTTACTATGTTTCTTACTAGTTGTTACTCATCTGGTAATCGACCTGACATGTTACATTGCTAGTAATGGGGTGAGTAATGTGCGAGAATCGAACCAACGACCATCGGAAGTAAAGTAATGTCCTAAACCACTAAGGTCACAAATGTTACATTTATGTATATAGTCCTCTCTAGATTTTAGTCTTTGTCCCTTGTCTGTTACACGTAAAATTTTGTCTACGTACCTACGCCTTGATGTAATTTTGTATGTATTTAGGTTATCAAGTAATGGTTTGGTTATCACTACGCTGGTAGGGTCTAATGAACTTATATTAATGTTGTTTCCTCATATTGAATGTACCAGTGGTTTTCAATCTGTGGGTCGCGACTCCTAGGGGGGTCGCTTAGCCTTATTCGGGGGTCGTCGGCTGAAAGAAAAAGTCGAGGTTCATATACAACAAAAACATTTGAGTGGGAAGATGCTTGTTCATTTTTCAAAAGCTTATCAAATTTTGGTGATATTTGACTGTTGACGCAACGACAATATGCTGTGGCAACGTCAACGGTGCGGACGTAGTGTGGCCCGTGTGAATAATAGATAAATGTACCAAAAAAAAACAATTTTTTACCTAACTAACGTATGTAGGTTTTTAATTCAATTATTTCTTTTGTTTTCTATGACACAAGGGGGTCGACAGAATATTTTTACCTATAAAGGAGTCGCGAAATCAAAAAGATTGAGAAACTCTGGAATGTACAATGTTATCTCGACATCACGCCATTATTACCCAACCAAGTAAAAGAGGAAAATGATGATGAATGTAAAATGAAACTTATTCGCTTAAGCAGTTGTAACAATTTCCATTAGAATAGAATAGACAAAAGTATATACATATATATTTTATATATTAAATATTATGAATATATATTATATAACTAGCTGTACTCGCGACTTCGTCCGCTTGGAAATTAACTTTATTTTTCTAAAGTAAAAGTAGTCTCAGTTACTCCTTATTACATCAGCTACCTGCCAAAAAGCCCCGTCGAAATCGGTCCAGCCATTTCAGAGATTGACCGTAGAGACAATTAGCATTTATAATAGACAGACATTTTAACAAAAATAAAAATAGTAATGTTATTTAGCTACCTGCCAAAAAAAGTCTCCTCAAAAACAGACATACAGACAAAAATTGTAAAATGTTATTTTGGTGTATGTACCGTATTCATATTCATATGCATGTAGTAAAAAACGGTTATTTCAATATTACAAACAGACACTCCAATTTTATTTATATATCCAATAATTAGTATGATTTAATATTTGGATGGTCTCTAACCACCCCACTTGTATGTACACCCCACATGATAGTAACCGTGAAGGCACACAACTATGTCGCTATCAAGCAGATCACCTCTCCACACGGGTCAAGGGTACTTCATTCTAAAGTCATATTATTGTAATAACATGAATTTATATTGTAAACACGTCGATACATTGTTTATATATATCGCTAAAGAGTAACTAAGAATCACTGTAAATATTTTATTAATATTACTTGCTGTTCACGCGACTACGTCTGCGTGGAATTTAAGTTCATTTTTCTAAAATTAAAGTAGTCGAAGTTACACCTTATTACATTAGTTACTTGCTAAAAAAAGTCCCGTCAAAATCAGTGCTGCCATTTCAGAGATTAGCCGGAACAAACAGACAGACAGACAAAAATTTAAAAAAATGTTATTTTGTTTTATGTACCGTATTTGTATACATATGCATGTAGTAAAAAACTGTTATTTATATATTACAAACAGATACTCCAATTTTATTTATATGTATATATATATTGGTCATAACATATCATCTCAACGCAAAAGAACCTAACCACAACAAATATAGCTTATATATACATCAGAATAGGCTATAAATTTCACGCAAGTGAAACCGCGGTCTCAGCTAGTGTGTTACATATAAGACGGTATGTATATATATATGTTACATTGCTCCTGTACTAATGTTACAGTTTTGTTAACAGGCACGAAGAGATGTTTACAAAACAACAGACGTCGTGATTCTATAAATTATCAACGAGCTAGGACTAGACTTGAGCGTAATAGTTCTTGATTCGGAACGCTCGAATTAGTTCGTAAACCCTCTGCGGATTAGTTCGCTCTTTAGTTCGTTAACATTCAATAACCTTAGTGACTTTGCGGTCTCGATTTAGTCCTTAAACCATCTGCGGAACAGTTTCCTCTTGTAGTTCGTTAATGCTCAATAGTCGTGACTTGGCGGTCTCGGTTTAGTTCTTAAACCCTCTGCGGAATAGTACGCTCTTTAGTTCGATAACGCTCAATTGTTCGTGACTTGGCGCTCTCAGTTTAATTCGTAAACCCTCTGCGGAATAGTCCGCTCTTTAGTTCGATAACGCTCAATTGTTCGTGACTTGGCGCTCTCGGTTTAATTCATAAACCCTCTGCGGAATAGTCCGCTCTTTAGTTCGATAACGCTCAATTGTTCGTGACTTGGCGCTCTCGGTTTAATTCATAAACCCTCTGCGGAATAGTCCGCTCTTTAGTTCGATAACGCTCAATTGTTCGTGACTTGGCGCTCTCGGTTTAATTCGTAAATCCTCTGCGGAATAGCCCGCTCTTTAGTTCGATAACGCTCAATTGTTCGTGACTTGGCGCTCTCGGTTTAGTTCGTAAACCCTCTGCGGAATAGTCCGCTCTTTAGTTCGATAACGCTCAATTGTTCGTGACTTGGCGCTCTCGGTTTAATTCGTAAACCCTCTGCGGAATAGTCCGCTCTTTAGTTCGATAACGCTCAATTGTTCGTGACTTGGCGCTCTCGGTTTAGTTCGTAAACCCTCTGCGGAATAGTCCGCTCTTTAGTTCGATAACGCTCAATTGTTCGTGACTTGGCGCTCTCGGTTTAGTTCATAAACCCTCTGCGGACTAGTCCGCTCTTTAGTTCGATAACGCTCAATTGTTCGTGACTTGGCGCTCTCGGTTTAGTTCGTAAACCCTATGCGTAATAATCCGCTCTTTAGTTCGATAACGCTCAATTGTTCGTGACTTGGCGCTCTCGGTTTAGTTCGTAAACCCTATGCGTAATAATCCGCTCTTTAGTTCGATAACGCTCAATTGTTCGTGACTTGGCGCTCTCGGCTTTAGTCTGCTTCGCTCTGCGGAATAGTCCGCTCTTTAGTTCGATAACGCTCAATTGTTCGTGACTTCTCGCTCTCGGTTTAGTTCGTAAACCATCTGCGGAATAGTCCGCTCTTTAGTTCGATAACGCTCAATTGTTCGTGACTTGGCGCTCTCGATTTAGTTCGTAAACCCTCTGCGGAATAGTCCGCTCTTGTAGTTCTTTATCGCTCGTTTCAAACCTCAGATTACTTTGTTGATGATTTTTTATACTACGATGATGGCAAACAAGCATATAGGGATATGAAGGTAATCGGTCACGGTCGCCACTTGATAGTGGAGATCAACTTGAATTGTACATTACATACATAAGTACATTGCCATCAAATAAAACATACATATACTAGCAATGTAGCAATGTAGTAGTTTATTAATTGTAAACAATGTAACCAATACAATGTACCATCATTGTACATTGTATTGGTAGGTGTTTATAAATAATAAATATGTAATTATGACATACATAAAAGACGAGAAGGTCTTATACGAATGAATTGTTTTTTATTTGATTTCATTCAAATGCCAATTCTTTGGTTTTAGGGCACAAAAAAAAATGGACCGGGTTTTTAACGCAAATATGTGTGTGTGGGTTTTTAGCCCGCAAGAATAGAATAGAATAGAATAGAATAGAATAGAAATTATTTATTCAAATAAACTTACATTTAAGTACTTTTGAATAGTCATTACAATTTTTTAATCTACGGGTCATTCGGAAAGCTGTCTCATCACAAGAAGAACGAGCAAGAAACTTACGTGTTGCCCTTTTAAATAATTTTATTATTTCTTTACATTTTTAAGTTTAAGTGTGTGAATTCAAACCACCAATTAGCACTAATTCAATTAAAACTCAAATAGAAAAAATATTGAATATATATAACCAACTGGTTAAACAGTTAATAAGAAAAACCAGTCATATTGATTAGAGCAGACCAGTCCAGACCAGTACAAGCAGCACCCGTTCACGAGTATGACGGATAAGCCAGCCATCTCTGCGTTCGACCATATTTTAGGGAGCCCAATGACCCGGCCCACCACGCCTCCAAAAGTTTGGATATTTTAGTGAGCATGACTACTCAAAACACTAGTAGCAAGTACCTAGTATATGTTTTTGATTCATAAAGTAGTATTAATTAATGTAGTTTTATCAAACGAACTGAAGAGTCAGAGATCTGCGAATTACTTCGTGTTTGTGCCTAGTGTATGTTTTTTATTCTTAAAGTAGTTTTATCAAACGAATTAAAGAGACCGTGATCTGTGAATTAGTTCATGTTGGAGAGCGCTCTTCCGAACTATTTCGTTTATAAATTACACGGTACTAATAAACTCGTTTATTAGAATTTATTCATGTACAAGGTTGCTGATATTTTCGTTGAATGTTTCTACTCTCTGAAAGAATACTTTACGATCGTTATATATGTATGTGATTAGTAGATCGCCCCGGCTTCGTCCGAGTCCGTACAACTTTGAGTTTTATATATATCTATACATATATATTGAAATAACCGTTTTTTACTACATGCATATCAAAATAAATATATCGTATTTATATTACATACCCCAAAATGACTTTTTTTTACAATTTTTCTGTCTGTCTGTTTGTTCCGGCTAATCTCTGAAATGACTGATGACCGATGACCGATGATGTAATAAGGCGTAACTTATCCTATTTTTATTTTAGAAAAATAAAGTTATATATGTCTCGGGTATAGCTAGTTTCAAATGAAATTAATCAAAATTGATTCAGTGGTTTAGGCATGAAAACTTGAAATACAGACAGACAGATCTACTTTTGCAGTTATAATATTAGTAGACTATCCAGTCCAGTTATATGATAATGGGACAATTGTGGACCCCATTCAAACGTGGTCGGGAGGAAAATTGGCGATGGTTGCAATTTTATAAACTGGCGAGCGTTGGCCGGTATTACGTACCCTTACGGTCTAGCGGTTTAGCACACCGCCTTATTCCGATGGTCGCGGGTTCGATTCCTCAACACAATCGTTTGTTTCATGAGTATGATTGTTTGTATCAGTCTAGGTGTTTTCTATGTATATTATGTATGTATTTACATCAGTTATCTAGTACCCATAACATAAGCTTTAGCTAGCTTAGCTCGGGTCTAGATGGCGCTGTGTGAATTGTCCTGAGATTATTATTATTATTAACCGGTCGCAATGAAATTGTATTCAAAGACAGATTGTATTACTAGGATGGAGGCTATCTTTTATCTAATAAGGATTAAAAGAGAGATTGTATCACTATCATGGATGGCTATCGTTTATGTAATAAATAATGAAAAAAGATTTAAATGTCATATAAAAAATACTTCCTTTGTAAAAAAGCTTATTATAAAATTGAAGAGTTCGTTAATGATACTAATGTTTTTATAGAAAAACTTAAAATCCATATCACTGACAATATTATATGATTGCAATAATAACGAGCGTGTAGCGATTTCTATGTTGATTATAGCATGCCTCTTACTTGTTATACTGTAATCTAAATATATATAACTCAAAGGTGACTGACGTAGTGATCTATCAACGCACAGCCCAAGCCACTGGATGGAACGGGCTGAAATTTGGCATGCAGGAAGATGTTATGATATAGGCATCCGCTAAGAAAGGGATGAAAGTTTGTACGAAACTTTGTTAATTTTTGATAAATTCCACTACGTCCTATAAGGGGATAAATTAACGCGAGCGAAGCCGCGGTCAAAAGTTAGTTATTTATATGAAAAAGAAACGTCTATTCAAAAGAGCAACACACAAGTTTCTTGCTCATTCTTCTTGTGATGAATCTGCATTCCGAACGAGTGGTAGAATCAATATATGACTATTCAAAAGCGCTTGTAATGAGTTTATTTGGATAAAGATTATTTCTATTTCTAATCAAAGCATAGTCGCGGGTAAGCGATGTAAAGAGTGTATGAAGTACAATGCAATGACTGCCCGTCGGCGCTTAAGAATCATACAAATACACTGGGGCGATGAATAAGAGGTCCATCCGGTATGAATATTTATGACTAGCTGTACCCGCGACTTCGTCCGCGTGGAATAATAATAATAACACACACTCTGCACTTACTTGGTTTCGGCCCGTAAGTGTGGAGAAAACCAGCAAAAGGTGAGGAAAAAAAAAAAATAATAATCTCAGGACAATTCACACAGCGACTTATAGGCCCAGTTTAAGCTAGCTAAAGCTTGTGTTATGGGAACTAGATAACTGATACAAATACATAGATAATTTTTTTTTGTAAATACATTCATAATATACATAGAAAACACCCAGATCGATACAAACAATCATACTCAAACGATACAATTGTTGAATACAAATGTTTGTGCTGTGCGAGGAATCGAACCCGCGACCATCGGTCGGTAAAGCGGTGTGCTAGACCACTAGACCGCCGAGGTCAAGTTTTTTTAGAATTTAACTTTATTTTCCTAAAATAAATTAATTTTTCTAAAATAAAAGTATCCTAAGTTACTCCTTATTACATCAGCTATCTGCCAAATAAAGTCCCGTCAAAATCGGTCCAGCCATTTCAGAGATTTACCCGGAACAAATAGACAGACAGACAGACAAAAATTGTAAAAAATGTTTTTTGGTATATGTACCATATTTATATTCATGTGCATCTAGTAATAAACGGTTATTTTAATATTACAAAGAGACACGCCAATTTTATTTATATGTATAGATTTGTTGCTTTGTGCAAACCTGAATATGTCCTGGCATAGTGATTTGTTACCCCACATTTAATGTCCTAAGTTCGAATTAAATTAACCAGAAAAGGAATTGTGTTAATTTGTATTTCTGACTCACGTTCCCGTAAGAATACAATATTTTTATAATATCTATATATAAATAAATTAATTGCTGTTCGATAGTCTCGCTAAAACTCGAGAACGGTTGAACCGATTTGGCTAATTTTAGTCTAGAAATATTCGTATAGGTTTAAACGGTAATAAAATATGAAGAAATTGCATGTAAAATTGTAAAAATAACAATTATATTTTCCCATACAAACTGCTGATACCTTTTTTTTTCGGACTACTCTAATGCTGTTGGCCGCAGCTGGCCTTTTACAGCTGCACCGGACATTAGGGGCGAGTGCAGATGGAACTCCAAACCCGCGGAAGGGCTTATGGAGCGGCTGAAGGCCAACTCCCGCCTGACGGATACGACTTTAGTCTGAGCGCACCACTAGGGGTTCGAACCTCGGCTCAGACCGTCGTAATTTCGATCCCCGTTTGAATTGGACTGGGGATCGATCCTGTCAAACAGGGTGCGTTCAGAAATTGATTGCGTAACTAAACTTCAAAGCTTAATTAATTCTGAGACGGAACCTTGTTCCCGGGGTCAGCTAATAATGTATAACTATAACTATAATGTAGGTATAATATAATGCAACAGTTCGCTGTCTGTATGTGGAAACTTATGAGAAAAATTATTATTACAGACCAATACAAACAATCATTATTATTATTATTATAACACTTTATTGCACCAACATATAAAGGACATGAACGAATTAAAAACAAAAAAAAAAACTAAGTACAAAAGGCGGTCTTATCGCATCATATGCATTAACATAAATCTTTGTACTGTGCGAGGATTCGAACCCGCAACCATCGGAGATAAGGCGGTGTGCATACACTCAATCCATAATGGAGTTGAAACCTCTTGACGAAAACTTTTTTTTCAGTACCTATTCCAGATGTCTTTATTCATTAATGTTTCCTTTTATTCCCTTTATTAGGGTTAGGGGTGTGAGATTGAGTGTAGGGCTATTTTAGATAAAAAACAATAAATAGAAGGTAAAAACCCTTCGTCAGACGCGAGTGCAGTTTTTATATGCTTAACTTGTTAAATCCTTTTACATAAAAAGTAATATTATACTATATTATGGTGTGTTGGGATCGTTCCAGGATATCGGTGCGTCGCGGCGGAGCGCTCACCGCCCTTGGGTTCGTGTACTTCATGACCATGTTCGAGCTGCTGAACGTGTTCGCGCTGTACACCGGCGCGGGAACGCGCTTCCGGCACAAGTACCGTCTGAGCTGCGGCGATGTGTTGGACATCACCAACAAGTTAGTGTATTTATAATAGTATGGTTCTCCCGCCTGTGCTAACGGTTTACGCTATCGGGGCACCAGTGGAGGATGATAAGATGAGCAAGAGGCCAGGTCAGTTAGCTCATCGTATTAAAAATCGTACCACTTAGCTTGAGGCGAGACTTCGCTTTGCTTTGTGTGTTCTACCGCATATACAACGGACTGTGTTCTGAGGAATTGTTCGACATGATGCCCACGGCTAACTTTTACCTTCGCACCGCTCGCCATCGACAGGAAACTCCCACACTCTAGAACCAAAGTGTTCTCGGACACTGCGGTTTAAGAGGAAATTCCTCACGTACACTTAGATTGTGGAATGAATTACCTGCCGAGGTTTTCTCACGAGACTACAGCATGGGGTTTTTCAAGAAGGGTATATTAAGGTTTCTTAAGGGTCGGCAATGCGCTCGTAACGCCTCTGGTGTCTCAGGCGTCCATAGGTTACTGTAACCATTTACAATCAGATGGGCCGTATACTTGTTTGCCACTAAAGTAGTATTAAAAAAAATCACCAGGAATGTATCTCGATGGTTTCCAGGGGAAAACGGCGTGGAGGTCAACCTGACAAGGTACATTGTTATATGGGGTCATCAGTCCATATTACTAACATTACTGCTCCCCTTTCCCCCCCATAAGTTAGTGTTACTCTCGTTTATGTAATACTAGGTCTTATCTGCGGCTTTATTTGCTATTGTAATTAATGTATTATTAATTGTGACTTGTTGTAGTATCATGAGTCAGTCATGCTCACATAAATGTCCAACAGGTGGGAAGGGAATTGTGAGTGGTAATCGACTCCATTGCTAACAATGTACCATGTCAGGTTGACCTCCACGCAGTTCCCCCTAGAAACCATCGTGATAAGTTCCTGGTGAATTTGTCACGGGGCTTCCTGACCTAACCTCATGCTCATCCTATCATCCTCCACTGGTGCATCGCTAGCTTTAACCGTTAAAAGGCAGATGAATCATTCCATTATCATGCATAAAAAAATTACCAGTCAGGTTGTGGCGTGGTGGGACGGGACATTGGGGTCCCTAAAATATGGTACCTCTAAATGCAGTGATCTGGCTCACCCGTTATACTCGTGAACGGGTGATGCTTGTAGGGACTGGTCTGCTCTAATAACTGTGATAGATTTGTTTTATTACTCAAGTAACTATTCATTTATTTATGTGAACTTTGCTATGTAGTTTGTATTGACACATCATTCGTAAAAACGTAATTCTGAACAATATTGATTTAAAAGACCAACACACAAGTTTCTTGCTCATTCTTCATGTGATGAGTCTGCGTTCTGAATGAGTGGTAGAATTAAAAGTTATGTATATTCAAACGTGCTTGTATTAAGTTTATTTGAATAATGATTATTTGTATTCTATTTCTTTGTTCAACATTTGTGAGGTGGCTGATCCCTAACCTGTTAACTGGGGAATTCCTCTTTTAATTACACAGCATATAACGGGCGCTGATTCTCGTTAGGATGTGTCAGTACGTAACAGAACAATATATATACTAGCTGTACACGCAACCTCGTCCGCGTGGAATTTAACTTTATTTTGCTAAAACAAAAGTAGTCCAAGTTACTCTTTATTACATCAGCTACCTGCCAAAAAAACTCCCGTCAAAATCTCTCCAGCTATTTCAGAGATTAGCCGGAACAAACAAATAGACAGGCAGACAGACAAAAATTGTAAAAATATATTTTGGTGTATGTACCGTATTTATATATATTCAGCAGATACTACAATTTTATTTATATGTATAGATATATGAAATATATGTTTTTCTTATATAAGCAGGAAGAAGGGAATATGCAAAAACTTTGTACTACACTATACGTTCCACCCGTTCCAGGTTTGGGGGCGCAACATAAATTTCAGTAATGTAGATAATCATATGTCATGCACATACACGCAAGTGTTACGTTTGACGTATGTATACATACGTCCCGCTCAATTAACAGCTTAACCAACCCTCGGTCTCGCAGCTGACTTCACTAAGCTTCATAATACAGCTACCTTAACCGTTATAGAAATTTTCAATCATAGGAGGAAATTGGTCACATAGATAACACATCAAGCTGACTCGTGGCCTTGTTACGTTTCGGTACGTCTAACAATTAAACTAATGCGATATTACACAGTCATTTCACTTGGTGATTACTTCCGAAAGTCATTTGTATCGATAAGGATTTATTGTGACACGTTTTATAACTTTGTTTTTAAGAGTTCTGTTCATATTGCAATCATATTTTATAACTGTGTACGGGAATTTAATGATATTGCGAAGGTTTCGTATTTCGCGATAATTAGAATAGAATACAGTATTTTGGAAAAAAATATTTATGACCATAGACAAACCAAGGTAGGTTTGTCTATGACCCCATTAGTTAAGTCCAAAGTTCCAATTAAAAAAATAACAACAAAATTAAAAAATCATTAGAATAGAATAGAAAATCATTTATTCAAATAAACTTACAATGAAGCACTTTTGAATAGTCATCACATTTTTTTTAATCTACCGCTCATTCGCAATGCTGTCTCATCACAAGAAGAACGAGCAAGAAACTTATGTGTTGCTCTTTTAAATAATTTATTCTTACTTACAATTTAAGTTTAAGTGTGTGAATACAAACCACCGATTAGCACTAATTCAATGAAATAATAAAATAATAACATTTATTCATGTAGGACATTTTAGCCGCCTATGAACGTCAAATTTTTTATATTATAAATTATTTCCCTTACTGAACTGGACAGTAATCCGTCCAGTTCAATATATAGATCCAATTGAGAAGAACTGGCAAGAAACTCAATTGAATTACTTATTTAATAAGATAAAAAAATAGACCATATTATTGGACTAAGCTCTGTTTATTTTTTATCTCGGAGACAAATTTGAGATTGACATTACCTATTTTTTTTTATTTTTTTTATTTTTTTTATTGGGTTGTTTGGGCTATTGTCAGATGTTTGTAGCACCTGTAGCACTGCGACCTACATAGATCTATTGTGCTCGCCCTTTTTAAAAAGTTCGTTACCTAGACCCGTCAGGGACAAGAATTGAAGTATATTCTTAGGAGCGATGGTTTTTATCTTCTCGGGAAAGAGTGTAAACTTTCCAAAGGAGATATTTCGTTTATGCATGAGTGGGCTACAACCACATAGGATGTGTAGCGGCGTTTCCTCTTCAGTTTGGCAGAATCTGCAGATTCTTGTCGTGCATAGGTCTAGTTTAGCCATATGCTTGTTTATTACATTACCTATATTGCTAGCTTTTTGCAATTAATGCACTATCGGAAATTAATATGAATTTACCATTTTTATGTTATAAGTTACTCAGAAATAATATATGGGTGTTTTATTTAAAACGCATCAACTCAAAATTAATAAACGGCCGGCCTCGGTTGTCCAGCAATCTAGCACACTGCTTTACTTCCGATGGTCACGGGTTCGAGTCCTCGCACGGTGTAAAGATTTGTGTTCATGAGTATGATTGTTTGTATCGGTCTGGGCATTTTCTATTTATATTATGTATTTATAAAAAATAATATCTAAGTATTTATATTAGTTGTCTAGTACCTATAACACTGGTTCTGCTTACCGTGGGGCTAAATGGCGCTGTATTAATTGTCCAGGTTTATTTATTTATTTATTTATTACTACCTACTCGCCCTGGCTTTGCACAGTTCGGTGTATATGTATTATATATAATAAACCTTCCTCTTGAATCACTCTACCTATTAAAATAAATATGGGACACAGTCACCTAGATACATAAAATAATAATTGCATTTAATAATGTCTAGTAAGACAAATTCAATATTGTCTACTAGGCACTGCTGTATCTAAATTGTGTCACCCCACCTTACATTTTCCTACTTTTATTTAGTATATAAGATCATTATTTCTATGTACACATTGTCAGTTTATCATCATCAGTAATATACATCGTCTCGACCAGCAACATCTTAATATTCACCCGCAACACGCTTCAAAATCCATTGCGTAGTTTTAAAGATTTAAGCATACATAGGGACGATCAGACAGCGACTTTGTTTTATGTTATATAAAGATTTATATAGCGTTATTGTATCTAAATAGATTTTTTTAAATTGCCATACGTGAAAGAGCGTACCTGTAAAGGAAGTTATTGTGTCCCACCTCTAGGCTGGTGTCTGCGGTGCAGGCGGCGCTGTCGTGCCTCACCGGGCTGGTCGTATGCTTGTGGTCGTGCACGCGCGACTTCATGCGCTCCTCCCACTACATGTCCGAGGCGTACGCCTGGTTTGGTGCCGCTTACTTCTTCTACGACATATGGTCTATGTACATGGTGAGTGGAGTATGCTCTGTTACAGCTATGTACTTTTTACTAGCCACATCCAGGGACACTGTTCGTGATTTCGAGTAAGAACTGTCCTATGAGTAAATCTATAGTCTATTACTCAATGTGTTTACATTATTTTGTTTCATTCCTCTATGTGATAAAGTCCAGTGAGTAATGACATGGACTTCCGCAAAGTAACAGCTAATTCGATAAAATATATACCAGTCTGGTTTTTTAATCAATTAATTTGGTATGGTATAACATTTCATAAAACGCATTTACCTACTATATAAAAAGTTTAGCTGTTTCTAAGAACAAAGTAGTGGTTCTGCAGCTTGACACTTAAGCCGTATAATCACATGTTTTGAGAGCTGATATAGCAAAGTTTGTGTATGACAAAGTTTAAGTCTACGCAGTAGTCTTTGCTTGGTGTCCCTTTATATATAGAGAGCAATAAGCATTTTCGTTCTATTTTACTTTCTTACTATAGAAATCGTAAAAATACAAACCAGAAATAAATTAACCGATGGGTTTGGAGTAAATGTGTTGACAGTTCGTTACTGTCAGAACTGGTTTACAGAATTTCGGTTTTTCGCTAAATTTAATGTCGTAGATACACCACACTATCTTCTGGAAGGCTGTTGAAAAATCTCGATTCAAGCTGATACAGGCATTAGTTGATGCAAATCGACAAAT
The DNA here is from genome assembly GCF_030625045.1 of Achroia grisella. Lineage (NCBI taxonomy): Eukaryota > Metazoa > Arthropoda > Insecta > Lepidoptera > Pyralidae > Achroia > Achroia grisella. Next base: position 997,281 of record NW_026712958.1, read on the forward strand.
AACAACAACTGAGAACGATGATTTGAAAGGTCTGAGTTGTACAAAAATTTTATACGAAAAGTCTCTTTGATTTGGCCAAAAAATTAGATGGATTATACGAAAATTGTCCCAAAAAAGAAGGTAACGACTTTCTGGAAAAAATATGCGAAAATTTACTTTCATTTGCTCAAGAAATGAAAATCATCATACGGAAGTGATCCCGAAAAAAGAACGAAACGACTTTCCTAAAGACCCAAGAAATGAACTTTTACAGGTCCACGTCCAAATGCACACAGGCGTGGACTATTTCAAGAGCAAGCTTCAACGGAAGCTGTCCAAGAATGGGGACGCGCCGCTGTCGTCCGGAGACGCCACTGTCGCCAAGCGGCAGGCCAGGCCAACCTTCCTGGAGTACTGCCGCCACGAGCCTGTCATACTGATGCACCATCTCTTCATTGGTGGCTTCGGGTTCCTCGTCATAGTCGTACGTGATTCTCTTCTCTTTCATTTTAAATTTGTAACGTATTTGAGTATTTGCACTAATATTAGCGTTTATTTTCTATACAATGAACAACTTTTTTTTTTCGGACTACTCTAATGCTGTTGACCGCAGCTGGCCTTTACAGCTTCACCGGACGATATGAGACGAGTGCAGGTGGTTCTCTTGGTGAGCGGCTGAAAGTCAACTTCTGCCTGACGGATACGACTTTAGTCTGACTGCACCGCTATGGGCTCGAATCTCGGCTCAGGCCGTCGTAATTTCGATCCCCTGTGAATTGAAGGGGGACATTTTAATTAAGCTGATGATATTGAACAGTACCTCCGTGGTGACCTCGGCGACTGCACCTTCGGCTTCGTATACCTCATGGAACTGTCCACGCCCTTCGTGTCGATCCGTGGGATCCTATCGAGGCTGCGTCTGAAGGCGTCCAAGGCGTACCTGGTGAACGGGCTGCTGATGCTGGCCACGTTCTTCCTGTGCCGCGTCATCAGTCTGCCGTATGTCTGCTTGATGTACAGCAGGGTGTTGGGATTGTCGTATTTTGAGGTGAGATTTTATTTATAAAAAATATTTTTTTGTGAGTTAGATTGGATGATTTGATCGAATGCATAGTGCCGTTTCAAGTGTCCCAATATTTTACCTCGTCTATTTTCGATGGTTTTTAATATAATTCATCTCAGTCCGTGTTCGTGTATATTTATCAGAGATGTTTGCCACTTAATATTAGTTGATCTTACCTAGTTTGAAAACCTACTTTAGGTAAATAATATGTGTTTTTTAATTAGCATCAAATATTATAATATAATTTGCAGGCCATCAAAACATTACCAACTGGATGTAAGATCTCGATCTGCATTCTGTTGCTACCGCAGCTGTACTGGTTCTACTTGATGTCGGCCGGCGCGCTCAAGATGCTGGTGGGGTCCAAGCGGAGCCCCGCGGAGACTCCCGCCGAGAGCACGGGACTGGCGGGGGGCGCGGGGGGCGCGGGCGGCGAGCCCCGCAGCTGAGGGCGGCGCCGCGGCCGCCGGGCCCGCGCCGCGCGCCACCACTAGTAGCAGGTACCGGGCGCGGGGGGCGCGGGGGGGACCGCGGGGGGCGCGGGCGGCGAGCCCCGCAGCTGAGGGCGGCGCCGCGGCCGCCGGGCCCGCGCCGCGCGCCACCACTAGTAGCAGGTACCGGGCGCGGGGGGCGCGGGGGGCGCGGGGGGGACCGCGGGGGGCGCGGGCGGCGAGCCCCGCAGCTGAGGGCGGCGCCGCGGCCGCCGGGCCCGCGCCGCGCGCCACCACTAGTAGCAGGTACCGGGCGCGGGGGGCGCGGGGGGGACCGCGGGGGGCGCGGGCGGCGAGCCCCGCAGCTGAGGGCGGCGCCGCGGCCGCCGGGCCCGCGCCGCGCGCCACCACTAGTAGCAGGTACCGGGCGCGGGGGGCGCGGGGGGGACCGCGGGGGGCGCGGGCGGCGAGCCCCGCAGCTGAGGGCGGCGCCGCGGCCGCCGGGCCCGCGCCGCGCGCCACCACTAGTAGCAGGTACCGGGCGCGGGGGGCGCGGGGGGGACCGCGGGGGGCGCGGGCGGCGAGCCCCGCAGCTGAGGGCGGCGCCGCGGCCGCCGGGCCCGCGCCGCGCGCCACCACTAGTAGCAGGTACCGGGCGCGGGGGGCGCGGGGGGGACCGCGGGGGGCGCGGGCGGCGAGCCCCGCAGCTGAGGGCGGCGCCGCGGCCGCCGGGCCCGCGCCGCGCGCCACCACTAGTAGCAGGTACCGGGCGCAGGGGCGCGGGGGGCGCGGGCGGCGAGCCCCGCAGCCGGGCCGCGGGCCCGCGCCGCGCGCCGGTACCGGGCGCGGGGGGCGCGGGGGGGACCGCGGGGGGCGCGGGCGGCGAGCCCCGCAGCTGAGTCGTTTGACGTTTATATTAAATGAAAGTATTGGCATCAAAGACTATAGCCTCACTGTATTCTTCTTGTCACGTCATCACTATTGAAGATGTATATTTAAAAAACATTTTTCTTTTGCAGGACCCAGACCGGCCAGACGTTTCTCCATTTGGACTGTGGTAGCTATATAGTATGTGAGTGGTTTTTATATGCCATTACGTAAATAACATAGCAACGTTGCTATGTAATATATAAAATGTATTGTGAATAGCTAATTACTATATAGAGTTAGTCGTAAATGGTATACCGGGCCGGAACTGAGTGATATTCATATGACTTTACTAGGAACATCCTAGTAAAGCAAAAATTGAACAATAATTTCTGAAACGTTCATACGATGGGCGTAGTCACGTGTTTAATTTGATCTTCAAGGAATATGAAAGGTAAAAATTTTTACTGTCCTTGATACGATGAAAGCCATAGGCACCGTTTGTATAATTCAGTAAATAAAAATGTCACGAACAGTTTCCACTTACGTCGCTAGATGACGTTACTAATTAATTTAAAAGGCGCTATTAAGATTTTTGTAATCTTATCAGTTCAAACGGCATGTTTGTATCGTAGATTCGATTCCATCTGGTTCTGTGCCGTTCAGTTTTGGTAAGAATATACCAACCACCTGTACCTATATTATGTCATTTATTGAACCGATGTTTAGTACATCCTTGCTCTTAGTGTGAACACGTGGTTGTTCATTTGGTCCTTCGAGCCGGATAATATCGGCAGGTATATCAAGGCGATGGTACACAGTTTGCTAGTGCTACGGATTGCTGTTGCAATTTCATCATAAATTTTCGAGCCGGCATACCCTTCACGACTAATCCTATACACCAGGGATGTTATGGATATGAAATTTCGGATACGGATAGGTTTCGGATATAGGCATGATTATTATACCGGATACGGATGGGGATATGAAATTATTTCGGATCATCAAAGTAATACTAATAGCTAATAAAATAGTTGCATAACGTGTCTCATTTAGGCTCCGCCCCTATCCGATATTATCTGAAACTTTTATTTCGGATTCAATCACGGTTACGAATATTTTTTTATATCGGATATCCGATAGTTTTGTTTACGGTTACGGAGCTCCCTAACATCCCTGCTATACATACACCTATAGTATAACGGAATGGGTAAATTATTGTTTTTTTTTTCGTTTTTGTAACAACAAAATCGATCGATTAATTTTGTTTGTTGATTAAGTGAATTCACATGCTTATATCATATAGAGTTGTTGCGATTGTTAAGTATTACGTGTAAGATAATAACATAGTTTATGAATTGTCATTTGAATTTGGAATGTAAATTGTAAGTTATACAATACATTTTATAATAACAAGATATGTTAACCAACTGTCCTTCTTCTCTTACCATTGGATATAGAGTGGAATATACAAGGCAATTTTGAATAAAAAACTACTCTCGTACATAAAAAATAGAGTTCAATTCAGCATTCTTGTCGCTTCGGGATCTGCAACGTAAAAAAAGTACCCATCTTTCAATATTACTGTCTCTATCGTACGGTTATCATGCCGTAGTCTTTAGGGACCCTCAGGTCCCACCAGTTAAACGTTGTTTAACTAGCCATCGACCTAGGTGGCGAACTTAGTGTTGTTTGCAGTTATGATGCTTATAAAACAGAATATAAAGTGCAAATTTAAATGGCATGTTCATTTGCATGGTAGCGAACGTGTGTGATTAATTGTTTAGTATTCATTCATTCATAATTTGAGAGCTACGCTTTTGTCGGTGGAGCTCTTGCCACTTTCCGCGATCTTCCATCATGCTCTTTAATTCTTGATACGACACGACTCCCATTTTGTCCTCAATTTGTTTGATGTAGCTATTCCTTGGTCTTCCCCTCCCCCTCTTTCCTTCTATTTTCCCCTCAATAATAATTTTCATGAAATCATCGTGCCGTATCAAGTGTCCTAACATTTTTCCTCGTCTATTTTCTATTGTGTTCAATATCTGCCTTTTTTCTTTTACCCTGTGTAGTACTTCTTCGTTTCTTACTTTATCCTTCCAGCTAATTCTTTCCATCCTCCTCCAACACCACATTTCAAAAGCCTCCAGTTTGTCTCTTTCCTTTTGATTTCATGTCCGTTAATTCTACCGTTAGTAATACATAAGCGTTATTATTACAATAGTGGCGGATTTAAACTAAACTTTATCGTTCATTTGATTGCCTCACTGGAATGTAACTTCGAATACCGCGATACAACTTCATTGGGCTATATTCCAGCCTACATTCCTCAAATTGAATAAATAGCCAACTAATGCAATATCATCATTATTATCATTTTTAGCTTGCCATTGTCTCATTACAGTCGGCGCAGTATGTAATCTTCTACTGATCCCTATCGTCCGTCATATCTGAGCATACTCTCCCTTTATACATATCCATTTCATCTTTTTTCGCTTGTCCTCCTCTTTTCTATCCTTCCACTTTCTTTGAGACATGGTCTTCACTCCTTCGCATAATGCCCATACCGATTCAATCTGTTATTGATAAAATGTATATAAGCATGTGAGATTCATATATTAAAAGCACAAATTTTAAGTGTATCATTTATAATGTGAAAATATATTTAAATACCAAGGATACTGTTATATATGTATAAAGTAAGACACTGCTTAACGCGAAGAATACGTTCCAATAAGTTCCAGCAATAAAATATTTCTTTTTTTCTTCGGAATCAGTACTATCAATATTTCTGTTTACTTCTTGCTCAGTTAATTCCTTGAGCTTATTAGAAAAACTAGCATTTGTTTCATGAACTATTTACTCGACGTCTTTCCGTTAATTTTTTTTCCGAAACCACGGGTTGAAATAAAGGAACGGTAAACCGAAACACCGGTAAGCGGGGTCTTACTGTACATGGATATATATTCGACATTTATCTATTCTACATCTTCAACACAAATATCGAATACTTCCAATCAACCGATTCTCTTCCAGTGGATATATTGCATTTACTTTTATATTTTTATCTATTTAATAATATCTGTCGTATATTTTTATTGGTCGATATATCGCGGGAAATAACTCGCAGGCGAGACGACCTAGTGAAGTTAGATATAGACAATGAATAGAGTTCGTGTATAGCTGGAAGGAATAGCGACGTCAAACGTTGCTAGTATGTGTTTGTTATTAGTTTTGTGAGCTATATATACCAGATGAGTTTTTTACGGTCCGTAAAAGGTATATGATTGTGTGGTCTTTATACTGTTTCTTTTTGTTAGTCAGTCGCCTAACTCGCGATGACAAAAATATCTTAACGCAATATGAAGAACTTTTTGGGAACTTTTTACTGTAGTTGTTTAATATCACTCATTGTAATTTGCTTAGGCATTTTCTTTATAAGTAGAGATGTATAATATTATACAAAAAGTCTGTCCCAACGTTAAAAATTACATCCGGTATAATATAGCTTTTTTAGTTTTATTTGAATAGCTTCTGTTAAAATTGTATAATAATCTTTGTAAAAATATTCACACACGAATAACGCGTACCATTGTAAATGTAAAAATGAATCTCATTATGAATGTTGTTATTTATTTGTAAATTATTGTTTTTAGCAGAGGCTAAATGTTGAACTAAATAATACGATTTTTTATTCCCTATTCTTAATATTCCGAATACAATAACATTTATTCGGATGACTTGACGATCACGTCGATTGGCTCATTGGTTGGTACGTCCCGCCCACTAGGAAATGCGCCAATCAAACCGCGTCGTACACACAGTTCGTACGGACTGAACCTAATAATGTGAGCTTAGTCTTATATTGCTATATATTATATATATTGTAGGTCTATTACAGACTCTTATGACATGTCAAATCTACCGTCAGTTTTGAGTGCTTCCGATCTATGAACTGACAAGAAACTCAGCTCTTATGCTTTTCAAATGAGCTTGTAGTTGATTACAAAAATACAGATTATATTTGATATTAATTTAGGGTGAATGTATAGGAAATATGTTTATAAATATTAGAAATATCCTTTTCCTTGAGTACTCTTTCATATATGGGATCATATCATAATAATTATAGATCCCTAAGTATGTGAAAGGTTCAAGGTTAAAAGCTAAATTGAGTTTTGCGTTACAAAGAACTAACATAGTTAACTGGCACAACGCCATCTAGTATAGTTTCGCGTAAACTGATCTTTGTGTCTGCGTTGTACACAATTTTTTTTTTATTTATATACATTTGTTATCGAATCATATGTAAAGGAACTATTTTATATGTGATTTCGCCGCTATGCTCACGCATTCACAATATATGTTAATATATGGGAAATATATATGTTTTCTCTATATACCCCATAGTATAAACTTAGATAAAGTTTATAATAAAACAATATTATGTAGTGTATATGTTTTGTTCTTTTCTTTCGACCTATTTTCCTAATTTGAAAGAAAGTGACAAAACACTAATTTAGATTTTGATTTTGCGTAAAGGGTGAAAGTTTTTTTATACTGCAACCCTGGCGAAGTCTGTCAATATGAGATGGAAATCGCACAGCTTATAAATAAATATTAAATTAAATGTACTAAATATTAAATTACTATTTATACGGTGTAACTGGTATTATTATAGCTATGTAATTGTTGTAATATACAGGGTGACATTAGGCGAAAGATATTAAGTCTTATTGTAATACAAATATAACATAGAATGCCTTGATAATCTAATGCTTGGTTTACACTGTGTCAAACGACATTACAACTAATAAACTTGTTTTTTAAGAACTTTGTTATCTATACTGTAACTGTGTTTTTTGAGCAAAGGAATTATTATTATTATATTTGCAATTAAAGGACTTGAATTAGAATATGTATATATTGTATGGATATTGTTACGAAAGGGCTGTATTTTAGGCTGGTTTAAAATGAGACACGTTCCTGGGTAAGGTAAAATATGTGTAATCAGCTCGCTAGTAAAAACCTAAAGGCAATATGGCATTAGAAAACAAACGGTATACAAAAACAGAACGTCAAAATATAAAATTTAAAAATATATAAAAAATACTATCAAAAAGGTTGCCTTCGGTAACAGATATGAATGACTTCTATATTCATTGCTTTATTATCATTGCAATTATTTAAAACTGTTATTAACAATTGTCATTTGATATATATTAAGTTATATTAAAATCTACAAGAGATAGACTTAGTTTGCGAGCTGTTTTGGCAGATTAGTGTAATCAAAATTGTAATTTTTACATTTGTTTTCCATATTTAACCGTACTGCCAAAGAGTTTCATATAAAATAATTTATGTTATTGTATAATAACGCGTGACAGCGATCTTGTGTTTCTTTTGATATCTTTAGATAAATATATATTGAAACCAATAATAATTGCACTCGTGCAAAGCAGGGACGGATCGTTAGTTTATTGTAAGTGTTGAAGCGTAAACACGACCGTTTCCTAGTCATGGTTTGGCAAATGTGTAAATCAAGCATAATGTTAAACGCTTTGTACATCTAAACCAGTGTTTTTCAACCTTGAATTCGCAGCCCCTTTGTAAGTTAAAAAAATCTGGTTACCTCCTAAGGGCCTAGTCTAAAACTATGACCTAAATGAGTAGTTTTAAATATAGTATTATGTATTCACATTCCGGAGCCCGCGGCAGGGGGATGGGGTTTGCAGAATTTTTCACCATTACTCACGATCCCCCTTGACGGGCTTCGCGACTCCCCTGGGGGGCGCGAGTCGCAGATTGAGAAACATTGACCTAAACTGTTCTAGTTTTAGTACTAGTTTACATATTGATGTAAATCCTTCAGTGCTGTTAAGGCCTAATATAATATGAGTGTTTGTTAATATTTATCGGTTTGCGACGTGTGCATATAACTAGTTTAAAAGTATGGTTACCAATTAGGCTTTGTGTGTTAAAAAGGGACGCTTGCTGCTACGTAACACCAGGGTCATTTATAGTATACTAGCTACTCGCTCCGGCTTCGCCCGGGTGTACATGTATTATATATATATATGTAGCGGATTTTATAATAGATAGAATCACTATATATTTAAAAAAACCGCTTCACAATCCGTTGCGTAGTTTTAAAGATTTAAGCATACATAGGGACGGACAGACTACGACAGTGACTTTAAATATATGTTCTGAATTATTAATTTGTAGTATATATTTTAATTTTTTTACAGCACGGTCTATAGAAATTCTTTCAAGAGACCTATAGTTTGGTTTCAGTTCTCAAGTTTGTGTTAAAAAATACAAATGTCAAATCTATTACTTATAGTTTAGAAATACTGATAATTAAAAAATAAATACTTGAAAGATTAAAAAGAAGTCTTTGTTGTTATATTTTTGTTGCACTATGTTCAGAAATAAGGGCGTGGGGCCCGCAGGACCCATGTGCTGCTCTTATATATGTGCCTAACTAGTTTTAAAATTATGTTTAGATAGAAGTAAGAGTGCGGGACCCGCAGGTCCCCTTTTGCTACTCTTGACTTCATACATAGTTAGTTAATTAAAGCTTACACAGATGACATCTTTGTCCTTTGAAATGGCAACACATGAAGGATATCACAGTCGTTACATGATGACGTGATGTCTCTGATGCTCTTCATGTATATCATGAGTATCGTCTGCCACTTAACATCAGATTGATCATTAGTTTTTGTTTAAAAAATGGTCAATATATTATTAGATTTTTTTTATTAAATTACACCCTTATTTTCCATAGACAGAAGGTGAACTTCCATGCTCTTTTTTGCGTTTTATATTTTATGTTATTTTTTTTCTCTCTCTTACTCCACGAAGATATGCATTGTCGCTTCCTGCAGGTTACCTAATAAATGTTTTTTTTATTTATTTTTTTATAAATGTGTTGCAGTGTTCATTATTATTTTTAAAGCCGATTGTACCAGCAGCAAGTAGTCCTTATAGTCATTGGGCATAAGGGGTATTATAGTTGTGATATATAAGTCGAGGACTGGTCGACCGGCGTGTATAACTATAGCAGTCCTGCGAGACTGCGATTTGTTGCACTTGTGTTTTATAAATGTATAGAATATTACATTGTGTTTTATTCATCGATCCCATAATGACCTATTCACGCCGCGGAAGGGGATGGTTAGTGTAGAGAGTGGTTGCCTCTAGAGACAAGGGCGTAACCCGCTCCACCTGGGGGATAGAATCCCCCACTGGGCCCAGTGTTGCCTTGAGGGAGGAGCCCCAACTAAATGGCCCCGAGACGTGCACGTGTATCTACATGGTTCCAATATTGTAACGTGAAATAGGTCGCCCTAACAACGAAATGGGCTTGCCCTACACTACCTACAGAGCGGGTTAACCCCGCCGGAGCCGCGGTAGTTATGTTAACACGACCTCATGACTGGACAATATTATATAATATCGTAGAAAAAATCACATATTTTAAAAAGATATTAAAAGAAGGTAGTTTGTGTTTACCCAATGTAAAGATTATTACGAATATTGTAAATAGCGCCATCTAGTATTTATAGACCAAACTTAGCAGGTTGGTCTATAAATAACTGACTTCGGTCTATAAAGACGGAGGTCGGTAGTTGAATAATCCTCTTTCGTTGGGTGAGCCGCGGCATTCAGTCGACGAGCGCAGAGCGCGCCGGTTGTGTTTTGGATACTAAAGTGAATTGTATTAGAAATGGGTTTATCCCGTTATTATTTGGGCCTGGGGGGAAGCTGCAAGTAGTGAAGGCGAGTGGTAATGCATTCTAAAGGGGCCTCTTAAACCTACACCCGTGTCACAAGTCACTGGCACTACTTAGGGTTTCCATTGCGGTAGCCGGCTTCAAAGCCTACGTCGTTATCATAATTAGTGCTTCTTACACATGTGAGTTAATTATCTATGATCTATCTCTCTATTAATTTGCACTTGGGTTTTCCTGATAGAAATAATGGATGGGTGTACATCACTGAAGATTCTCCTGATAAAAAGAATGGAGTCGAAAAATATTTTTTTTATATGTAATTAGTATAGGCTAATTCATCTTTCGTATATCGCTCTATTATTTTGCACTTGGGTTTTTTTTTACAATAATAGTACTGATAACGTGCTACGTGTTCCATCAATGAAGTGCCAATCCGTTTATCAATTCATATAGAATCGACGGTCGAGATAAGTACTTAGCTAAGTACTCGTCGCTCCAAAGGTATGTGTTAGAATGACTAATTAAGTGGACATTAGTAAAATGTATTAGATATTTCTAATACAGCTATCATATAGTATTTTATATCTGTTTACTATTTATTATATATACAAACCCACAGATAAAATTAACTTGTATGAAATCTAATAATAATAATAATCTCAGGACAATTCACACAGCGCCATCTAGACCCAAGTTAAGCTACCTAAAGCTTGTGTTATGGCCATTACAAATCTGATATAAATACTTAGATACATTTTTTGTAAACATACCTACTAATATACATGGAAAATAGATATGATTGATACGAGGCCCCTCTTCCCCACTGGGCATGTGCCCGCGGCCCCGCGATGGATTGGGGCCCCATAGTCTTTCTATTCCATTACCAAACGATAACCGATAGCTACTCTACTCTCGCCTGAAAATCAGTCATAACAAATGTTTATTTTTGCCTGGTTTGTTTTGAAGGTAGGACATCCCCATATACATCTCTAAAGATTCTTGTTCAAAAATTTTTTTTAAAGACTATTCTGCTAATTTTATATTTTATTTATATGTAATCCATATTTAGATATTTTGTATGTGTATATTAGTATATTTATATATTTGCATATGTATATCTTAAATAAATGAGGATGTAAAGGGAGGGGACGCCCTAAGAAAAGATGGATGGATTGTGTGAAAGATGATATGAATAAAAGAAGAGTATGCTCAGATATGACGGCAGGTAGAGAGCAGTGGAAGAGAATGACATACTGCGCCGACCACAAATAATGGGATAAAGGCAAGGCAATGATGATGATGTATATCTTATATATAAAATTCTCGTGTCACAGTTTTCGTTCCCATACTCCTCCGAAACGGCTTGACCGATTCTCATGAAATTTTGTGAGCGTATTGAGTAGGTCTGAGAATCAGCCAACATCTATTTTTCATCCCCCTAAATGTTAGGGGTAGTCCATCCCTAAATTTTATTTTTTATTTTAAGGCAAAACAACGTTTGTTGGGACAGCTAGTATATATATATTATTTTTCTGTATCTATTTGTTATAATTTATGTTTTTTTTCTTGTAATTAATTATTAAAGTGCACCGCGTTATTATATCTGATCAACGCGACTGTTGACTGGTAGAGAATGCATCAGGAAGTACGTCATGTTTACATTTTTGTGTGCAAAAGAATAAATAAATATTCTAACAAAATAGTGCTTTATTGCTATGGTCATACCCCATTATCGTAATGCGCCCAGGGTCTCTAATAAGTGAAAGACGACTCTGACCGATACAAATGTCGTATTTATGAATACAAATGCTTGTATCGTATGAAACCGAAAGCTGCCACCATCAGAAGTAAAGCAATGTGCTAAACCGCTAGACTACCGAGATCAAGTATGTGATGTAAAAATTGTACTGTGTTAAACTTGAAAATTTCTTTTTATTTTGTTTTATCTGTTTAGTTTATTTAATTTTTACGTAGGCAACAATTGTGTTTATATGAAATCAAACTAAAATATCTTAATAAGTCTGATATGTCAAACTCACTGATCTGTAATATAATAGTTAATAATATTTGGCAATTCTTTTATGGATTCCCGCGATACACGTTCTCCTAGTGCGGGGTCCAATGTGTAATAAATAAATAAATAAATGCTTCCGTAACCTATAATTACAAGAAACAAGAATTTGCGCAAAAGCAACTAAAATACTATAGGTAGGATACCTGTATAAGGGCGTACTATCACTAACTGAAATTATCTAATCAAACTCAAGTGATAATAGAGAATAAATTATTTTTACAAAATTCTATTCTATATATCAGAAATTTATACAAACTAATTAAAAAATGATCACCACAGTAATATATATTTCTTTTCTCTGATTCATGCGGGAGTATTATATATATAAAACTAAAAACAAGACGGAAATGGCGAATACAGACTTTTTTTTTTTGGACTACTCTAATGCTGTTGGCCGCAGCTGGCCTTTACAGTTTCACCGGACGATAGGGGGCGAGTAAAGATGGGCTCCAAACCAAGGAAGGACTTATGGAGCGGCTGAAGGCTGACCTTCAGGTGCTGGCACCTACTTGACGGATACGACTTTAGTCTGAGGGACCACTAGGGGTTCGAACCTCGGCTCAGGCCGTCGTAATATCGATCCCCATTGAATTGGACGGGGGATCGATCTCACACCAAGCCCGCAAACTTATAGAGTGTTCAAAATCTACCCTGTATCATCGTAAGCACAGATATTATATTATATTAGAGTCCGTTAGTTTTCTGTTCCCGCGCGTTCCCTTCCCCTCCCTAACTAGTACTGAACTGAACGTACAGCGGCCTTGACGCGCGCGCGCATTGTGTTGTGAATTAAAATAAATTAGAACTGTGAAACCTACTGTGAAACTGGAAAGCTAGCGAAGATATCTCCGAGACCCTGAACCCCAAGAAGCCCGCAGAACCATAAAGGTACGTGACTGACGCTTCCCTAACATTTTGGTAGCAGAGTAGTTTCCCAAACATAGAGCTATTGAAAGCCAACGTCTGACGGTGCGACTTTATTGAAGACTGTACGAGGGGTAACGAACATTGCGCAAAAGGAGCAGTATGAATTTTTTGTCACATATTTTATATTAGCTGTACCAGCGACTTCGTTTTGTAATATTGAAATAACCGTTTTTTACTACATGCATATAAATACGGTACATACACGAAAATGACATTTTTTACAATTTTTGACTGTCTGTCTGTCTGTTTGTTTCGGCTAATCTCTGAAATGGCTGGACCGATTATAACGTGACTTTTTTTGGCAGGTAGCTGATGTAATAAGGAGTAACTTAGGCTACTTTTATTTTAGAAATATAAAGTCAAATTCCACGAGGACGAAGTCGCGGGAACAGCTAATATAAAATATGAGAAAAAAATATTTCATACTGCTCCGTTTGCGCAATGTTCGTTACCCCTCGTACAGACTTTTTGCTTATGCTTCAGGTGTCCATAGCCATGGGTTTTTATTCTTTTTTTTTTACTTTATAGTAATATCTGCCGCTTATTTTGTGGCGACATCCTTTTGGCGTTTTTTTTTTATCCTGTAGATGTGTTCCATTGTTTTTTTTTTATTGATTGCTGCCATCGTAGTATAAAATTAATTAACCAATGTGCCTAATAGACAGAGGGCTCGCCTCGGGTTTGAACTTCGGCTTATAGGTAAAAGCTATTGTTGTGTGTTTGTCATTGGGCTCAGTTAAAATAGGTACAGGCTATTGCTGTGTGACAAACAAGACGTGGCTATGATGTCACGGGAAATACGAAACAAATCCATTACCAGTTAATCAGGTAGATTAGTTATAAAAAAATCCATCATATTTATCGCACGGTCGTAATCTAGATTAATTATATTATCTAAATAATTACAGTGATTTCAACTGTGAATTTGCTCGCTACTGTTTACGTCGTAGCTAATATCTATATGACAATTGCTGGGAGATAACGATGTCTCGTCAAGGTGCTGATTTTGAACAGTGAAGTTCATGATGTACTGGAAAACGGGTCTACTCGTAGCACTGGCTATATGTCAGGTAACTTAAGTTTATAATATTTATAACAACTGCCAAAACTATGTTTGTTTATAAACTAAAGTATGGTGAAATAATTTAAAAATCTTAATAAAAAAGTACTTACAAAGTTATTTCTTCCAGTCAACCGTTGATTGAATTGTGGAGTGGTTTAAATATATGGTTATTAAATGAATATAAGAAGTACCTAAGTACTTAATACATTACCTGTGGATTATTTGTGTTGTCTGTACATACATTTCGCAGTCAGGATTAAAAATACGTGTCATAAAATCTATTTTTTATTATATCATGTGTTTGTAAAAAAATTGGAATAAGTGACAGATAGATGATTATGATGAATAACTATTGCTTTTATTTATTTTTTTTGCTTTTGTGAGAAATGTTTACCTTTGTACGTAAATATTTATTTGGGGGACCAAATAAATATTTATGCGAGGCCCCGCTAAAGCACGCTACGCTTCTGGATTTAATATTCATATACTTTTGAATAAAAACTATTTAATCCTTACAATAGTTGAAAATAATTTTATTGTAAGTATTAAAAAAAATATTTAAACTAACACCATTTTGAGGTTTGATCTAGTTTGGGGACTACTGATAATAGAAATAAAATTTTAATTGTAGTAAATAAATGTAAATCTATAAATAAAATATTTTTTTAATATTTTCCTCATTAAAGGGTAGCCTATAAAAAATGTATAAATATATTTTGTTTTCAGGTGCAAGCTGAAGAATTAATAACCCCGACGTACGTTGAAAATGTTGACCAATGTAAGTACATTCAATGGTGATATCACAGCAAACCACATAAATAGAATTGTGAATCAGAATTACATTGTAAAATCAACTACCTATATATCTGCTAGGTATTCTAATTTGCCACCACAATAGTAAAATAAAAACTACTTTCTACCTTTCTACTTTCTTACTTCAACCTTTTCTTTTTTGAGTTAAATTTTCTTAAGCAACGTGACACGCGTGATGCTCAGGTGTCCATAGACAACCATTTGCTAATTGCCACCACAATAGTAAAATAAAAAGTTTTCCAAAATTGTGATGGTTTCTTATGGAAAGGGACACGCGTGGATATCTGGCGTTCACAGACCACCGTTTGCTAATTTGCCACCACAATATTAAAATAAAAACTACTTTCTTACTTCAACCTTTTCTTTTTTGAGTTAAGTTTTCTTAAGGGACGTGACACGCGTGATACTCAGGTGTCCACAGACAACCATTTGCTAATTGCCACCACAATAGTTTTTTTTGTCCGAGTACATTTGCGATAAGTATCGGGACTATAAGCGAATATGTTCTGTGATGCTGTCATGTAGAGCGGCTTTCCATTGGAAACCTTACTCATCTGCATCCCAGAGCTACTGCCGATCTTCTAGCTCCAGGATATGATGGCGTTTTAGTCGTCTCTCATGCTGTTCTATAGTGAGTTGTCGAGCAAGTTTGTTGGGGTGATGAATCAACCGTTCCTTATATTTGACTGCCAAACTCCGAATTTTCTCCTTCACTGTTCTTATTTCAAGGTAGTCTTCAGTGTTGGTTATGTACCCTGGTATTTATGCAATGGTTCTTAAGATCTACAATAGTAAAGTAAAAAAATTTTCCAAAAGAGTGATGGTTTCTTATGGAAAGGGAAACGCGTGGATATCTGGCGTCCATAGACCACCGTTTGCTAATTTGCCACCACAATATTAAAATAAAAACTACTTTCTACCTTTCGTACTTTCTTACTTCAACCTTTTCGTTTTTGAGTCAAGTTTTCTTAAGGGACGTGACACGCGTGATGCTCAGGTGTCCATAGACAACCATTTGCTAATTGCCACCACAATAGTAAAATAAAAAGTTTTCCAAAAGAGTGATGGTTTCTTATGGAAAGGGACACGCGTGGATATCTGGCGTACATAGACCACCGTTTGCTAATTTGCTAAATATTAAAATAAACCTAATTTCTCCCTTTATACTTTCCGACTTCTATCTTTTGTTTTTACGTTATGTTATCGGCAAACCAACTAACGGCCCAAGCGTAACCCTTGCCTATATATTATATTACATGAAGTTGGAACTAAATGGCGTTGTGTGGATTTCCTCCACGGACAGGTTTTGTCATCATGTAGTCTGTGGTACCACATTTACACTGCAATTTCGGATGACTAATGCAATATATTCGTATCTCGTAATTTTACTGCTGCATCTGATCTTCATATCGAAATATATACTAGAGACAAGACAACAAAAGAAATAGATACGACTGGTTTACGGCTGTTAATATCGTAGATAAAAAAACTTTTTTTATTGGATTGTTTGGGCTATTGTCAGATGTTTGTAGCACCTGTAGCACTGCGACCTACATAGATATATTGTGCTCGCCCTTTTTCAGAGTTCACTGCCTAGACCCGTCGGGGACAAGAATTGAAGTATATTCTTAGGAGCGATGGTTTTTATCTCCACTGGAAAGAGTGTAAACTTTCCAAAGGAGATATTTCGTTTATGCATGAGTGGGCTACACAACCACATAGGATGTGAAGCGGCGTTTCCTCTTCAGTTTGGCAGAATCTGCAGATTCTTGTCGTGCATAGGTCTAGTTTAGTCATATGCTTGTTTAATTTGCAGTGTCCTGTGAGGGCCCTAGTCATCATGCATATGTTGTTTTTACTCAATAGCAGTAGTCTATTGCGAGTATTTTTTCAAAAAACTATCCTCGGTCCCGTTGGTGTTTCATGCATTATATTATTTAGCTTACCATCAGGCGAGCCGCAAGCTCGTTTGTCTCCTATGATATAAAAAATATATTATAAGTATAAGGGGAAAAGGGGATTGTTCGTAATGTGGACATATATTACTAACGGTGCCCGCGGTTTCACCCCCAATTACAATATATAAATTTAAATTGACGACCTCGGTGGTCTAGCGGTCTGGCACACCGCTTTACGTCCGATGGTCGCGGGTTCGATTCCTCGCACGGCACAAACATTTGTATTCATGAGTATGATTGTTTGTATCGGTCTGGGTATTTTCTATGTATAATATGTATGTATTTACGAAAAAAAATTATCTTTGTATTTGTATCAGTTATCTAGGACCCATAACACAAGCTTTAGCTAGCTTAACTTGGGTCTAGATGGCGCTGTGTGAATTGACCAAAAAAAAAAAATAAAAAAAAATAGCCTATATGTACAAACATCCATACTCACAAACTTTCGCTTTTGTAATATTAATAGGATATAAATATATTATATATTGCAGCATTGCAACGTATCGTATCGGGTTGGGAGGCGCAGCCAGGGCAGCACCCTCATCACGTGTCGCTGCGGCAGGTGAACGCCAACGGAGGCGTCAGCGCCTGCGGGGGCTCCCTCGTGCACAGCGAGTGGGTCATATCGGCAGCGCACTGCACTGCACTGTAAGTTTTTATTTTAACTTAGTTTAGTAACAGTTATTCTGGCCACACATATTCGATAAAAGTCTGACTTGACGTTCATGCTGATTGGCTCATTTTGGTTTTGCTCAGTTTGGATTGGTTGGTACGTCCCGCCCACTAGGAAATGCGCCAATCAAACCGCGTCGAACGCACAGTTCGTTCGGACTGAACCTAATAATGTGAGCTTAGTCTTATATTGCTATATATTATATACTAGCTAGTTCTCGCGACTTCGTCCGCGTGGAATATAAGTATATTTTTCTAAAATAAACGTAGCTTAAGTTACTCCTTATTACATCAGCTACCTGCCAAAAAAAGTCCCGTCAAAATCGGTCCAGCCATTTTAGAGATTAGCCGGAACAAACAGACAGACAGACAGACAAAAATTGTAAAAAATTATATTTTGGTGTATGTACCGCATTTATATTCATATGCATGTAGTAACAGTTACTTCAATATTACAAACAGACACTCCAATTTTATTTATATGTATAGATATTGTAGGTCCATTACAGACTGATTTGCAGAGTGCTTTCGAGATGAGAAGAACTGACAAGAAACTCAGGTCGTATTCTGTTCAAATACATGATTACAATAATACAGATTCATTTCTAAATTGAAATTTGGGAGAATAGACTGACCACCAGCATATGCTATTGCAAAAGCAAACAGTCTAATCAGTGTTCGTAGTCCCCACAAGCGGCACCCGTTCACGGGTATGACGGAAGATTTATTTAGCTGTGCTTGCGGCCTGCCGTATAATAGACGACAAATGACGAATTTACCTGCAAACTTTCATCTCCTATTTCTTTTTACCTATCCCTTTATCATTTGTTAATGTGTTATCCTAAAGGGTAATTTTTTTACAAACTTTGAATGTCATATTTATTTATATTTAAATAACAGCCAGAAAAACAAGTATCTAGCTTCTAAATTAAAAAAAAAACACGTTACTTCCATCCAACCGCTCGTCTTCCTTCCTTTTAACACCTGACAAACCTTTTTTCGCATTAAAAAGTAGCCTGTCTATAAGTAACTTAGGCTACTTCTATTTTAGAAAAATAGTTTTATTTAAGAAAAATAAAGTTAAATTCCACGCGTACGAAGTCGCGGGAACAGCTAGTACATTAATAAGTTTATTGGATAGTGTGCTACATGGCTTATTCGACGCGCAGTCGGAACGTGACTGATTTTACACTGAACTTAAATCTATGTTATCTGGAGGAATAATGGAAGGGTCTCAAGTGTTGACAGAAATATTAAAATGTAGGCACAGGTTAATAAAAATAATATTTATAGATATTACTATCTTATTATTAGATAGTATTATATTATATTATCTTATGTATAGTAGATTAATAGCTTATTCATAAACTTCTATCAACTGATATCTTATGTTGGACCCCCAATAACTGATAAGGGTCGCGGCTGTCGTATAACTAAATGTTATTTATGTCTTTTTATCTGTTTCGCCAAAGATGTTGATATCTAGCGCGGTGCACGGACGAGAGAAAAAATTAGTTCAAGAAGGAGACATCTTAAAGGACCCCAATTTACCTCCACTACAATGGCGTGTAGGACGAGTTAGTCGTCTTTATCCCGGCTCGGATGGCGTTACAAATGAGCTTGAAGAAGTCGGTAGAAGACAAACTTTCGCAACTGCTCGACGCAGGGGTCTAAATTGGGGTCCTTTAAGACAACCATGTCTCCTTCTTGAAGAACTAGTTCACACTGCATGTGTGTCGCCCCCTCCGCCCCGCTCTGCCGTCTATACGGCGTGAACACGTATATCAGCTATAACTGTTTTGTCCTTTTCTATTAAGCGGTTTTCTTCATTTGCGAGAAAGAGACAAGACTATAGATTTGTATTTATAAGTATTTTGTCTGTATCCAGATTTATTTACTTCCTATATATATAAACATGTATAAAAAATAACGAAATATAAATCATAAGATAATATATTAAAAGAAGGTAGTTTGTTTTTAGTACTAATGAAGTACCCAATGTAAAGATTATTACAAATATTGTAAATAGCGCCATCTAGTATTTATAGACCAACCTACTACACTCACTTTGGTCTATAAATACGGAGGTCGGTAGTTTAATAATCCTCTTTCGTTGCGTGAGCCGCGGCATTCAGTCGACCAGCGCAGTGTGCCAGTTGTGTTTTGGATACAAAAGTGAATTGTATTAGAAATGGGTTTATCCCGGTCTTAGTTGGGCCTGGGGGGAAGCTGCAAGTAGTGATGGTGAGTGTTAATGCATTCTAAAAGGGCCTTTTAAACCTACACCCGTGTCACAAGTAACGGGCGCTACTTGGGGTTTCCCTTGCGGTAGCCGGCTTCAAAGCCCCAGTCGTCCATCATAATTAGTGCTTCTTACACTCAGGCACATGAATATTTGATATTTATAATTTTCGTTTATGGACCAATGTAAAAAACTACTTTACATATATGGCAAGTCATAATATACAGTTATGATATATGTATCGTGCGAGGAATCAAACCAAATGACCATCGAAAATAAGGCGCCGTTCAAAACCGCTGAACCACCGTGGTCGTAAATTATCAAATACTAGCTACTCACTCCGGCTTCGCCCGGGTGTACATATATTAGAATAGAAAATCATTTATTCAAATAAACTTACATTGAAGCACTTTTGAATAGTCATAACTTTTTTTTTTAATCTACCGCTCATTCGGAATGCTGTCTCATCACAAGAAGAACAAGCAAGAAACTTGTGTGTTGCTCTTTTAAATAATTTATTCTTTCTTACAATTTAAGTTTATTATATATATAAACCTTCCTCTAGAATCACTATTAAAAAAACCGCTTCAAAATCCGTTGCGTAGTTTTAAAGATTTAAGCATACATAGGGACAGACAGCGACAGCGACTTTGTTTTAGACTATGTAATGATATTCACTATTCCTCAGTCAGGTGACGCTGGTCATTCGTGCCGGCGTCGTGGCGCTGTCTACTCCGCCCTACATCTACGAAACTACGGAGTGGTACAACCATCCCACGTTCAACGACCAGAACCCTATGCTGGTACAACCCAACGATATAGCGCTGATCAAACTGCAGAAGCCTGTCACCTTCTCCAGTAAGTCCAATCCAAAGCACATTCATTTCTTTTGACGACCTTGTGGTCTAGCAGTCTAGTACACCGCTTTACGTCTGATAGTCGCGGGCTCGATTTCTCGCACGGCGCAAACATTTGTACTCATGAGTATGATTGTTTGTATCGGTCTGGGTGTTTTCTATGTATTTGTATCAGTTATCTAGTACCCATAACATGTTATCTAGTACCCACATATCTAGTACACAAGCTTCCGCTAGCTTACCTTGGGTCTAGATGGCGCTGTGTAAATTGTCCTGAGATTATTATTATATTATTATTTATTAATGAGGCCCTGGTCCCCACCAACGCGTGCCACCAAGGTGGGCAGCATCCACCTTCGTGAAGGAGGACTACTGGCCGAAAGGAGCGGTATATCGGCGCTACCATCGTCAGTGCCGTGACCACACAGACAATGTCAATATATCAATATATAAAAATTAAATTATATGTATTTTAGACTATAAGGTATTTATAATATGGGCCTAGTTGCCTGAAATAAATGAATAAATGTATACTCTATACATATAAATAAAATTGGAGTGTCTGTAATATTGAAATAACCTTTTTTTACTACATGCATATTAATATAAATACGGTACATACACCAAAATAACATTTTTTACAATTTTTGTCTGTCTGTCTATCGGTCTGTTTGTTCCGGCTAATCTCTGAAATGGCTGAACCGATTTTGACGGGACTTTTTTTGCGAGGTGTAATAACAGTAACTTAGGCTACTTTTATTTTAGAAAATGAAAGTTATTCCACGCGGACGAAGTCGCGGAACAGCTAGTTACATAATAAGTTTTGTTCCCTCAGACCGAATTCAACCAATCCGCGTGCAGAGCAACACGGAGGCGTTCAGAGACTACGACACCGAGATCGTGCAGGCCAGTGGACATGGCAGGCTGTGGACTGATGGTAGATATACATATTACACTATAATTAGTAAAAATCACGGGATCTTACCACGTTTTATATTTATTTGCTGAGTTCCCGATATTTCGGTAGTGTTTCAACCACCATGATCACGGGTAAACTGAAGAGCAGCGGGTAGATGGAAAATGAAATCTTTTTATGGGCAGACATATGCGTCTACCTTCACACGTCTTCGTTTGTTGCTACTACTGGAACTCGCTCGACATTCATCTCAGCAAACTGTACTCACAGTATTTTTACGTACATTTAATACACTTTTTGATCGCGTTTTTTGTTTTTGTTTAATTAAACCAATCACTGGATTCCAGGCATTAGAGAGCCTATAGCCGTCTTCTCGATTGAAATTTTTATATTTCTGTATTTCAATGACCTCTCTAACCATTCTTGGGATATAATGCCGTTCTGATGTTAATACTTTTGGTTGGTGTAGTTCAGTATATATTACACTATATATATAAGGACTGGTCTGTTCGGGTTGTGAACACTGATTAGAACTATTTGCTTTTGACAAAATTGCAATATATGATGGTGATGATACTGGTGGGTACTCTATTCTCCCAAATTTGAATTTAAAAATGAATCTGTATTATTGTAGACATGTACATATCTGAATATATCAAGTCAGGTCAGGTTCAGGTCGCTGAAGAGTCAACACTAGTCTTGCAAGCTATATTCGAACTTAACACCCTCATTTCTTTTTGCACACAGTATCCGGAACACTGTGTATTCAAAAGTATACACATCTTTCTACTTAGTAAACGCGCCGTGTATCCTTTAGGAAAACACTTTCTATACATTTGTTACACAAAAATGAAAGCCCATAAAAATCCAAGAAAAAGGAGTGAAACGGGGAGAGGTGAATAACAATATGCAACTATTATGTAGTTTTAAACACTTCTGAATAAAAAAATATCACTGAGGGTCTGGCTCTGAGGGTGTTAAATAGTGTAATAGTATGTAATATTATATTATCTGTGGTAATAGACTTGTGTAATACAATAATATAAAATATGTACTTACTCTTATTTTATTTATTTATTGCAATTTACACATTTGCTGGAGACATAGTCGAGTGCGAGGTTTGAGAAAAGTGGCGGAAAAAACAAGGAAATCTGACCCCACCACCATGTGGGATACATAGCTAGGAAGAGAGAGAGATTGCAATTCACACACAATATTTTTACAAAGAATAGCTAAGTGTATTATTTTATTAAGTACTAGCTACTCGCCCCGGCTTCCCACAGGTGTGCATGTATTATTCATATAAACCTTCCTCTTGAATCATTCTATCTATTTAAAAAAACCGCTTCACAATCTGTTGCGTAGTTTTAAAGATTTAAGCATATAGCGACAGGCAGATTGCGACAGCGACTTTGTTTTATACTATGTATCTAGTGATTATCTAAAACAAATCGTAATTTCAGGCAACTCTCCCGAGGTATTGAATTGGGTGTACCTGCGTGCTGTCTCCAACAGTCGTTGCCACCAGCTCTTCGGCAGTACGGTCATCAACGACAACTCCATCTGCGCTGGTCCCTATAATGTTACCTCACAGTCTACTTGCCAGGTGAGCACTCTCCTTGTACCCTCGCCATGTACAAACAGTAATTTAAACTTGTGTTATAGGTATTAGACAAATTATATAAATATAAAAATACATTTTTTGTAAAGACGTACATAATGTACATAGAAAAAATCAGATCGATACAATCGTACTCTTGAATACAAATGTTTGTGCCTTAGTAAAGCAGCAGAGTATTTATTATCTTATTTATACTCTGTTCAGTAAGCACCAACGGCGGATCCAGGGGAGATCATGGGGGTCTTGCCCCCCCCCCCCCCATTGAACTGAAATTAAAGATTGGAACTACTATGATGAAGACGTTCGCTTAAATAGAATTTTAATAAATTCCCCATGGGAATAAAATAAGGGATGATGCAGGATGTAAATGTATTAGTTTGAACCTATCATTACCTAATGGAACGAATAAATTAAGACGAACAAAATAATTTTTAGTTCTTTAGGCTACTTTTATTTTAGAAAAATAAAGTTAAATTCCACGCGGACGAAGTCGCGGGAACAGCTAGTGACTTATAAGTGACTTAGCACTGCAAGTACTAAAATGAATCTATTTTCTTTACTATTTTGCATGTTTTTTTTATCTTTGTTTCTATATATATATTGTAATACAGGGAGACAGTGGTGGTCCACTGGTGCATATCTCCAGCGACGGAGTACCAGTTCTGGTCGGCGTGGCATCCTTCGTGGCTGGAGGAGCTCACGGCTGTCACTCAGGCATACCCGCTGGTATACATATAATACTAACTGTTTATCCTCGACTTTGTCTGGTTTTAAAGATAAATTATCTCATTAATAGTATAAACACGAAAGTGTGTGAGTATGGATGGATGTCTGTTATTCTTTCACACTAAAACTACTGAACAGGTTTTGATGAAACTTTACAGTAATATAGCTTATACGTCAGAATAACTTATAGGCTGTAAATTTTACTCGGATGAAACTGCAGGCGCAGTTAGTACATCATATATGTCCTCATAGAATAGAATAGAATAGAAAATCATTTACTTCATGAAACAAAGAATAAGTAAATCCAAGGTTTATAGTAGTTTCAAATAGATCAGTGATTGGAAGGTTAAAAAAAATTACAAATAAGTAAGATTACTTATTTGTATTTTTTTTAACCTTTACTTGGTTTATATTGGGGGCCGTCCTTTAATCACGTGATGCTTTTTAGCATTTATAATAATTAAAAATACATTATTAATTCCGACCAGCAACTTCTTGGTAATTTTTTTAGTTAAGAAATTTTATTAAATCTATAGATACAGGTATGATCCCATTGCAATGTACTATGGTAGATTGACCTCGACGCGGTTCCCCTGGAAATTGAGGTGATAAATTCCTGAAATTTATCAAATTCTTGAAATTGTTACGATAGCAGTTAGCTCATCGTAATAAATTCAATATTCTTCGTATAAGAGAATTCGTTATGTTCAACTTATGATCTACCACTGGTGCGCCGCCAGCGTAAATCTTAAGCGCAGGCGGATGCACTATTCCATTATCATCCATTGATTTATATTATACTCGCTGTACCCTCGGTTTCACTCGCATTAAATTTCAATATAAAACATAGCCTATGTGTTATTCTGGTGCATAAGCTCCATTACTATAAAGTTACATAAAAATCCGTTCAGTAGTTTTTGCGTGAAAGAGTAACAAACAGCCATACTCATTCAACTTTCGCGTTTATATTATTAAGATTATTGTTTCATATACATGTAACTCTCTAAGGTATTTATAATATGGGCCATTAATTGCCTGAATTAAATAAATAAAAAAACGTTCATATCACCAGGTTTCGTGCGGCCGGGTCCCTTCTTGGGATGGTTTGAAGAAGTCTCCGGTATCGACTTTGACAATATTGACGAAGAAGAGGTAACCACTTGGGCCCCCGAGGAGACCGAGCCCCCCACAACGACACCAGAACCAGAAGTATCCACCGAAGCACCGGACTCCGAAGAGGAAGAAAGCGATGAGGATAGCTCAGAATCAGATGAAGGTGACCCTGAACTGTCTCAGCTTCTCAAGAAGTTGCAGGTGCAGGTCAAAGTTAATGTAAAACTGAATAAATACGGCATCAAACATGAGCATAATCATAACAAAACTATAACACACCATAAATAACATATCATAGTAACAATAAATGTTCTGGATTGCTAAGATTCAGATCTCCGATTTAGTTTCGGTTCAATTCATTCATTCATTTTTATAAGTATTGAGCTACTAATATAATTGGTTTATTCAGATGTTTTGTTTTATTTTATACCTCTAATAGAATATCAAATAGTAAGTAAATGGGTACCTACCATTTTATAGACGATGAATATAGGCTATGTTTTATATTGAATTTAATGCGAGTGAAACCGAGGGTACAGCTAGTATAATATAAATCAATGGATGATAATGGATACTGAAGATTACGTTGTAGTAGTACGTGAATGCTAACAAGTTCCTATGAATAACGAAAGAATGAAAATAAAATTAGTCGAACCAATATTTTTTTCAAGAATCACTGCTAGGAGATTGTTTTCGGATATTATTTAAATCGTAGACGTAGACGTAGATAATTGTAAAGTTCTTTGCTGCCAAACAACTCGATTTGTACGTTGTTTGGATTTTTATATTTGTTATTGTCCAATTTTATTAGTTTGTAGTCTTGTTAAGTTATTGTCCATTTTTATGTTTAGTTTGTTAGCCTACTAAGAAACTAAACAAAAATTGACAATAACTGTACAAAATCAGGGCAAGGCAGTAAAAACTGCCTTCCTAGTATAATCCTTGTTTATACGCGGTACGCACCGCACTAAACCCACTTTCATTAAGAGGCCTTTCACATTTTTTGGCCTAAAAGCAGGGTCTTTGGGGTTCTGGTTCTAAGAAATTAAGAGTCGGATATACATTTTGATTCTTGAATTATATAGATAGATATCTAATTATAAATTACTAAATTAAAAACAACATCTTTGAAATGTTAATTTTCTCTTTGTTAGTCTTCCTAATTTCTAAAATAGTTTACTCAAAAACGCTAAGAGACAAAAGTTTGGGGTCGTCGTTCATTAATAAACAAACATAAATTGATATGATATCTTTACTAAAACTTGATAATTACTTTATAAATTGAGACAGCATCGTCCTTTTTTTCATTTTCAACTTAAATATCTAAAAAATTGATCATAAATAAACCCGAAATTTCAACAAAACTTTGCCATAATCATTTCTAATTTTCTCATAAATACAACGAAATTTTTGCATAAAAAAAACATTATAATAAAGTTAATATACTTGTAAATTAGAAATATAAAAAAAAAATATAAGTGTCTAAGAAAAAAATAAACAATAATTATAATTTAAAGTTGTATAAATTCCGTTGCGCCAAAAGTAAATTCTCAGTGCTGCACTAGCGCTCGTCGAGGTAGAACCTATGGTATTTTTTACGACACCGCTACGATAAGACATTCGTAAACATTTGCCAGTGAACATTAGTATAGTGCGACTAAACAATTTTGATAATTTAAGTAATATTTAATTAATTTTGCTAATATATACTTATTTCTACGAATATTAATTTAAAGTTATTGTTAAATATATATATATATAATATTTATTTTAGCGTGCCAAGACAAAAGTACAGTTATGCTACAAATAAAACCTACCTACCCTGCTGCACTACGAAAAGCACAAGAGCATGGTATTTTGTCACACTAATGGCAATTAATTGTTAAAATTAAAAAAGAGAACATTTTAGTATTTTTAAAAATAACGCTTATCTGAGAGAAAAATGTAAGAAAATGTAAACCAATTTTACTTTATGTTTATTTTGTAGTTTTTTTCTAAATTAAAATAGGGTTATTGTTTATAAAAATACCATTATTATTTTTACGTACATTTGTCTTGTGTTATATCATCTAGTATGCAATGTGGATTGTAAATAAATTATCAAATTATATATAAATTATATTCCTTAATGTTTAGAGATGTTTTATCCAATTTACTTTATTTTATTTTACACAATACAGATAATTCTAAATTGCAGCCATTCTGTTATTATACTCGTTGGACTTTCATTACTGTACAGTTATGTCAAATAATTATGCGTGTTTGGGTGAAAAGTCGACAACATTATAAATGTTTTTATTTAGAGACTAGCTTTTAGCTCGCGGCTTCGCCCGCGTGAATATGGGATATATAGGTTATCGCGCGTTTAAAGATCCGTATACAGTATTGGGACGTTATATATAAACCTATCTAGTCTATTAAATAACAACGAATCAAAATCTGCGTAGTTTTTTAAGATAAAAACATAGATCTATTACATGTGTAGATGATATTTTAACCGGAAATTGAAGCCGTTAAAATGGTATTGGCAGATCAGTTGGAATCATTGGTATTCTTGGTATATAAGCTGGTTGCCCAGCTAACGTACCGGTTATAATGGTCTACAATTAAATTGTCTTTCAATTCTTTAGTAAGCAACATATCCAATGGGACGCCATTGCACATCTTCGGCGGGCTTAAATTTCATGACTGGATCATGCTTTTGAGAAATTCTTTCCTCAAGTTTGAGCAGTTAGTGTGGGAAATCACTATCTGTGCTTCCATAAAAATAAGCTCTCAAATTTGTCAGTAGTTTTAAACTTTCAATTAAAGTCCATAAGGGAGACGATGTTAATGACACAGAGTCTTTCAGAAATCTCCAGCAAAAGTATAAAAGTAATCCCGCCAATGAGAGCAGAGGTGTTTCTAAGGTCTTTTAAGGTTCTGTCCAAAATCTCTATAGCTCATGGTGATTTCATTACATATAATCAATGAGGCGTCTTGTAATAATTTATAAAAAGGTTTGATATTAACAAGTAATTATTTATCAAGAATCAAGAATCGGCCAACCAAGAATGAGAAGCTGCAATATCAGCCAATATTATGCGGCGACGTCAATGATGCAGGAACAGCAATGATAGCAGTTGAAGCTTTTTTTTTACAACTTAGAATGGCAAACA
Source organism: Achroia grisella (assembly GCF_030625045.1). NCBI lineage: Eukaryota > Metazoa > Arthropoda > Insecta > Lepidoptera > Pyralidae > Achroia > Achroia grisella. The sequence goes on from NW_026712958.1 coordinate 1,025,506, forward strand.
AGCTGACGGCTCTCCTGATGGAAAGGGGTAACCGTCGCCTATATACATGAGCAGTACCTGACATGTTCATATCAGCATATTGTTTCCCTCATGCGTTGCCATTCCTGAAAACTCGGGTGTTATTCCCCTGTACCCTGTAAATTCACTACCATATATATACACAGGTAGTCTATATAGATAGATATACATATACACAGATAGTATACCCTGAGAAAGGTCATAGACTACTTTATAGTGCGAAAAAAGTATTGTAAGGGATTAAAAGCGGAGATGAAAGGTTGTATAAAAATATCGTCATTGTTTAAGTGAAACAAGGAAACTTTTTTAGGTTATAATCTAAATATATTTCCTTTATTTGGTCAATTTCATTATACCACGCTGGCGAAGTCGCGGACACACCTAATATACATATAAGGATGGGACCTTTAAATTAAAACAAAGCCTTGAAAACACAACTATTATATATAAATAAAATAATTATTTGCTAAGTATAATATTTAGAACAAGTGAATATGGCAATAATGTATCCGACTCTTATAATAAATTATATTGTATCTATTAATAAATAAACTGAATTAATATGTAAGAAAAGTTAATTAGTAAATTTATGTTATAGTAATTTCATCTTCCTGTCCTTATCCCAATTATTTGTTACTCATATTACTTAAGGTTTTGGCTTTTAGTTGTACAATCGGCCAGCATCCTGACATCAACCCTCTAGGAATAATATAATAAAAAAATATGGTCATTATTAGCACTTTGATAATTAAGATAAATCACGTTATTTAAAAAAATCCAATAACTGGTTTATGTTACTCAGTTAAGTAGAAACATAACACATTATTAATTAAAATATTACAAGGATCAAAATGGTTCATACTAAATCCACACCGATTGCGCTACACGGTTATTTGCGTCTGTGTGCGTGTATTACTGTGTGTGTGCGTAAATCCATGCGATTAAACCTAAAGTTGAGCGGCATCATTTTGTAATAGGCCTCTTAAAGCGCAAAATTAACATTTTAATATCCATATATTATTATAAAACACGGGCATTACCCTAAAGGTTTATAGGCTTCGAATCTGAACGTAGTAGCACAGATAACATAATATTACATATAGTTGTTTACAATTTAAGTTAATGTGCTATCGTCGTAGTCTCTTATTGTATTAATTTACTGGTAAAGGCTATAGCAGAGAGGGTGGACTCACTGCCCCCACTGAATTATAGACCCTTTTGTCTACTTCATTACTTTTAAATTTTATAATTGTATGTGCAACAACTGTATTAGTTTTTGTTTGTGACAAATAAAGCTGATTATTATTATTATTGTTAAATAAGCAAATAATACCGCATGACGGGTGCCACAGGCGTCTTTTTAAGACATAATGGTTGTGGTACTGACCATGGCGACAGATGCAACTACCGTTATTTTCCAATCTAGTTCTCTTAAAAAAGTCTAGTATTATGTGCTAAAACACTTGTTTCCGAGCCTAAAACTTGTTCGTAAAAAATAAACTGTCAATGTCAATCAAGAGTGTCAAACTACAACTGATGTCACACCAATTGTCATTTGTCATACATTCGCCAAAAGTTATTGCATACATCGTATTATTTTATTTTTTCTCATTTTTCTTTGATAAATGTTTAATTTTGAAATGAAATGGAGGGATCACACAATAAAGGTAATTCTATATATTCTGTTTAATTGTTTAATTACTTTTAATACTAGATATTTAGTCATAATTTGGTAGTTCTTGTTAACATAGATTGTGTGGGCGAAGCTTGTATCGCTTTTGAATTATCTTTTGTTTGCCTCAGCCTCGCCTTTATATGCCAAATTTGATAAGTTTTCAACCTATTGCGAAAGTTTTACTTATATGCAATATTACAGATATTCATATTTATTCATGAACGTAATGCTGCAGCTTGTACAAGGATTGTGAACAATATTTTTTATGATTATTATTTATGTGGTTTACTTCCGCATTTAGTTATAAACTATCGACAAGGCGATCTAAGTATTTGATAGACTTGAAGGATTTTACCTGTTACTCTATAAATACCTACTTTTATATATTTAGCATAAGGCCTGATATCAAAACTATTTCCTTTCCCTTTGAATATCAATTCCTATATTAGAATAACTATTCCTTATTTTCTTATCACTTTTATATTATTCAGAGTTAGAATTAGAAAGAATATTATTCTTTTCCACTAGGTAGAATATAATATTATGAATTACTTTTTATCATATATATTTTATTAATATATTATTACATATTTTTTACCTAATAAATAGTTGTTTTTAGTTTTACATTCAAGTTATTTTAAAATTGAATTATTATGAATCATATTATTTTTCAATATATTTAATTTCAATATAATTATATAAATATATAAGTAATTTACTAATTTGTAAATTAAAAATAATTGTATACTAATTATAATTTTAATTATTAAGAGATGTAATATGAAAAATTTTAAATTACTTTAAATATTTGGTAATAGACTCTATAGATAATATGTTTGCTCTGAATCGATTATAGAGTCCCTCAATTGTGCTGGATGTCTGAATGATATCGGAGATGATGACTATGTGTCTGCTTTGGGACAAGACTGGCATAAAGACTGCTTCAGGTAAGCTTTTTCTGTCTTAATATTATAAAGAATGAGTAATAGAATATTAGCAAAATAAGCTTTGGTACCCTGTAAGCACTGCACCGAAAGGTACATTGCTTCAACAGGTTTTAAGTTAAAAAGATGTGACTGCTATTTTGAACAATATGTAAAAAAGTGTTAAAATCAATATTGTTGTATAACAATAATTTTGTGTGTATTTTATTGTCACCCTCAATATAACTTATTATCAAAAAACTCAAATATGTAGGGTACTTAAATACAATCATTTCATGTAAGCCTCAATACAAGCATTCATATTAAAAAACATTATTCTAAAATATAAATGAGTTATAATCCATAATAAATATAAACACAAAATTTGTTTTTGCATGTAAGTTTATTACAGACTTATGATGTCAAATCTACCGTCAGTTCAGACTGCTTTCGGGATAAGATGAACTGACTAGAAACTCAGTTCTCATTTCAAATGTCAAATCTACTGTCAGTTCGGAATTCTTTAAAGCTAAGAGGAGCTAACAAGAAACTCAGCTCCTATTCTTTTCAACTGACCTTTACATGATTATGAAAATACAGACATGTTCAAATTCATTAGAAAATACAGATAAATATTTAAAATCTTTGGTAAATTGTAATTTGTTTTACTTACAGGTGCTCAGTGTGTGATGCACTATTGTCGACGTGGTACTTTGAGAAGGCGGGACTATTGTTCTGTCAGAATGACTACTGGATACGCTACGGTGAAAATTGCCAGCAATGTACACAGGTGCATACTAGCCTAGTAATGATTATACCTAGGTTTCTATAACATCATCTGAATCCTTGACTGACTGCTCAGCTATTAGAAAAACATTACCCAAAGCGAGTAAAAAGAAGCAATATTGGGTAATGTTTTACAGTATTCTTAAGGAGCAGAGCCTCCCGCTGGGTTGGACAGTACATTCTTAGTTTCCACACACCCAAAAGGTTGGCTCATGGGACTGATTGCAGATAAGAAAAATGAAAAAAAACTACCCCCGTCTCACCTATTTCAGCTGACAAGCTGCTTGCTTTGAAAGCTGTTTTGGTAAAAGAGTGAGATATAACAGTAAAATCACAGGATATGGTGTCCTCTGGAATCTTAATGAGGTTTATCATATCCATCAAATGATGATATAATGTCTGTTATGCTATATAAATATCTATACATATAAATCAAATTGGAGTGTCTGTTTGTGATATAGAAATAACGTTATAGTTATATAGTTAAATTCCATGCGGACGAAGTCGCGGGTACAGTTAGTAGTTAATATAACGGATATAATGTAAGTACAATAAATAAATTAGAATTATGTCATCATCTGCTTCTTCCTTTTCCCATTTATTTGTGGTCGTCGTAATATGTTTTTCTCTTCCATTCATCCCTGTTCGCAGTCATCGCGTTATTTACATCCTTTCTTACCATGTCATCTTTCACACAGTCCATCCATCTCTTTTTCGGCATTCCTCTGCCCTTATAACCATCCACATTCATATGTAACACCTTCCTTAAAATATCTTCATTCCTACGCATTACATGTCCATACCACGGTAGAGATAGATAAATTAGAATTATATAATATACATAAATTTATTTAAATGTATATTTAGCATAATTCCCGCTTTTGATGTATATAATATCTCATATATGTGTATATCTCACATTTGGTGTGAATTTATAATATCTCATATATGTGTATATCTCTCATTTGGTGTGGATGAGTGAATGAACGAATAAAAACTCTATATTGTTCCTCTCACAGAAAGATATAACAACTACATAAATTAATATGTACATCAAATAGAATAGCATAGAATAGAAAATCATTTATTCAAATAAACTTACATTGAAGCACTTTTGAATAGTCATCACATTTTTTTAATCTCAAATACAAAAAGAAAAACAACAATTATAATTTAGAGGTAACAATGGGCGGCCTTATTGTTAAATAGCGATTTCTTCCTGGCAACCTTAGGATGGAGAGCAGTGATTAGACTGGTTTTGGTCGAGGTATAAAGTTATTGGATATACAATTTACATGTCATATACACATACATAATTATCATAACTACTGAACTACATCATAACTACATAATAATCATTATATACAAAATATACATACATACAGCTATACATACATATAAATAAATAAAATTATAATATCGATACAATAGCAACGTTACTGTGAATATAAATTTCGTAAATAATATTTGTTTACACTCAATGGGTGTTATGGTCGGCAGGTGATGACCGGCCCGGTGATGTCCGCCGGGGAACACCGTTTCCATCCGGAGTGCTTCGCGTGTGGCCGTTGCGGCGCCCACATCGAAGACGGCGAGCCGTATGCACTACTCGACCGCACACACCTTTACTGGTCAGTATGGCGTACCGTCATTATTTTCATAATTTAATTAAAATACATTTTTTTTTCTATTATATAAATAACAATACCCCTGGACAATTCGCGTAACGTCTCAAGTTAAACAGAGCTTGTATCAGTTGTCTACCCATAGTAGTAGACAACTGATATAAATACTTAGATTTTTTTTTTGTACATACATAGAAAACACCCAGATCAACTCCCTCCGATCGATCCCCCATCCAGTTCAAGCGAGGAACGACTGATGTCCCCTACCGGCGAACTCAGAGGGCACCGCTAGGGATTTGAACCTCGGCTTAAGTCGCCGTAATTTCGATATCCGTTTGAATTGCACGGGGAATCGATCTCTGGGTGCTTTATATGTATCTACAAAAAATTTCTGATGTTAATGTGTATTTTGTGTGACAGTGGGGGCTGCTACGGAGAGGCCGGGAGCGGCGAGGAGGGCGGCGGCCCCGTGGGGGGTGCGGGGGGTGCGGGGGCGGCGGGGGCGCACTCCATCCGCGTGGTGGAGGTGCCGGCCGCCGCCCTCCGCCGCGCGCCCCTCGCGACCGCACTCGACACCACGCAGTCAGTATTTCTTTGTCTTTACTCTTTTACAAGATCTACACTAAAATACATATAAATTACGGTATTATGTATACTTACTAATATTAATATTTTTAGATATAAAAATTAAAACACTACTCGATTAGAACATGCATTGGAGAAAATGGTTTTTTTTTTGGATTACTCTAAGTAGCCGCAGTTGGCCTACAGCTTCACCGGACTATAGGCGGCGAGTGCAGATGGCACTCAAAACCCGCAGAAAGACTTATAGAGCGGCTGACGGCCAACTCATGCCTGACGGATACGATTTATTACATTGTTTTTTACGGAATACACAAATGCTGTTTGCCGCAGCTAGCCTACAGCATCACCGGACTATAGGGGACGAGTGCAGAAGGTACTCGAAACCGATCGATACAAATAAAAGTATTTTAGAATACATCAAAACAGAAAGCTAAAACGTAGCGCGTTCCAGAATCGTGCAGCGCCATCTATTGTAAAAAATGTGAATTAATCACAATACTTTGTAGCAAATATAAATATAATAAAAAAAAATAATACAAACATACTATATCAGTTGTCCAGTACGCATAACACAACTCTGCCACAATATAATAATAATAAATGCCATTAGGTGTTAAGTCCGCCATATGTACTTTTTACCTGTGTATGACGTGCATTAAAGTTATTTAAATAAATAAAAATAAATAATCTCAGGACAATTCACACAGCGCCATCTAGACCCAAGTTAAGCTAGCTATAGCTTGTGTTGTGGATACTAGATAACTGATACAAATACATATTTTTTTTTCGTGAATACATACATATTATACATAGACCAATAATTTGACTGCATCGGTGGTCTAGCGGTTTAACACACCGCCTTCCTGTGGTCTCAGGTTCGATTCCTCGCACGTCACAAACATTTGTATTCATGAGTATGATAGTATCGGTCTGGGTATTTACTATGTATAATATATATGTATTTACAAATAAAAAGTATTTATGTATTCACATCAGTTGGTTAGTATCCATAACACATTCTATAACTTTTTTTATCTATAAGTTCAAATAAATAATAATTTTAAAATAAAAATTTATTATCCTTGTATTCATATAACTTTACAACATTACTTTCCAATGCAGTTTTCCTTGTAATGTACATTTCTATAATTTTTTTATAGACATTTCTTAATATGTACATATATATATTACGACATTACTTTCCAAGCCAGTTTCCTTATAACGTGTATTTCAAAGAGAAAATCGTTTAATACGTATAATATTAGGTAATATTACACGTTTGTTTGTATGTTTGTAACACTTTATTGTATAGTAAATACATTTAAATTAACTAAAATTACAATGAGCTTAAAAAAAAGTTGTATAATGGCGCGACTTATCCCAAAATACAATTACATAGAAACATACCCAAACACGTACTAATCCAAAAAACAATGAATAGTTTCATCGTTCTAGCTTCAAAAATGATGAATTCATCCCCTATTTTATATTTACAACCTCAGAATGATATATTAAATCAATAGCCTAATAAGTAAATTTCAAACTGATAGCTTTAAAATATACTATACTATACTAATTATTTTTATATTATATTGACATCCACAAAAATTGTTATATGGGGCCTGACCAAAATAGATTTACTTAAATCAATTTAAGTCAAACAAAAATGTAAGGCCGTTCAAGTATTACGTAATCAGATTTATTACAATTATTTAGTTCCCCCCCCCCCCCCCCCCCCCCCCCCCCCCAAAAAGTAGCGTATGTCTTGTCAGCAGAAGTAAGCAAAGCTCTTACCACCTCCGCCCATGCTTACATAAACATTTCTCAATTAATGTATTCTTTTGCAAAGACAACGTGATATTCATGTAAAAAAGAAAATACCTGCCGATGACGTAATCAACATCAAGACTCCCCCCTGCCCATGTCATCCAAAATAAGCAAAGAGGTGGCTTTGCTCGCTCGCCAAGCCCCCCCCCCCCTTTCCCTTATACTGCTTACGTATTACGTAATACTTGAACGGCCCCAATATAATAATAATGTACATATAATAATATATGTTTTTTTCTTGAACACGCACTGTGGTGAGTGATCGCCATGATCAGTGATAATGGTGATTCAGTTCTCAAAGAGTTTCCTGTCGTTTCATTCACTACAGAAACAAATTAGTAATTACAATATATATCATGGCTCATGATTAGATTCAAATTTAAAAAAACATTTATTCATGTAGGACATTTTAGCCACTTATGAACGTCAAATTTTTTACATTATAATTTTAATTTTTTCATACTGTTGTCATTTAATTCTCTAATGAGGGACAGCAACCCTTATCTACTGGGTGTTTTTCAAGAGTATAGGGTATAAGTAGAGTCAGAATCAGGGGAGGATCTACCAACGGGCTTTTTGGGCTGCAGCCCAGGGCCCCGCGGATACAAAGAGCCTGCAGCCTCCACTGAAAGGCACTAGGCAATATTTAGACTTAAAAATAATTTTAAATATTAAAAAACCTATCTTAAGAGATTGATTAACCCATGGATATGCGCGTCTATCGAAGGGCACGGAAAATTCCACGTTTTGTTTTTGGTCTCTGTATGTTTTAGTTGAGTAATATAATGAGGTAGGCCCCTAAGTACGTTTAGCACACGGCCCCACAAATTAACGATCCGCGCCTGATCAGAACCACTAATTATGATGACGACTTAGGCTTTCAGGGCCCCACGAATTAACGAACCGCCCCTGATCAGAACCACTAATTGTGATGACGACTTAGGCTTTCAGGGCACCACAAATTAACGAACCGCCCCTGGCCAGAACCACTAATTATGATGACGACTTAGGCTTTCAGGGCCCCACAAATTAACGAACCGCCCCTGATCAGAACCACTAATTGTGATGACGACTTAGGCTTTCAGGGCCCCACAAATTAACGTACCGCCCCTGGCCAGAACCACTAATTGTGATGACGACTTAGGCTTTCAGGGCACCACAAATTAACGAACCGCCTCTGATCAGAACCACTAATTATGATGACGATTTAGGCTTTCAAGGCACCACAAATTAACGATCCGCCCCTGGCCAGAACCACTAATTATGATGACGACTTAGGCTTTCAGGGCACCACAAATTAACGAACCGCCTCTGATCAGAACCACTAATTATGATGACGATTTAGGCTTTCAAGGCACCACAAATTAACGATCCGCCCCTGGCCAGAACCACTAATTATGATGACGACTTGAGCTTTCAGGGCCCCACAAATTAACGAACCGCCCCTGATCAGAACCACTAATTATGATGACGATTTAGGCTTTCAGGGCACCACAAATTAACGTACCGCCCTTGGCCAGAACCACTAATTATGATGACGACTTAGGCTTTCAGGGCACCACAAATTAACGTACCGCCCCTGGCCAGAACCACTAATTATGATGACCACTTAGGCTTTTGATGACGGTTACCGGAAGAGAAACCCCAAGTAGCGCCCGTGACTTGAGACACGGGTGTAGGTTTAAAAGGCCCTTTTAGAATGCATTAACGCTAACCTTCTTCACTACTTGCAGCTTCCCTCAGGCCCAACTAAATCTGGGATAAACGCGTCTCTAATACAATTTATTTTAGTATCCAAAATGTTCTGTGCACGTTCTGTGCTCGTCGACCGAATGATACGGCTTATAAAGACTCCCAGACTCCTCTCGCACAGATATGCGTGGAGGTTATACGAGACTACATTCTTTTCATATTTTTTAAAATATCGGATTTTCTACAATTTCGATGTAAACCCTAACAGTAGTAAGTATAAGGGTATATTGATTTATTTATTTACTAGCTGTATCCGCGACTTCATCCGCGTGGAATTTAAATTATATTTTCTAATATCTAAGGATGTTTCTAAAATAATATGATGCTATAGTAGTGTCTATTTATATTTAACAATTATATCCACATTTATTTATGTAATAATCCATAAAAATAATTACTGTAATAATATTAAAATCGACGTCATTGTCACAGATTGTCACATTTTGAAATCTTACTCCTGACAGCCTCGGTGAGATTGATCTCACCTATACCAACCAACTTTCTTCGTAACCTGTGTTTCGGTTGTAGGGAAGCGTTGGCTTCCAAATAAAGAAAGAATCATCAAAATCGGTTCACCCAGTCGAAAGTTCTGTATTAAAAAAATACAGTCGAATTGAGAACTACCTTTTTGGAAGTCGGTTAAAATGTGTCGTGTGCCGCAGCGGCCGCTGCGCCGGCAAGCTGTCGTGGCTGGCGCGCGCGATGCTGCGGGTGACGCTGTCGGCCTGCATACAGCTCACGTGCCATAGGTACTAACACCATGCTAACTGTAACTCGCTTACGCATGCTCTAACCTGCTCGTCACCTTTTTTTGGACTACTCTAATGCTGGCCGCAGCTGGCCTTTACAGCTTCACCGGACGATATGGGCGAGTGCAGATGGCACTCCAAACCAAAGGAAGGACTTATGGAGCGGCTGAAGGTCTCCCGCCTGATGGATACAACTTTAGTCTGACGTCGCTAGGGGTTCGAACCTCCACTCAAACCGTCGTATTTTCTATCCCAGTTTGATCATCACATTTTTCCCCCTACTCCAGTGTGTTGGCCTTTACGGCTTCACCGTACCATAGCAGGCGAGTACAGATGGCTCTCCAAACCGGTGTAAGGACTTATGGAGCGGCTGAAGGTCTCCCGCCTAATGGATACAACTTTAGTCTGACGTCGCTAGGGGTTCGAACCTCCACTCAAACCGTCGTATTTTCTATCCCAGTTTGATCATTACATTTATTCCCCCTACTCCAGTGTGTTGCAGCTGGCCTTTACGGCTTCACCGTACCATAGCAGGCGAGTACAGATGGCTCTCCAAACCGGTGTAAGGACTTATGGAGCGGCTGAAGATCTCCCGCCTGTTGGATACAACTTTAGTCTGACGCCGTTAGGGGTTCGACCGTCGGCTTAGGCCATCATAATTTCGATCCCCGTTTGATTTGGAGGGGACCGTAACATACTACTCACGCGTCTTGGTTTTGCATGCATGCAATTATTGTAATTTAATGTAGCTTTCTGTATATTGCATGCTCTCTTGTCTATTGCATGTCAGATATGAATAATGCGTAGAAATAATATATGTTAAACCATCAATGTAAAACCATATTTAAGCAATAAATTTCATTACATAAAATATTTTTTGTTTAGTAGTAGTAGGTAGTTAGCGGCCACCCACAAATGACGTCATTGTCACAACTTGTCACATTTTAAAATCTTATTAGGTATTTCTTTAAAGTGTTGCGTTAGTAGTTCAAATTTCTTATTTTAATACTTAGTAGTAAGATATGATGGATTTGATATGTGACGTCACAAAATTTAGGCTTTGGTCTCTTGTCACACTTTGTCAACAACCCTGTCGTCTTCTTTTTTTTACGTCATATAAATCTTCATAGAGTCCAACAAGTTTAGGAACCAAGAGAGACTGCCGGATTCTTACCGGTTAAAAAGCTGCCGGATATTCTTCTTCATCAACCATGGGAACGCTATCGCATTCGCCCAAGATCTTGCACTGATTCCCATCTAAGGGACCTCACATCTAGGCGTAAGGGGAATAGCCATAGGCCCCAATGATTCCCTATCGACCACAAAGAACAACCATGGCAATTATGAGGTTGATGCTCATGCTCATCTTAACCCGCCCGCCCCCGCGTGTGACCTAATTTGTTGACCCGGACCTCAATGCCTCGCTGTCTAACTTCTGAATAGCCCTAGATCCCAATGACTCCCTATTGCGGCCTAACAACAATCCTGGGGCAAACGATGAGTCAATGGCCATGCTGATCTTAACCCCTCCACCCCCTAGTGTGACTTAATTTGTTGATGACACCCTAATGCCTCGCTGTCGAGCTTCTGGAATACTGGGGTCGATGCCCACGTTTATTTTACCCCCCCCATAATCTCCCCCGCGTGTGACGTAATATGTTGACAGCTCCCTACTTGTTTTATTATTATTATATGTCTAGATTACGAGGATAATAATAACCGTCTCGTCGTCCAATGGATCGCTCAATGATGCCTGAGTCAGTGGGTTGTCGCCGTGTCTGTGCGTACGTGCGTTACAATAATATGCATAGTTTTCCTTGTACGCCTTCCTTTGTTTATTCAATTTCATACAGTGTCTTGGTCTTTGATAATCATTAAATTGTGTTACATTAAAAAAAATCTATACAATTTAAATTTGGAATAGAGTATTTCAATTACTGTTGGTCTTTGATTATAGTTAAATTGTGTTATTTAAAAATATCTGTACAATTTAAATTTGGAATGGAGAATTTCAATTAGTGTCTTGGTCTTTGATAATAATTAAATTGTTTTTGTATAAAAAAATATACAATTTGAATTTGGAATGGAGAATTTCAGTTACTATCTTAGACATTGTTATTAAATCAATTGTGTTATTAAAAAATAATTATACAATTCAAATTTCGAATGGAGAATTTCAATTACTGCCTTGGTTTTTGATAATAGTTAAAGTAAGTTATTAAAAAAACCATACAATTTGAATTTGGAATGGAGGGCAAGCTGACAATCCGAGTGGTGGTAAGCAGCACTATTACATCGGCGCTACTTATGTGTCATTCGTCAGAAACAAGGTGATATACTTATACGATATTACTTAATTTTTAGATGTATTTGAGGTGGAAGGGGGGGGGGGTAGTAATGGGTGGTCTCATTCTTGATGGAGGGAGGGGGGGGGGGTAGTAATGAGTAGTAATGGGTGGTCTCCTTCCTAACAATGCATGAACTTTTTAATTAATAAATGACAATGGAATGGTGCATCGTATATACAACTCTTATATATAATACATTAAAAAAATATATTAAAAAAAAAGTTAAATTTCTCGTAAACAGCTAATATGCAATATATATGAACTTCGTGCATGCTATGTAATTAAAACTGCATTGACTAAAAATAAATTTGATCAATCGTCTTTATTCATAAACTATAGAGACTGGACTGGTCTGCTCTAATCACTATGACTGATTTCCCTTATTAATTGTTTAACCAGTTGGTTATATCTTCAATATTTTTTCTATTTGCGTATTTAAATGAATTAGTGCTTATTTGTGGTTTGTATTCACACACTTAAACTTAAAAATGTAAAGTAATAATAAAATTATTTAAAAGAGCAACACGCAAGTTTCTTGCTCGGTCTTCTTGTGATGAGACAGCTTTCCGAACGAGCGGTAGATTAAAAAATGTAATGACTATTCAAAAGTGCTTCAATGTAAGTTTATTTGAATAAATGATTTTCTATTCTATTCTATTACAATTAAGAGTTATAGATGCGTAGTTTACTTTTAGGCATACTTGTGCTCACTCAGCTAAGTATTTGAGTTCTCTCTCACTCGATTGCGACAACATTATTGTTCAAAATTAGGCTGTAATTATTCATATTTCACTAGGGTTGTAATATGGGTTTATTTATTACAATTTCTCAAGTTGACCTCCACCCGACCCTACGGAAACTATCGTGTTTTTTTTATATTAATAATACCTATTCCCAAATATTAAATTCCAGGCTTGTTACCTTAATTACTTATTTACTAAACTTAAAAAAACTGTTGTGGCTATATCCTGGTGGATTTAACACGATATAACTGACCTGACACGAGGTCAGTATCATCTTTTACCGTCACTAGGGTAGTAATGGGTGAGGAGATAACTCGTTACTAACAAGGTACTAGGTCGACCTCCACGCGACCCTACGGACACCATCGTGGTTAACTCCTGGTGAATTCACCACGATATAACTGACCTGACCTCGTCCTCGTCGTATCATCTTTTACCGTCACTAGAGTAGTAATGGGGGAGTCGGTAACTCATTACTAACAAGGTACTAGGTCGACCTCCACGCGACTCTACGGACACCATCGTGGTTAACTCCTGGTGAATTCACCACGATATAACTGACCTGACCTCGTCCTCACTCCTCCTATAATACCGGTGCCCTTCCAGTGTATGCCATCAGTGCAGGCGGGTGCACCATCTATTGAGAAACTCTTTTAATATAAATATGGTAGCTGTACCCCCGACTTTGTCCGCTTGGAACTTAACTTTATTTTTCTAAAATAATAGTAACCTAAGTTACTCCTTATTACATCAGCTACCTGCCAATAAAAGTCCCGTCAAAATCGGTCCAACCATTTTAGAGATTATCCGGAACAAACAGACAGATGAACAAAAATTGTGAAAAATGTTATTTTGGTGTATGTACCATATTTATATTCGTAGGCATGTCGTAAAAAACGGTTATTTCAATATTACAAACAGACACTCCAATTTTATTTATATGTATAGATGTACAGATTTAAAGTTTATATTTTGTATTATTTAATTAAAAACTAAACTATAAAACAAAATTATATAAATATGTCACTTCATTATCTACCATTAGCATTAAAACATTTATCCCTTTATACATATTTCTACAATACCATCACATATTAATGTATTTGAAAAAAAACCGCACTAATGACGGTGTTGCGTCAGTGCAGTGCAGTGCAGTGTGGGAACATCCCGCATTTTCCCTGTCTGTTGCATCACGTGGCCAATCACCTGTCTGTTTTGTTTGCACGTGTTTAAAACACTGACTAGTGACGTCACATTGTCGTATAACACAAGTTTTAACTATCCTGCCTTAGAAATGACACACACACTGCATTCTTGACGACCTCGGTGGTCTAGCGGTTTAGCACACCGCTATACGTTCAATGGTCGTGGGTTCGATTCCTCGCACGGCACAAACATTTGTATTCATGAATATAATTGTTTGTATCGGTCTGGGTGTTTTCTATGTATAATATGTATGTATTTACGAAAAAAAAAATTATCTATGTATCTGTATCAGTTATCTAGTACCCATAACAAGCTTTAGCTAGCTTAACTTGGGACTAGATGGCGCAATATAGTGTGAATTGTCCTGAGATTATTATTATTATTCTCATTTCAAGTAACACATATTCTCACTCTTATAATATATCCATTTAATTTTGAATTATAATTAGTCTGGCCATAAAATAGTGTTAATTGGTAGTTTGTATTCACACACTTAAACTTAAAAATGTAAAGTAAGTATAAAATTATTTAAAAGAGCAACACACAAGTTTCTTGTTCGTTCTTCTTGTGATGATACAGCTTTCCGAATGAGCGGTAGATTAAAAAAATGCGATGACTATTCAAAAGTGCTTCAATGTAAGTTTATTTGAATAAATGATTTTCTATTCTATTCTAAATAATATCTTTTCTTTTTTTTTCAACTTTTTAATCATTTTGAATTTGGGACGCGTATATTATTTTTTTAATAATAATAAACTTTATTCATGAATGTAAAGTACAATTAAATATAGTTATTTTAAAAACTTCTTTCGTATTTGCGCCATTTCACATATTTTTTCGTATTCATTATCAAATTACAATATGGAATGGTGTGTTAAAATAAGATTGCAGTGATCGCCTTGCACAAAGTGGGTCTGGAGCCGTCGGTCATATTCCAGACACTTCAAAAGCTTGGTATCAGCCGTATTTTCGTATATCGTACTATCAACAGATACAACAATACTTCGTCAGTCGAAGACCAGAAAAAAACAATTTGAATATAGCAACAATATTTCTCTCACAGCTTTTGTTTTTGAGTTACAGCTAACTTCACTCATTTACTATGTACAACTTAGATTTGCGTTTTTTATTGAACACTGAAATACATTTTGCTGTTGTTTTCGATATGGCTTCGTTAATAAGATGTATAATTAATCCAGATTGTTTTTGTTATATTTGTTTTGTATGTGTATTGTGTATATATGTACCTAGGTATATGTAAAATATCGAAATCGATATTTTTTCATCAAAATGATAAAACTGTGCATATAAAAAGTCGTATTTTCTCTCCCAGTATTTTCTCTGAGCCATAAAAATACCCAAAATACTCAGAAGAAAATAAAAGAAACAAAACTTGAGTTGACCAGTGTAATTATTGGTTGTTTTAGAATCGATTCAGCGTGCGGCCTGCTGACGCTACACATCGGCGATAGAATATTAGAAATAAATGGCACGCCGGTACGCAGCCGGCCCATCGACGAGATAGATAAGGTGCTATCACGGCCTGATGCTGTTATACAGGTAAAATTGTCTTGTATCTACACACGCATTAGATAACTGTCGCGGCCTTTTTGACAGGATTGCTTGCTGGCCGGTTATAAGACGTGACTAAGACAGACGAAAGAATTGACAAGACACGACAAGGAAAAAGACGGACAATTACATAGAAATTTGAATAATTATATTTTACTTTTAAAACAAGCTCTCTTCTTTCATTTTAACAACATTTCTTAACGGTCGCCCGACCAGCAGACTGTTCAATAACCGAATAAAATAAACATTGCTTCATTATTAAAATGTTTACTTTTCATTGTCCTGTGTTTTAACAGTTAACCATAGAGCACAACCCAGAGACAACAAACAACAATAAAAGGCCAATGTGCAAAATAACCACCGATCTCGAAGAGAAGCCGAAACATGAAGTGAAATCGCCAGTGGAGAGGAAAATATTAAGAGAAGACTTAAAGAAACACATTCCAATTAGACATTCCAATGAAGGCACTGATAACGACCAAAGACAAGATACAGAGGACAATGGCGGGAAAAAGGAACGCCTGTTTAAAAGGAAAGGCGAGGACGGTGGGAAAGTGAAGCTGAAGAGGAGGCAGACGCCGTCATCACCTCTTTTGGGTGATAAAGAACGCAGTAGCAGCATGTCGAAATTACTTGACGTGAGGTGAGTGAAGTGTTCATTAGGAAGCAAAGAAAATCTGTAATATTCATGTAGGTCTATTACAGACTCTTATGATATGTCAAATCTACCGTCAGTTCGGAATGATTTCGAGATGAGAAGAACTGACAAGACACTCTGCTCGTATTCTTTACAAATGAGTTTGTATATGTTTGTTCAGAGTACTTTAGAGCTAGCAGAACTGACCAGAAAATCAACTTATTCTTTTCTAATGAGCTTGTACATCATTACTAAAATACAGATTCATTTTTAAATTCAATTAGGGAGAATGTAGTGCATAATATTGCATTATTGTCAAAAAGAAATAGTTCAATCAGTACCCGTAATAGTACCGTACGGACGGAAGATGCAATCTACTAAATAGCAAAATTGACATAAGTGAATAGTTACTCGAGTAACAAAAGAAATCAGTCATAATTATCAGAGTCGACCGGACTGGTCAATCAATCAGATAAGCGGCACCCTAATATCTGACTCTAGGTATCCGCGCCCACCTATGTCAACCTAGAGGCGAGGCTTTGGTCCGGCATCGAGTCCAGGGGCAACTTGTTGAAGTCGATTAAGTTTTGTGTTTTTGTGCAGCTCGGAGGGCACGTGGTCGCGGGCGGAGGACGAGGGCAGCGGCGTGCTGCAGGAGCTGAGTCGCGCGCGATCATTCCGCGCCGCGCCCGCGCCCGCGCCCCCGCGCGTCTTCCGCGCCGCCGACCTCCTGCAGGTCACCCCCCCCACACACACACACACACACACACACACACAAACAGGCACACCTTCCCGAATCCACATCTCAAACGATCCTCATATATCCCACGTATATACCAAAGATAGACAGTAAAAAATCGCCTACGTTCTTAGCGTCACCTATTTCAGCTGCCTAGCAGCTTGCTTTGTAAGCTGTTTTGGTTGTAAAGTCCAGATTTAGACAGTAAAATTACAGGATACAAGGCATGATATCAGCTGCTTTGCCAGTTCAAACAGAAAAAAACAATAACAAATAACAAATGAGGTTATGTAATTGTAATACAAGCGCACGAAGCCGCAGGCACCAGTAGTTCAGAATCAGACAATAAAGTGATAATACAACATACTTGTGCAAAAAAGGTTTAATCAATACAACTGTTGTAAACAGGGCGAGTTGCTGGGCTCCGGTTTCTTCGGGCAGGTGTACAAGGTGACCCACCGTGATACCAACGAGGTTATGGTACTGAAGCAGCTGTACAGGGTCGACGAGGACGCGCAGAGGTACACCATTCCTTACTTTTACACTCAAGGAGGTACACTATTACTTACTTTTACACTCACGCAGAGGAACTTCCTCAAGGAGGTACACTATTACTATTAGTTATCGAGTACTCATAACATAAACTCTGCTTAGCTCGGGTGTAGATGGCGCTGTGTATGTATGGTTGAAAACCAGTTTTTTGCTCTTTGAGTGCTTCTCCACACTTACCTATGAGCTATTTTGTATTGGTGTGGCACTCACACGCAGATTTAGCCATATTCTATTGCATTGTTTTAAATAGTCTGTATCGTATAGTATTTGTAATTAAAACGCAAGCAAGCGG
This sequence comes from Achroia grisella, assembly GCF_030625045.1. Taxonomy (NCBI): domain Eukaryota; kingdom Metazoa; phylum Arthropoda; class Insecta; order Lepidoptera; family Pyralidae; genus Achroia; species Achroia grisella. Next base: position 1,043,535 of record NW_026712958.1, read on the forward strand.
GGTGCGCGGTCTTTCTCGTAATCTTTGACTACATTTACATACGTTACGTATGGATATAAAGGAAAAAATATCTGTGTATTTGTATCAGTTGTCTAGTACCCATAACACAATTTTTAACTAGCTAAACTTGGGACTAGATGGCGCTGTGTGAATTGTCCTGAAATTATTATTATTCTCCTGAATGTGTTTGTTTATCACTTTATTGTTGTCGTCAGGTGGCGGTGCTGCGGTCTCTGCAGCATCCCAACGTGCTGCGGTTCGTGGGCGTGCTGTACAAGGACAAGCGGCTGCACCTCGTCACCGAGTACGTCGCCGGTGGCACGCTGCACCATCTCATACAGGTACCGAAGACGACGGCCAATGTGCTCTAGAGGTTTACGCCTTGCTTCCGAAGTCGCGGGTTGGATTCCTCGCATGGTATACATATTTGTAATCATTAGCATTATTGTTTGTATCAGTCTGTGTGTTTTCTATATATTAAAAATTTATAAAAAAAATGTTTTTATGTATAAAGAGACAAATTATTATATCTGTTGTCTAGTTATATATCCCTTTTTATTATATAACAAGTTCTGCTATATAAACTTGGGACTAGTTTAATCGACTAATAAATAAATAAATTATATATTAAATTTATAAAAAAAATGTTTTTATGTATTTATATCTGTTGTCTAGTACCCATAAAACAAGTTCTGCTTAACTTGGGACTAGCCGACATTGTGTAAATTGTCAAATGACGGCCACTGTGCTCTAGAGGCTTACGCCTTGCTTTTGAAGGTCCCGGTTTCGATTCCTTGCATAGTACAAACATTTGTATTCATCAAATGATTGTTTGTGTCGGTCTGGGTGTTTTCTATGTATAATATGTATAACGAGGGTAGTTCCTCTATTTGGGATACCTCGTCATCAGAACCCATGTTGGGCATGGTGTAGGCAAGAAATAATAGTCTTAATTCAAAATATAATCGTCTATTCACTCACTCCCAATAACAAAATAATAAAATCACTAACAATCAGCCAGATGAACATGGATTATTCAGGGAAACGCGGCAAGTTCGGTACAGAGTGCAGCACAACTCACGGTCGCGCCCAATTCAAAAGTGTAGTATCGTAATGGTTGTTGAAACTGCTTTACCCTGTACCGACCTCACACAAGCAAACCCATTGACGTTTCCGACAACGATAATAGATGGCGCTATTCTAGTAGAAATTAACCAATTGAGCCTCTTTGTTGATTCTGCGACATGTATTTATTTACAAAAATGTATTAGTATCTATTGTCTAGTACTCATAATACATGATTTAGCTAGCTTTACTTGGGTCTAAATGGCGTTGTGTGATTGTCCTGAGATTATTATATTATTACTATCATTTGATACCATTCAGAACTAAGCGGCCAGAATCATTGATAACCAACGTCTTTGTGACAGACTCGATCTATTAGCTTTACGGTGAGACATCGATCCGTGTAGGCACCTATGCAGTGCCGTAGTGGATCCAATTGGACTTCTTTCTAACATAGATATGTTTGGTTGGACAGGATGCGGGCGTGGCGCTATCCTGGGCGGCCAGGGCTCGGCTGGCGCGGGACGTGGCGGCGGGCGTGGGCTACCTGCACCGCAGGAACGTCATCCACAGGGACCTCAACTCGCACAACTGCCTCGTGCGCGAGGTACTGTGCTACTGTTACGGAGTGTTGGGTCGTCAGGACGCGGACGTGGGCTACCTGCACCGCAGGAACGTCATCCACAGGGACCTCAACTCGCACAACTGCCTCGTGCGCGAGGTACTGTGCTACTGTTACGGAGTGTTGGGTCGTCAGGACGCGGACGTGGGCTACCTGCACCGCAGGAACGTCATCCACAGTTGTCTAATCCTAAGTTGATATTTCAGCTAATAATAAGCAAATTTTTGACAATTATCTTGGCGATTGATAATGTTTTCTCACCTACTTATATATAACTAACTTTTGCTCGCGGTTTCGCTCGCGTTAATTTATCCCTTTAGGGGTGGAATTTATCAAAATCCTTTCTTAGCCTACGTCATGGTAGCTTTATGCATGCAAAGTCTCAGCCCGATCGGTTTAAAATTGACGACGTTTCATACAAACTTTCGTCCCCTATTTTATCCCCTTGGGGGTAGAATTAATCAAAATCCTTTCTTAGCGGATGCTTACGTCATAACATCTACCTGCATGCCAAATTTCAGCATCCGAGTGAAACGATCCGTCCAGTGGTTTGGGCTGTGCGTTGTGTGCGTTGATAGATCACTATATCAGTCACCTTTGAGTTATATATATTTAGATAAAATAAAACAAGTTAGATAACTTCATTTTTGTGGAATATAATTTTAAATTAATATGTTTAAATACATTATTGGTAAATATCCTAATGATAATTGATGGGATGTGCACAGGACCAGACGGTGATCGTGGCGGACTTCGGCCTGGCGCGCATCGTGCAGCGCACCGCCAGCAGCACGCTGGAGAGACCGCGGGCAGCACGCGCCGCCACCGCCGGCCCCCCCGCGCACGCACACACGCTGCGCCGCAAGCGGTACACGGTCCGTACACTGTACACCTACAGCAGCGGTACACTGTACACCACCACCGCACGGGACCATGCTGTTGAACCGGGTCCTTTTACCGCCATTAAGTACCCTTTAAATAAATATTTCCCCCAACCTTTCTAAACTTCTTATGCCCCATTCTCCCCTATGTAACATACATAATTCATAACATTAAAAAATTGAGACACTTAAGAAACTTAAATGTTAGATTTTAGGAAGAAATCACTAGGACACACATTAACAATAATGAAACAATAACTACATTTTCAAAACATATAATGAAAAATTCAAATTCCATATAGAGTCGATTTTCGCATTGCCCCCCTAATAATCAAATGGGGGACCAACATGTGGGGAGTGGCTCCACCGATGGGAAACACTACTTAACAAACAAACACTTGAAAACTTTGCATGATAATGGAATGATGCACCCGCCTGCGCTACCGGCACACCAGTGGCGGATGATAAAATGAGCATAAAGTCAGGTCAGTTAGGCCATCTTGATAAATTTCCCAGTATGGTTTACAGAGGGCACCGCGTGAAAGTCAATCTGATATGGTACATTGCTAGCAATGGGCTCAACAGGCCACATTACTAACAATCCCACATTACTATCATCATAGCGAATATCTCGTTTATATAATGTGTATGAGTATCATTCATTCTTTAAAGATGGGATTGTTTCACAGGTGGTGGGGAACCCGTACTGGATGGCCCCGGAGATGATGAACGGCAACTCGTACGACGAGAAGGTGGACGTGTTCTCTTTCGGGATCATACTGTGCGAGGTACACTACACGTATATACAGCAATACTTTATAAAAACCATATTAAAAAGTCTATACTTTTCCACTGACTGACTATAATACTGATTAATACAAATCTACAATTTTAACAATAAATTTACTAGTAAAACGGATACGACTTTAGTCTTAGGGGTTCGAACCTCGGCTCAGGCAGTCGTAATTTCGATCCCCGTTTGAATTGGAGATCGATCGGAGGGGCGACGGGAGCACCGGTGTGGAGCGCCCGGTTGATTACGGTATGGTGTGGTTAAGGTTGTCGTCTTTGCCGGCGAGGACGGTGTCTTGTGTGTGTGTGTGTGTGTGTGAAATCCTAGGGACGAAACGGGTGGACTCGTAGGGAGATTAATTCCCGGTATGGATTAATAAGAATGTGTATTTATTAAAATGTTTCGGCCTTATATATAAATTTGCACGTGTCGCGTACACGCGCCGCTGCAGGTAACGACAGTTCGAAAGTCGCAACAGCTTCATTGCTAATGGGTTACACATAGCGTAAGAGTCACTTGCGACAGCTCGAAAGTCGCAACAGCTTCATTGCTAAGGGGTTACACGTACCGTATGAGCCACTTGCGTGGCGGGAAGGACAGTTACATGGACTGGAGGTGGCAAAAATGAACTAGAACGTACAAATAAAACGCTTGTCTTAAAATGCTTAATGTAAATTAGGCTTAAAAGTTGAGGTGAATGAATTGAACGAATGAAACAGATAATCGGTCGCGTGTCGGCGGACCCGGACTTCCTGCCGCGGCGCGCGGACTTCGGACTCAACGAGGCGGCCTTCGTGGAGAAGTTCTGTACCGCGCAGGCCTGCCCCGAGCCCTTCTACCGCGTCGCCTTCCTCGCCTGCCACCTCGAGCCCGACTGCAGGTATATATGTACCCACTAACGGACTACGTCACCAACGAGGCGGCCTTCGTGGAGAAACCGCGCAGGCCTGCCCTTAACAAACAAATCGCCTTCCTCGCCTGCCACCTCGAGCCCGACTGCAGGTATATATGATAACGGACTACGTCACCAACGAGGCGGCCTTCGTGGAGAAGTTCTGTACCGCGCAGGCCTGCCCCGAGCCCTTCTACCGCGTCGCCTTCCTCGCCTGCCACCTCGAGCCCGACTGCAGGTATATATGTACCCACTAACGGACTACGTCACCAACGAGGCGGCCTTCGTGGAGAAGTTCTGTACCGCGCAGGCCTGCCCCGAGCCCTTCTACCGCGTCGCCTTCCTCGCCTGCCACCTCGAGCCCGACTGCAGGTATATATGTACCCACTAACGGACTACGTCACCAACGAGGCGGCCTTCGTGGAGAAGTTCTGTACCGCGCAGGCCTGCCCCGAGCCCTTCTACCGCGTCGCCTTCCTCGCCTGCCACCTCGAGCCCGACTGCAGGTATATATGTACCCACTAACGGACTACGTCACCAACGAGGCGGCCTTCGTGGAGAAGTTCTGTACCGCGCAGGCCTGCCCCGAGCCCTTCTACCGCGTCGCCTTCCTCGCCTGCCACCTCGAGCCCGACTGCAGGTATATATGTACCCACTAACGGACTACGTCACCAACGAGGCGGCCTTCGTGGAGAAGTTCTGTACCGCGCAGGCCTGCCCCGAGCCCTTCTACCGCGTCGCCTTCCTCGCCTGCCACCTCGAGCCCGACTGCAGGTATATATGTACCCACTAACGGACTACGTCACCAACGAGGCGGCCTTCGTGGAGAAGTTCTGTACCGGAGGCCGAGTTCTCCTCCTCGCCTGCCACCTCGAGCCCGACTGCAGGTATATATGTACTAACGGACTACGCGAGGTGGAGAAGTTCTGTACCGCGCAGGCCTGCAGCCCTTCTACCGCGTCGCCTTCCTCGCCTGCCACCTCGAGCAATACTTTATAAAAACCAACGAGGCGGCCTTCGTGGAGAAGTTCTACCGCGCATGCCCCGACTTCTACCGCGTCGCCTTCCTCGCCTGCCACCTGACCGACTGCATATATACTGATTACGTACCAACGAATCTACAATTTTAACGACTGCATATAATTTAACGGACTACGTCACCAACGAGGCGGCCTTCGTGGAGAAGTTCTGTACCGCGCAGGCCTGCCCCGAGCCCTTCTACCGCGTCGCCTTCCTCGCCTGCCACCTCGAGCCCGACTGCAGGTATATATGTACCCACTAACGGACTACGTCACCAACGAGGCGGCCTTCGTGGAGAAGTTCTGTACCGCGCAGGCCTGCCCCGAGCCCTTCTACCGCGTCGCCTTCCTCGCCTGCCACCTCGAGCCCGACTGCAGGTATATATGTACCCACTAACGGACTACGTCACCAACGAGGCGGTCGTGGAGAAGTTCTGTTGTGTGTGTGTGTGTGTATATATGTACCCACTAACGGGACGTCACCAACGAGGCGGCCTTCGTGGAGAAGTTCTGTACCGCGCAGGCCTGGAGATTACCGCGTCGCCTTCCTGTATGGACTGCAGGTATATATGTATTTATTACGTCACCAACGAGGCGGCCTTATATATAAATTTGCAGGCCTGCCCCGAGCACCTTCTACCGCGTCGCCTTCCTCGCCTGCCACCTCGAGCCCGACTGCAGGTATATATGTACCCACTAACGGACTACGTCACCAACGAGGCGGCCTTCGTGGAGAAGTTCTGTACCACGCAGGCCTGCCCCGAGCCCTTCTACCGCGTCGCCTTCCTCGCCTGCCACCTCGAGCCCGACTGCAGGTATATATGTACCCACTAACGGACTACGTCACCAACGAGGCGGCCTTCGTGGAGAAGTTCTGTACCGCGCAGGCCTGCCACCGAGCCCTTCTACCGCGTCGCCTTCCTCGCCTGCCACCTCGAGCCCGACTGCAGGTATATATGTACCCACTAACGGACTACGTCACCAACGAGGCGGCCGTCGTGGAGAAGTTCTGTACCGCGCAGGCCTGCCCCGAGCCCTTCTACCGCGTCGCCTTCCTCGCCTGCCACCTCGAGCCCGACTGCAGGTATATATGTACCCACTAACGGACTACGTCACCAACGAGGCGGCCTTCGTGGAGAAGTTCTGTACCGCGCAGGCCTGCCCCGAGCCCTTCTACCGCGTCGCCTTCCTCGCCTGCCACCTCGAGCCCGACTGCAGGTATATATGTACCCACTAACGGACTACGTCACCAACGAGGCGGCCTTCGTGGAGAAGTTCTGTACCACGCAGGCCTGCCCCGAGCCCTTCTACCGCGTCGCCTTCCTCGCCTGCCACCTCGAGCCCGACTGCAGGTATATATGTACCCACTAACGGACTACGTCACCAACGAGGCGGCCTTCGTGGAGAAGTTCTGTACCGCGCAGGCCTGCCCCGAGCCCTTCTACCGCGTCGCCTTCCTCGCCTGCCACCTCGAGCCCGACTGCAGGTATATATGTACCCACTAACGGACTACGTCACCAACGAGGCGGCCTTCGTGGAGAAGTTCTGTACCGCGCAGGCCTGCCCCGAGCCCTTCTACCGCGTCGCCTTCCTCGCCTGCCACCTCGAGCCCGACTGCAGGTATATATCGGTGCCGGCCGTCGTAGCGCGCGGACGTGCTCCACACATTGCTCCGTACGGTGCCGAGGTGCTCAGTGCGAATTTTCGCATCCTGCAGTGTTTCGCGAGTTTCGGGAACTTGTTCCCCTATTTTCAGTCTTTTTGTGTTCCCGCAGTACACGAACGCCTCTCTCCCTCATTGGGAAAGCGGGAAGCGTGTATCGGGACACGTGGTGTTAGTGACAGTGCAATAGTGCAAAACTTGGATTGCAGTGTAATTTGGCGAAAGGACGCATAAACAGTGAGTTTTAGTTATAAGTAACATTGGTTTGGTGATATAGACGCCCTAATTTTAAGTTTTTAGATTTAAATTAGGTTATTCGTAGCATAAGTTAGGTTAGAACAATACATTTTTAGGTTAAGACAGTTGCGCCATGCGGTGCCCATGTGGTAGGCATGCGTCGCTGTGAAGACTGACGGATAGCCTTTGACAGACGTCGCCCGTCGCCTGTCAGTGTGTTTGACAGATACGGTCTCAGACCGACTGTCGTGCACACTTGACGGTCCGATTTGGCGTCTGTCAGCGGTGCATGCGCGGTTGCCAGAGGACAAAATTTTTTCAGTGCAGTTTTTGTGATATTATAAGTGGCAACTTTAGGAACACGGTGTGGACAGTGGAAAATTTTTGAAAACTCCCCGATTTTAGGGAAATTTGTGTTCCCATAAATTGGGGAAAAATTCCGGTGAACAATGGAGGAGGAGGACGACGGGTCCCCTTTCCTCCCGCGGAAATCGATTTGCCGCACCCCTCCCCCGCGCTCGCCTAGCAGAGATCCCCCGGGTCTGGCTGAGGCTGATTTGCTGGGCCTGGCGGGCTCGGGGGCGGCTTCGACGGGCAGGGCTGACTCGCCGCCCCGCACGGCGGCGGCGAAGAGGCCGCTCACCTCGCCTGATGATGCGGGCCCGCGCCGAAGCAAGCCGGCGGTGGAGCGACGGCGGCCTACAGTTCGGACGCAGCAGCAGCGGCAATCTGACGCCCCCCCGGTCGCTGGCCTGCAGGCAGGGGCGCTGGGCCCACCTCTGAAGAAAAGTGTAACGGCCCCGGCGCCTCGCCAGCCTGAGCCGCGACCCCGGCAGGGGTCTACTGTGGAGCCGACAAGAGGACCAGCAGAGCAGCCGCTGCAGCAGGAGCCCACTGCTGGCGGCCTCAATGTGGCAACGGCGTCGAAGCTGGAGCTGCTAGAGGTCGCCAGGAAAAATATGGCAGCCATCATGGCTGTCATTACAGGGCCGGGCAGCAAACTCAATAAATCGGACACAGCCGCCATCAGCATATTGGGGCAGGAAGTAATCGCAGTTGTGGGTGCACTGGATCTGAGAGTCGCTGAGGCAGAGCTTCAATTGGCACACGAAAAGCTCAGGAAGATCGAGAGCACCTCGGCGACACACATGGAAGGACCAACGGTGAAGGCAGCCCAAACGGAGACTTATGCCTCTAAACTGAGACTGCACCAAAACATGGCGGCTGTACAGAAGAACCCAACAAGGATCGCAGCGCCGGGACCAGTCCTGGCCTTCTACCCCACAGAGGAGGCAGCAAAGAGATCAGGACTGCGGAAGACACGAAGCGGCTACTCAAGAAAGTAGTCAGCCCGGCGACACTACAGCTGCAGGTGGCGAATGTCCGCAAAGTCGGAAATGCAGGGGTGGTTGTACAGACCACCAATAAGGAAGCTGCTGCCCGCTTGAAGGAGGCTGCCCCGCCGACCCTACGGGTCACCGAGCCAAAGGCTAGGCGGCCTCTAGTGGCCTTGAGAGGTTTCTCTTCCGACATCTGCTCGGAAGAGCTAATTGGCAACCTCGCAGCCCAAAACATGGAGGAAGAAGGCTGGACCACTGAAAAGATAAAGAGGCACAGCGAGGTTGCCTTCAAAAAATCGTGGAGGGGCAGCAGCAACACTACTGTGGTGCTTCGGTGCAGTCCGTCACTAAGGGGAGCGCTCATCAGGAGGGACAAACTGTACGTAGGGTGGGACGTCATCACACCTACAGACTATGTAGATGTGACGTGCTGCGCAAGTGCCAGCAGTACGGCCACCCGGCCAAGTACTGTAGGGCCAAAGAGGAGACATGCGGACGGTGCGGAAGTACGGGGCACGACCGATCGGGGTGCAAGTCTGAGGAGAGCCGCTGCGCGACATGTCATCGCTTCGGGCGAGGAGACGCCGCGACACACGCCACAATGGCCAAGACCTGTCCTGCGCGCCTGCACGCCGAGCAACGGGCCGTCCATACCACAGAATATGGCTCCTGAACGACATGCTATTACCTTCGGGCAGATCAATGCGGGCGGCTCGGAGTTGGCCACCAGGGAGCTGCCGGCCATCGCGCGGGGCCTGGGCCTCGGTATTGTTCTTACTCAAGAACAATATTCGAGGGCCTGGGTTGACCCGGAGGCACCGCTCATGGCGGTGCAATCGGGTAACCAACCGAGGGCTGGCATCCTCCTTGGAGCCGACTCCTTGAGCGCCGCATCCCAGTCGGACCTCTGCTCGGAGCACTGTGCAGTGGCGCACATTGCGGCCCTAGATCTATTTGTCGTGTCGGCGTACTTCCAGTACGCCGAGCCCATCGACCGCCACCTGCACCATCTTGAACGCGTGCTGCAGGAACTCCGCGGAAGGAGAGTCCTCATTGGGCTGGACAGCAATGCCCACTCGCCGATGTGGCACTCTGAGCCACGGCACTACACAGGGCGCGGACACGAGGCGGAGCACCGGAGAAGGGCTATGGAGGGCTTCATCCTGAGCCACGACCTCGTCATATGGAACTCACCGGGCCACCCAGCAACCTTCTGTGGCCCAAACGGTGAGTCAAACATTGACATTACCATATCGACGAGGGGGGTGAAGCTCTCCGAGTGGCGGGTCCTTGAAGGAGTGAGCTGCAGCGACCACAGGCTCATTGTGTACCGCATCGACGAGTGTGGCGATCGGCTCGCGTCGTGCGCAGAGCCGGTTAAAAATCCCCCTAGGTATCGGGACCGGAATGTGGATTGGGAACTCTTCCGTAGGCGGGTTCACTTTCGTATGGGTGACCTCTGCACCGCTCTCCCCCCGGCGGAACTGGCCTCTGCCTTCACCAACGTGATCAGCAGATGTGCCAGAGAATGCCTGGGGGAGAAGCGTGGCCGGGGAAATACCGGTTACGAATGGTGGACCCCTGAGCTTGATGATCTGCGGCGGATCGCAGCCAGAGCTAGGAGACGTTGGCAGGCGTCTAGGCATAGAGGTGGACAAGTGGAGGCTGACACCGGAACGGCTCATCGGGAAGCGCGCCTGCGCTACCGACGTAGAATGGAGGAGGTGCAGAGGTCACATTTTAGGCACCTGGCAGGCTCTGGCAACCAGGACCCCTGGGGCCAGGCCTACAGGGTTGCGAGCGGGAGGATTAGACCTCCCAGTAATATAATAAACGGCACAGTGTTTGCTGAAGGCCACGCGAGGGACGTGGGCGAATCCATGCGGGCAATTGTTGGGGCTCTGTGTCCTGATGACGATCAGTCTAGGGACACGGAGCACCACCGTCAGGTGCGCGTACTGGCTGCGCTCACGCCCTCGGGCGACTCTGCGCCCCCTCTATCTAGACAGGATCTGGGAAGCATCATTAAGTTGCTACCCAATACCGCCCCGGGGCTCGACGGGCTCTCTTCCCGAATAATCAGACAGGCGTGGAAGGCGGCGGAAGCCGAATTCCACTTCGTCTATGCGCGGTGCGTAGAAGCCGGTATCTTCCCCGGCATATGGAAGGAAGGTCGGCTGCTTGTCCTGCCTAAGGGTAACGACAAGCCGCTGACCGACCCGAAGGCGTATCGTCCGATCACGCTCCTCTCGGTCTTTGGAAAGATTTTAGAACGCGTAATATTGAAAAGCGCTCCGACGATCAGTTCTCGGATCTCCGACTGTCAGCACGGATTCTCTCCCGGTAGGTCCACCACCTCCGCGCTTAGGGCTATCTTAGACTCGCGGCATGAACCATGGAAGTATGTACAGGCCATCTTCCTCGACATCTCGGGTGCCTTCGACAACGCCTGGTGGCCGATGATTCTGGTAAAGGCGAAACAGGGTGGTTGCCCGCCCAACATCTTCAGGATGCTGGCGGGCTACTTCGCTGGTCGCCGCGTGTGCCTCATCACCGGTGACCAGGTGCTGTGGAAGGAATGCACCATGGGATGTCCACAAGGTTCGGTATTGGGTCCCACGCTATGGAACCTACTGATGGATGACCTGCTTCGTCTCCCGTTACCTGAGGGAGTAAGGATGGTTGCGTACGCGGACGATGTTACGGTCCTGATCGGTGCCGACTCCCGAGCGAGCATCGAGAGCAAGGCGAAAGCCACGCTCTCGCTCGTCCTCGACTGGGGAGCCCGTAATCGGCTGGAGTTCTCCCCAGGCAAGTCCATGACGATGACCGTAAAGGGAAAGCTCCAGCGGCCCCCAGTCATCAGGATGGGTGCCGGCTCGGTCCGGACCGTCACGGCGGCAACCATTCTTGGAGTGACGCTAGACGACAGGATGTCCTTCGTGCAGCATGCGACAACGATTGGAGAGCGAGCGGCCAAATGTTTCGGGAAGATGTCGAGAGTATCGGCGTCTTCCTGGGGCATTCGTTATCCGGCCCTCCGCACTCTCTACAAGGGCACCTACGTAGCCACGTTGACGTATGCTGCACCCGTATGGCATGAGAGAATCAGTCTCCATGTCGTACGTAGTATAGTCCTGAGGCTGCAGCGACCGTCTCTCATCCTCCTTACGAAAGCGTACAGGAGCGTGAGTACGGCGGCGCTACCAGTACTGGGGGGGGTCTTGCCTGCGGACCTGGAGGTAATCCGTGCTGCCAGAATGGATGAGGAGCGCGAGTCCGCGCCAAAGCCGGAGTTGAGCAGACGGAAACGCGGGGTATGGGACGCTATAGTCGGGGAATGGCAGGAGCGTTGGCACTCCTCCGCGGATGGAAGAGAGCTCTACCGATACTTTCCGGATGTGGCTATTAGGTTGGCGTCTCCGTGGGTTGAACCCGATTACGAGACGTCACAGATCCTGACTGGACACGGCTGCTTCGGTAAGCGACTGCACGCCATGAGACTCTACGAGTCGAGTGGCTGTGGTTGCGGGGAATCGGACGAGGACCTCCACCACGTTGTGTGGGAGTGCTCCCTATATTCCGATCTCAGGGGGAAGCTGTTGGAGGGGATACGTCGCGGTGAAGGCGAAGGGGAGGGTCCGGTGTACTACCCGGACCTGGTGTCTACTGCGGAGAATTTTAGGAGGCTGCGGGAGTTCGCGCATCAGTGGCACCGGAGGCGGAGCGAGCACGAGAGGACTGCTGGTGGTACGCGTTCAAGAAGGAAGGACACCGCTGAAGACGGAGAGCTGCCCGGCACCGAAGCCGTCCAAGTTTCGTCCGCTGCCCCAGAGAATGCGTGCTTTTCAGCGCGAGAGTCGGCCAGTATAACCGAGAGGGGACATGGGTTGGTGGAGTTGATATAATTTGTCACCAACGAGGCGGCCTTCGTGGGATCAAGAGAATGCGCTTTTCAGCGCGCATACGTCACCAACGCAGATACCGCGCGGCCAGTATAACCGAGAGTACCCACTAACGGAACGTCACCAACGAGGCGGCCGTGGAGGTTCTGTACCGCCCTTCTACCGCGTCGCCTTCCTCGCCTGCCACCTCGAGCCCGACTGCAGGTATATATGTACCCACTAACGGACTACGTCACCAACGAGGCGGCCTTCGTGGAGAAGTTCTGTACCGCGCAGGCCTGCCCCGAGCCCTTCTACCGCGTCGCCTTCCTCGCCTGCCACCTCGAGCCCGACTGCAGGTATATATGTACCCACTAACGGACTACGTCACCAACGAGGCGGCCTTCGTGGAGAAGTTCTGTACCGCGCAGGCCTGCCCCGAGCCCTTCTACCGCGTCGCCTTCCTCGCCTGCCACCTCGAGCCCGACTGCAGGTATATATGTACCCCACCAGCGTAGTACCTCACCACCGCAACAATCAATGTTGATCTCGGTGGTCTAGTGGCTCAGTGTCATCACAGTCATTTCATTTCTTTTATGTATATACAGGATTACTCGGAATGGGCATCCTAAGTCGCAAGGATATAAAAGTACCCATAGTAACTACCAATATTTATTTCTACAGCCTTTCCTGAAACCATATAGTGTATTCGACAAAAAGGGGTTAAAAAATATTTAATGTAAGTGCCGTATACCATATGAATTTAGTGAAAAGCCTTTAATTTGAAATTATAAAAAATACTTCAATTCTATTTGTTTGTAAAAAAATGTGTGACCCTTAATATAGGTATAGATTTTACCAGTACGTAATGTTCCGTCAGGCCAACGTTCGAGGTGATAGAGATCTGGCTGGAGAGCCTGATGCAGCAGCTGTCCCGCGGCGGCAGTACGGCGGCGCTGCTGGCCGACATCGAGCGCTACGGGGCGGAGCCTTGCACCTGCTCGGGCTGCGGCGGCGGCTCGGGCTGCGGGGGCTGCTCCGGCCGCCGCCTGCAGCGCTCGCCCAGCAAACTCAGCGGGGACTATATTGTCGTCGATGGAATCGTCAAGGTACATTTAGTGTATTTTTAACCAAATTTGATAAAGGATTAATTTATATATGTTTAGTATATTATTAGGTTTAAAATTGTCGTTGTAGTCGTCGTAGTTCGAGTCTTCTGTTCAAATATTCATATTTCACGGTTGTTTGTTTCTGAAATTTTTCACGGGATCTATATTTGTAATATGTATGTATTTACAAAAAAGAATACATTTAAGTATTTTTGTGAGTCGTTTAGTACCCATAGCAAGTCTCGCTCAGTTTGGGACTAGAAACAGCGCCTGCTTGAAATATCCTGGGTTCTTACTATAAAACACGATTGGTGACAGTCTAAATCGACCGTGCGGATCTCGTCCCCGGAGCGGAGCGCGGGCGGCGGGCGCGCGCTCGGGAAGTGCGTGTCGGCCGGACACATCGCGCGGACCGCGCCGCGCGTGACGTCACTGAGCCGCTCGCACGCCGCGCTGCCCGCCGGCTACATCCTGCGCGCGCGCGGCAACACCATCGACATCACCAAGGTACCGCACTCTCACCGCTCTATACTGTACTCGAGACAAGTGCGTGTCGGCCGGACACATCCGCCGTGTTACATATACAGTATGATTACAATTTAAGACGTTTTCAGTTTTATAAACGATTCGCCGAGTATATTCTTTCATACAAACCTTATTCTGATAAATTATAATTTATCAGAATAAGGTTAATTGTGTTATAATACAATTGCAGAGTTATATTACTTACTTGTAGATTTGTTATTCTTGGAATGACAAACTAGCTGACTGCCCACATAATAAATCTTTCCATTTCCATCAATGTTCCCACTACGCCACATACAGACATCACTTTATCATTTGACAACCATGATATCGATATATTGCTTATTCCGAAGAATTAAAGAGGTCTGACCTCTTTAATCCTAACAATTCACTGCCATATATCACCTTACAACCGAAGCATGACTTACAAAATAAATACTTAGTAATAGAAATAGATAAAATTACTATAATATATGCTGGTGGTCACTCTATTCTCCCAAATTTGAATTTAAAAATGAATCTGTATTATTATAAACAATATTTGAAAACAATACGAGCTGAGTTTGTCAGCTCTTTTCATCTCGAAAGCATCCCGAACTGACGGTAGATTTTCATGTCATAATAGATTTTGATTTCATTTGAGAACAAAAGTCCTTCCTGCTTCTACTTTGGTAACTTCAACCGTTAAATTTTCTCTATATACCCTCAATGACAGTTTACAAATATTTAATCTACAGGTCGATGACATAAGTGAGTGGCTGGACTCACCCCCTCCACTGAAACGGACCAGCCCCGACTCGCAGCTTAACACCATCACCCTGGACCACAACAACAAGACCAGAAAAGTGGACGACAACGCTGAAGGTAACCTCCCCTGTTTCCTCCGTAACCAATCCGTCGAAGGTCTGGAGAGTAAATCCAAACATGATATGGAGCCTCCCCTACCTATCTGTAGACACATAAGCATTCCAGATGATTGTGAAGTCCACCGAGATGATGATTCTGATTCGTCTGACGATGATGATGACGATCTTGACATCGCAGACTGGCACAAGAACGTTAGTACATTCCAAAAGGTAGAAAGAATGGATGTGGACCAATCGAAAAACATCCTTGCGGGGTTAATGAAGAAAGGCGAGAATCTGTTAGCCAAAAAATCTAGTTATGACGTTACAGACATTTCGTTAAGGAACCCTGAGTGTTTGAAAGGAGAAAGGAAGATTCCAGAAGCGGATTGCAGGAGGTATAACATAGACTTTTTAACCAAAAGCCCCGTAATGGCGGAAGGCGTGAAGAACATTCCAAAGACTTTAGCACGAGAGAAACAGCCTGAAAAGACTGGTTTCTTTACAAAGAAATTGTTGTCGCCAAAGTTAAGTAGGTTATTTGGCCCTGACGTTACCAGAAATAAACCTGACAATTGTGAAAGTAAGGAGGAGAAATCTAGGAGTAACTTCTTTGTACACCGACCATCGTCGCCTAGTAATATCTGCCGATCATATAAAGTTAGACCCTCCGAGGATAGAGATAGGAAACCTAACTTAAGAAACGATAGTGACGTCCTAAAAAGCGACATAAAATTGGCCAGTCTAGGAAAACCTATGACGCCAATATTCAGACGGCACCTTCCTACAGAGAAGCCTGATTTCGCTGACGGTCGGTTCAGCTATCGAGACCGACGTTCCAAGTATGACGGTAAACTTCAAGAGCCTAAATTTATGGATGTCGGTCGCAACAGGATCAAAGCGCCAATAAATGCGTTGGATAAAAGTAAATTAGCTCCGTTCTTAAGAAGTCCTCAGAATAATAATGTGCCCGTTTTAACGCCTGTTTTGGAGAAGAATAAGAATGTAATGGAGAAGAAAGAGGATGTACCGAAGAGGAGAGATGTTACTATATCGAGGAGTAATTACGTCAGCCTCGCAAACCTGAAAATTAACAGTAAAGCGAGGAATCTGGAGAAGACAGTGCAGGAAAAATCCAAGGGCACTGCGGAAGAAAGTTCGCCGGTAGAACGAGTTATATGAATACTATAAATACTGAAACTGTTTACTTAAAAAGGACTGTTTTTTTTTTATTATAGGCCATTATTTTTTTATAAATTACAAAGGCGATTCAAGATAAAATTGTTAGTCTGTACCGAGTAGCTAAAACCAAATGGAATTGGCCATATGTAATATTTTTTTAAGATATAATAACTACCTCGTCTTCTATCTCATTTATTAACCAATTTGAGCTAATAAATAGACGTGCAAAATAATAGTAGAGATGTCTTCTATCTCGCTCACACATATAGGAGGGCGACTCTTAAGGTTTTTTTTCTCTTTTTGGCTCAGGCGGTTTGTGTTGCCATTAGCCATGACTCTCAAGGTTAATAATTTATTAACCTTGAGAGAGAAAATTAAAGAATGTAAACTTTTTTAATAATAAAGTTTACCTTTAATTTTTGTTCTCAATTACGTAATTTAACCATTTGGTTTTCGAACTCGTTTTAAGTGTAAATAAGTGCTCAATATTTTCGTTAAATAGTCAATAGCTCCCTAATCTATTACAAACAATACTCTTGCCATGTTGAAATGTTCACGGCGCTAGAAGGACGCATCTTGACCATTTATTAAATATATAGTAACTGTGCTCGACTAGCCCTTAAACTGAAAAATGTCATAGACATAAACAGCAAGAATATATAAAGACTTATTATTTATGTATTTAGAAAGCACAGAATATCTCCACACTAATAAGGTAATAAATAATCGTCAAATTACGTCCATAGAGTAAAGACATTTTCCCGCCAACAATTACATACAGTACATTTTTAAATTATTAGTCTTTGACGTGAATATATCAAACATCCTTAACATTATGTTTTTTTTTCTTAAAAAATCAATAATTAAGGAGTTATTATAGATAAATGCTAATAAGTCCAGGCTTGCTTCTAGTGCCGTGAGCTTAGTTGATATACAATTGTTGTTGTTATACATATATACATTAGTAAATACATTGTTATACATTAGTAAATACACATAGAATGTGCACTACAGGAGATCAAGGCTTCGATACACTTTACGCGAGAGATGACATTTTTTTTATCCTATAAACATAGATTATTAATAAAAAACCGAATATACGAAATTCGATATTTGAAATATTATTTTGGTATTTAGTAGTCTAATAAATTCATTATAATATCATATTTATTGAATATTAAAGAAATATAAGCAATTTTTCCAATTTAAAGTGTAACCTTTGAATATACTTATTCGCCTTTTAATATAACTATTGCTTAATATTGAAATTTATATAAAATTAAAACGGTGACTTAAAATTATTATATTATACGATATTATAAATTTTACTCAATTAAAAAAACTAATATATGTATAAAAAAAAATTGACAATTAAGTCTGCAAGTATTCATGACGATTTTTAAAATACTCTAATATTATTATTTACTTAATTATTAATATAGGTAAACAAGAATAATTTTATGGTAAATAAAAGTATTTACCATAAAGTAGTTCCGTTCAACTATATTTATTTTATAAGTTATGTATTTATATATTATGTAGAATGTATATGTTTATGATATGTATTATTTTATATATTAATATTATTAATGTTTCTACTCCGTCATGCGAATGTTCAAAAATAGATATTTATTTGGTAAAAAAAAATGTAAATCAAATGACATTGTACGGGCACCGCACGTGCCTGCTTACTGTGCAATACACAATTGCCTACACATGCAATTTCACCTCAATATATTTATTTTAGTAACAAAAACCAGTATTCGAGTAGCATTCAACCTATGCGGTTTTCTTTAACAAAAACCCCTCATCAATCAATCAATAGCTTTATCACGGAACTGTGGGCTTAAACCCCCACATTCTTTGATCCGGCGTCGAAGGACCAAAGAATGTTTGGGTTGAATGTTACTCGAACACTGATTTTTATTACTAAAATAAATATAATGAGGTGAAATTGCATGTATTTAAATTATTAACAGTCAGCTCGTGACCACGGCTAGTGCAACCTAGTCGAAACGTCGAGAGAGGTAAACCTTTATTTGCCATAAAATTATTCCTGTTAAGACCCGGTTAATAATTTAAATAATGTATATTAAACACGAAAGTTTAAAATTAAGAAATTGCATGTGTAGGCAATTGTGTATTGCACAGTAAGCAGGCACATGCGGTTGCCCATACAGACTTCGTCTATGATCAAAAGATTTAAATTTCTCAATCAAGTAGATAAAAAGCAAAATCGTTTTTTTATATTTCGTTAAATTGTTAGGTCTTGGCCAGGAACTACATTACATATATATGTAATGTACCTAGTACTCGTATATATACACTAGTATATGCAATAATTGTTTGTTATATATTAAATACGTTTTCGTATGTTTCTGTATACTTTGTGTCTTATATACCCCATCTGGGGAAACGGTCGTAAAGACTTTTACATTATATATATATACATATATATGTATTAGGGGAGGATCGTGAATTTGTGGGGTCCTGACGACTGACTGACTTAAGGGCCTACCTAATTATTTATTTATTTATCCTTTATTGCACTATCTAAAATAATGTACAATTGGCGAGCTTAATGCCATAATGCATTCTCTACCAGCTGATCATTGGGTACAATTATATCACTCAACTAAAAAAATATACCGACCAAAAACAAGCGACAGGGAATTTCCCGTTTCGTTCGATAGACGCGCACATCGATGGGTTGATTAATCTCAGGGTTGTCAAGTTTATGATAAGTTTTTTAATATCATAGATAATTTATCTAAATACCGCCCTATTGTTTTCAGTAGGGGACCTTTATATCCACGGCCCTGGGCTGCAGCTCATAAAGCCCGTAGGTAGATCCACCCCTGATATATATATATACATATATAATGTTACATACTGATATATAAATGTGAGAGGTGATTATTTTAGTGTGGTCGCGAATAGTTGGTGGCATGTAGTGGTCCCCGTGCCTTCGTCACAAGACTGCGTAGCGTTCCGCTCCGTCAATTGTTTATACAGGTATTCCATTTGGACGATTTTTTTTTAATATTATTATGTATAACCATAGACAAGGCCTGTGCCATTTTTAAATTTATTCTATTACCATTTACGATTCTCTTTTATATTTTCATGGTGATTCCTTCTTTCTTAGTATACCAATTCATTATATTGTGAAATTACATTTCAATTGGGGAAAAAAATTATAAGAAAATCGTAAAAATTTACATTTTTACTTTAAAATTAGTAGATAATAAAAAACAAACTATATATAAAAAGTTGGCCACAGCTGGCCTTTACAGCTACACCGAACGATAGGGCGCCAGTACAGATGGCACTCCAAACCCGCGGAAAGACTTTTGGAGCGGCTGCAGACCAACTCCTGCCTGACGGATACGACTTTAGTCTGAGGGCACCGCTAGGGGTTCGAACATCGGCTCAGGCCGTCGTAATTTCGATCCCCGTTTGAATTGGACGGGGGATCGATCGAATAGGATCAGATATACAAAAAGGTGCATGCACAGCGTCTAATATCTCACTTTCTTTCTATATTTAAAGATATATTCAAATGCAAATTCAAAAATCATTTATTCATGTAGGACATTTTAGCCGCTTATGAACGTCAAATTTTTACATTATAATTTACCGTCCAGTTCGGTATATAGCAAGAACTGGCAAGAAACTCAATTGAATTACTTTTTTTTTTAAAGCCAGTTTATTTACAATGTATATTTATATAGGTGTCTATGTCTAACATTAAATGAAAATTCAGTGCATGAACAACTATTGCCATGCACACTCGTCATTCAAGTAATCGTTTAGTGAGTAATAGGCTTTGCTCAGTAAATATGATTTAACAGATGTTTTGAATTTATTTAAGGGTAATTCCAACATATCCTTTGGTATCTTATTGTAAATATACGTCCAAATGGAATGTATTAAAAGCTTGTTTGATAATTTGTATACTATTGTAATTATACACAAGTTACGTTCACTGTTTGTAATTTTATATGATGTAGATAGTAAGGATCGTGACGTATTCATAGGTAGACTAGGACTTAATGTGACTTACAAATGTTTGCCATTAAAATACGAACACCAACAAAAATATAATTCAAGTGTGACGTGTATGTATGTAGCTACGTAGCTCCCAAACCCAATATGACTTACAAATGTTTGCCATTAAGCTACAAACACCAACAGATAGATCCTTCAAGAGTGACGTGTGTGTTTGTAGCTACGTAGCACTCAAACCCAATATGACTTACAAATGTTTGTCATTCAACTACAAACACCAACAAAATTATCCTTCAAGAGTGACGTGTGTGTTTGTAGCTACGTAGCTCCCAAACCCAACATGACTTACAAATGTTTGTCATTAAACTGTTACCCACCTTGTATTGTAGAGATGAATAGATACCAACGGTGTTTTTAGTGCTGTAAATTGTACATTTGTTATATTATTATAATACGTCACATGTTTATATGCAATAATTATAGACAATTTATACAAAATTAAAATTATTCATCTCTCTCTCTCTCTCTCTCTCTATTATATTATACTAGTGAAGGACAGTGCGAGTGTTCGGCGCCCAAGTCTCGCTGTTAAGGATAGTAAACGCCACTACACATCTTATGTGGTTGTAGCCCTCTCATACATAAACGAAATATGTCCTTCGGAAATAAATACAAACCATCGCTCCTAAGAATATCCTTCTATAATGGGTCGCAGTGCTAGTAGTAGTAGTACTAAAGCATCTGACAAGCTATAGCTAAAATTCCTCAATAAATAAATATAAAAAAATAAGGAAAGTATATTTTGTAATTAGAATACCAATCAAACAAAATATCTCGCTATGTCTCTATACGTCATGTAACGCCCAAATAAAATCGATATAAAAACAATAGAAAATCCATAAAAAAAAAGAACTAAAGATAACAGTTGCACTTTCTATCAGGTAGTTGGCCAATATGTTTGCATTCTAAATACATAAAATAAAATAAAAAGTTGCGAGACTTAGGCAGTAAACGTTCTTAAATAGTCCATTTTTACAATATGTGTTTATTGTGCATATTAATATAAAATTTCTCATAAAAGTATAAGGAAACCTCAGTAGTGCCATTGTTGTTGTACACTCGGCTCGAAGTGGTATACGTATACGTATTTATAAGACAAACGGACAATTTTCTCATACTCTTTTATATGTTTATAATTAATAGATATACAATTAAGGAAAGTGCCTCTTGAGCCGAGTGTGTCATTGCATTCCGCATATTAAATTTAGTTATATATATAAACCATACATTGATTTGATTGGTGCATTTACTCTTATTTAAAAAAAATACAAATTTATTTTAATTATTGGAAGATATTGTCGCTATCTTTCAAAATAAGAAATTAGCACGAAAGACAAGGACAGAACAATTTAGTTTACTTCATATGATGTTTGTATAATAAGGGTTTATAATAAGGTTGCTGATACACAGTCGATTAGTCGTCAGGTTTTTCAACGGCTACTTTCGGAAGTGCTATATGATTTTGTTGAGCACAGGATATATGATTTTGTAAAGTTTTTATGTTGACTGTACCTATTACCAAGCTTCTATGCAATAATTAATTGTCTATATAATATCATTATAATTAACTTAGTTTTAGAGTATGGCAAAATAATAAATTAATTTATTAACAGCAATATTGATTAGTGTTAAGCTTTTAGACATTATTGAAGTCTGAACTCTAATGTTTATTACACAGGGTGCCATTTTGTACTTTATGTTGAATTGACGCAGTCTGTGCTGCGAGGAAAAGAGCAATTTCGTTTCAGCAATGTGCGATTACAGTAACACTAGTTTCTGTAGAGACCTTGTATCAACTAGTTAAAAGCATAAATCCACGTGCAGAAACTAATAGTGATATAAAAATTATATATTTTACTCAATATCTAATAACCGTCTGCAGAGTAAAACTGCCTTATTTATAACGCCATTTATTTTAAGACACTTTTTAATGGAATGGAACAAAATATTTTCATAGTATAATACCCTATAACAGGGTACGCGTGACCAATGGCACGCGTGACACAATATTTTGGGCCCGTCATCGATTATAAAACTGTTTGAAGAAGCTGGCTCATGCAATTTTAACAATATTTTTGAGAGATGAAAAACATTAAAAACTCGGTTAGAAACCATTTGACTTGAATCGAGATGAATCCAGTTCACCATACATTTTGCTAAAAGTAACATCGTACAAGCCTGACATAAATTATTTGTCATCTAACCTGCAGCACCAGAAGTCACACTAATGTTACAGTTATTTAATTTATGCGTGTAATGAAAACAATCCAAAATGTACCTCTTTTGTTTACTTTATTTCATAGAGAGTTTTGATAGTATTTATTATTATTATTTTCCAAATAATCAGAAAGTCAAAATTATTTGATGGCACGTCAATGAACCCATTATACATTTTTTGGAAAAAATAGCACGTTGATGCATAAAGGTTCGCCTACCCTGCCCTATAAACTCTTACAGGTTATATTTTTTTTCTGTAAATAAATACCCTAAGATACATATATGTAACTTTATAATCGCACATTGCTTCGACATTATTTTAAGGATCTGATTAAAAGTAATCTCATGCGACAAATTTCCTTTGCCGAAGTTTGCTCACTTTTTTGTCTTATCTGTGATACATATTGTTTATAAAACGCCTCCGTATTGTGCATTTTAAGTTAGTTTAAAATAATAAAAACGATGTCGACTGGTTTCTAAATTTAAAAAATTAAATTTGGCAAATGTACCAACGTGCCAAGTCGTTAAAAAGAAAAAAGTAATATCTACATGATATGAGATTTTTATATTATTAAGAAACCGGTAAATAGTATTATAAGTTTTACCGATATTTAGTTATAGATATAGGTCAAAGCTCTTTGCGGTCCTATTGCAAAAATATATAGTGTAGTATGTTTGTTTACAAAAATAAATACCTGTAAAAAACATGTAATCTATAAACTTTTTTTTTACTAAGTATAATCTGTATGTAATACTAGCTATATATTAGAAAATACGAAAGTTTTCGTGGATTTCCCGCCATATTTAGAGTCAAATTGATTACTATTTAAAGACTTTGAATCTTATATATTCATTTATTATTGTAATAATATTACTGTAATTTAAACAGTTTATATTAGAACGGATTCATATTTTTGTGAGCATGTTATTTAGACGCTGTTACAAGCATAGTTGTTCGTATTGTGTTCCGTAACATGTGTACTTGTACCAGCGACCAAATATAGGAAGTTCACGAAAATAATGATCACTATAAATTTTCCCGCCATATAATGTGTTAGTATATTTTTATGTACCGCATAAGAGTTTAGTCTACCTAAATATAAAGCTAACATATTAATTGTACCTAATAACAACGATATTCTCCGTCTCCTTGCATTCCATGCGTCTCTGTAATTGTTTTTAAGTACAAATAAAGGAATATTCATATTTTAAACGTCGTTTGTTTTTACCACGTTATTCCAACATTCTAATCATAGTAATGGGTTCAGGATACTAAATGGTGTTAATATGTTGTCGCACCAATATATTCTTCGATTTTTAATTTGAATGGGCTGTATTTTTGGTTAGGTACATACGATAAAAAAGGGGCGAAATGGGAACAAGGAAAACACGTACGTACCTAGTAGACGGACCCAGCACCTCCTGGTACGTTAGGGTCTGTAGCACTCTTCGACCTCAGCTTTAGGCACAAGGGCGTCCGGGATGGTCAGCATACGTGTTTCCTTTTGCGTCGTAGGCGGGACGCGACCACTTATAAAGTTACTAGGACTTATTGACCGATATTAATGTTCGTGAAACACAATTGCACTCGCGATTGATATATATAAGAATTAGCACAATTGTATTATGGCGGTTTTACAGTTATATGCGACACGACTCTTAACGTTGTAAGCGTACACGAAGCGGCAGCAGACTGGGTCCGGTCGGCGACGGAGCGGGCGAATGATTTTTAGGTACGTGTGCAGGTAGATAGAACGAATTAAATTCGCATGTACCTTATAAAATATTAATAATTTTAATACAAAGACATTGGCTTAACCAATGTGGAAAATATTTTTTATGAAATTCCTTTACTGCGTCAGAATCAATTTCTTTAGGGGTACATGTTGTACCTAATATTTCATTTTTTTAATAAAATTCATTCTTAATTATGTATTTCAATTTGAATTTTATGATAGTGTAGATATATTTATTTTATCCAGTTTAATTTCCAAGTAGGTAAATTTTTCAGGTTAATTAGAATATTTTATTTTACGAAAAACGACGGAAATGCAGACGAAGTCGCAGGCGACAGCTAGTTTTGTAGTTTTGAATATAATAATATAGTACTTGTGATGACAGTTAATTACAAAGGTTCTTTTGTAATAATATTTGATTTATTTCACCGTATTCTTAAGATATATCTTTCTAATACACGCTACGTTTCAAATTGCGTATTTCACCGCGGTGTTGATTTCCTCCCACGGCCCCCGTGCCCCCCCCCCCCCTTCACCATCAAACAAACACCACATGAATATAGAACGGTGTGAGCTGTGAGAAACCAAAAATTATACTACGATCTGGTCTCCTCGTGTTGGACAGTCTGATATAATATATTGCTGGCAATGGGGCTGGTCCCTATCCCTAATATCTTTCTTCCCTTCCCCCACCCTCCTCTCTCTCACAAGTAGATGTTAGGAATTTAAAACAAGCGTGAACCGTAAAATATTTTATTTGAAAACAAATTACAAATAACGGGGTACAATACAAAATGCGTTGTAACGATATAGTCAAATCAAAATAGAAAATGTATATGTATATCGCCCGCTTACAAATACAATGTGTTATTGTCCAAAATCATATAATTCAATAAAACATTTCAAAGTGGGTTTATAACTAGTATATAATTTTCTCTTGAATTTACATGTACTTGGATATGGTACGTTATATGAAATGAATAGCTAGTTTATATGATTTAAATAATAAATAATATGTCCCTGGCTTCATCATCATCATCATCAGCCCACTGCAGTCCACTGCTGGACATAGGTCTCTCCCAAGGCACGCCACTGGGCACGATCTTCAGCCCTTCTCTTCCATCCCTGGCTTACTGATTATAAACGCAAAGTTCAATTCTAGTCTAGAGCTAAAACATGTTATCACTTCCGGTTTTTCGAGTGACACAAGATGGCGGCCTATAAACGAACAAAAAAGGCATTATACGAGCAGCCGGCAAACAGTACGGACGCGTTGTGCGCGCGTTTAATAATTGGAACTTAGATTTATTTTGTAACGTAAACGTCTATTAAGGCCTTTTTGAAAAATTCTCCTTAACAGAACATATGCAAGCTATAGAGACAATAGGATTCAAATATGTAACACACTATAATTGCAATCAGGCTTTTGTTGTTACTATAATTATAATGGTATATTTAAACAGGGTACAGTCGAATACAAGACAATTTATAGTAAACTCAGTTAAGAATACTAAATCGTAGATAGGAATAAAGTGCAATATTGTCATCGTTGGACATAGAGATTCAGGTCCAGTTAACGTCAGAGAGGTATTGCAAAATTACGTCCAGCCGGATGCAAGCCGCAGTTATTGTATTGATAAATTATCTCGTCGATCTTTTATTGTATTAATTTACTGGTAAAGGCTATAACAGAATAGCAGAGAGGGTGGACTCGCTGCCCCCTCTAAATTATAGACCGTTTTGTCTGCTTCATTGCTATTGACTGCAGGACTAAGAGAAATCACATTTATAATTCCGTTATTGAGGGGAAAGGTAAGTGTAAATGTGCGCTCGTCGTAAGCATTTATTATAATAACTAGCTGATCATGCAAACTCCGTTCCGCCTCAAAATGAAATAGGTACGGGAAAGATTTTTTGCAGTTTAGTTACGCAATACATTTCTGAACGCACGCTGTTTGACAGGTATCAGCCGTTTGTATGGGAAAATAAAATTCTTATTTTTACTATTAAAAATATGCAATTTCTTCATATTTAATCACCGTTTAAACTTTCCCTCGACTTCCACGAATATTTTAAAACTAAAATTAACCAAATAGGTTTAACCGTTCTCGAGTTTTAGCGAGACTAACGAACAGAAATTCATTTTTATATACATAGAAGATTTTAAACATATTCTGCAATAGGGCTGGAGTGAAATTACAATATAATCTCTGACATACGATACGCCATGTTTGATGGAGACGAGGCTTGTTTCATGAGCAATGGAATAAAGGATTAGTTCAGTCGTTATTAAAATCGGCATCACCGTGAATTCATTTAAAAAAGACATCCAAATCTTTATAATTAAACCCTGTGATGGAACATCATAAGATTTAATTATAAAAGATTATATCATTTTTTTTACTGTCACCGTAAAAGTTTTATACTGCCTCTGAAATTTTATGCGGTAGTAAAAAAACGTCGTCTAACAAACTTATTAATTATTACAATATATTAAAAAGATAGCCTTTTTTTAATAAATCTTTGTTTATGAAACATTTTTATGAATAAGGCTGCCGATATACAGTCGGTTAATCGTCAGGTTGCTGGAATACGACAAAAATTTCGATTGACTTTGATTGACGCGTCTACGAGAATAACGTATTGTAGTAAACTAAGAATGATAATCATAGACAATTCATCGCTCACTCATCAAACATGGCGACTTGGAGCCTTAACATTACAATGTAAACTACAAAAGGCCGTAGATTAAGTAACACAATATACTTAGTACTCTTGTACAAAGTATATATTATACGTAGAACTATGTAATATATCGGTGATAAGTTATAAATTGTGCAGAACGCGATCACAACGGTAACTATAAATTTTTCTACACGACGGACTTGTTTGAACGTACGAGATGGCAGTGAAACAAATGGAGACGCCCTACAAAGTCAATATTGTTTGATTAAGCTCGAAGTCTCACGTCTGCTTTTTTTTATTTAGGTAACTGGAAACAAGCTCGTCCTATTTAATGGTAATTGGCCTATGTACATGAACTATGCACATCACATTTACCATTAACTGACAATTTTCAATATTTATGAATGATTAGGCGCACAAACATCTGCTTCCCACAAGATACTGGGAAAGAGAATGTAAGAACTTAACCTGTTTTTCCTTTACTCTTTGATGGTCCGCTTCAATTAGTCGTGGTGTGATGTTGTAGAGCCTATAACTATCCACGAAAACTGTGAAATGACAACTATTCAACATTAAAAGATTTTTTAAATCCAAAGCAATAGTTTCTTAGATTCTAAGACGTTCAAACAAAGAAGCACAACAACTTTATAATATTACTACAGACTATTTAAAAATTGTATTGTGGTATCAGCTATATAAATCTAATAAGAAATTGGCTTAATATTTGGCTTTGGAAGTTTCCAATTATATTTTCAAAATTAAATTAGTTTTTTTACTACCAGCTTAATAAGTTAATAATTTCCAAGGATGATTTAAAAGGAGTTATAAAAGCTCCTTTTAAATAATCAATATAAATAAATCAAAGTAGAGTCAGTTACACTTATAATTAAAAAACGAATCCAACGTAATAAACATCATAAAAATAGGACGATTTTTATGATATTTGTTATGTTTCATAAATATTGAAAATTGTTTACCAGTTTATATTTTAAAGACAACGTAGACTGTGAGACTTCAATATTGAATTAACAATCATAAAATAAATTTTAAATTAGTTGCCCACAAAATTATCGTTCATTACTTATTTTTTTAAATGAATGTAATTGTTCCTTCAACGATACTACAGACAACGACCGTCGCGTAGAAGCATACAAATGTAAACTTTATATTAAACAGTATGTGCTGTAGAATTGGACGTGCTTGAATAGTTATATTATATTTATATACATTAAAACTGGGATTATTACTTATTTAAACGATCTACACACTACACTAAAATCAACAATGGTTGACGCAGTGGTGGGGATAAAATCGGGCTGCGGGCACACTGGCGTTACATCGGGTTCCGATTTGCCTATTCGCCCGATAGTAGGGTCGTGTGTAGACCGTTTCGGTGGCTATATATGACGTTGCGATAATACACGGTGCATACATCGTTTTTTATAAATTTAATTTAGAATATAAATCACAAAATATTAAATATCAAATTAATTTAAATATAATATACATTCCACAACGTTCAGTATCTGTGACATTGCCAACATGTGTATTATCTGTGCAGTTAAAAAACAAAAGTATAACCTATACGGTTCATGTTTGAATGGCACTGGATAATACAAAATTTGGCAATGACAAACGATCTTAAACTCAAAATACTTTTAACACATTTGTTTAATACTTTGACACGAAAACTGAGCAATATTGTAGACAATTTAAAAACAACAACGCATTCTATAATATATTTATTTAAAATATATTTATTACGTTTTCCAAATTAACGTCTCTGCAAGGAAACAGTAAATATAATAACTAGATAATAAACGTGTGCGATTTAACACCTTAAAACTATCATTATATAAGACCTAAAATAACTATTTGACTTTCGTTTCCATTTTCTCTCGAAACTCCCATAAATATCAAGTCATCACCGTAAAACAGGTCCGCTATAAAACATATCAAAAAACATACAGGGGACTATAACTACCTATATAGTCTAAAAATCAGGTATACTTGTTAATTTAGACTTAGACATAGTTTCAGACATGTATTTCCCTTAAACACTAAGTTTTTGACTAATTAACGAGGCAAAATTGATTTCGATAGAGGTTATATTGTATATTGGTGATTGGCCGTTATGTTTCGCGCCAAAACGTTTTTTTCCTAGTATGTATCATAGACAACTATATTTACTTTATTTGCAAAATAGTAATAGTGTTTCTAATTACTAATTAAACACCATTACTAATACTGTATCTTCCATTACACAAATATCTTTTGAAAGTTCTGTTTCAACCTTTAGTATAATATAATAACAATACAAGAGAAAATCGATCCCTTCTTGTTTTGTCCTGTTCTTACCAGTAATAATATTCATATGTAAGAAAAAGACCAAAACATCAATATTTAAAATGGCTTTCCGGGAAATTTGTTATTATATAAGGGATATAACTTCAGAGGCACTGAACGCTGTTCAATCACCAATATACAGATCATACAGAAAGAGATAAGTACTTTATGGTATACCATAATTAAGCACATAACTTTAAAACTTTTAAATTTCCAGCAAAATATACACTTCCGGTATGATCTTTTCGCGCCATTTCTTTCTTTTTCGCGCCAACTACCGCTACTGCCCTCATTAAAACGTCAAGTAAGCGACATGCAAGTGATATGTGCACTCACTACCTCACTACGCTATGATATACAGCTCCAAACGAGCCTTACACAAACTAATGTTTTTTTAAAACATGGTCACAATTTAATTTTCTTCTATTAAAATTTCTATTTTGAAAATTCATACCATATTTTTTGGAACCCATTATAAATTGGCACATTATTGTTTTTATCTTGTATTTTATTGTAATTTCCCATAGACGCAATTGATTGGTTGATATTTAGTCAAAACATGTTGGATTTACAATCAAGCACGATAAAACGTCAAAATCAGCATAGAGTAGCTCGGCGCCTTTTCAAACGAAATATGATACCTCTGTATGTTATTCTATAAATTTCTTTGATATTTTTTAGACATAGATCTTGCAAATCATTTAGAAGTCAGTATTTTTGTATCAATACCATTTCTATCGACCAACAGAAATGGTCCATAGATTCCGTATAAATTGGTATTATTGGTATTGGTTGGTAAATGCGTTTTTTGTTCTAATTCGAATTTCAAACGCGTTCCATAAAGTTCCAGTTCCAAAACTATAAAAAATGTACGTTTATTTTTTAAAACGTCGACCGTATATAAATTATGACCACATTTCAAATACTAAATTATAGGCTAATAAATGCAAATAATATGGCTACAAGCAATATAGTGTTCCGACCACAGACTATGCGAAAGAATAGAGCCCTACCAACATCACTATACTCTCTACTTTCGATTATTATCAATAATTTAGCACACACGTAAATTCGATTCAGACGCTTGTATTATTCTCCAATTGACGTCACTTTATTGGCCATTCGGAAAGTTTACGGCACGTCAAATTCCTGCCTGTATTCGTGCAAAAAACAGCTCTATCTTCTGTGTCGTAGATTTGTTCATCGAATGTAATAGAATTATTGAATACGTAAGAAATTACGATATGACGGCAAATAAAATTGAACCAATCAAAATGACTAATATATATCAAATATAATACTTTTTCAAGACTGCATTTCATTTAGAACAACCTTTCGTTTAGCACCGACTTACAATTTAGTGAAATGAAGAATTAAAAAAAAATTTACTATAAACTAAACAGTCATGTTTCACGACTAGAAGCAAATTAAAAAAAAACTTAATTTGCTTGGTTCTTAACCAATTACATTATAAAAAAATAAGTCAAAACAGTAATTGTTTTATATATACTTTTTTATAAATTATTAAAAAAAAGCCCACTGGATGTGTCTGGCCATTAATAGACCAGCGCTAAAAATACACTAAATATTCAGCTATAAATTATGTAGCAGGTGTTATAAGCAGTTCGTTACTTATTTTTTATAGTTACCCTACGCTGTGAAAGGCAAAAGGTACAGCCCACACAGCCATTATCTTCAGTGATACTCTGATGTTGCTTTAATTTATAGCTAAATATTAACGTTTAACTAAAAAAAGCATAAGCTTGTTAAATTGTCTATGGGCGAGTTCGTTATAGACTTACTGTAAACTTCACTATTGAATTCAACGATTGGGATAATGTTTATCTCACCATTCATTATACATACACATCCGTTATTGCTATAGTATTCAGCAACATTACACTTCTCTAGAACTTACATTGTACAAATATTTATGGGATTACAAAATTTAAATAATATTATTTCTATAAGTTCGTACATCGTTCTAAAACCGACTTCAATAATACATTATTTCATAATGAGCACTGGCTGAAAAGATTCCACTCTGCATATATGATGTGACTCCATTATAACCTGATATAACATCCTTAAGATAATCATTTAGTTTACAATAGTTTTATTATTACAAATTTTAATAAAACAATAAAGACAAACATAATTTCGTGAATTTAAATTTTGGTAAAGTCGAAGTTTCAGTCACTCCTTTTCATGCCCTCCTCTTTATTAAATTTCCAAATTTCTCATCTCATACTATTAAAATACTTTTTATATTGTTAACCGAGACTTATCATGAATCATTTTATGGTAAATGGAGAATGAACTCTGATGAATTTTATTAAAAGAAATTATAAATATTAAAAAATATTAAAAAAAAAATGTTTATAAAATAAAAATATTTTTTTATATTTTATAAACATTTTTTTTTGACAGAATCTTTTGTAACAATCTAGTCAATATCGTTGTCGGATTAGCCTCATTTTCTAATTATCATTATTTTTTCTCAAGAAACCTTCAATACCTCTCACTCATCAGGTACATCAGTTTATCGTACACAGCTCAGGTAAATACCCTGATTTATTGCAGCGGTTCAATAAATAAGAGTATTTACCTGACCACAGCTGGTGCAACCTATTCGAAATGTCGAAAGGTAAATACTTTTATTTACCATAAAATTATTCGTGTTAAGACAATAACCATATAAATTAGGTTTATTACCTGTGTGTTGTTTACACACCAGGTCACATGTTGAGCGGAGCGCGTTTATTCTTAAAAAGTCGACCTTGACCGATGGGAATTTTTTTGAGTGGTAAACAATGGACGCCCGACGGTCGACCTTCTATAAAATATTGGTCTCGATCGATCAAACCTTTCCGAGGTATCTTTACAAAGAGTGCAAATCTCATCTCTAAGATCACTTCGCTCCGCTCTATGTCTATTAAACACGACAGTTTAAAAACAACTTGAAATATTAACAAATTATATATATCTCACTCAAACATTGAGGTACAATAGAATTTCTCTAACCTTGTGTTATATTAGCTAATTAAATATTAGAAATTAGATGTATTAATTTCTATACATTGGCACATTATGTTCGTAGTTTCTTTATATTATTAGGTACACGTTCCGTCTACGGGTTGGGGCACTATGTTGAGCTATTTTTAAATATATACTAAGACCTCTATTCATAAAAAACAAATGTACCATAAAGGTTAACTATTAAAATGTTTTGTCCTTTTCTCCCATTATTTTGTTCGTTTTATAGACAGTGACAAAACACACTAACAATTGAAATTAATTTCCCACGCTGAATAATAAAATAATAAGTAATTAAGTCAGAATCAGGAGGAAATCTACTTTAAAACTAAAGCTTTAGAGTTGATTTCCAAAAATATTTTTTCTGAGTTATAACATTTTGTAATTAAGTACGCATCTTGTAATTTTTTTTTTATGAATGGAGGATAACATTTCTCATACTTACATTATCTTCCCATGCCATTTCGACCAACGCTGTTATATCAAAACAATTTCAATCTGGTAAATACAAACTCATGACGTTTAATTTGAGCTTTCCAAAGGCAAATTGTTTCAAAAGCATGAGCTGCCATGACCAGGATTTCAGGCAGGCATGGGAAGTGGTTGAGGATGTTCAACGGGGCGGGGACGCTGCCGCTAGTCTCTGCCTCAGACGCGCGAACTTGCCGTGAACGAGACGTAACTGCGCGCGGAGCCTCGAGGAGAGCTCCCTCTGCAGTGCTTGCACCTCAACCAGCTCGCGGCGTAACTGTTGGTAGTCCGAACGTACCTGGAGAAACCGGTTATTGATGCAAACAGGTTATGATATGTAAATTAAGAAGAACATGAGATGATTTGAAATAATGACGGAGCATTTCTAAGATTGAAAATTTCTTGAACAAAAACATTGATGCTAAAAATGTTTTATAAATACACAGCTATCTTTACATATTACATAAAACTGTTTTGTCATTTTGCTTTCGATGCAATTTCTTAATTAGGAAAAAGTAACAAAATATTATAATGAAAAAGATTATTAAGTAGGTAAATAAATACCTATATTGGTAAATAAAGATAGATTATTCATAAAGTAAATTCTAAACCTTTATTGGTAGTGGTAAATAAAGGTCTTTACATCTCTCGATGTTTCGACTAGGTTGTACTAGCAGTGGTTAATTTAAATAGGCAGAGAGGTAAATTTATTTACCATATAATTACATATATATTAAATATTTGTAATGTGGACTAAAAGCGAAAATTAAAAAAGAACTAGTTCAAATAGGTTTTAGCTATATTATGTTTAAAATCTATGTTCTTTCAAACTATAAATATGTTAATACAGGTCTCATTGCGAGGCGAGACGGTCTTACAAAGCCTAGACAAAACATCCGGATTTCCGGATGTAATAAATCAATTTAAAGTTACTTAATTCCTATTATATGGTTATAATAATGTTAGATATTAGGTTTTATGAATTAGCTTGCATTTCTTGCAGTCACAATACAGCAATGCATAAGAAATTAACATACCTGAGAAATGCTCCGTGTAAAAACAAAAACCTACATACACTAACTCGACATTAGCACACCTTATGGACTACTGTTATTAAAATTAATAACTTGAAACTGTGACATCTACTTGTGTGAATTTTACTGTATTTTACTACAACTACTAATGTTTTGAAGATGGCGTCCTTTGATATCGACTTTAGCGTTCGCTGCAACACAAAGTACTGACATATTTGGAAGAAAAACTTTAAAAAAATCAAGGAGTAATTTTTAAAAATCCCTAAATATATCACTGGATCTTAAGTAATTAAATATTTTAATGTAATCCCTGGTGTTGATGCCGGGGCAAAGGGGCTCGCCCCGAAGATCCAGCCTGAGCTCTCTAAAGAGGGTGCGTTTGAACCTAATCAGTATACAAAGTACGACATACATCAGGGGCGGAACTACCTAAGGGCTTTTTGGGCTGCAGCTCAGGACCCCGGGGATACAAAGGGCCAGTCCCCCACTGCAACGATATTTAGAATATAAAAATATCTAGAATATTAAAAAACCTATCATAAGGTTGGCAACCCTGAGATCAATCAGCACATGCAAGGGCACGTCTATCGAAAGGAACGAAATTTCTAGTCGCCTGTTTTTGGTCAATGTATTTTTTAGTTGAGTAATATAATTAGGTAGGCCCTTAAGTAGATTTAGCCTAGAGGCCTACAAATTCACAATCCGCCCCTGACATACATGTAAGCTGTCGACTAAAATGTTTATTTATTTTACTCGACTGAAGGTTTGTGTAATGTCCGAAGCGCTAAACATGTGTCAATATTTTTTATTTCTCAAATATTAGGAGAGGAGCGGACGGTTACAAAAACAAATTGTTATGACTATTCAAAAGTGCTTAAATTAAGTTTATTTGAATAAATGATTTTCTATTCTATTCTATTCTATTCTAATGGCGAGTAATCTAACATTAACACTCGTATTTATAAACGAGTAATTACTTGTTGCTTGATCACTTCTTAATGAAGTAATTACTTGAACATAGAATTCTTACCAAAGATATTATGTTTTATAGAGAGAAATTCACATTACTTACTTAAGCAAATGTATAAAAATTTGCTTAAGTAAGTAAGACACGTAATGCTTGGTTCTCTCTGGCAACACTAAACTTTGGCGTTTTGTTACATAAATAGCCGAACGCGAAGTTTGTATTTAATTTATAGTCTTACTAGACATATCCATACCTATGTATATTTATACAAAATCCATAACTACAACAAAACTTTTCATACAACTCGCAATTTCAATAAAAACATATAATTTTTAAAACCTTTTTGATTTACCCTTACTGAATTTGATTGCACGGATTATGTGACTTTATTCTCAGCATAACAAAATCCTTTCAAATACGTTTGAAATTTTTTTAGTTATTACTCTGTAATATTTACCTTTTAAGAGGTTGGACTAAATTGCGATAATTTTGGATTTTTGTTGTATTTGATGATGATACAAGTCCGTTCTGTTTGCGAACTGCTCGTATAACGCCTTGTCAACATGTGTATGCATAATGCAAATGAGAAGAAATGGACTAGATTTCTATATTGAGATCCATTAAAATCAATGGACATGTCGTATTAATAAACAGTACAACATTAAAATACTTTGTCCTTCAGCATGCTAATGTCGAGAATAATTTGTGCACAATGTGATATGATCATACCATATCTGAAGTATCATATGAATATTAATAAATATGTCTAAAGAGAGGAATATAAGAGAAACTTAAATAAAAGCTTGTATGTTAAAAAATACATAAATATGTTACAAAACGATAGCCATCTATGACTGTCCACTAATCGCCGGGAATCACACCGTAGGACGTTGTACAAAGCCTTTTCATATTACTATTATTCTTATCCTTTTATGGTATTTTTTTATTTACTCTATGCAAATGTTGGACAATAAAGCTTTTACGTCAAGTACATTAAAAATTGTTATTTTTATTTCTAATTATTTAGTTTTTTTTCGGACTACTCTAATACTGTCGGCCGAGGCTAGCTTTTACAGCTTCACCGAACTATAGGGAACGAGTGCAGATGGCACTTCAAACTCGCAGAAGGATATAAGGAGTGGCTGAAGGCCCCGCTAGGGGTTCGAACTCCGGCTTAGGCCGTCGTAATTTCCCCCGTTTGAATTGCACGGGGATCGATCGGAGGGGACATTATTTAGTGCGCAATAACAAAAAAACTGTTTATTAATGTTACTGGATTGGAAAACAAGTATGGCATGGAAAACTGTCGACCCACCTGATGGTATGTGTGAAACGCAATATAGGTACATATGGTGAACTGCGTCAGCGTTCACGTACACATGTGACGTACTTGGTACTCGTGATGTGTTAACAATGTGGTGTGAAAGACTTAGAGCCTGTAACCTTTTATTTATGTGATGGGAAAGAAGCTAACGCCCCATCTGATGGTATGGTGGAACCGCCACCCGCATGCCAGAACATCATCATTGACATCAACTCGTGAAGTGATGATATAGTTCATGATACACGGTGCATTCCTTCAACCATGACACATCTTACAAATCAAGCTACTTGTCGCTAGAAATTAGTGAGCATGTAGCAGATGGCTTTGTACAGTCTACCGCGGTCATACATTATTTTTATGAATACTTTGTTTGCAATTAGTATGATGAACGTCATACTCGGCGACTAGTCGACAGTGTGTGGCCATTGGCGCTCTCGCAACGCATATACTGAAGCTTTACTGATGAAGCGACACCGGCCCGGTTCAGAGGGGTTTATAAGGCTTAAATTTGTAGCACATTTAAGCCTTGGATTTTAGCTAATATCAATAAGCATGACAGTTACAGCTGGTAATTTTTCATTTTTCACTATCCCATATTAATCTTTTATATTAATTAAATAAAAAAAAATATAATATACACCTTTACGGCTGCAAATATAGATATCAAGGTATCATCTGATATGCCCCAATACGTAATAAATTTGAATCTAAAGTGGCAGAGGTCGAGCTTTACTACCGTCCTTGGATCAATTTGGTTGGCTATCGGTTTTATATTTGGTGTCGGTCAGAATTCGAACCTAGCCTTTTAGGAACTATGTCGAAATAGTAAACCACTGAAAGACTAAGCTTATAAACCATTACATAGTATAAAAAAAAGTCGGTGTCGCTGTCTGTCCGTCCCTATGTATGCTTAAATCTTTACAACTACGCAACAGATTTTGAAGCGGTTTTGTTTAATAGATAGAGTGATTCAAGAGGAAGGTTTATATATATAATACATGTACGTGCGAAGCCGGGGCGAGTAGCTAGTAATCTTATAATACGCGAAGTACATGTTTTTCTATTTCGAACTATTCAAATGCTGTCATAAAACCTGGAACTTTGCTAATCACTCTCAATTATCAATAAGTTTTTTTTTATTAATGGTTTGAGAGTTGCATATGTATACTAAGTTATACGGTTCGCAATCGCTACAGTGAAATAGTCCTTAATCGTAATACTGTATGTTTCAATTTGTTTTAAATGAGATTTATTACAAACTGTTCCATAGAAAGATAAACAGTAGGAATAAAATATATTATGTCTTTATTTTGTTGAGTTAGATGTTATTTTATGAATGTCCATTCCTTTAAATAATGCATTAATATTATTTTTTGTTTAATTACACTACCATCACACATATTAATAGCAGCGGAATTAAACAAAATTATATCAATGCATATATAACTAAGAATTGAAGCTTAGTGTAAAACAGAAATTAATAATAAATAATTTCTAATTAATTCTAATATTGTTGAAATAAACAAAATAAATATTTTTAATAGAACTTTGAAAAAAGCAATGTTTTATATACAAGTAAACGAGAAATCACCAGCTGTAAGCAACATGACCATGGGTACACTAGTATGTTTCTGACCTTTTTTTCAACACAATTACGCAAGGGGCTGAAAAATAAACATTAATAATTTTTATAGGTCCTCAAACTTATATAGGTGATATTATTATTAATTTTACACATATTTTTTGCTATGTTAATGCCTTGTACTTTTTAATAGCGTTATTAGAATAAATAAGCGTAAGCAATATTGATCTATTAATAATAATACAATTAAAACTTATGGTCTAAGATACGGAATAAGAAATACATAACTACATCTGTTATTTTATGTTAGTATATTATTAACGTAATATATAATATGTAAATTTATAAATCGTAAATGGGTAGCTTGCTTAAGCAAGCAATCCAAAGCATATAGTGGTAAATAATATACACTTTACTTAATTGTGTTAACTATCTTCCAGGATTGGAAAGCATTAAAAAGCATAAGTCTAATAGGTAGATATTGTCTAGCTTTCTTTAAGTGCATATAATATACTGTAGATTCTATGTACACACTTGTCATAATTGTCGTGAACTTTACAAAATACAATAACCTTAAATATCCTTTACACAGGATATTTTATCACGATTGTATTACGACAATATGGTACTACATCGTATATCTGAACGGGGAGGGACGTGTAGTAGGTGCGCTATGCAACGCGATGTAATTTAATCTACTTGTATTATTACTGTAGGTGTGTGTGCATAGCACACCTACAATACTTTTAATTGTTTTTATATTTAAACATAACGTGACTAGTGAAAAGTGAGGTATAGATATGTTTGCCAAGACCTCAGATATTAAGTATTACACGCAAGTAAAGTGTATCAGAGAAATGTCGAAATATATATACCCCACAGTATATATTTTATGACCGTATCTTCGACTATTATTTTTATAATGCTAAATAAGAGAATTAAACAATCAGATGCATTGTTCTGTTGTTATTATTGTAATTAACATAACACATACCGATTGTATCTGGCGCAAAGGATTTCCTTTAAGCCAGGTACTTTACGGGACAATCTTAGCAATTAACTTTTATGTTTTTTTTTATTGTATATTTACCATGTAATTAATTATATCTACTAATAAATATTTAATTGAAAATAATATCTAAACATAACACATTCATCTGTGTTTTTTATTGTTATGTGTACCAAATAAACTTATTTACATTCTTTCTTTTCTATTTAGGTAAGCAATTGATTATAATAACCTACTAGTGCTTCTTCAATTTATTATCACATTTTTACATCACCATAAAATTGTAAGTAGAAATTATCAAATTTATTATTGCTATTATAAATCAAACTCAAATTTGAGGTTTTGTAAGGCTTACTTACTTACTACCTGATACTGGAATATAACTTTCTGTTGACATTGTCACCGTGCTATGAAATCTTGAAAAAAAAATTGTCTTTAATTTATTATTTAAATTTAATTTATATTCAAAATGAAGTACAAAGTCAATGATTGCATATAAAAAGTTGCAACACTTAATTATATGGCACAAACTAGATGTCTTTTGAAACTGCGTCGTTCTTGCCACAGCTTGACATATTCCTAAGCACTCAGATGTTACACCCCTTATCCTGTAATTTCACTACATTAACTCACTCTTCAGCCAAAATAGAGCTTATGATGCAAACTGCTTGATTGTTGAAATAAGGGAGACTAAATTACTCAAGCAAATGACTTCTTCCAAAGTCTACCTCAAGAACTTTTTTTCTATTTTACTTAATCATGAAATCAGTCTTCCAGACTATTAGCAGATTTGATTACATCAAACCTCAAGAATAAAATTTTGACATATATTTCAGCGCAGCTCATCGAGGTTGCTTGTGACCTGAGAGATGGTAGCTACTTTGCTCACAGGCTAAGCATGGCCATTCAAAGAGGCAACGCTGCCAGTATTTTGGGTACGCTGCCTCAATGTGTTGCATTGGATTACAATGATTGTTTTTTGTAATTGTTTGTATTAATGT
Source organism: Achroia grisella (assembly GCF_030625045.1). Lineage (NCBI taxonomy): Eukaryota > Metazoa > Arthropoda > Insecta > Lepidoptera > Pyralidae > Achroia > Achroia grisella. The sequence goes on from NW_026712958.1 coordinate 1,083,071, forward strand.
ATTATGTATGTTAATAGAAGAATAAAATAATTTCATGGTATGGTGACAATCCAATTTTTTTTTAATTATTATTTATTTTAGTAACATTATTTGTCCAGCAGAGTGTAAGAACAATAGAAAGTGTGGTATCACCTCTGAGACCGATTTGAGCAGGTTGATGACACACATGTCCTGTGTGCTTATGGGCTCCACTAGTTCCCCCTCCACACCATCCATTTTCCACTCCATCATGTCCAGTTGTTCATCTGTTTGCTTCACCTGTTTATGGATCATATTGATTATTTAATGAGTTAATATTTACATAGTAGAAAACAAAGTAGCTTTGGCTGTCTGTTTGCTTAGATCTTTTGAACTATGCAACAGATTTTAATGCAGTTTTTAGAAATAGATTTTTAGTAATGATTCAAGAGGATGGTTTATATGTATAAAACATGTCCTGGGTAGCTAGTTTAGTTATAATATTATGAACTAGCAGTTCAGTGCAATTAACCTTAATTTTGACAGTTGTGGGTTTGATGCTCAAACAATACAAATATTGGCATTAATAAGTATGATTATTTGTATTGGTCTTGGTGTTTATTGTATATATTATGAATATATGTGCAAAAAATATATTTAGGAATGTCTAGTACCCATAAGGCAAAGCTCTGGCTCTCTGCTCTGGTTTGAATACAAAATATTTTGGTGTAAATCACTCTTTATCACTTAGAGGTATACATTTTTTTTATATTCTACTTTCAGCCCTATTGAATGTACACTTTCAGTCCTATTGAATATACATACAACATTTCATAAGAGTTGATCAAACCATTTCAGAGGAGGTTCGTTACAAACACTGGACAGGAGAATTTTAGATATATGTAATATCTAAAATTCTCCTGTAATATAATTTTATATTTATAATTTTATATTTTTTTATATATAATTTTATATTATTATGAGGCATAATGTTGTTTGTACATGTTTTTTGTAATATTTACTTCACTTATTACTTACTTACACTATACTTTTATACATATTTCATAGACTTAGGTGTTATTTTCCAGAATTTACTTCATTAATTAAGTTTACAATATCATTAGAATTAAACAATGTAATATTAATTATTGTTTTTTTACAATTCGGCAACTAGTTCGATCGAGAGATTTTGGTATGTATTTTCATTGGATTATGTTCGAAAGTAAGGTATATTACTTTATACAAAGTATATAATTAATATATTAATTGTTTATATTTAATTTGATCACATAAACAATTTATATCCGGCAATTCAACTTCATACAGACATCAGTGTAATATAATTGAAAGGTTTTATTAACTTCTAATATATTAGTATGTACGCCCATTTTCAAGGAAATACTGTTGGATCTTATACTAATAATTTCTTTGATAGTTTTATAAAATGCTTCGAATGACATTTATCAAGGGTTGAATGGCAGGGTCAGGGCCTGATACATTTACTATTCAAACTCTATATAGCTGTAGGTATTAAAATAGTTTATTATTTATGGTAGCGGCGCGGCGTACTGACCCAATTTCCAGATTCACTATTTAACTATATTGTCTCCATAATAAGTAATACACATACCGTCTCCTCTAAATCCTCTAATGTGATCTCTTTATCAGTCATCTTTTGTATTCACTAATGATTTTGTGTTATAAAATATAATATAAATGTTTACACTGAAGGAATTATAGCCTCTGACATTTCCTTCCTTCCTGAAATAAATTACAAATGTTTCATTCATAATTCATGAATGTCAGGTGTCAACCGTTGTCAGATGCAATTGTCAATGTCAAATGCGTTTTGATTCTTCGTGTTTTTGTATACTTACCATAAAGAATTGTTTAGGTTTAAAGATTCTGTCCTCTTCATCCTAATGTACTGTTAAATAAATTTACTTTTATAATAATATTAATAACTTTTTAATATGAACCATTTGAGAGACAAATAAAGGATACTCTGCGGCTTTTTAAGAATAATAACTAAACTGAACAACTAAGAAGTTTTATTAATAATAAAACGCTGATTTAGCGCCAAAAATTTGAAAATTCACATTATTTTAGTTGCGTTATACATGGTAATTTATTTTAATTTCCCAAGTGATTTCTTATTTACATCATTACATAATTATGAACTAGGGCAGTTGAACACATTGATGCTGATGAAGCTATTACCTATATGAATGATTATCTGATCATTGCTTTTGCAAAACAGCTATAATAATAACTGTTGCGGGGTAATAACACGATGTTGTCGGTTTAGACGATGTACATTACACATGATAATAACCTGACAAATTGTACATAAAAATATTGATCTTAATATATAAATAGGAAAATGTAAGATGGGGTGACACAGTTTAGACACGGCAGTGCTTAGTAGACAATATTGAATTTGTCTAACTAGCCATTATTATATTGTTGTATATAGGTAACTGTATCCCATAATAACTGAGTATTATAAGACGTTTCGTGGTCATATAGTTATTTAATTCGCACAAGATATCTAGTTAATATTTTCCAAATAATATAAATTCTGTTTGTTATTATTAAAAAAAAAAACTAATTATATAATTCAGTTTAATCAATTCCCTTTCATTCTAATTCCATTAAATTCCAACGGGAGCGAAATAACGACAAACCCAGGTTTAAACTTTTCTGAACGAACTATCCGTCAGGCAAGGGTCGTACTATATTATTGTATCATTCACGAAACAAATAAAACTATCCTTATTTTATAATTATATACATTTATTTTCTGTCTTTATACACTAAAATTAAAGACATTGAGACAAGAACAACATGAGACGCGTGTGATGGGCATTAGCATCCCATAACACTATACCTGCATTTAGTATGAACATTTCAACAGTATTAATTTGGACTATCGCATAACATTTACAGAGATTTTATACTTTGTATATTCTACATAAACTTGTTTTATATTATAATTAAAATTAGAAAAACTATTTTTTTTTCAGTAAAATAAGGTGTCAATTTAAGGACTAACGCCTAACATAATCAGTTGTGACAATTCTGGTGCGTTCACAAAATTCAAGCCATCGCACTATATTCTAATTAATCATAAAAACATAGTTATCCTTTTCTTTCGCGTTATTTTTTTTCATTCGAAAGAAAGAAACATAACAACATTCTTTACAATAATAAGCTTTGGTTTTTATCAATAAGAAAGTTAATGAAAAATATAGTTTATATTACGACATTTCAATATTAGTCTATCTACACAAATGTAGATAAAGGGCGTGACTTGAAATAGTTTATTTTTATGTAATGCTCGCAACAGAATTGGCACGACCGGCTGTACCAATCTAAAATACCAGGAATCATATATTTTTTAAGATGTTTGATACACTGTCATAGTAAAGACGCAAAAAATATATATAAATATAAAATTCTTTATACAACGTCGTAATAACGACCCAAAGTGTAATCATAACAGATTTGTATTATGTACCAATTCCGCCTTTTACTGTTGCTAACAGTACTTCATTATACCTTCTAACACCACTTAAGCAATCCTTTCAGATGTTTTTGGTATTTTGATATCCTTAGATTAAAAATATGGAGTTTTCCTAAAAACTATAATTTAATAGGCTAGGAACTCGTGTGGCTTGTGGATGATAAGCTACGTGTTACGTCTTAATTCGCAGTATTGGAGGTGGTTAGTATTTGGATAAATATATACATATATGCGTACATAACATTATATAGTAGTATATATGTATGTTCGTGTAGACGTGCCTTGCGCAAGCATTACGTGCTAGTAAAGTCGACTCCAAACATACGGTAAGAGTTAGTCATGTATTGAAATATTTTCTACTATGCTAATAAATTTATTGTGAAGTATACACACAATATAAATTTATACATATAAATAAAATTGGAGTGTCTGTTTGTAATATTGAAATAACAGTTTTTAACATGCATATGAATATGAATACGGTACATTCACCAAAATAACATTTTTACAATTTTTGACTGTCTGTCTCTGAAATGGCTGGACCGATTTTGACGGGACTTTTTTGGCGGGTAGCTGATGTAATAAGGAGTAACTTAGGCTACTTTTATTTTAGAAAAATAAAGTTGAATTCCCCGCGGATGAAGTCGCGAGTACAGCTAGTAGTTATTATAAATGTCTGTATATTATTATGCAGTACATTCACTCTTAATATTAAGGATTCTTAAATATTTTTAAATTATTGAACATGAAATGGTGCATCCGTCTGACTAGTGGTATATGCTAGCAGGCCACAAGTGAAGGACTGAGTCGTCGTCATGTCGTCGTTTTTACAAGCGTCGTTTTACACTGAAGTGATAATTTGCCTATAAATAATTATTTGTAAACATTACAGTAACCAGCGAATAACCTACCATTTCGATACCACGTGACCTTCGCAGAAACAATTTTACATACATAACTCTCTACGCTTCTCTCTTCTTATTTAAAACTCATTAAAGTTGTTCGCCGCGAACTGAACTGTAAATAAATCAACCGTAGATAGTGTAGGCAAACGATCACCAGTTTCTATTGTCGTTAATTCATTTTTATAGGCGACGGTAGTTAATGTCTTATGACATGTCATGAAGATAAAATCAGCCAGGTTGCTAGCAACCTATGAATTAATACAAATGTATTATGGTGTGTGGACTTTATAATACAAAAACTTGACGTTCATAAGCGGCTAAAATGTCCTACATGACTAAATAAATTTTTATTTCATTTGTTTACTGAAGGTGTGGTATGCTATGAAGAATAAAAATCTGCCACGTTGATAACAACCTATGAATGAATACAACTATGTTATCGTGTATGGGCTTCATAATACAAAAACCTGACGTTCATAAGCGGCTAAAATGTCCTACATGAATATTTTTTAATATTTTGATTTGTTTAATTATATACGTATATAGGTTTCAAGAATGTAGGTGTGATATATGCTACGAGTACAGAAAATCTGCCACGTTCCTAGCAACCTATAAATTAATACAACTATAATTGAATATGGACTTCGATATGGCTAGCATTTTAAATTCCTTAAAGAAATTATTATATATAGTTATTGAAATGCACCCTTTAATCGTAATTATACTTATAAGGGTGCTTAATAAACTACATTAACTAAAATATAAGATTTTGTAATAACATACTTTAAAGCTTCACTATTAGAGTCGTTTTCCTTTAAATTTGCAATTTTGGAGTTATTGCATTTGACATAGTGCGATATATGTATAAAAAATCAAATATTGACTATAAAGGAATGATTCCATTTAGTGTTTTAGATTGGTACTGTGGTACATACGCCACAATCGAGCCCGCAGCCCGCGATTCTATTGCACTTTTCTCTAACGCGTATATCATACAATACATCGCTTAATCGTTACATATGCCATATTACTAAGTTATAAATTATGTCATACAGATATACAGTTGGAATCAAGTTAATTATAATAATTAAAAAAAAAACAATTCTTGTATAATTTGATATTAAATAACTAGATATTTGTACAAAAATTAAAATTCGATTCGTATACAACGTGCCCGAAGCCGAATACCTACGAGCCTTTGCCATTGAAACAAATTAAAAAATAAAAACTGTCACAATTTTATATACTACCGAGTGTGAAGGTAATTAAAAAAACAACTTATGCACATATGCATAAAGCTCACATTGAGTACACTTAAATCAATATACACGTCACACAACCGACGTCGCATCTGAACACGTCGACGGTCGCGGTCCAGCTAGAGAAATAAAAAGACCATAGACAAATTCAATTCATTTTAATTTTCTACTTCCTTTTCTTGCTGGACCTCGTCCATTTTACATTTCTACGTGTTTTTATTTCTCTACATGAGATGATTGGTAATATCACAACAGTCGTAGACGTCCAACAGCCAGCTATAGAAAAATCAGTCGTACCGCGTCGCTTCGCCCGTAATTGACTACGCACGAGCCGCCGTTCTAAGGCCATTCCTCGCCTCCTCGCCTCCCCGGGGCCCGCAGGTCCCGGCCACACGCAAATAAAGAGATAGAGGAACTGTGAGTGGGGTCCGCGCTAATCTAGACTTAATAGTTACGAATGTAGCGCTCATTTCGGCGCGTCCGCCTGGTCGAAGTTCTGCTCGTTGACGGACACTGCGTCGGACGACAGCGCCTCCTTCAGTGGTTCTACGCAATTCTTTGGAATCATTGTACCTGCGGATGTAATGACAATTTATTATTAAAGAATCTGTTTATAGTCTGTAATATATAATATAATAAGTGATTGAATGATTAAGGAAAAAGAAAATACAATCAATAATTCTTTCTTAACAACCGCCTTGTCAGTCACAGATGACTGACACGGTGTACCTAGTTTAACTTTCCATTCAGACACATAAATATCCTCATAATTTTCTACAAAAATGCATGAAAGTAAATTAAATAATCATATCACTATATAATTTATTAAATATATATATTTATTTTTTTGATATTATATGAAACAACTTGTTGGCAGAGAATGTGTTAAAAGATTCGATTAATGGTTACTGTAGCTGATAAAAGCCTAAAAATCGACGAATTTGGCCGTCACAAAAAAAAATGACAATTTAATTTCTGACTTATGAAGAAAAGACCGATATCCAACCAAGATATATAGATAGATAGATGGGAATGAAAATAAAGGTAAGTAATTATAATATGCCAATCATTATATCTCATCATACGAAAATGTTATATACACTTTATGCTTAAAACTAATATGTGGACACTAAACAGTAATTGGATTCACAATCCAATTATTTTTGAGCATAGCTATGCCCAATGTTTTAAGGACTTGATCAATCTGTCTTTGAAACAACCTTAGTTGTAATTTATGCATGTATTTAGACTGTTGCAACCTATGACCAACAATAACGAAAGCATAAAGTTAAATACATTAAAAAATGCAACTAACATATTCCCTGAAGTTTATATTTGTCACAAAAATAGCTTTATACAGAGCTAAGAGTATCGATCTCGATTGGTCACGCTAGCGTATTCCGTTAGCGCAGGCGTGTCTATGTGTATACTTCATTATTACCACACAGACAAATTTGATATATAAAGTAAAATAAGTTTTTAAATATTAGTTTATATGTATCTATCTAAATATATACAACTCAAAGGTGACTGACGTAGTGATCTATCAACGCACAGCCCAAACCACTGGACGGATCGGGCTAAAATTTGGCATGCAGGTAGATGTTATGACGTAGGCATCCGCTAAGAAAGGATTTTAATTCTACCCCCAAGGGGATAAAATAGGGGTTGAAAGTTTGTATGAAACTTTGTCAATTTTAAACCGATCGGGCTGAGACTTTGCATGCATAAAGCTACTATGACGTAGGCATCCCCTAAGAAAGGATTTTGATAAATTCCACGCCCAAGGGGATAAAAAAACGCGAGCAAAGCCGCGGGCAAATGCTAGTGTTAGTATATAACGTATTTATAATATGGGTCTATGGGCCTAGTAGCCTGAAATAAATTATCATATATTGAATGCTATTCATTTTTGTAAACGGTGTTTTTAGGAACTAGCTACCCACCACGGCTTCGCACGGATGTACATGTTTATACATATAAACTTTCCTCTTGAATCACTCTATCTATTAAAAAAACAGCTTCAAAATACGTTGCGTAGTTTTAAAGGTTTAAGCATACTCAGTTTTATATTTAGCATTTATACAGCGACTTTGTTTTATACTATGTAATGATTCTTGATGTTGCGGGTGAAGGATACGATGTTGTTGGTTGAGACGATGTATATTACAGATGATAATGGACTGACAATATGTACATAAAATATTGATCTTATATACTAGATGACAATAGGAAAATGTAAGGTGGGGTGACACAGTTTAGACACGGCAGTGTTTAGTAGACAATATTGAATTTGTCTTACTAGGCATTATTAAACGCAATTATTATTTTGTTGTATCCAGGTAACTGTGTCCCAGTAACTGTGTGTGTGTGTGTGTACTTAATAACTGACTTATTTCCTACAGATGTATGAGTATATGTCGTTAATTAAATAGAAATATGTCATTTTTCAAAATTAGAAGCTAGAATCGCCTCCTTTTATATAAGTCAATTAAATTAACCACGCCGTCTTAATCATTATCTAAATACTTTTAAAACGATATACAATACTTCTGTGTAAATTTTTGTTTAAACTTTAAAAAAAAAACTTTAATAGGATGTGTTGTAAGAAATGTACATTTTGAATAGTGTAACTTTTGTATTTAACCGAGTATGTGTAAGTATAATATGAGCGCGCGTACTCACCGACGATCTTGAGGCCGAGGTCGGTCTTGATGCGCACGACCTGCATCTTGTTGAGCGCGCTGCGAGCCGCCAGCACGGCCTCCACGCGCGCCCACACGGCCAGCACCGAGCCCGACAGCACGTGGTACGTGCGCCGCCGCAGGCCCACCTGCACCACACCACGCATCACGCATCGTCATCATCACCGTCACCATCCGTCATAACCTCCAACTCTATTTCATCGTTAATGAACTGTCACGGAAGTAAAGCGGTGGGCTGAACCGCTGTCGGGGCGAAGCCCCTAGTCCCGGCATCAACTCCGGGCCCGGCCCCATGATAGCTGGTTTGTAAGCCTCTTAGTGCGGGAACTAACTTACTATGCTTGGGACAATTTTTTATGTTTTTTTTTGTTACAGTGTCATTTTTTTAGTGCTGACATGGAGGAGGCCACTAGCCCGTAGGGGCGCGTACCTCGCAGTCGTTGGCCCCCCGGCAGGCCCCGCGCCAGTAGGCGTGGCTGCAGACCCGCACTGAGGCCGAGTACTGCGCGCGCCACCACGACTCTGCTTCGCCGCTCTCCACCTTCTTGTACTTCTTCTCAATCTCCGCCAGCGACTCCAGCCGCAGCTGCAGCCCCGTGTTCGGCCTGATAACACCACCACAATAAGTTAAATTATTATCATAGCAGTGACTATACACGACGATGCTAAAATGGACTTGGTTTGATTAACTTTGTAGCACACATAATTTGCTCAATATAATTGCGAACCAACTGTTAGTGCAATGCGAGCGTTTCGCTTATATTTATAACCTCGGTGCGAGAAAATGTCTACAAATACGATTAAGATAATGTTTTTATTACTACCTACACTGACCCACTGTAACTTCAAATGACAGTAGAAAAAAAATATTAATACAAAAAACTTGACGTTCATAAGCGGCTAAAAACATCCTACATTAATATTTTTTTTATTTTTAATACAGTTGTATGCTAAATGTGAACAATTTTAATGACATTTGGGAAGGTAAAGTAAAACACATTAAATAGAAGATTATTGAACACGATATACCTGTCCCAAATGTTGAGTATCCAGATACCTAAGATTTAGAAGAAGTAATATAATTTCTGTACTCCATGCTTGTATCCTTAATGTTGTCGTCCGTTTCCGGTGCTCAAATAAAGAAATTACAATTATAGTGGTCCGCCTTTATTATTTTACTAAAAATCCGTGTCCATCCTCATACCCAAGATTTAGTATCTTGGGTATGAGGATGGCCACTTGGATTTTAACGCCAAAAGTTGTCGCATTACTACACAGCTCAACTCCTTACATACTAAGTATATTAAGCAAGTATTCGGAAACCTGTACAGCTGGAACATTTGCTCCTTCTTGGAGAGTTTGTCCTTCTTGTGCGCGGCGAGGTGCGAGTGCGCAGCGAGGCACAGTACGGCGGTGTACTTGTTGTTGCGCGCGGCTTGCGACAAGTAGAACCCGTCTCGCGCGTTGGCGCCGCCCGAACACTTCTCCAGCGCTTCCATCCACTCCATGCCGCGCTGGAACACACACTTGCAGTTAAAAGTACGCTGTGAATACTATTCACGGTATAATTTTGGTTGATAAAAAATAAGAGGCAAGAAAATTTGTATAAACTGCACTAAATAAATATTTTTAGTCATCCTACCAAAAAGACGGTTGTTATATAACTTTGACTTGCTATCTTAATACCACAGATACACACGTCTATGGATATACACATTTCGTACAGGGGCTACGGGGTCTGTGTTTAGGGCTGACGTGATCGAAATAATTCTTAGGTGTTTACTTTCCTTTTCGATTCACGCTTTTACATAAAATTTCTTTCTTCTATTCTCGATCTTTTTCGTGCCCAGTGTAAGTTAGAACACATACCTCGGAATGCACTGTGTGTAGTTCTACCGGTGCGCGTCCGGTAGCATGCCGCCGTAGGAATCGAACGCAGCGCACGCGCCGCACGCATTCACCAGCACTGCCGAGATCCAGGATACCGAGGTCGAATCGACCACTCCGCTTCGCTGCATCACAAACACGCAAATTTTAACAAAACACAACCAAAAATAGTAGCACAACTCCATTGATCTGTAGGTAGTCGCTTGCGGAGACAATGCCGCAGCTGAGGGACCCCGAGGCCCCTACATATAAGGCGTATTCCTTCGGAGGGTGGAGAAGACCGTGAATATTTTTGTTTGCCTTTTATGGCACTGAGACTATTATTTATTTGTACTTTACAGATCTAAATTACCAATAAGCTATAGGTAATTACCATATGAATAGTAAATAATATTATATCATTGATCTCCCTAAAAGAATACATAAACGAACCGTTATGAGTGATAAAAATATAAATTCGAATAGTTACATAATGTATATGTACCAGTCCAGAAACCAATATCTACAAACCGAGTAGATATTACATTGTGGCGTTAAATTTATTGTTTATGTTTATTTTAATTGTTTTGTTTGTTGTCTTTGTTATGTAAGATTTGTTCCTCGACATATAAGCTATTATGTTAAAATATCCTCTAAGTAATAGTGTAATTATTACACTATCTTATATATATACACTGTAAATTGGTTATAATTGGACTTGTCATAAGTGTCTGCTTTGGACCTATGTGAATAAATATATTTTGAATTGAATTGAATTAAACTCGTATATAAAAATCAAAGCGACATATATTCTACATACTTTGTAATACTTTATTGTACAATGACATTATATATAAACGGACATAATTCACTTAAAAAATAAATGCGTACAATGGCGGACTTATCCCAAGAGACATTTCTTCGACATACTATTACTTATTTCCCATACCTAAAATAATCACATGAGTGCACAGTTCATATTAAGATTAATTATAAAAAGAATTACTTTTCTACTTTGTTCCTTAGTTAAATTGTTGTAGATCTTGCTATACTACCTCGGTTTCGGCTCGATATATATCTCTTATTAAGACTAATTAAAAAAAGAATTACTTTTCTACTTTGTTCCTTAGTTAAATTGTTGTAGATCTTGCTATACTACCTCGATTTCGGCTCGATATATATCTCTTATTAAGATTAATTAAAAAAAGAATTACTTTTCTACTTTGTTCCTTAGTTAAATTGTTGTAGATCTTGCTATACTACCTCGGTTTCGGCTCGATATATATCTCTTTTACGAGTAAGCTTGTATATAAATATATAAAAATACAAGATATGCTGCAAACAGTGGAGAGGACCCAAGTTATACATAGTTATAATTATTACTCACCTTGCTCCATAACAGCGGTGAGTGTGTCTGTGAAATATTTGAAAAGCCTATTTTGTAGATCCACTGGCATGCCCAGTATTCTGTTCAGGAATTTTGACATATTATTGTAATCCTGTGGACAAAATTCAAACATTAATGATATGTACTATCTTTTGTTTGACATTTCAATTTCTACAATATAACCAAATTTCTAATAAAATTTTTAAATTATAGCTTCAGCATTAATCATCAATAGCTGGCGATAGAACGGTGAAAATTTCGGTTTATCTGTATTATTTAATACCATATTCTTAAAAATGAAAAAATCGTCCTTAAGAAAAATAAATATAATCTCGCTCGTAATGAAAAAGCTAATGTTTAAACATGAATCAGCCTATCATAGAGAAAATTATGTGACATCATGATTTCCTTTAGTCTTAGTCAGTGTCTTCGTGCGTATTGACAGTTTGTTAATATTGAAGGAGGTGAGTAGCGGGCCAGGTGTGACCAGCGGTACCTTGTCGAGGGAGAGCACGCCCGGGGCCGCCTCGGAGTTGACGATGAGCCCGACGCCGACGAGGGCGCTGGCGACGTCCTGGAAGAAGTCCCCGGCGTAGTCGCGCGGCGCCGCCACCAGCGGAGACTCGTACTTCATGATCGCCTTCATCACCGCCTCCAGCGCCGTGCGACCTGACCGCGCACACCGTACATTTTTAACTTCATGCCGTTTACTACATGCTACTCATTCATTTGTAGAATATTTTTCTGAATCTATACTAATTGTAGCGAAATCCTTGATAAGTTTTTAAATTATTTTTTAATTTTATAATCATATTTTTTTGACATACTCTTTTTGTTTTTTTCTATTATATATCGCTCTCATATTAGGCGCAATTTTTTTATCTACGTATTTTTTCTCATAAAACCCTCGATACCTCTCACTCATCAGACATTAGATACTTTCGCTTCACAAATCTTATGAATGCGAAAAAGCGTACCTGTGTTTATTACCTTTTCATGGATATAGTCCGTCTTAAATAAATTTGACGTGTACCTCAAGAATGAACACGCGACTATGACATCTAGCTTTGACCTACGACGTTGTCTGCCTTTTTATTAAGATAAAAGATATCCTGAATAATTGTAGTAGTAATAATACTTTACCATCTAGTGAGGCGACACCCCTGAATGTGAGTAAATATGTCGGTACTGACCGTACTTGTTGTCGATGTTGAACTGGGAGAGGTCCCTGGTCTCTGTGGCGCGGCGGTCTCCGTGTGTGAGGGCCCCGAGTGATTCCAACCGCTTGGCGACGGTGGAGGCGAAGCGCCGCTCCCCGGCCAAGTCCGAGATCAGGAACATATACTCCGGGGCGTTCACCTGGTTCGACCGGTGCGTGCGACCTGCCACACACACATCACAAATTCAAAATATCTTTATTCATGTAGGTCTATTACAGATTCTTATGATATGTCAAATCTACCGTCAATCCGGAATTCGAGATGAGGAGATCTGACGCGAAACTCAGATCGTATTCTTTTCAAATAAATGTTGTACATGTTTATAATTATACAGTCATTAAAATTCGTATTTGGGAGAATAGAGTGACATTTAAGCTCGGCTTCAGCCCATCGACAAACAATGTTATATGCCATCGGCTCGAAAGACAAAAAAACGCATATTTAAAATGTGCATATGTAAATGTGGATATTTCTCTCTTGCCTACATTTACTAAGCAATTGGCTACGACCAACCTACAAACCAATTTATATGCCACCGGCTCGAAGGACCAAAAACACAAATTGTAAATATGACAGCACAAATTCATTTGAGTCAAAATATGAATTCAAGTATAATCAGTCGTAGTGTGATTAGAATGGACCAATTCCAACAAGCAGAACTCGTTCATGAGTATGGCGGACGTGCCAGTTATCACTGCGCTCAACCATATTTTTTTTATATAAAATATAACTCACCGAACTGCTGTATAGCTCTGTCAGCCGACCACGGCAGCTCCAACGTAATGTGCACTCGTCGCCTTTGGTTTCTAGCTCTGGAAACAAACTAAATACTTAATAATATTATATCTACTAACAGATAATTATTCCTAATAATAAAAATCAAGTAATTCCTCGCATTGTCAGCGGCCTGGCTGATCTAGCGGTTAGTACATCGTCTTACTTCCAATCGTCGCAGGCACGATTCCTCGCACGGTATAAATATTTATTATATTATATTAGGACGGTAGGGAAAAAGTAAAATTATAATGTAAAAATTTGACGTTCATGAGCGGCTAAAATGTCCTACATGAATAAATGATTTTTGAATTTGAATTTGAATTTGTTTTATTTGTATTGATTTGGGTGTTTCCTATTTATTATGTTATATAGTACACATAACAGAACCTCTGTTTAGCTTGGGACTAGAGATGGCGCTGTGAGAATTGTTATTCAGTATAAAGATTCCATAGAGAAGAACTGGCAAGAAACACTTTTTAAAACATGATGTACTATGTCTAATATTAAATGAAAATCCCGTGCTTGAAATGCATTTGTCATGTAAGTAATTGTTTAGTGAGTAATGGGTTTAGGTCAATATGATTTTACTGATGTTTTAAATTTATTTAAAGGCAATTCCAGTATATCCTTTGGTATCTTATTGTAAATTTTTATACCCATTCCCATAGGATTAATCATATCCAGTGCCTTATTCTAACTATCGACTTAGAAACAGCAAGTTTTCTTTAAAGAATTATTATTGACTAGCCGACCCGCGCAATTTCATCTGCGTTTCAATTTCCCAACTTTTGCAATATTTTTCATTGCAGAGTCGCTGCTATTGTAGAGTAGTGTTATATAACTTAAAGCCTTCCTCGACAAATGGACTACCCAACACAAAAAGTATTTTTCTATTAGAACCAGTAGTTTCTGAAATGAGCTCGTTCAAACAAACTTTATAATATTAGCACATTATGACCAACTAGTTGAGGATATTTTTTCTATCTCACTTTACGTTCTTTGCGACATATATTTGATAAATTATTATTATTCCCTTATATCACTTAAAATTACTTATTTTAAACGGGTACTAATACCTTACCCGCTTTTAAACGGCAATGTGCGGAACGAGTTCTAGTACCTGCCCCGCTTATAAGTGGCAATCCTCGGAACGGCTACAAATACTTGCCCCACTTGTAATGTGTTAGTATAGATTATTGTTATATTATTCACGAAATGTATTATTTGGATAAACATATAAAGCGTTCCTTACGAACCTTCTATCGCTCTGAAGTGATATACCGCTGGAGGCCGCCTCAGATATGATGGCCACGTCCTTCTCTCCATCCATAAACCGCTGCTTCTCTGTGAGGTTGAGGGTCTCGAGGGGTACATCCGCTTCAGACCGGCTTTCGTACAGTATCTGACCATCCTCTGTCTGCACCACACGGCCCTTGCGACCAGTCATCTGTAAAAAGGTTTAGAATTTATCTATAGTCCATGTTTTTATTAAATGAATTCATGAATTCATGAGCTACATTTAGTATCATATAATATTAACCAAAATAAACAGCAATGTTTGTACTCCGAAAAGTAACAAGACTATTGTTATTGTACTGACGGCCTCGGTGGTCTAGCGGTATAGCAACTACCTTACTTCCAATGGTCGCGGGTTCGATTCCTCGCATTATACCGTTATGAGCCTTCATCAACTATAATTTTCTTTTTGGTTTTGTTTATCCTTCAACGGAATGGCAGAAGGAAGGAAGAACTGACCATTCAGTCATTCTACTATACAATACATTATTCCAGTCAATCAACACTTCATATGTTTATACAGGCTGGTGTCGGGGGGCAGGCGCCGGCCAGCAGCTGCGCCTTATACAGGGTGGTACCTCAGCGACGTTGTCGGTGCCGCCGAGCTCGTCCACGAGCTGGTCGAGCGTGTTGGGCGGCAGGCGGCGGCCGAGCCGCTCGATGGCGGCCAGCAGCTGCGCCTTATACAGGGTGGTACCTCAGCGACGTTGTCGGTGCCGCCGAGCTCGTCCACGAGCTGGTCGAGCGTGTTGGGCGGCAGGCGGCGGCCGAGCCGCTCGATGGCGGCCAGCAGCTGCGCCTTATACAGGGTGGTACCTCAGCGACGTTGTCGGTGCCGCCGAGCTCGTCCACGAGCTGGTCGAGCGTGTTGGGCGGCAGGCGGCGGCCGAGCCGCTCGATGGCGGCCAGCAGCTGCGCCTTATACAGGGTGGTACCTCAGCGACGTTGTCGGTGCCGCCGAGCTCGTCCACGAGCTGGTCGAGCGTGTTGGGCGGCAGGCGGCGGCCGAGCCGCTCGATGGCGGCCAGCAGCTGCGCCTTATACAGGGTGGTACCTCAGCGACGTTGTCGGTGCCGCCGAGCTCGTCCACGAGCTGGTCGAGCGTGTTGGGCGGCAGGCGGCGGCCGAGCCGCTCGATGGCGGCCAGCAGCTGTTCCTTCATGCTGCACGCTCGCTCGATGGCCGACCGCGGTGGAGGCTGGCTGCGCGCCGCTCCTGCACGATTACATCCACCTTCATGAAGACTACTGGCCGAAGGGACCTGTACTGACTACTGATAGTGGCGCTATCGTGGCAGATTGCCATAGTCCTTAAGGTACATATATGGGCCAATATTGTTATATATACAGTATAAATAAATAAAGTAAATAATACAGTCCAACCATAATATAACGACGCATATGACCGACTATATCCTCGATTTAACAAAGTCCCCGTAATCCTCTTGAATTGCTTGAGTATATAAATATGTACCTACTATACATACAATATATAATTTCTATATACATATATTATAAACAAATAAATATACACAATAGATACTTTCTATACATACAAAACACCCAGTCCGATAAAAAAAATCATACTCATGATTACAAACATTTGTACCATACGTGGAATCGAACCCGCAACCATCACAAGTAGTAGAAGTAACACCTCACTTGTGCTAAACCACCGAATGAGAGGTTCGGGAGATGTATCGTATAGAATAGAATAGAAAATCATTTATTCAAATAAACTTAATTTAAGCACTTTTGAATAGTCATAACAATTTGTTTTTTATCTACCACGGATCGGGAGATTCACGGGGACCGTGACACTTACCGAGGTAGAGTCCGTTGGTCCCGACGGGCGTGCCCGAGATGGTGCGGCCGGCGGTGGTCACGGTGACGGTGGACGGCGCGTTGTTCTTCCTCTCGAACATCGTCTCGATCTTGTCCTGCGTGCTGGCCGGCTTCTTCTTTGGCAATGATGTCTTCTTCTTCTTGGCTATCTTCTTTTTGCGACCGATCCACGGATCTGTCCGACGATAATATAAATTAAATAGAAGCAATAGAAGATAATACAGTGGACCCGCGGTAATCCGGCCCCTGTCTAATCCGGCCCCCCTTGTAATCCGACATTGTCTATTATTTGTTATTGAATATTACTTTGACAATATACTTCAGAGTGCATATACATACATACATATATAACATAGAATCTTATCACTGGATCTGTAATTTGTCGGATTACAAGGTACTCTTTTGTAAAAAAATCAGACTATAAGGGGTCTTAGGCAGTACTCTATAATCCGACAAATTCGATAGTCCGACACTGCCCTGCAAAATGATTGTCGGACTACCGGGGGTCCACTGTATAAGTTTATTTTTGCGACCGATCCACGGATTAGTCGGATGAAATTACAGATTAACAATAGTCATCGAAGATACAACAAGCGACCGATCCACGGATCTGTTCGACGATATGCAATAATCATTGAATATATAATTGGAGCATAACAACTGTCGGAAGGCGAATGTGTTAGATACCGTCGTCGCTGTCGCTGCCGCCGCGGAAGGGGTTGAAGTCGCTGAGGTCCGAGTCGGAGCGGCGCGCGTCGTCGGAGTCCCTGTCGGGGTCCCGGTCGTGGTCGGGCTCCGCGTCGAGGTCGTCGTCGGAGCCGCGCACGAACTCGTCCGACGACGAGCGTCCTCGCGCTCTCTTCGCCGCCTGGTTCGCTTGCTGACGGGCCGTCACTGACACCACCATACAAATAAAAATTAAATTATATAATAACTAGCCACTCGCCTCGGCTTCGCCCAGGTGTACATGTATTATACATATAAAACTTGCTCTTGAATCACTCTCTCTTTACAATAAACCGCTTCAAAATCCGTTGCGTAGTTTTAAAAATTGTATGCTTAATACATAGGGACGGACAGACAGCCATCGTAAGTAAAGCGGTGTGCTAAACCGTAAATTTTTGTTTTAAATATATTTGCAATCCTTACTCCTTACTAGTATTATAAATGCGAAAGTAACTGTCTGTCTCGCTTTCACGTCAAAACTAAAACGATTTAAATGAAATGTCGTACACAGATAATCTAGTCCTAAGAAGGGACATAGATTACTTTTAATGCGAAAAAGGGTTGTAATGGGTTGAAAAGGGAATGATGCAACATTGTATGGAAGAATCGTCATTTTTTAAGCTAGAAGCTTGAAACTTATTTTTGAGGCTGTTGATTAAATATAAATAAATATGACATTCAAAGTTTGTAAAAAATTTACACTTAAGTGGGTAAAATCAAATAGGGGATGAAAGTTATTATATAAATTCATCATTTTTGAAGATAAAACGATGAAATTTTTTAATTTGACTTATATTGAGTTAGTCCATTAAATATTTTCTCAATGTTCATGCGGACGAAGTCACGGGTACAGCTAGTTAATTATATTTGGATTTACCATTATTTAGCTAGTGACATAATTTCACATTGATAAATTTATGTTTTGCAATCTAAAACATATTCTTCATATTTTTTACCATTTCAACCTTGAACTCCGAGGGAAAACAGTTAGCGTAGGCGAGTGCACCATTCCATTATCTAAATATACATAACTCAAAGGTGACTGACATAGTGATCTATCAACGCACAGCCCAAACAACTGGACGGATCGGGCTGAAATTTGGCATGCGGGTAGATGTTATGACGTAGGCATCCGCTAAGAAAGGAATTTGATTAATTCTACCCCTAAGGGGATAAAATAGGGAATGAAAGTTGTTTGTATGAAACTTTGTCAATTTTAAACCGATCGGGCTGAGACTTTGCATGCATAAAGCTACTATGACGTAAGCATCCTCTGAGAAAGGACTTTGATCAATTCCACACCTAAGGGGATAAATTAACGCGAGCGAAGCCGAGGGCAAAAGCTAGTATAGATAAAATAGGGGATGAAAGTTTGTATGAAACTTTTTTAACTTTAAACCGATCGGGCTGAGACTTTGCATACATAAAGCTACTATGACGTAGGCATCCCCTAAGAAAGGATTTTGATAAATTCCACCCCTAAGGGGATAAAATAGGGGATGGAAGTTTGTATGAAAGTACTGTAGAGCCGCAAAAACTATACCTAATTAATAATAGTACCTAAATAATGCGGGCAAAAGCTAGTCATACAATAAGATAAAAAAAAACTCACGTTTCCTCTTGGACGTGTTGGCCTCGTCGTCCAGTCCGTTCCGGCCGTTGTGGGTCACCGGAGGCGGCAACTGCTTCGGCTTCGGCTTGTTCGGCTCCAGACCCAGCAGCCGGTTGATGCGGTTCCGGTCCGGCGCGGGGAAGTGTTTCTCCACCAGTGTTTGGAACACACCCCTGCAGACATTGTAATATATTTAGTAGCTGACCCCGCAATTGTCGTTTTGCCATATATATAGAAACTAGGTACTCGCCCCGGTTTCGCACAGGTGTACATGTATTATATATATAAAACTTCCTCTTGAATCACTCAATCTTTTAAAAAAACCGGCGCGTAGTTAAAATCCGTTGCGTAGTTTTAAAGATTTAAGCATACATAGGGACAGACAGCGACATTGTTTTATACTGTGTAATGATTGCTATTAAAAAATAGGGGTTGGTAATAGAAGGGCGAAAATTTAGGGTTGTATGTATCTATCGATTTTTAAGAAGATTTTTGTTAAACTCATTGCTGTTGTTATTGTATAATATTATTAAGCAAAGCTTATGACATGAGTACTAAACAACTAATAAAAAAACTTAAATATATATTTTTACTAGCTACTCGCCCCAGCTTTGCGCGGGGTGTACACGTATTATATATGTTACCTCGGTGGTCTAGCGGTCTAACACACCGCTTTACGTCCGATGGTCGCGGGTTCGATTCCTCGCACGGCACAAACATTTGTATTCATGAGTATGATTGTTTGTGTCGGTCTGGGTGTTTTCTATGTATATTAAGTATGTATTTACAAAAAAAAAAAATATCTATGTACTTGTATCAGTTATCTAGTACCCATAACACAAGCTTTAGCTAGCTTAACTTGGGTCTAGATGGTGCTGTGTGAATTGTCCTGAGATTATTATTATTATTATTATATGTAAACCTTCCTGTGGAATCACTATCTATTAAAAAAAACGCTTCAAAATCCGTGCATAGTTTTAAAGATAAAGCATACATAGAGACGGACAGACAGCGATAGCGACTTTGTTTTATGCTATGTAATGATTAATAATATACATATAAAGAACCCAGACCGATACAAACAATCATATTCACTAATACATATTAATGTTTGAGACATGAGAGGAATTGGACTCGCGTCCGTCTGAAGTAGCGAGATCTTAAACCGCTAGACCATCGAGGACTTCGTCCGCGTGAAACTAAACTTTATTTTTCTAAAATAAAAGTAGCCTAAGTTACTCCTTATTACATCAGCTACCTGCCAAAAAATGTCCCGTCAAAATAGGTCCAGCCATTTCAGATATTAGCAAACAGACAGACATACAAAAATTATAAAAAATGTTATTTTGGTGTATGTATCGTATTTATGTATGTAATGTATTATATGCATGTAGTAAAAAAGGGTTGTTTCAATATTACAAACAGACACTCCAATTTTATTTATATGTATAGAATATAGATTATATAATATTCTATATTTAATGTACCTACCTACATATAAACAAACCTTATCTATACTAAGATTAAATTACAAACATACATCATTCTTATATTCATATGTATTCACAATAATCAATGCAATAATAAAACGAACATTACAATAATAATAATCATCTCAGGACAATTTACACAGCGCCATCTAGACCCAAGTTGAGCTAGCTAAAGCTCGTGTTATGGGTACTAGACAACTGATATAAATAGGTACATACATTTTTTTTCGTAAATAAATACATATTATACATAGAAAACACCCAGACCGACAACAATCGTACTCATGAATACAAATATTTGTACCGTGCGAGGAATCGAACCCGCGACCATCGGACGTAAAGCGGTATGCTAGACCGCTAGACCACCGAGGCCGTCGAAAAATAACACAGTACATTTCAAATCTCCCGCGTTTTAGCGCACAACTCCATTCCACAATTGTAAAATCTACTTCCTCAAAGCCACAGGGCGAGGTCATTAACCCCGGCTGAGTACGAACTGCGTCGTAGCGCAGTAAAACCCGTAGGAAACAGCACTCGACTCGACGCAGAACTACACATGCGCGTGTTTGAGATCATTGATTGATTGCGATTGTCTGATACCGAGTATGTTTTCAATGTGCCTATATTTATTACACATAAGTTTCATTAAATATTTTGATGTGGTGATTATTGTAGGTTAATAATAGGTAAGTTTGGTTACATGATTTTTACAACCCTTTTTTTTTCGAACAACTACTGTTGGCCGCAGCTGAACTTTACAGGTTCACCGGACGATAGGTGGTGAATGCAGATGGCACTCCAAACCCGCGGAAGGACTAATAGTGCAGGTGAAGGCCATCACCTGCCTGGCGGGTAGGACTTTAGTTTGAGGGCACCGCTAGGATTTCGAACCTCGACACAGGCCGTCATAATTTCGACCCCAGTTTGAATAGGACACGATCTGAGAGGCTCAAATACCCTATATGTATTGTTACTTACTATATTGTAAAAATTGTCGGGCAAGTGGCTAAATATTTAACACGAATCATTTATTAATATTCTTTTAAGGTTAAGTTCATATTCCATATATAAATGAGCCAGATATGACCTTTATGTATTTATGATTATTACTAGTTTCTCTGGGTGCAAGACCAGTTTAATTTGAAACTATATAACGATGTACATGTTAATATGATTTTTATTTTATACTAGCTGTACCCGCGACTACGCGTGGGATTAAACTTTATTTTTCTAAAAAGAAAGTAGCCTAAGTTACTCCTTATTACATCACCTGCCAATAAAAGTCCCGTCAAAATCGGTCCAGCCATTTCAGAGATTGGCCGTAACAAACAGACACACAGATTAAAATTGTAAAAAATGTTGTTTTAGTGTAGGTGCCGTATTTATATTCATATGCATGTAGTAAAAACGGTTATTTCAATATTACAAACAGACACTCCAATTTTATTTACATATATGTATAGATATGTTATTTATTTTAATTGAAATATTACTTTGTTTCAGATAACCTACTTTTTTTTAATAAAGTTTCATTTCCAAGTGATCCGGAAAAGTTAGGAATACTAAATATGATGTTTTCTTCGCAAGAACTAAAGAAATTCCTAGGACAAATATCTGAGAACGCAAAATTCGTCAAGTACGATTTCGTTTCCGCAGAGAACTTCACCATTCAACTGCGGAGCTCGGTGGCGACCGACCAAACACAGGAATACTACAACGAGTACGTCAGCAAATGGATTCGAAAGTTCTCGAACTACACCACAACCAACTGGATCGTCAGGAATTCATTTCCGAAGGTGAAGCGGATGCTGTACCGCAAGGTGTTCACATGTCACCGTTCCGGTTACAACAAGTCCAAAAACGCCGAGACAACACTCAACGTCGAATGCCGGGCTAAAATCGACTTCAAAATGAAGTTCATCAACAGAAACACAATACGAAATGATGCTTACTTGAAGGATAATTTGAACATGTGCATCCTTATAAACTTCGTCCATTCCCATAAGGTGAGGGGCCGCGAGTCCTTCAACTTGTTAAAGAGCACATCTGAGACTGATCAGGTGTTCTATGAACTTTTCGATAGTGGTTACACTCCCACTATGGCGAAACTATACCACGAGTTGACATTAATAGACAAATACGGCCAAAACTCTGAAGTTTTAATGGCAGCGAACAGAAATCCATCTATGCATCACATCCATTACATTCATAAAAAAAGAAAAACCACAGACAATACCAGTCGAACGGTAGAAGAAATCATTGCTTCGAAAAAGGATAACATTACCAAACTGGGCGGCCTAATGTGTTATGACAATCCACAAGTTGTTGTAGTTATAACTCCTCTAATGAAACGGGTAATAGCTGAATGCAATTTAGATATTGTAATCGTAGATTCTGTAGAAGCAAATATACATATAACGTTTATGTACGTGCCTAGCAAAGTAGGAGTGTTACCTATGGCTTGCATACTACATGCAGAACATACTGAGGCAAGTTATAGCCAAGCTTTCTTCGCTGTAAAATTGCTATTAGAAGATCAATGTGGCAGGAGTTTTGAGCCAAACACTCTATTCACAAATGATTTACATATCGAAAGGAATGCCTTGGAAGCTATTTATCCGAACTCAAGACTACTGTTATCAACTTGGTCAAAATGCTACACAGTTTGGGAATGGTTGTGTAGAGGCAGCAATAAAATTGATCGAAAAAAACGACATGCCTTAATGACAAAGTTTGACTCGATGTTACATGCGGATTCTATGGAAGCTGCCGAAAAGTGTTTTAATATATTACATGAAGACGAATATATTAAAACTACGCCAATATTATCTGATTATGTTAATGAAATATGGGACCAAAATAAATATTGGTTGGTAGATCAAGAAGAGGTGAGGAATAAGCTAATTGATTTATCTATACGCGTATGTAAAGAATTCATTGCGAGCAAATGTAAATCATTCAACATTTGCGCAATGGTTGATGTTGTAGTTTATATATTGGAGAAATATTTCAGCCAATTATTGCTTGCGTATGTGAAAGAGCAAGGTATTTTTGAGAAATATACTAAATTTCTTAACAAATGTAAGACTGTGTTAGAACTCGATGTAAAACGAATTGGTCCTAATGAGTACAAAGTACAGCTAGAATCAGCAGCTAAGACCAAGTATATAAAATTCAGAACAGATACATGGTGTTGTGATTGTGATTATGGGAAAAGGGGTAACTTTTGTGAACACTTAATAAGTATTATCAATACGGAATTAAAGCTAAAATTACCCGATTTAAATGAAGACGATAAAGCATTTATTCTTAAAATTGCTGGTGATGACAACGAAGATAAAATGTTAAAAGTGGAGAGTGAAGATTGTGACATAATTGCGGAGCATGTAGAATTTTCCAACGAAGTAATGATAGATGACGAATTGGACAATCAGTCAGTGGTTTCGATGAAGTCTTCAAAAGATAATGATGGTTATTATTATGAAGATGTAAAAATGGAACAATTTGAGAAATATGATCCCTTGAATGATACACAGGGTGACGAACAAAACAGTAACGACTCTGGAGCTTCAAATGAAGGACAAACAGAATTTCGTGCGAATTACGGGAAGGTTTTAAAATCAATGAATGATGAGTTTCGAAGGTTGAACAATTTATTCAAAGATAATCCTAATTTATCAAATTTTAATACAATGGAACGTATGGTGAGAGAATTGAACAAGATAAGGCCGGTAGAAAGGGTGAGCTTTGCTAATATGACTATAGAATTAAACTCAGACGCGAAAGAAACAATAAGTGGCGATGAGTAACTGATTATGGTATATGTTAAGACATATTATATACATATATATGTGATTATACTTGATTTTATTCGTAAAGATTGTTTCATTATTTTGACATATTAAAGGCTGAAAATGAACGGTATAAGATTGTGCCAATGGCGTGCCTTTGGAGATACTAGTAGTCCTGTAGTAGACTAGAGTGAGCAGACAAAAAATATTATATACTAGTTGCTCCCCGCGACTTCGTCCGCGTGGAATTTAACTTTATTTTTCTAAAATAAAAGTATTTATTTATTTATTTATTTATTTACTTACACAACTATTATTACAGGCCTAAGCCCAATACAATAGTGTATCTAATTCTATATTATACATATTCGTTAACATAACATATAACATACAATGTTGTTTTTGTGAATTCACACAGACTACACACAAACAAATCCGTTGTTTCTGCTATTTTATTGAGAGTGGCCAGTGCGAGTGTCATGGGCGCCTTGTTTAGTAAATTAGTTCTGCCGCGAGGTACCGCTAATAACTGGGGCCTTCGTCGCCGCCCCAGGTAATTATCCTAAAACTTATCAAACCAAGAACCAGAGAATTGGTGATTTGACCCCGAAACACTTTAAATATGTATGAGACAATAGCCAATTCCCTGCGTACGTATTCATTATATCCCACCATGCCCAATACGAACAGAGTGGGATACATCAAAGGATACAAGGGATATACTCCATATTGCCTCATATATATATACCTAATAAACTTATTTTGAATTTTTTCCAACATTAGTCTATATTTTATTTCATATGGATCCCATATTACAGCGTTGCACTCAAGATGGCTCCTTACTAATGTGTTGTACAATGCGATTATTACAGTAATACTTGAAAAATTCTTAACAGTACGAAGTATGAATCCTAACATCTTATAAGCTTTTTTACACGTATCTATTATATGTTTCTTAAAAGACAAATCAACTGTAAAAGTCACTCCCAAATCTTTCATCTCTGTGACTCTCTTCATCGATTTAGCTTCTATTGTATAGTTACAATGGATCGGATTATGCGACTTAGTAAAACTAATACTCATACATTTAGAAGTATTAAATTGCAATTTATTTTTATTGCTCCATCTACTCTGTCTATGTCTCTTTGCAACATTTCACAATCAAGCAGATCCAACTGTGAGAAAGAGCTTTAAATCATCAGCGAACAGACATCCGGAATGATGAACAACCTTCGGCAGATCATTGATCATAATAGTGAAGAGACCCAACGTACTCCCTTGACTCACTCCTGACCTGACCAAATAGGGATCTGACGTAAACCAGTATATTCGACGTATTGATATCGATCTCTCATGTAGCTAGTAAAAAACCTTAATAAATGTGGCGTACAACCTATACTCGCTAGCTTCCCAAGTAATATGTCGTTATCAACGACATCAAAAGCTTTGAAATCAAAATAGACAGCATCTTGCCTACCCCCATCCACAGCTGGTATATATATATATATGTACTAGTCGAAACCCATTGAGAGCTGTCAATGTTGAACATTGCATTCTGTATTGCTGACTCAAAATTTAGCGGGAGTAGAAAGAACTGCTACTGGTTATATATTCCACTACCCGGACCCTTAGGAACTGGAATTACACGAGACATTTTCCATATCGCAGGAAAAACCGCTGTTTTTAAACACAGATTGTAGATGTGTAGTAAAGGGTCGGCTAATACAAATCTACAGTCCCTAAAAATGTAAGCAGGGATACCATCAGGCCCTGAGGATCGTTTCGGCTTGAGTTTCGCTAGTGCTTGCCGAACGTCGGCTAGATTTAGTGCCTCCAAATGCACTCGTGCCGATTCATTATTATTATTAAGTAGCCTAAGTTACCTTATTACATCAGCTACCACCCAAAAAAAGTCCCGTTAAAATCGGTCCAGCCATTTCAGAGATTAGCCGGAACAAAGAGACCGACAGACAGACTGACAAAAATTATAAAAAATGTTTTTTTTGGTGTATGTACCGTATATATATTTATATGCATAAGTAGTAAAAAACGGTTATTTCAATGTTACAAACAGACACTTCAATTTTATTTATATGTATAGATTGCCTCCAAACCACACTCCTGGTTAAGCACACGAGGTAGACAATAAATATTCTACCTCCAACAATACAAACATTTGTATTTATGAATATGATGTACATATTGCTTATATAGTATTTAAAAAATATTTAAGTATTTCTATTACTTGTTTAGTACATCCAACACAAACTCGGCTTTGCTTAGAACTAGATGCCATCATCATCTGCTTCTTCCTTATCCCATTTATTGGGGTCGGCGTAATAAGTTTTTCGCTTCCATTCATCCCTGTTCGCAGTCATCGTGTTATTTACTTCCTTTCTTACCATATCATCTTTCACACAGTCCATCCATCTCTTTTTCGGCCTTCCTCTGCCCTTAGAACTAGATGCCGCAGTGAGAATAATCCTAGATCATTGTTAATCTCCTCAGTCACGAAAATGAGATGTTAGACTTACTTGGCAGTGGAGACAAAGTCTGTGAGTTCCCCATCATCTCTCTCGAGCTGGTCCAAAGTGCGCGCCTCTCCTGTGGACTGCAGGCCGATCACGACGCACTTGCCGCATTTCACTGCTTCGCGGGCGGTCACCACTGCATGATTTACCTGATAGATAAGATGAGATTTCTGTTTTATTAAAACTACCCCTGTCTATTTAAAAATATTAAATATAAGTAACATTGTATACTGTAGGGAAAATATAAAACGATAAACTTGACGTTCATAAACGGCTAAAATGTCCTACACGCGCCCACGTATATACCATGCTGATCACTTTCATGAAGGACTACTGGCCGAAGGGATGTCGTGACCACAGAGACGATTATTCTTATATAAATTACATATGTATGTTAGTCTATAAACTAATAATAATAATAATACTCTTTATTGTGCATAAAAAAAAAATACAAAACTAAATTAATATAAAAATATGCTAACAAAAGGCGGCCTTATCACTCAAAAGAGTGTTTATAATATAGGCACATTAGTAGCCTAAAATAAATAAATCTAAATATATATAACTCAAAGGTGACTGACATAGTGATCTATCAACGCACAGCCCAAACCAATGGACGGATCGGGCTGAAATTTGACATGCAGGTAGATGTTATGACGTAGGCATCCGCTAAGAAAAGATTTTGATTAATTCTACCCTCAAGGGCATAAAATAGGGGATGAAAGTTGATATGAAACTTTGTCAATTTTAAACTAATCGGGCTGAGATTTTGCATGCATAAAGCTATTATGACGTAGGCATCCCCATAGAAAGGATTTTGATAAATTCCACCCCTAAGGGGTATAAATTAATGCGAGCGAAGCTGCGGGCAAAAGGTAGTAAAATAAAATATATATAAAGTGTACCTTGGCCGCGATGCAGAGGTACTTGAAGAACCTCTGGTGTGCCGACCAGAACTGTCCCCACATGGTCTTCTTCATGCGCGGCTCCGCGTCGATCAGCTCGGCCGCCTCCGTGAACCGTTGCATGGCTTCCACCCACTGTCCACAAACAACCAATTAAATGTGTATGAGACCACAAATTTACCGCAAACATACTATACAAATAGTGTGGTTTCTGAGGAGCTTCTTTCCGCATACATTTAGATCGTGGAATGAAACTACCTGCCAAGGCTTTCTAGAGACTACAGCATGAGGTTTTTCAAGAAGGGTATATTAAAATCTTAAGCGTTCATACAGTACAGTACAGTAACCATTTACCATCAGATGGGCCGTATACTTGTTTGCCCCCATCATAGTATAAAAAAAAACACCAGCTATATTATATTATACTATATCAGGGATCTGTATGATTTCTATATGACAAGAGGCGATATAAATAATTACAATGCAATATGATTTACAAATTGACAGTAGTGTAAAGTCGTCTGCGTTAGACTGACTGACTGAAGTGCAGTATCGCATGTTTCAGCAGCAGCAAAACAGTTTACTTTGTAAGCTAAGGTTTAGATTATATGATAAGAGGCATGATATAAGTGGTATCAATTGAACATGATAACATGATGTCTATAGTGCTGTTCATGTATATAGGCGATCGTTACTGCTTACTATCAGGTGGAGGTACACCAGGTAATTTGTCATTCCGAATACATAAAAAGAAGCTGAAATTTGTAACAGTTAATAACGCCTCTGTATAACATTCTGTTACTTAAAAAATCATACCAGTGCCACGGCTTTATCGTAGGTCTCCTTGAAGGCATCTGAGAGTGGCACCTCCTCGATCTTGAACGACACTCCGTGGAACGAGAGCTGTCGCGCGATGTACATGCCTCGCAGCTTCATGTCCATCGCCACTATTTCCATAGCGCCCACACCCCTGCAAAAGAACATTTATTACAATCCGCTAAGGTTGTTTATTATTTATTTAGAATAGAATAAAAAATCCTTTACATATAAAATAAATTTATTTTAAGCACTTTTGTCATAACATGTTTTCACACAATTCTCATCACAAGACGATGTTGCTTTTTTGCTTTGTAAGAAGAAAAATTCATGGTAGAAGGGTAAAAATTTAAAGTTATATATGTATTTTTTAATATTGAATTATAAAAGAAAGGGCATTATTGCTATATTATTATATATTAGAAAATATTTCTATTAATTACCAAAAAATATGGATATAAATAGCACTGGCTACAACTTCAGTTTCGGTGCTTGGAAATTTATTTGTCATTGTTATACTTTTGTCGATTATTAAAAATAAAGACGTACTATTATTAAAAACCTTTTAATTATAAAACGGCTTTATTTTCATTCGTAATACCATCAAGATAATTAAATAATATTCTTTCTGCCCGAAAGATGCAGAAGCAGATATCAAAAACTATTCAGACAGTTAATAAAACCGTAAAGCGTCTAAAATTGAGCTGGGACAGTATAGTGACAGCAATGGCGTCGGTACCTCTTCTCGACGGCGTTGATGAAGTCCATGAAGGTGGGGAAGGGCGTGCCCTCGCCCCAGATGCCGAGCCGCACCATGTAGGCCATGTTGCGAGGCTCGGACGCCCCCGTAGCAGACGCGTACACCACGCGCGCGCGCGGCAGCCGAGTCTGCAGCTCCAGCGCCGTCAGGCCAGTCTTGGTGGCCTTGCCCGACCCTACTGGGCACAGGTTCTTCGCCTTGTGGCACTCGTCGAACACGATCTGATCGGTTATCGGAATATTACTGTTGTATATACTGTTTTAAACTTGACGCGGTCATTATTTATACGTATAATTAGTAAAAATCACGGGATCTTACCACGTTTTATATTTGCTGAGTTCCCGATATTTCGGTAGTGTTTCAACCACCATGATCACGGGTAAACTGAAGAGCAGCAGGTAGATGGAAAATGAAATCTTTTTAAGGGTAGACATATGCGTCTACCTTCACACGTCTTCGTTTGTTGCTACTACTGGAACTCGCTCGATATTCATCTCGGCAAACTGTACTCACACTATCTTTACGTACATTTAATACACTTTTCGATCGCGTTTTTTGTTTTTGTTTAATTAAACCAATCACTGGATTCCAGGCATTAGAGAGGAAAAAATATAAAACGTGGTAAGATCCCGTGATTTTTACTAATGATTACTGTTGTAATGGTCGGACGGCGACGGTTATCGGAGTATCTATAATTGTCGAAGGTCCTTGGTTATCGAATTATTACTGTTACAATCTCGGTCATCGTCAGTCATCAGAAAGTCACTATCATAATTGTCTGACATTATCAGTCACCGAAATATCACTAATCAGACTACTACACGACACTACTCTAATAGTTTGAAATTAGAATCAAGCATATTCTAATTTCAAACTAATAGAGGGGTAGGGATAGTCTTGTGAACTAATTATTCCATCGCTAACAGGTCAGTCACAAAAAAATTTGCATTCATGAGTATTATTTTTTATATTGCTCTGTTGTATGTGTGAGTTTTGTATGTATTTAAATCAGGAATATATTTCAGAAGTTATCTAGTTCCCATAACATAAGATCCGCTTAACTTTGGACACATAATCTACTTATAGTCTTTATTCCACTCAGAAAAATGCAGTAATAAAATAATTTAGAGAGAGACAATGTGAGAAAAGGTGGACTTATCCCTAAAAGCGATCTCTTCCAGTCAACCCAACACAGTGGCATAGATAGTACAATAATCTATACTAATATTATAAAGCTTTTGCTTATTACGGGCTAATCTCAGAAACTACTAGTTCGAATGGAAAAATTCTTTTTGTATTGGATAGTCCATTTGTCGAGGAAGGCTTTAAGCTATATAACATTACGCTACGACCACTAGGAGCGGAGCTGTAATGAAAAATATTGGAAAAAGTGGGGAAATTAAACGCAGACAAAGCTGCGTGTGTCAGCTAGTTGTGTATATAGTTATGAAAGGATACAAGTCCGTCGAAATCTTCCCCGCACCACTGCAACAGCTGCTTGAGACGAGAGCGGTACTTGGTGGCGGAGGACTGCGTCTCGCCAATCAGCGACGAGTACGTTGCGAACACCACGCCCTTTTTGACGTTACCGTTTACCGCTGACGAGATCTTTGCGTACTTGAACTGAATGCGGTGCAGATAAACTTATTAGGTTAGTTTGTTCTAGAATAATACCAAAGCAATGACATATAAAATGATATATGGTTACAAAAGGCTTTTTCACGACTTTGATAGCTTCTTACTAATTTTAATTATTACACATTTTATTTTGAAGAGAAACATTTAAGATGTAATTATTAATAACTATGGTTTAATTTAATTTTTTTAATTGACATATTTCATTATCCAGAGACTCGTTTAATATTTATCAATCATCAGTAACTACAATTATGTTGCTCCATAGTCAAACATTCCCCAGATTGCAATGATTAATTATTTAAAAAAGGCGATAAAGATTATATGATTGAAAGACGCAGAAATTGCGTGAGCTGGCGGGGTGCGCGGTCTTTCTCGTTGTCTTTACATTTGCAGGCACATTCCTTCCAGCGTGAAAGAACGTACGTGTATAGGCAGCTCATATGATAACTTTAACATAACTTGTTTTATTTACCTATTAGTTAAATACCATTGTATCATACATGAGGTTAAAAATTTAGGTTACCTTGTTGAGCGGATACACTTCTATGTTGCCAGCGCCGATATCGCGTAAATCTCGTTCGGCATCATACTTGAGGTCGTTCGATACGGACACCCAGATGGCGCGCTTGCGTCCCTTTAGATAGTTCTCGAAAATGATCCCCGCGATCGTACGACCT
This sequence comes from Achroia grisella, assembly GCF_030625045.1. NCBI lineage: Eukaryota > Metazoa > Arthropoda > Insecta > Lepidoptera > Pyralidae > Achroia > Achroia grisella. The sequence continues at coordinate 1,114,760 of NW_026712958.1, forward strand.
TTACCCACGCCGGCGCCATCGCCTATTCAGAAATATATCATTATATTTTTAACCATAAAATAATAAAATATACTTAATATTTTATTAATTTTATTTCAATCCTATAGTTTATCCATAGGTCGTTGGTACAAATCCGGCTCGAAGGATCATAAAATAGATACAATAATTGGCGCGCTAATCGTTCTCGGTAACGAGATGCGAAGTGGGGACCGGTTCGGTGCTATTCCAGGGATCCCGCAGCATTGTTCGCGGACTCTAGCCGCCCGAGCGAACGATGTCCAAAGATACTACTAAATGTCGCACAAAAAAGCATAAAAAAACCGGTACCTATGAGGAATCCGGCGCGCGTGCCGTCCGGCAGCATGTGTTCGTGCGCCTGCGCGGCGTACACCACCGCCTCCAGCTGCAGCGCGGACAGAAGTCCGCCGCGGACCGTTGAGTCCGGCAGGCCCAGCGCGTACGTCACGTCCACCGGCTCCACCGACGACAGCGACGCCGTCTCCACCACCGGGTCCGGGTGCTTGCGACCCAGCTTCACTGTGACCCCACACACACACACACACACACATTTTTATGGATAATGGAATGGTTCACCCGCCTGTGCTAACGGTTTACGCTGGGTACCAGTGGAGAGTGATAACATGATCATGAAGTCAGGTTAGATAGCCCACGGTGGCAAACTCACCAGGAATTTACCACGGTGGAGAACCGCGTCAACCGTGACGGTCAACCAGACATAGTACATTACTAACAATGGGGTTATAAAACGGAGATAGAAATTACAACGGCCTGAGTCGAGGTTCGAATCCCTAACGGTGCACTCAGACTAAAGTCGCATCCGTCAGGCGGGAGTTGGCCTTCAGCCGCTCCATAAGTCCTTCCTTGGTTTGGAGTGCCATCTGCACTCGCCCCCTATCGTCCGGTGCAGCTGTAAAGGCCAACTGCGGCCAATAGCATTAGAGTATTTAAATTATTAACCGGGTCTTAACACGAATATTTTATGGCAAATAAAGGTATTTACCTAGCTGCTGCTAACCTAAGCTAGCTGACTGTCAGCTCGTGACCACGGCTAGTGCAACCTAGTCGAAACGTCGAGAGAGGTAAATACCTTTATTTACCATAAAATATTCGTGTTAAGACCCGGTTAATAATTTAAATAATGTATATTAAACACGAAAGTTTAAAAGTAGCATTAGAGTAGTCAGAAAAAAAAAACTATATGTAGTCAACCTGTAATTATTATTACTACTTTTGTCAAAATGAGTAAAGCTAATATTATGTAAAGGCATATCTAGGAACATAATAATCTTTAGTACATTATTTTATAAAAATGTTAAATTAACATAAAAAAAAAGTTTAAAAAGGTTTAAAAAAAAACTTAAATAATAAAATACTCTCACATCCAATAAAAAACTGTTTTTTTTACAGACAACAACCACTATGGTTGGTGTTCATCATCCAGTATATTATTATGTATACATCATTAAACACCACTCACGTTTAAGTGGCATATAATCTGCATATGTCTCGGCCACACCCATGTCTTCATCGTCTACTTCTTCTTCTTCTCCGGGCATCTGAGAATATATATAACATACATATTTAAAGAATACTATATATAATAACTACATACACCGCTAAAATGTATCATGATATTGTGCATGTAAGACCTCCATTATGAGTGAAATATAGCTAACAGTAATACAACGACCATCTGCAATTTACTTTCACGTTATAATAACAATAATAGTCCTGTATAACTCACACAGTGTCATCTAGCACCGAAATAAACAGAACTTGTATTAAATTCAAATTCAAAAATAATTTATTCATGTAAGACATTTTAGCCGCTTATGAACGTCAAGTTTTTACATTATATTTTTTTTCCCTACCATCCAGTTCGGTATAGAGATTATGGTACTATACAAAATATAAATACTTAGATACATATATTACTATTTTGCAAATGCATACATAATATACATATTAAAAACTCCCAAAAAATCATAATCATGAATCCAAAAATTTGTACCGTGCGAAAACCAAACCCGCACCCATTTTAGGTAAAAAACGGTCGTGTTGAGAAACGTCGTACGATATACGTGCGTATGTAACACACTTGGCTCTATTACTGAAATTCGGCCTCCTTTATTATACCATCACAACACATTTATCCTAATATTACAAACTCATTAATATTTTTCCCGCAAAAACTACTGAACAGATTTTGATGAAACTTTACAGTAATATAGCTTATGCATCAGAATAACGTATAGGCTATAATTTTATTGAAATTTATATACTGCAATTTAACGCGGGTGGAACCACGGGCATAGCTAGTATCTATATATAAATAGGAGGTTACCAACCCTATCCGGCTGCCACATGGTGCCGTTGGGCTGCGGCCACGACGACAACTGCGCGAACTGGCCCAGCATGCCAGCGAGGGGTCCGCCCACACCGGACGCCAATATCTGGTTCAAATTCTGCAGGAGGTACGGGTTCATACCCGAGATACCGACCGTTTCCACTGTGGACACAAATATATATATTTTTAATTTTATATAATAAACTACCTGGACAACATTGTTTTGCCATATATATTTCTGGATAGAGCCACCCTTATTACCTAAAGGTATATAAAAATACCAACAACCTACTCTCAGAGGGAGATTGTTAGTAATGTGGACTAATGATCTCCTAGTTAGCCATGTAGCATATCAGAATAACTCAGAACTCCCTAGAAATCATCATGATAAATTCCTGGTGAATTTGCCACAATGCACTAACTGACGTGACCTCATCTTTTTATCCTACACTGGTGCCCTGCCAGCGTAAACCGCTAGCGCAGGCAGGAGTACCCTTATCATCCATTAAAATAAATATTCTCAGACCTACCAAATACACATCAATAATTTTATAAAATCAGTCATATTGTTTCGGGGAATCAATTAAGATACGTTATTTTTGTAAATTAGATAATAACGTCGTAGCTAAGTGGTTTATTTCCATTAGAAACTAGAACTATGAAGTAGATCAAAATTCAAATCTAAACGAATGCAAGAAAAAATGTGTTTCTAATTTTTGACCCATTCTGCGATGACGAAATCATTGACAGTAAACCAAAATTAATTTACTCGCCATCGACAGGGAATTCATCCTCACACGCTGGAACTTAAGACGTCTCGGACAGAGCGGTTTCAGAGGATGGAGTGTTAATGTAATTTTGACAGCTAACAGTGGAAAGGAGATTCTCCATTAGGTACACAGTTGACAATGCCTCTGACTACCGCGTCAGGAATAACAGTCGTAAAGACATGTATTATTTTAAAAAATATTTTTTTTGCCATATTTTCATTATTGGGACAAGTGGAATTAAAACAAAGAATTTACCATTATGTTAAATACTACAATAGTACAAAAAGACAAAAATAAACTACTAAAAAACATTTCTTAATAATACAAGTAATAAATGCAAATAAGAAAAGGTTATTAGTTCAAAATCAGACCAAAAAAAAGTGCAATTACTAAGAGCATTATTAATTTATTAAGATTCAAAAGTTTTTACAAACTCTAGCATGGTTTTATTAAATTGTTAGGCATACAAGTCTTAGGAATATGTATAGAACAATACAGATTATATTACACACTAGAATGAGAGCAAACATTCTGATTTCCGACTACAAGATCTAAGAGATACATAACAAACAGAATAAAAAAATGAATGCAGAAAAAAAAATGCAAATAGACAATATTTTTGTTAAAACAACTAGGAAATATGTAATAAGATAGACATCGTTATGTATAAAAGATTTAAAAGAAAATTGTTGCAAATAAAGAAACAAGCAACAGGCAAGTGCCCTCCTACTCAATCTTAGCTGAATCTGCACTCCGAAACCGAGAACGGATGAATAGAAAGAAAAAAAAGTTAAAATATTAATAAGTGCTAAAAATTCATTGCCCATTTATTTATTAACAGAGTTTTACTACATAATTCCAATTATTAGGCAAAATTGTAAACTATTATTGTCTACTTTTTGTTAACTGAATCCGACTAAAATAATGCTCTTATTTAGTTACACAACCAGTTGGTTGCATAATTAATATTTTCTCTATTTGAGTATTTAATTTAATTAGTGCTTGGTTGGTAGTTGGTAGTTTGTATTCACACACTGCAAGTTAAAAATGTAAAATAACAACAAATTTATTTAAAAGAGCAAAACAAAGTTTTTGCTCACTCTTCTTGTTATGAGACAGGTTTCCTCATGAGCGGTAGATTGAAAAAAAAATGTGATGAGTATTCAAAAGTGCTACAATGTAAGTTTATTTGAATAAATAATTTTGTACTGTATTCTATTATGCGAAAATTTGTAGGATGAATGTGTTTGAATTGACACGGCAATGTTATGGTATAAATCTGCAAGATATTGGTAGTGAGAAATATTTGTTTTTGTAAACGACAGTCAGCCACTTATGAACGTTATCTAATTATTACTCCTCTAAATCATTAGATACTGGAACGAAATGGCTTTATGATTACATTTTTGTAGCGGGCAACATCGTGTCACTATAATAATGAATTGAATACAATATGATTAAGTAAAAAAATACTAGCATGTACCCTATTTGCATGGGTACTGTCGATAAAATGATTTTTTAAAATTCCTTTCATGAAAAATAAAATAATAATTATTATTATTATTAATTTATTCATGTAGGACATTTTAGTCGCTTATGAACGTCTAGTTTTTGAAATATCATTTTTTGTCTACCTCTATTGGTAGATGCTTACTTTATAAAAAAAACCTATGTTGCAAATTTCAACTTTCTTTCCAGATTTACTTTTGGATGTGCTAGTCAGTTGGTACAAACGATTTTATTAGAATATATAAATGTTAAACTAAATAGAAACGCCATCGTTATAACTACAGAAGCTCACTACATGACACTGCGTATATTATGCACAAGTACACCTAGGGTTGCCACAGTGTGTTCTTCTACAAATTCTAATTTGTGATACCTTATTTCTAAATCTGAAATTTGATCATAAAATGTGACGATATTTTATGTTCTTCAAATTAGAAGAAATTAATTTTTTATAGTTTAACTCGTTTAAAAAGGTTATTAGCCTTGCATGGATAAAAATCCCTCGTCTGCAAATCTATCGCTACTATATCTCGATATCTATTTTCATATTCACATAAAACAAGTACGACCTGCGTTTTTGTGCCCTCTAACTGGTTAACTGAATCCTAATGATTGACATGAAAATAGATAAATACAAAAAAGCAAACAAACGTGCGGGTAACAGCCAGTAGTATAAATTTTCTTAGATACATCACAAGTTTGTGCAAAGTGCAAAATTTTTAACATCTAAATTTTCAAAATGAAGTGGCAACCCTAAGTGGACCGCATAGACTATCAACTAGAGGTGCTGCGAGCGGCGTACTCTACCATGTACCATGTACAGTGCGTACTCACTCTGCGCGAGCAGGGAGGCGGCATTGAAGGCCATAGAGGAGCCGGCCGCGAACGGCGACGGTGACGGTGCCGCACCAGCCGCTACCACTACGCAACCACACTCGTCACGGGCGATTCAAATTGTTATATATGTCACTATATGTATTACCTGCTTAACTGTCATCTACGCCTGATTGAAGAGGAAGGTGCTGGAGAGGGACGTGTGGTAGGGGGTTAGGGGACACCTAAAGGCGACTATTGCTATGGATTTAAATTAAATTTAATAAATTTTTAACAAAATCGTACGCAATATAATATAGGACTAGGATAGGACTTTTTTTTATTGCCTGTACTTGATATTTTGGTCCTGTTGAATTTGCGAGAATTAGTTAACTAACCTGCCTTACTATTAGCACAGATGGGTACACAATTCTACATTCAATAATTAAAAAAAAATCTGCTATATCATTCAGCCTGGTGCTATATCTACTACATCCTGGTGCTACATCTTACTGATCTTACTAATATTATAAACGCAAAAAGTGGCACAGGTAAGCTAGTAGTTATATATTTCTTCTTAATATAATTAAGTTGTTAGATATGATGTTACGCATTGAACTTTAAGTTTGGCTGAAAAGGACTTGTATCCGAAGCCGTATAACATATTAATAAAAAAAATCATTGTGTGGTTGATTAGCTTGTGTTCTTGTCATTATGTTGGCAACTTTCTACATTCACTAAGTGATACATGTTCGTTCATCATTCACTCTCTCTCTGATCTGTACGGTTGTTGTAATTAGTACTTACTTGCTTAAGAGTTAAACTAAAATTCTATTATAATTACTGCGTTTCAATATTAAAATCATAAGTCTTTGCTTATTTCCATTAAAGATCTGGCATTGTAAAGAGTTTATATTATGTAATAAATAATAATAATGAACACTGATTAAATTTTTTGTTCTTTGCGATATCATATGCTGGTGGTCACCCTACTCTCCCAAATTTGAATTTTAATGACTGTGTATTATTATAAACATGTTCCACTATTATTTGAAAAAAATACGAGCTGAGTTTCTTGTCAGTTCTTCTCATCTCGATATCATTCCGAACTGACGGTAGATTTGACATATCATAAGAGTTTGTAATAGACTTACATGAATAAAGATATTTTGAATTTGAATTGAATTTAATCTTCCCAAATTACAGAGTCAAACATCACATGCGTATAGGCAAATACATCACGCCAGCACACACAAATAATCTACACGCACTTGTTTATTCCAAACAGTAAAAAATATAGAAATAATAATAATAATCTCATGACAATTCACAGCGCCATCTAGACCCAAGTTAAGCTAGCTAAAGCTTATGTTATGGGTACTAGATTACTGCTACAAATAACATAGATTTTTTTTCGTAATACATATAAACAATCATAATCATGAATACAAATGTTTGTGCCATGCGAGGAATCGAACCCGCGACCATCGGACGTAAAGCGCTGTGCTAAACCGCAAGACCACCGAGGTCGTCAAAGAAATACTCTGCAAATTAACAATTCGAGGCCTATCTAGTACTATTAATGACAGTACAAAGAGTTCAATAGCTGAAATAGGATTATTGGAGGAATTTGGGAAGTGGATGTTAAAACTATTAAATATTATAGACATATTCTTTTTTTTTAATAAGTAAAAATATACTCACTTCCTCGTCCAACTCCTAGAGATAATGGTTTGCCTAACTGACTGGCCTGTATCTTTATAGGTTTCATGTTAGCGACCTGTCCGAAAGCTAAGCCTGATGCCGCTGAAAAAAAATTCAATCTCTATTACGAACATTAAAAAAAGTAAATCAAATACATATCTTATTATTAATATTATAAACGAGAAAGTTTATGAGTATGGATGTATGTTTGTTCCTCTTTCCAGCAAAAACCACTGAACGGATTTTGATAAAACTTTACAGTAATATAAGCTATACACCAGAATACCATATAGGCTATAAATTTCACGCGGATAAAATCGCGGGCACAGATAGTTATCAAATATGTGAATCCATTATTATAAGTTTAGTAAATCTATAAAATGGTGAAAAAACATATATATATCGTACATACACTTCGATTAGAAGGTTGTCCCAAAACACCAAGAGTCAGAAAAACAAAAAAAAAAGCCCTCCTAATACTCTCTGAAAATTATCATATTAAATAAATAAAATTTACCAGCTAAGGGGTAAGTAGTCGGTCGGATTGTGACCGGCATTGGTGTGGGGTTTGGTTTCTTGTCCGCCAGGCGCGCTGCTGCTGCGAGAGTCTTCCCTCCACCTGAAAAAACGGTTGTTATGTTAAAAGTCTTACTTCAATTAAGCGTAGTGACTATTGGGTTAGAGCAACACGCAAGTTTCTTGCTTAATCTTCTTGAGATGAGGCCGTGTACCAAATGAGTGGTTCATTCATTCATAATTTAAGAGCTACACTCCTGTCTCCATTGTCTTGATCTTCCATCATGCTCTTTAATTCTTGATACGACACGACTCCCATTTTGTCCTCAATTTGTTTGATGTAGCTATTCCTTGGTCTTCCCCTCCCCCTCTTTCCTTCTATTTTCCCCTCAATAATAATTTTCATGAAATCATCGTGCCGTATCAAGTATCCTAACATTTTTCCTCGTCTATTTTGTATTGTGTTCAATATCTGCCTTTTTTCTTTTACCCTGTGCAGTACTTCTTCGTTTCTTAAATGAATGGTAGAACAAAAAATATATATTGCTTATATTAAGTTTATTTGAATAAAGACTACTTCTTCCTTCAAATCTGGACGAAAGAAATAAATATCCAGTGTTAATTTCTACTTCAAACTTTCCAGTAATGGTAACATCGATAATAAATCATGTGGACAAATCCTCGCCTAGTTCGGTTCCGATATAACCCTGGGTTAAGTAGGAATTATTGCGGTCACCATAAGGCCAACAGTTGGCAATACATCTAACTGTTCTAGTCAAATTTCATTCTCCAAAGTTTTTTCTTTAGAGACAATAAAGAAAAGAAGAATGAAAGAAAATAAATATTGTATACAAAAGCAACAATTAATCAAATAATATAAAACCAATGTTGATTAAATTATTTTTTTTCCCTCTATATATTTTTCTTTGTGTCTGTGTGGCAGTTTGTTCGTTAATCTCGAAAACAATGGACCGATTTTGAAGGGACTTTCACCTGGAGATAGCTGAATGTTAGAAGGTGTATTTTACATTACTGTATTTTTTTTTAATTAAAATTTAAATACGACGCAGACGAAATCGCGGTAACAGTTAGTAAATAAATAAAAAAGTATATGTTCGTGTATTAGACTTCTTTGAAACTGAGTTTTAGCTTCCATCTACGTTCGTTGACCCTCACCATAACCTGATGAATGTTATCTCACGTATCTTTCTTTATCTTTACGGAAATGCTATTAGAATGAATTAAACTCTTATCTCTTATGGGTACCGAAGCAACAATGTAAAACACAACCTTTATAGCGTTTAACATAAGGTCTATTATAGTAACAAAATTTTACACATGTAAAATCGTACATTTGTTTGAGAAGAGCAACAGCTTAGTATAGGGGCCGTTCTTTTTGGCTAAATCTAATATTCGGTGATTTTTTTTTTATAGCACAGGGGACAAACGTCATGCGGCTCACCGCAGTAAGCGATTACCGCCGCCCATGAGCAACCGCAACGCCAGGACAATTGCGTTGTCGGCCTTTTAAAAAGAATAAGTTCTGCTCTTTTCTCTTTCTGTAAGAAATTGCTTACAGCGAGAAGATCGCCATTTGTAATTACTTTACTATTTACTGTATTTTGTTATTATTTTTTCTGGATACACAATAAAGAGTTTATTATTATTTCTTGAAGGTGTTAATAATCGTATTGGTTCGGAAATACCGCTGCTGGAAGGTGATTCCACAATGTATTAATGGTATTAAAAAAAAGTTACCTGGCACTTCCAAATTATCGGGATCCTCGTCATCATCAAAATCGGAGTCATCGTCCGATGGTGTTGGCGGATTATCCTCATCATCACGTTTTGACTATAAAAAAAAACTAAAATAAACACAAGAAGAAGGAAATTTATCAACTAATAACCTAATGCTAACAATAATATACTTTTAATGCATGATAAAATTTGATGAGAAACTAAAAAAATCTTTCAATGAACTATACTCTATATGCAATACAAATTTTGTGAAGATTCGCTACAAAATGGTAATCAAAGCTAAATGTATGGATAATTTTATGATTATATAAATATTGTTCTGTTACATGTTTGTACAAGTCGTAAACAATAAGGGATGAATTTTATTAAAATGAACAACTGCCCCAAAGAAGCAATATCGAAAATTGAAACCTTTCCATAACTTGTGCATTCAAATTTACATATTTAATACGAAAGGTACAAAATTACATATGTAATTAAACAAAAAAAACCTAAATTAATCTCTAACAAGGTTCAGAAAATTGGTGTAACTAACATGAACTAAAACATGGGCCAAAGCAAATTATATACATGTAACAGGTATCTTTCATTCTACTAAAAAAAGACAATACAATAAAAAATATTAAACAACAGATCAATCATGTAAATTCGTGTAGAGGAAGTGCAAATCTACACATGGAAGCTCATCCTCATTAAAGTAACAAAAATATTATAATACAATAAAAAATTGATAAGAAAAAATTGATAAGCAATTAAATAATTTAGAATTCCTACAGATGATGACGTTTAGTGGTTTTACCGGACAACCATAAATGGGACAAAATACTGTTGAATCCTGGACTTGATAACAGGATTGTTATTCATTCATTCTATTTACAATAATATTATTTACTTATGGCATGGTTGGATGTCACAAAGTGTAAGAAACACATTATTTATCAGTAAAGTTTATATATTGTTAATTAAATAGAAAAATGTCATTTTTCAAAATTAGAAGCTCGAGTTGCCTGCTTTAATATAAGTCAAGTAAATTAACCACGCCGTCTTAATCATTATCTAAATACTTTTAAAATGTAATATATAAATTTAAAACTTTAAAGGGAAAAATAATTTAAATAAATTTAAAAACTTTTAATGCTTATCTACAAGACAAGACAAAAATGTACATGTTGAATACTACCATTTTTCTATTTAACCGACGATATGTACTAGCTTCTCCCCCCGGCTTCGCACGCATGTACATGTATTATATATGTAAACCTTCCTCTAGAATCAGTCTATCTATTGAAAAAACCGCTTCAAAATCCATTGCGTAGTTAGTAATAGATTTAAGCATACATAGAGACTGACAGTGAGAGTGACTTTCTTTTATACTATGTAATGATAATACATGTACATACACATGTGAAGGCACCTGCCCTGGCTACACACAACTTTCCTCTTGAATTACTCTATCTATTGCTAAAACAGCATTAAAATCCATGGCATAGTTTAAAATATCTAAGTGAACAAACAGTGGAAGCGACTTCATTTTATGTAAATATGTAAATGCTATTAACATTATTAATTCATACTTATTATTATAAAAATATTGAAGTATATTTGAATTATACTTAATTAGAAGTCAGTAATATACATAATATCAACAAATTAAGTATTTAATTTAGCCTTCTCCTAAACTCACTTGTAAGTAAGCTCCAAGGTGCTAATATTTGTTAAATAATATATAAAAGCAATAAAAATGTATATAAAAGTTTTAATATACATAAATTGTTACAATATTAGATTAATCACAACACTACTATAATCAATAAATTTATGTTTGTTAAATAATAATCATTGATACTACATAAATTCCATTAATTTCATTACTCTAAAATGTTTTCATTATTCTGTCCTGTCATATATGCTTTATATTATTTTAATATATAAACTGCCATGGTAATACAGGGTTAGCAAAGGGTGGAGGAAGCTTTTGCATGTGAAAAAAACGTAACAATAAAAATATAATAAATAAGTGGAATAATATAGCTATAATAATAAAAAATAATAGTAATGTATAAACTAAAAAGAATATGTTATTTAAATTATTAACCGGGTCTTAACACGAATAATTTTATGGTAAATAAAGGTATTTACCTATCTCATTTTGCATAAAATTATTCGTGTTAAGACCTGGTTAATAATTTAAATAATGTATATTAAATATGAAAGTTTAAAATTAACTAAAAAGAATATGAGCACCAAGACAAAGTTGGGTAAGCGACTCATATGGGACTGAAACCTAAAAGCAAAGGCAAAATGCTGTTATATATACATCACCAAGTATATATGTTTCATAATTTAATAAACAAGTTGTTTACACTATACCTACTTATTTAATTAAATTTGTCACCGTAATAGATTGAACATACATTTACACATTTAATATCATTAACCTGACCAAACATTAATAAATTCTAACCTAAAATATTATATCAAATAAAAAATTACTTCTTAAATATTTAAAAATAAAATTTACAATTCAATTATGTCATGATTTATAACACAATATTGAATTTAATATTGAATTTAAAAAAACTAATGTCTTGAGTTATGTTAAATTAATACAAACTCATTTATGGTTCATTTATATTTAAACATAAAACAGCAATTTTAAGTTCATTCGAAATTACATCGATAAAAGAATTTTACAGTGCTATTTTATTGGCAAAACACAAATATCTAAGATAAGAAGGCACATTGTGCAATAAACCAATATGCATGTTAGAGCTTTAATTTCACAAAGATTTTAAGAAATACAGAATATCGTATACTTAAAACCATAACTTATTAATGATAGGAGACTAAGAGACATAAAATAACGTACAGACATCGATCACTGCGTTGTAACACTGCAATACAGTAATGTGTCTCACACAGACAAAGTGCAGGTATTCAAGACCTATTCTAACACTATGTCTAGAACCTTCCGAGAAAATCAATACAGCCACACCCAGCTTGCATAATTAACTCATCATAAACCCAAAGAAATAAGAAATTTTAAAGAAAAACAGCCAAATAATAGCACATGTGATATGGACACCACCTTGACAGATTTTTTTTTGGTTAGAAAACTTGAAAACAAAGAAAAAAATGAGGAAAAAATCGTTTTTTTCCGCGATAAATTAAAAATTCATATATTTTAACATATTAAATACGTACTTAATGTATTAATATTTAATGAAAAATGCGGAAAACACATTTTGTGACAAAGTAAAGTTTGTAAAAAAGTATCAAAACAAAAAACTATCATTACCATTTTTCAACCTGATTCAGCGTTTCTGGATCACTTTCGTTTGCTAATATATGTCACAATTAAAGTCTTAAGCCAACTTATTAAGTACAGTTTTTCACAATTTCAAATTAAAAGCGAGGAAATTCTTGTTTCGTAATAACAAAAAAAGAGACGTCCAAACGGCGGTCAATGCTTCCGCCATATTAAAAAATACGCAAAGAGTGAAGAAATTTGTTCGGATACATAATGAGAATACAGACAGTATGTCATGATTAGAAAAAAAATATTTCGTAATAAGATACTGACATGGCTAATATATCAAATTATATGAATGGGGATATGTGTATATTGTATAACTGGTCGACATTTATACAATATACTGCGACTGCTTTGCTATTAAGTCTTTGATTTGATTGTATAGCTTGGAATTGTATCCGAACATATTGACGCGTTCCGTTACCTCGGAAAGCGCATGCTTCTAAAATTCTTTTGAAAAAAAAAGAAACGAAACGTAATATAAAATTGCCACCTCTCAAAATTGGCTCTAAAATAATAAAAAAATCAAATAATTTCTAAAACTATTGAGAAATATTTACATTCCTAAATTACAACTACATTTACATTTACAAATAGGCGGGCTTGCGTTTCCTGTTTAATAAAAGCTGAAGTTTACTTCTGATATTTTTTTTGCAATAGTATATTGTGATAGTAACACTGTAATGTAATTTCGCCATATTGACATATTGTCTCTTTTTATAATATTTTCAATTTGTTTGATTTGAAATACATAATTTTACGGTTTAGTAATAGATTTTGTTCTTCAGTTCCTCATTTTGATTCTACTACAATATGGATTCTCTTATTGGCTATGGAAGCGACGATGAAAATGATTCTGAACGACTTGGAAGCCATAACGTCATGGTGAGTTTATGCGTCCTTGAAAATACAGGAAAATAAATTTAATCTAATCAAATAACTTCATTTTAGAAGTAAACATATTTCTTATTTATAATCACAATGACTAATTTATTTTTTTATTTTTAAATACACACAATATACCAATACAGGGTTCTAAGATTTTCTTGGAATTGTCAATTAGTGTTTTTTTAGTAATGGCTTTTAGGAATGTAGGAATTTCTTAATGAATTTGAAAGACTGATGAAATGATAATAGATTATTTAATTTTCAATATCTAGTAAAATATTACCTAATAATATATTTGTAACTTGTGCCTAAACAAGACGAATTCAAGCTAGAAATAACTAGAAATATTTTGATTGTACATTGAAATAATATTTTATGTTATTAGTAAAATTAAGGTTATAAATATTTAATATAAAAAAAATCCTATATATTAAAATGTAACAGTTGTGCATGTTAAAAAAAACATCATATTTTAACTGAATGTTTTAGTGAATGCAATACTTGACATGCCTTTGCAATTGTTAAGTATGTGAATATATGTATGGAAGGAATCAGACCCTTAGGTTGGCCACTGTAATCTTTTTTTTTATTTCTAAACACAAATTTCACATTACCTATGTTGCCAGTTTTTTGTAATTATATTATGGCACTATCGTGAAATCTATCAACTACCGATTTTTATAGATTACTCAGAAATAATGTGTGGCATTATTTAAAAGGTTGAACACAGATTTAATAAATTATAAGGATCCATAAATATAGGGTTGTTGTATCAAAATAGATTTTTTTAGTTGATATATATTGTACTAAAATGAAGACTGTTTCCATAAAAATGTATTTTTGTGTTGTTTAATACAAATACAGTCATGGAAACATCAATGTACATACTTACATTTTAAAAATATGTGGAAACTTTGTACAAAACTTGAAAATTTATACACTAAAATGATTATGATTCAGCTAATCAGTATGGTAGGTACAGCACTACCCTGCTATACCTGGTAACATTATTTGAAAATTTGACATATATGTCTGTCTATTAGTCTTCGAGATTATAAAACAAATAATTCCTTCATTAATAGTCTCTTTACGCTAATAGTTAATTATGGAATAAATTAGTTCCGAAAAGTGAACTGGATGTTGCTGAATCATTTATGTTTTATTTCTACATCTCCATGACAATGGATGTTTTTGTCTTAGATGATTTTTTTTATTTATATTAATATCTGCCGCTACCTTTGCGGCAACACCCGTTTGGCCTATTTATTTTTTTCTTTTTAATTATCCTGTATGTGTGTTCCAATGTTTTTTTTTCCCTTAAATGATATTACATACAACATATTGTCATAGAGAATATTCTTATTACAGAATATACATAGTTCAAAAACAAAATTAATTTATTAATGTAGGACATTTTAGCCACTTATCAACATATTTTTTTTATATTATAAGTTTTTCCCTACCATTCAGTAGGATTAATCCTAAGTATAATAGGTTTTATTTACCTGTAGGTCTAGATCTAGTACAACTGTACTAGATCAGGTCAGGTCAGGTCTTTAGTTTAAAATACATTCTCATATTAATGTGATCACATAATAATTATTTTTAAAATAATCTTCATAAAAAGAATGTTTAAATTGAACACATTATATAAATGGGTTATTTACTACAATATTATCTCTGAGCCCCTTATATCTGTATGCTGTTACAAATATCCCAATTCAGTCACAGACTGAATAATTCTAATCTTTTTATGAACATTATAATGTTATCTATTATTAAAGTATACAAGGAAATCCTTGTCAGACTTCTCTCTCTTAGTTTGAACTATGTTGAAATCCATGTTAGACATCTTTAAGCACTCTCTTCTATATGACAATTTGATTTTCTTTTTTTATTTTTAAAAAGATATAAAAGTAATATTTTATTACAATTGTAAGTACACTTATAATATTTATCCCATTCCCACATAAAATAGGATGTATGTAGGGTATTTACAACCTATTTTTGTCTCTCTTATGGATGATAATAGTTTCCAAGGCAACTACAGTGAGTTCAGTTCAACATGGGATATTGTTAGTAATGAAGTTATTAGTCCACATTACCAACAAACCCCTTCACCCCACTTCAATGTCTATTTATTGTAGTATTCATATATTTTTCAAAAATAATGTGATGTTATTAGTCTATAAATGTATAGGTAAAACTTTATTAAAAATATCTTAAATAGTTTTTCGAATTTGTACATTAAATCATTATAATATTGAATGACCTAGCTAATATGTATATATTTATGACAAAAAATATATCTTATGTATTTGTATCAGTTATCTAGTACCCATAACACAAGATTTAACTAGCTTAACTTGGATCTAAATGGCTGTGTGAATTGTCCTGAGATTATTATTATTATAATAGAGAAATGTTTATTAATCTGCATTCTCTGCTTGACAATAGACTGATATTGTAGGTGGGTGCCACCGGAGCGCCGGCACGTCGCCGTGATGACGACACCAACTATGATGACGTCAACATGGACATGAGTGAGGTAATTACAAATGATTATCATCATATCAATCACTCGCACACATGTAGGCAAAATCTATCTCAAATATATCTATTCATTTATGTCATATATAATCTGTAGAATATAGATATTGATTTCTACTATGGTCTGACTGAAATAGCTGTATTGCGCCTCAGGTGACAGAAAGCAGTTATTCAATATTTAGACTAATGAATCTGTGCTAGTTGGTAGTTTGTATTCACATGTTTCAAGTTACAATTACTATTTAAAAGAGCAACACATAAGTGTCTTGCTTGTTCTTCTTGTATTGAGAGAGCTTTCCAAATAATGGTGGATAAAAAATATGTCTTCTTAAAAATATGTCTGCTTAACTGTAAGTTTATTTCATTAAAGTATTTTCTATTCTAAAGCGATTGTAGATTAAGAGTTTAGTTGATTTTATATAATAATAGGTATAAGTATGTCCTCTTATAAATATTTAAGTATCATAATATTATTAATATATAATTAAATGGAGACTAATATTGATATGTAATTTCAAATTATATGTATCTTTTTACATTAAGTAAAGAAGTATATATTTATGTTATTAAAATTAAAAGCTTTCTGTTAATGACAATATATTTTTAGATATATTATCATTTAAATATATAAAACTTGTCACCATACGCCGCGCTCTACCTTGGCGGTTGAAAGTCAGACTGTATGTTCAAACCAAAAATTCTATATATAAACTAGTATTGATCAATATTTTAGAAACTCTGTCCTTACAAAGTAAGCATACATGTTGTGCTGTTTTCAACGATGATATTAACACTTTTATTATTTTATATGTTACCCATTTGTAAATTGACACAAAAAAAGTCAAATACCCCCTCGAGTACAAGCTGAGGCCCCACGATGACCGTCGACTGCCATGGCCCTACTGTAACAGCATGTCCACGTAAGTACGTATATTTAAGGCGTTCGCAAACCAAAGCGATTTGTATCCAAACCAACAAGACCATAGATACAAATGTATAAAAGTTTTTGAATTGTCTATACCCTAAATGTTAATACTTATTTATTACAAAGTGGTGATTTGAAATAACTTGATATGTCTCTTGATTTCTTAAATAATATTCCCTTGTTATTGAATTTAGTATAGTTAGTTTACCCGTGATCATGGCGGCTGAAACACTGCCGAAATGTCGGGAATTGAATAAAAATAGAGCGTGGTAAGATCACGTGTTTTTTTACTAATTATACGTAAATATAGTTAGTATAGTTTTAATTTATTTTTGGAAGCTCCGCAAGTCCTAATCGAAAATTGTCTATAAAATTGTTTTTACAATTTTATATTTATTTCTCTGCAGTTACATTTAGTATTTGTGGATCATACAAGTCAATGAGTTTCTATAAATGATACAGTTGATGTTAGGAGCTACTACAGAAGATATCTATAACCTGTAGTATATATAGGCCTTAGCCTAAGTTAAATATAAAAAAAAAATATGAACTTGAATTTGTATATGAACTTGTATTTTCCTTTTGAAATTCCTTAAAAAATTAATATCCGTAACCGAAATTATCCGAAATAGTTTCATATCCGCATCCGTATCCGTATCCGGTATAATAATCATAACTATATCCGAAATCTATCCGTATCCGAAATTTCATATCCATAACATCCCTAGTCTTAACACAACATAAATAAATTCAAGCAAAGTTCAGTACCATCAATAGTCAATTAAGTGTACGGATACCGTGAGTGCTGTGTGTCGCGAACTTTCGTTAAACAATCTAGTGACGGTAGATGAAAAAACTGCTGTCACCTATTTACATTGACATCGCTGTTACTCCAGTCAACTCGTGACCACGGCTAGTGCAACCTAGTCGAAACGTCAAGAGAGGTAAATACTTTTATTTGCCATAAAATTAGTTCGTGTTAAGACCCGGTTAATAATATAAATAAAACTATTAATTCTGATGAACAGTAGATACGAATCAAATAAAGTCATGCCTATGCAAACATATTCAGTAATATTTTATATTGGACTAGCTGTCCCGGCAAACGTTGTTTTGCCTTAAAATAAAAAAAAAATTGGGTTGGACTACCCTAACATTTAGGGGGATGGAAAATAGATGTTGGCCGATTCTCAGACCTACTCAATACGCTCACAAAATTTCATGAGAATCTGTCAAGCCGTTACGGAGGAGTATGGGAACGAAAACTGTGACACGAGAATTTTATATATATTCTATGTAATTGTAACAAATTTTTTTATCAATTTTGGCGATCTCATTGCCGCATATTTATATAGACACGAGGTCATGATCGACGCCATGACACCTACAATATTTTTGATAAGGAAATAAATTTAGATTAAATTTTTATTGTTACATCTCAATTTAAGCAAATTGCAGTCTTATTATCTTTAACATATGATTGATTTAGCCTATAGTATCCAATTTTGATGTTTATATCACATTGGCAGTTGAACTTTTCTACTACTGATTACCATAAGAGAAATTTATTTTGTAAAGATATGATTTTTGGAAATTTATCTTTAAATTTATAAGGTTATAATCGATTTTCCTAAACTTTAAATTAATACTTATTAATTGTTTGACATGATACTACTTCGACTCTAAGATATCTTAAAAACTGGTTAAGCTGTGGAACAGAAGGAAAACAAAATAAAACTTTATACTTCAGCCAGCGGGATAGCAATAGTTCTTTATCCTTTTCTAATTGTAGAGACCCTTACCTTGTTGCCGTATAAAGTTTTTTTTATTATGTTACATGTTATATTTTGTTTCATAAAACATTTTTAATCATTAAGTATACGGAAAGAACCAGTGATAAAGACTTGGTTCATTCTGTCTACACTCTAAGGGACTTGGCGTGATAATAAGAACTTGGTATTTTTTTATCAATGAAAATATTTTTTCACTTGTATGTTTAATAGTTGTTAATCCATCCACAATCATATATATATAATATAAAAAAAAAACAAGGATTGCGTGTAATGTCTAAATCAAAAGTCTTTATTCATGTAGATCTATTACAGACTCTTATGATATGAAAAATGTACCGTCAGTTCATATAAGTTCTTTTACTATGTTAATATTATTATAATGTAAAAACTTGACGTTCATAAGCGGCTGAAATGTCCTACATGAATAAATGAGTTTTGAATTTTAATTTGAATTTGAAGATACTGTCAGTTTGCAGAGATGAACGATCGAGTTTCAATAGTAGCAATGTCCACCGCCATGATTACGGGTAAACTGAATAGCAGCGGGTAGAGAAAATTACGTTTTTTTTTACTACTCTAATGCTGTGGGCCCCAGCTGGCCTTTACAGCTTCACTGGATGTTAGGGACGAGTGCGGATGGCACTCCAAACCCGCGGAAGGACTTATGGAGCGGCTGAAGGCCAACTCCTGCCTGACGGATACGACTTTAGTCTGAGGGCACCACTAGGGGTGAACCTCGGCTCAGGCCGTCGTAATATCGATTCCCGTTTGAATTGGACGGGCGATCGATCGGGTAGACATATTCGTCTATTCATATTTATATTGGTCGTTTACCCGTGGTTATGGCGATTGTAACACTGGCGAAATATAGGGGACTGATAAGAATAAATAAAACGTAATAAAATCCCATGATTTTCTTAATTTTATTGTATAATTTAGGACGAGAGGTAGACATTATGGTAGTATCTCGGTCACATGCATTTCAGCCGCTAAGTAGCTTGCTGTGTTGCTGAGATGTGGCAATGAAATTATACGGTATGGTGGGATGACATGTTAGGCCTCTGGAAGGGCAGTACATGAGATGTATCACCGTTTTTTTCGGACTACTCTAATGCTGTTGGCCGCAGCTGGCCTTTACAGTTTCACCGGACGATAGGGGGCGAGTGTAGATGGCACTCCAAACCCGCGGAATTATGGAGCGGCTGAAGGCTAACATTTGCCTGGCGGATACGACTTGAGTCTGAGTCTGACTTTAGTCTGAGGGCCCTAGCGGTTTCTTTGCTCTGGCCGTCGTAATTTGGATACCCGTTTGAAATGGGCGGGGATCGATCGGAGGGGGGCGTCACGTGATAACATAGTGCTGTTCACGTATATAGGCGACGGTTAACACTTACCATCCGGTGGTCATACAGTTCGCAGTTAACGTTGTAGTTATCTAAATAAATTATTATTGATATTGCTTTGAAACTTTCTCGCTCATATTATAATTATTATTTACACTTTCTAGAACATACTGTTTAATAATTATTTAAAATTATCTTATTATTCATGTAAATTTTACAGACACTTTTGATAAGTTAAATGTACAACTATTTGGAATGTAGTTTCAGCCAAGAATTGAAGATGCTTGGTTCTAATTTTAGTCTGCACTCCAAGCGCTGAAAAAATGTGTGGATGACTGTCATACATGTGACTTGTCAACTTATGACATACTACAAGCGCTTAGAAATGTGTGGATGACTGTCATACATGTGACTTGTCAACTTATGACATACTACAAGCGCTTAGAAATGTTTGGATGACTGTCATGCTGTGACATGTCAACTTATGACATACTACAAGCGTTTAAAAATGTGTGGCTAACTGTCATACATGTGACATGTCATCTTATGACATACTAGAAGCGCCGAAAAATGTGCGGATGACTGTCATACATGTGACTTGTCAACTTATGGCATTTACAAAGACATAGTGTATACAAATTTAAATATGATTTAAATAATTTCACGGTAGAAAATCTTGCATTATCTATTTTCGTATGGAATGTTCGGTGTATGCGAGATTTCATTAAATTTGGTTGAGCATAGGCGCTTAGTGTTGACAAATAAATAAATGATTCATGATACTTACAAAATCGTATGTTTCTAGTTATCTTATCATTCTTCTAACTATTTCTGCTGCGCAAAGCAGATTGTTCTAAGCCATGTTTAAAGACGCCATCACAGTAAGAAAGAAAAAAATATATAATAGGAAATTATTGTCAATTAACAACATTAAATTATAAATATCAAATAACACTAAAACATGTCACAGCATATGCAGAGTCTGGGCCTCATTATTAATTGGCAATATTAATGAGGTCAAGACTCTGCATATGCTGTGACAGATATGACATAACATTAGTTATTGGGAATGGCAATGAGTGGTGGTACTTCTTAAGTAAGGTTAAGTTTAGATGAATTGTATTTCTTAGGTTTGTAAGTAATGTCTCTAGATTAAGTTAGTTTTTAAGCAACCTGCCCTAAGAGGCGTTTAATCCAGATACACGGGGGTCGATGCCCCCGGAGTTGATTGCTTGGCAAAGGGGTTCGCCCCAAGGCCTCAACCTTCACTCCCCTAAGGGGATGAAAGCCCCAACATTCACCCCCCTAGGGGGATTCGGATGATTAGTGTCCTAGTGAGTGGTGGTCACTGGCATCCTTTGAAGATATGGTATCCGTGCTTACCACTTACCGTCAAATTGTTCGTACGCTTGTTTACCATTCTACCATTCCAGTTACATTACAAAAGTAACATTTATAAAATATTAAATTGACAAAAGGTGGGTGGAACATTGATAGTCAGATCTTATAAAGGCAATTATTTAAAAATAAGGTGGATGGACAATGGAAGGTCATGCTCGTCTTATAAGGACGTTAACAAAAAGCTCCTTTTGTCGCAGGACTCCCAGGCCGAGTCGGAGCCGGAGCTGCCGCCCGCGGAGGCCTACAACCCGCCGCGACACTCTTCACGAGATGACAGGAGGGAGTCAGGTAAACACAATGGTTAATTCAGTTTGAGATTAAAGATATATATATATCCTATATAATATTATAAACGCGAAAGTTTACAAGTATGGATGTTTGTTACTCTTTCACGCAAACTACTGAATGGATTTTGATGAAACTTTACGTGTCTAAATATGTGTAGTGTGATATAAGCTTAAAAGTGAGTCAAATGAAATTCATGTAGTTACAATTTTTTTTTGCAGTAATATAGCTATACTAGAATAACATATAGGGATAAATCCGAAACGAAGTAATTCGCCAGAGAACTAAAGTCTCCGACATAGCTCTTCGCATCTGTAAGTTGAAGTGGCAGTGGGCTGGTCATACCTGTCGCAGAACTGATACTCGATGAAGTAGGCGTGTTCTAGAGTGGCCCCGCAGCTGGGTGCAGCGACGACATACGTAGGGTTGCGGGTAGTAACTTCTTCTTCTTCTTCTCTAAGTCGTTTAATATTGTTTCACAAAAAGTCTTCTCATCAAAAAGTTCAGGAGGAGTAAGGTCCAAAGTAATATAAACTCGACGTATTTGCCCAGCACTAAGCCAGCCCCGTTGTCCTGGATCAAAACTTTTAACAACAGCTTCTAGGTGTCTTCTTTCATATAAAACTGGTGCTGGTCCATGTCCAGCTCGAAACAACATGCAGTCGTCTAGTAATTTTTCTAAATAATCCATAAACTACCACTAAAGTAATAACTGAAGCACCAAATAAACCATTTGGTGCTTCAGTTATTACTTTAGTTAGTAAAAAGCGTATGAGTTCAGGTATGCGACGTTCTTTTAAATAGTTTTCTGTTCTTGATACAGAACTTAGAATCTGTAGCTTACGTGCCGGTATTACAATTTGTTCGTTTGAAAGACTTTCAATCAAACATTTACAAACTGAAACTGATTCGTATTTGAATTCTGGTTCAAAAATACTAAGTTCTTCATCCATACTATGGGAGCAGATAATTGCAAATTTTAGTAACTTCGCTCTTTATGTTCAAAAAATCGTTTCTTTTTAATGTGTAACTGGATGAAAAGGGCTGAAGATCGTGCCCAGTTGCGTGCCTTGGGAGAGGCTTATGTAGCAGTGGACTGCAGTGGGCTGATGTTATGGCTACATTTTTTTATAGAAATTTATAGCAAGTGAAACCGCGGGCACAAGTAATTCAATAAAATCAAAATATATTTATTCATGTAGGTCTATTACAGAATTATGATATGTCATATTTATAGTCAGTTCGCAGTGCTTTCGAGCAATGAAGAACTGACAAGAAGCTCAGCTTTCACACTTTTCAAATAAGAAAAAAGCTGCTTTTCCACGTAGTTTCTTTCATGTGAGAATAGGCTTTCACGCACTGAAGAATGTTCAGAATGTTTCTGTAAATATAGACACAGAGAACGAGAGAATATCGCGCGTCAGAGAATGTCTCGTGTAAAGTAGCTAGAAGGTAGCTATTGGAGAGAATCAGGGAGACCGCGCGTGGCGCTAGGACGCGTATTTTTTACTGTTGTCCAATCGTGCGTCCATAGGACTTTTTAAAGGACTTTCTGAACCCCCCAGCTGGAGCCCATACGTCCAGATAAACAAATAAACTGTTTGTATAATTTATTTGTGTTTTTTTTTATGAATGATAATGGAATGGTACGTCCGCCTGCTCTAACGGTTTACACTGGCGGGGGATGATAAGATGAGCATGAGATCAGGTCAGTTTCCAGGGGGAACCGCGTGGCTGTCGACCTGACATGGTACATTGCTAGCAATAAGATCATCAGTCCACATTACTAACAATCCCCTTTCCCCCCTAAGTTTGTGTTGTTACGAAGTGTACATATAAATTAAATTTGTTTCAGATGAAAGTCGTGATCGCGAGTACGACAGCCGCGACCGCAGGGACAGGCGACGCGACGCGTCCCCGAGGGCGCGGCCCGACCGAGACCGCGCGGACAGGCGCGAGCCCCGCAGGGACGACAAGTACAGGTAACATAACATATAGCTCCGTAACGTCCTAATGGAAATTAGTTATAAAATATTTGACGTCCGATATACTTCAAAGTAAACACGTGTCTAAATATGTGTAGTGTGAATTAAGCTTAAAAGTGAGTCAAATGAAATTGATGAATTTATATTTTTTTTATCGTAGTGTTGTGTTCACTATTTTGCACGCGGATGTGTTTTATATCATCATTTTCTTTTGAATTTCTGTATATTATCACTCAAATTTTATTTCCCAAACACTAATTAATAATAATAATAATGTAACAACACCAAATAATAAAAAAATAAAGTAACACCAGTCACACCAGGCACACAATAAGTACACACACACTCTGCACTTACTTGGTTTCGGCCCGTAAGTGTGGAGAAAACCAGCAAATGCTGAGAAAAAAAAAAAATAATAATAAACTCTTTATTGTGCACATAGAAGAAATACAATAAGAAAAAAAAACAATAAGTGGAAAATTATGAACAAAAGGCGGTCTTATCGCTATAAGCAATTTCTTACAGACAACCTGCAAGATAGGACTAACATACACATTTATATTAATTTATATTTTATATTACAATTTTAAAATAATAATAATAAACCAATTTATTGCCAATATTAGTATAGTAATATAGTTACACAATTATACATATTAATTATGATTCGCAATAGGTACAAACTCAGTTATTGCTGGACTGATGGGCGTCCAGCGCTGGTTTTCAGTTTTATACTAGTGTTGACTGTTTGGCGACTAAACTGCGACTCACTGCGACTATATTTCCTATAAAATAATATGTAATGTACGACTATTATCCCAGATGGGGTAGTCATAGACATTATCAACGTTAATTATGTAAGATGCGTATGCGAAAGTAAGCTCATAACTATCATTTACCAGAATAAGAAATCCTAGCAACCAAATTATACGATCTAAATATTGTTTAGGTCCGAGCGCGGGGAACGCGCACGTCACGACGGCAACTCACGGCGCGGCCTGCTGGGAGACAGGCCTGATGACAAACCTACTGATGGAAAGGTACGTAAAATTTATTATTATAAATATTTCTGGACTATTCACACAGCAAGCATCTAGTCCCAATCTTAGCAGAGCTTGTGTTGTGAATACTAAACAACTGATATAAATATATAGATACTTTTTTAAAATACATACATTAACAATCATACTTTCAAACATTTCTATGTTTGTACCGTGCAAGGAATCGAATCCGCGATCATCAGAAGTAACGTGTGCTAAACCGCTAGACCATCGAGGCTGTCAATAAAACGGTTATGACGCATTTTTGAAGATTGGCCATTCCAATTACATAGACAAAATATTGTATCTATTAAAATCGTATAAAATAAAACTATAAAAAAGCATAAATATAAATTCAGAACATATTCATTACTACAATTTATTTATTTGTTATTTCCAGCCTCCAGCTCTTATGGATTTAAAACCATTCGGTGGGGAACCTCCGCCGGGGTACGATCAGAGGAGATCACAGGACGCGAGAGATGCTGTGTCGCCAAGGTACGATTGGAGTGCAACAGATAAAACATGTTGTACAATGGATGTGTGTACAATACAATGTCGTGAATTGGATCTATATACCGAACTGGACGGTAGGGAAAAATATATATAATGTAAAAACTTGACATTCATAAGCGGCTAAAATGTCCTACATGAATAAATGATTTTTTAATTTGAATTTGAATGTTTTGGTGAAGGAACTGACTCCTTATACTAGCTCAGGCTAATTTGGGAGTCAGGACTGCATCAAACTGTTCTCTGATGATGGTTTAAGTAAATAAAATAATTAAATTATGTAATTGTGTTAATTTCACTTATAGTAATTGTGGTGTTTACAGGTTCGTGGATCGTGATCGCCGCGAGAAGGGAGATAGGGGGGAGCGATCAGGGGGAGAGAGATCCGATCGTGCCGACAGGATCGACAGGGGAGATCGGGCCGAACGGACCGACAGAAACGACCGCCCAGAACGCAGCGAACGTGACCGCGATAGACACGGTCGTCGCTCTGAGGAAAGGAAGTGAGTTCGTAATGTTTTTTCATATAAGAACGCCCTAAGAAAAGATGGATAGATTGTGTGAAAGATGATATGTATAAAAGAAGAGTATGTTTATTTATTTATTTAATTCAGGCTACATCGCCCATATTATAAATACCTTATAGACTAACATACATAAGAAATAATAATAAAATATGAAAAATAAAATTGTCTCTATGGTCACGGCACTGACGACGGCAATCTGCCACGGTAGCGCCGATAGACCACCAGTTTAGATATGACGACCGATAGAGAGCAGTGGAAGAGAATGACATACTGCGCCGACTGACTGCCCCAAATAATGGGATAAAGGCAAGGCAATTATGAATGATGATAATTTTTTATCACTGCGTTATTGTTTTGACAACATGCGATTCTATAGCTTTTATGTCGGTTTTATACTTAATGAATGGTAATTTAAATTAAATAATATGTTATACTAGCTGTACCCGCGACTTCGTCCGCGTGGAATTTAACTTTATATTTCTAAAATAAAAGTAGCCTAAGTAGTAACTTAGGCTACTTAGCTTACAAAAATTGTAAAAAACGATATTTTGATTTATGTACCGTATTTATATTCATATGCATGTAGTAAAAAACTGTTATTTCAATATTACAAACAGACCAATTTTATTTATGTGTTTATATGATATGACCCGGTAATTTCTGTTTTGACCAATTACTATTCGATACTAGTGGCCGGCCCTGCCTTCGACGGCAATAAGGATGTTGTTCATTTTGAAGGAGTTTCATAATAAATACTGTAAGACGAGATTTTTATACATTATGTTGTTTCCAGAAGTACATCTCGCCGCCGCGAGCGGTCACGGTCGCGGTCCAGATCTCGTTCTCGCGGCGCGGCGTTCCCACCACCCACACACACATCCACGTGAGTATCCCCTCCAATCGATCCCCCATCCAATTCAAACGGGGATCGATATTACGACGGCCTGAGCCGAGATTCGAACCCCTAGCGGTGCCCTCAGACTAAAGTCGTATGCGTCAGGCGGGGTTGGCCTTCAGCCGCTCCATATTTATATTTGAGCCTAAATAAATTAGTGCTGGTTGGTAGTTTGTATTCACACGTTTCGACTTGTAAAATGTGAACTTACAAGGATTGTTTAAAAGAGCAACACACAAGTTTCTTGCTTATTCTTCTTGTGATGAGACAGCTTTCCGAATAAGCGGTAGATTTAAAAAAATGTTGACTATTCAAAAGTGCTTAAATTAAGTTTATTTGAATAAATAATTTTCTATTCTATTCTATTCTATTCTATTCCATAAGTCCTTCCGCGGGTTTGGAGTGCCATCTCCACTCGCCCGCTAACGTCCGGTGAAGCTGTAAAGGCCAGCTGCGGCCAACAGCATTAGAGTAGACCGAAAAAAAAATATTATTCACACTTATAGACAACAATCAAGGTCAATCAATATTTTAGGTCTATTCCTTATCTTTATTTTAATGTAGGAAGTGTTGATAGGTAGATAAAAGCAACTAGGCCGGGTCACTTCCAATCGTCACGGTAATATTCATTTTTTTTTATATAGCCAGTAATGGCACTGAATATAACAGGTTCACCGTCATACTGAAACCTAGCTTTCAAAGATGAAAGTCCTAAATCAAATCATTACAGACTCTTATGATATGAAATGTAAAGTATTCCTCGGATTATTGTGATTTTTAAAGTAAACTGTTGATATGAAATTAAATTGGAAAATTTTGTTTGTTTTTAGTTCTGGCGAAAGGCGAGGCTCTCCATCCTCAGGGGACTACAGACCTTCCTCATATAAAGTCAACAAAAAATTAGAAGTCATGGAGAAAATGGGTAAGAATAATTTTAAATTAGATAATTAGAATAATTATTATTTACTTTTATCACGCACAACCACATTCCAACTGGAATCACTTTCCAGCAATGGTATTTCCGAACCGATACGATATTGAAACCTTCAAGAAAAGAGCATATTCCTTTTTAAAAGGCCGACAACGTACTTGCAATTCCCCTGGTGTTGCGGGTGCTTATGGGCGGCGGTAATCACTTACCATCAGGTGAGCCGCCTACTCGTCTGTCCCCTGTGTTATATATATAAAAAAAATTACAAACAAGCCATTACAAGCCATTTAAACATTCGAGCGTAACTATTTGAAGTTTGCAGTTAGCATTTTAGCATGCCGCTTTAATTTTTGATAATTGCATCCTGATATATTGTTATTAGTTTAGACATCTGAAATGGTTATGAATGACTATCACATGTACCACGTGATAACATGATGCCTGTAGTGTTTTTAATGTATTTAGATGACTAAAATATCATGTTTTTGTAATTTCAACAGATCAGTTTGATACTACTCATGCGTTTTCATTCCAAAGGACGTAGCATCATGTCTCTTGTAGTGTAATTGTATCAGTAGAGTGTACTCCAGGTCTCCCAATTCAGAGGACGAACTCCTTATCTCGTACTCTGTAATTAGAACAGAAGAGTAACCCATTTGAACTACAAGTCTGTCATGCCAGAGGATGTAGTCATGTCTGTTGTAGTGTAATTTGATGAGAACAATAACCCATTCAATCTGCAGTTCGCCATCCTAAAGGATGTAGAGTCATCTGTAATTTGATTAGAAGAGTTTTTAACGATGATAATGTATCGGTGGTTCATCCGCCTGCGCTAACGGTTTACGCTGGTGGGGCACCAGTGGTGGATGATAAGATGTGCAGGAATTTATCATAATAGTTATCTGAAGATCCACATGGAGATCATCCTAAACTAACTAACCAATGTCCCAAAAATGGTACATCGATAGTGATGGGTTCATTTATCTTTCGTTCACATTACTGACAATTCCCTTCCCCCTGATCAGAAGAGTAACCCTTTTGTACCTCAGGTCTTCAGATCAAGACGCCAGATGGGTCGATGGCGACGGCGCAACAGTTGCGGGCGGCGGCCGGGCCCACCCATCCTCTAGCGCACCACTCGCATCACTCGCTTCCTTCTTACTACAACCCCAGCGCGGTCAACACCACCAAGATACTCGACCAGGTCTGTATGTCAGTGGTTTCAGTTCTTACGACGGGCGGCGGCCAGGCCCACCCATCCTCTGGTCTGTATGTCATACTATAAATACAGTAAAGCAGCTATATATATATATAAATACCTTTCCACTTATGGTATGGCTTCTCCAGAGAGTCTTTGCGTGAGTGTTTTAAAGAATCAAACATCCTTACAGTGGATTCTCAATACATTTACGAAAATATGATATATGCCAATAAAATTATTGACAGTTTCAAAAAAGTTAGTGATTACACTAATAAAAGCTTCGTAATTAGAACGAACTGGTTTTACCTAAGTGCCATTTGAAGAAAGTTAGTAATCCGTTTTATGGGATTTGCCTGTGAGATGCACAGTGAAATTAGTAGAGTAGGATTTTGCAACGTATCTAGGTGTTACCTAAAATGTTTTTGTATATTGGTATTACATGTGGATGCCAGAACTATTAGTACTATATGGATGGTGTGTGCCTTCCATTGCTTTTTTAATTCTATTGCTAATTCTATATACATCGTCAGTTTTTCATTGATGGTATTTTGTATAGTGTATTCAGAACGGCTGTGTGTACAAGAAAAATTATTGATGTTATTGAGGGCCTCGGTGGTCCAGCGGTTTAGCACACCGCCTTGGTTCCGATGATCGCGGGTTCGATTTCTCGCACGGCACATTTGTATTCATGAGTATGATTGTTTGTATCGATCTGGGTGTTTTCTATATATGTGTATATGTATGTATTTTGGAACAAAAACTTCTATGTGTTTGTATCAGTTGTCTAGTACCCATAACACAAGCTTTTGCTATCTTAACTTGGGTCTAGATGGCGCTGTGTGAATTGTCCTGGGATTATTATTATTTGGTTATCTCTATAAGATATACCTATTATTGTTATCATACTAATACAGGTACAAAAACGGAAGCTGTTGTGGTCGAACAAGAACAAGAGCGAGGCGGAAGAGGCGGCCAAGTGGAGCGGCACGAGGTTCGCCGGAGACGACGGCAAGCAGGTCTCCAAGTTCATGAGGCTGATGGGCATCAAGGAGCCAGGTTAGTGCTACAAATATAAAATAGCTATTAAATAATAGGGGATGGTTATACAAGGGTGAAAACTTAGGGTTGTATGTATTTTTTAATGCAGCATTATATAAAAAAATTAAAAAGTTATTCACAAAATAAATGTTAGGAGTAGAGAACCGTTATCACTTTAGGGTGTAGTATGAAGAATTGATAGTAGTTGATTCTCAGACCTACTGAATATGTATATGAAATTTCATAAAAATTCGTCAAGCCGTTTCGTAGGAGTATGGCAACTAACATTGTGACACGAGAATTTTAACTAACAACTAACATTGTGTGATTGCATACGCAGGAGCAGTGAAGCCGGAGAACCCGGAGCCATCGGCGGACCCCATCAAAAAGCAGGAGGAGCTGTTCCAAGCGATGCAGGCGCAGTACGAGGTGGCCCGCGCCACCACGCACACCATGCGCGGCGTCGGACTCGGCTTCCAGCGCGGACAGTACTAGCTGCACCCACGGGAGCCCTAGTGCTCCTAAGATATAACACACCGGCAGGGGCTATTCGTAAATTACGTCACAAATTGAGGTTGACAGTGTGACATTGCGTGATAAAGGTTAGGAGAGTCCTAAATTGTAGTAGGGGTCCTAAATTCTAATAGGAGCCCTAAATTCAAATAGTCGTCCTATATATTAATAGGCGTCCTGAATTCTAAAAGGATTCCTAAATTTAGTGACGACACATTTCACAATCTGTTATCTGTTAACTATATCTGTTAAATCTACGTATTAGAACAAGAATAGTTTAACTATTAACGAAAAAGTTAATAATAATCTAGTAGATTTACTACTGGTTTACTAGTAGATTCAAAATGTGACTTTAATTTAGGTCTCCCAAATGTGACCAGATGTGACAAAGATGGGATCCTTGTCACAGTTAGTCACATTTGGTAAGGACAAAAAGAATAAGAAATTCGTGTGCTGTAATTGTAATATAAGGATGGGTCTTATAAGGCTTTGTGGTAACGGTTATTTATTGCATGGTTGAGTATGGAATGTTACACCCACCTGCGCTGACTGTATACGCTGGCGGATATGATGAAAATGAAGACATATCCTGACTTCGTTGTTAGTGCATTGTGGCGATTTCATAGAGAATTTACCACAATGGTTTTCTGTGAGGGGCTATGTAAATGTCAACCGGATAACTGGATTTATGTGAGGACCATGTGAACAATGGTGTTACCAGTTACCATTGCTAACAACTCCTTTCTGGATCTCGTGTAGGATAACATAACAATGAGTTCTTAATTATGCAAAGCTTTTACTAAGGATTCTCAATTTTTTTTTAGTTTAAAAGTTTAAGAGTTGCTCTAAGTTGTGCGAAATAGCAACTCTGAAATAATCTTAACATAATTGCAAAATTGTACATTTTTTCTTATTAATTTTAAAATTGATGAAGAATTGTTACTGAGAATGTTACATAATGAAGCCTAGTATGATTTGTGAGTGTAGTGTACATAACGATCTAAAAGCCCAAATACAAATTAAATATAATGTATGATTCTTTATTACCATTCTGAGAAAATAAGGGTATCTATGCCACATATAGGAAACTAGCTGTGCCCGTGACTTCGTCTACGTGGAATTTAACTTTATTTTTCTAAAATAAATGTAGCCTAAGTTATTCCTTATTACATCAGATACCTACCAATAAAATCGGTCCACCCATTTCAGAGATTAGACAACGGAATCGGTACAAACAGACAGACAGACAGACAAAAATTGTAAAAAAATGTTATTTTGGGGTATGTACCGTATTTATATTCATATGCATGTAGTAAACAGACACTCCAATTTAATTTATATATATTATATATATAACAATAACATTGAGTCATGAGCGATAATTGAGAAGAGTGGCGAAATCCGGTACTCAAAGCCCATTTGTTATTTTTAATACAACAATACACTACTTGTGTCATAGTTTCAACAATACGTTTAGCTATATCCGACCTCTATTCATTGTCTAATAATGACTCGTACAGAGACGAAACACGAGTCGCAATGCGGGTATATTTTCAATAACGGATTGAATTTGATCACCAATAGAGAATGTCGTAACACTTTTTTTTCTTATTGTGGGATTTGAGCTATTGTCAGGTGCTTAGACCTGTAGCACTGCGACCTACATAGATCAATTGTGCTCGCCTTTTATCAGAGTTCGCTACCTAGACCCGTCAGGAAAAAGAATTGAAGGATATTCTTAGAAGCGATGGTTTTTATCTCCTCGGGATAGAGTGTATACGTTCCAAAGGAGATATTTCGTTTATGCATGAGTGGCCTACAACCACACAGAATGTGTAGTGGCGTTTCCTCTTTAGTTCGGCAAAATCTGCAGATTTTGTCCTAACACTTTCAGTAGCGGTCAAGTTTCCGCACTGAATATTTGTGATCTTGCACAAGCTAATGGTAGCAGAATTAAACAAAATAACATAAATAGAATAGAATAGAAATAATCTTTATTCAAATAAACTCATTACAAGCACTTTTGAATAGTCACATTTTGATTCTACCACTCATTCGGAACGCAGACTCATCACAAGAAGAATGAGCAAGAAACTTGTGTGCTGCTCTTTTTAATAGATGTTTTTTTAAATCCACTAAGTAATTGAATTTGCTCGAAATAACATCTAAAAAAATGTAATGTACAATAAAACTTGCGTAAGAGAAGAGTTTTATCATTGTTTATCGCAGTCTACGCAGTCTTTAGTATCAAAATCTCAAGTTTTGTAGGTATCTATATCCTATTTATATTATATCTGTAAATGAGCTTTATGAGAGTTTTATCTCTTCTAGTCGTTACTCTGTAACGACTAGAAGAGATAAAAAAATACCTATTTATATAATAGTCTACAATGTAAAACAGATTCTTTGTGGTCGTTACAAATAACTAATTTCATTGTTCTTTATCAGTTATCAGTTGTGAATGTCACTATTGTAAATATAATTGTAATTAAAAAAACGGTTATTCTATTTAAATATTTGCAAGTCGCAAGTATTAGTTATCTATACGTTTAATATTCGCCGTACATAGGGCGGTGATGTGTGTATTTAGAATTTATTTTACTTTTTTTTTTATAAGTTTGCACAATGGCACCTTCATTAACTAGTCGAAAAATAAAAATAAATAAAATGAACTCTTATATGTATGTTATACATATCGTTACTTTTGTTTAAATACTCTTACGTTTAAAAATATGGTAATCTATTTTTAATAATGTACTTTTTGATTAAAGGATGGCATGATTTATTGTCTATTGATAACTGTTATACGTTATTGTTGGTTTGTAAAATAACTAAGTACCGTAACCAAAGTGCTTAGTTATTATAAACGAAACTGCCCGTTTTAAACATTTTTTTATTACTCAAAAGTTGTCGACACATTGTAAATTAAAGTATGAGTTTTACGCATAGGTGCCTTTGTGTAAACCCAAGCTATGTGTGATATAACTATTTTAGTGATAATTTTATAAATATGGCAATTGTGGCGAGCACATTATTAATGTAACCTATAGTTGTAGTTGTTAATAGTTTCCTATACGAGTATGTACTAGTTCCTCGCAATGATTGTTATTATTTATAATTTAGTTATTTAAATAAAATTGTAAAACATGTACGCTTTTCTATTATTGGCTTATATAATAAGTTGCTTCCGGTTGAAACTAGTTCTGTATGTAAACTGATAAATTTTTTAATTACCTTGTAATTTATTTTAACTCAAAATTATTTTTCACCGGACGCGAATTTAATGACTATGATATATTAATTAAATCAAGCCAATATGATATATAGGTATAGAAATTGGCACATAATTAAATAATATTAACGGTTATTTCGTTACAGAAATAAAACCGTTTTTTATTGTAAACGAAACAACTACATATAATAAATGCTATTGTAAATAAATTTACTTCAATTGAATTGCGTTAGTAATTTCCCTTTCCTATGCATCAAAGTCGTAAGCTCAACTGCTTGATTCTCTAGACTATTATTTCTGTTTAGCAGGCGCTATATTGGAGGCTTAGGATACGTTTGAACGTGTCATCTAGTTTCGTTACAACGCAATAACTGACCTCCACTGAGAATGCACGTTTGTCACATTATTAGGTTTTCGAAGAATTTTAATCCTTTACCCAATGTACATTGAACAATTTACCCATCGGTTATCAAAATATTTTATAGACTAAGTTGACGTTTCGGCATATCCACTCATTGTCTGATTTCTGTTTATTATTTTTCCACTACTAAACAGACAAACGGAACAAACTTAATAAAATTTGCCGCGAAAATCCATTGAAAAGAGAACATATAAGTATGGACATAGGGTATGTTTTTTGAAAAATGGTAGACGGTATACAATATCTAGAATATACTCTACAAATATATTTTTTAGAAATTCTATAGTGAAAACTCCCTAAAAAGTAATAAATTGACCATCAGTATTTATTCATTTATTTTTAAAACAATAATTACATAAATAATATTCAGGATACATACAATTAAGAATATCAAAATTATGTTGTTGCTGCCAATAACTAAAAACTGCTTATAAGTATAACGATACAATAACGTTATTAAACTGTTATTCCCATTTTTAAGTAACAACACTAGTGTTCATAGAGAAAAAAATATTATTTGTGGGATTCACCGAAAATATTTATTATTTTGTTTATTCGCCAATTCACTTGTTGATTACCAACTGTCTATTGTTGTTTAAAAATTGTATTTTTTGATATTGTAGTGTTTTAAAATCTTCTTACATGATTATATAACCTAAATGGAGATTACGAAGTGATAGAAAAGTAATTTCTTAAGTGAAAGTCATCGTAGAATTGAATAAAGTATATAATTTTCGATAGAAACAAATAATACTGGGTTTGTGGGTGTTATCATGGAAGAATCAGAGGCGAAGATATGTCAAAATTGGTGAGTATTACTTTCTGTTTCGAACGCTGTTGTGTCAATATTGTATCCTATTTATAACTAAGCACGTTAGCAAGATTTATTTTTAGATTTTGATATGTAGAACATGCAAACAGAACAGCTGTTTGGGTCGTTGGACTGTGCATACAGTAGATAAATGGAAAAAAATATAAAAAAAAAAACTACCCGCTTAATATAATTGTGTACAATTATATTTTTAAATTACAAAGGGCTATAATTGTTAGTTGTTTATGTACGCCTATTACGGTCGACAAAATAATTCCCTGTGTTAACATCTTTTTATAATGGATGATAATGGAATAGTACACTCGCCTAATACTACTTTTACATTCAGCCGCTTCCCCTGCCACTCGCGCTGCCCGAAATATTGCCGGGGGACAACTGAGCGAGAGGGCTGAATGTAAACACACGCTGCCACTCGCGCTGCCAGTCCTTTGACTCGCGCACGAAAAACCGACAATCGAGGGAGCGCCGGGCAGCGCGAGTGGCAGCGCCAATGGCGTGGGAAGTGTTTCCACTCTCGCCCTGCTCACTTCCCTGCCCACTCGGGCTGAGTGTAAATTGGGCATAATGGTACACGCTGGCGGGGCACCAGTGGAGGATGATAGGATGACCATAAAGTTTGGTCCGGTTAGCCCACCATTCACAAATTCACTGGGAATTTATGACCATGGTTTCCGAGGAGAAACATGGTACATTGCTAGCAATGGGATCATTAGTCCACATTATGAGCAATCCCCTTTCCCCAACCAGTGGAGGATGATGAGGTCCGATCAGTTATCATGGCAAATTCACCAGAAATTTTTTCTTGAAAACATCATTTTCCATGGGAAAAAAATTTTGGTGATATGGTACATGTGGTTATTAGTCTACATCATTACATAGTATTAAATAAAGTCGATGTCACTGTCTGTCTGTCCCTATGTAAATATTTAAAACTAAATAAATATTTAAAACTAAGGAACAGATTTTGAAGTGTTTATTTTTAATAGATAGAGTGATTCAAGAGGAAGATTTATATATATAATACATGTGCACCCGTGTGAAGCCGGGGCGTGTAGCTGGTTACTAATAATTCCCATCCTTAATATGTTCCTTTATGTTTTACCATCTATCACCCGTTGCATTATAACACCTATTGAAGTTACTTATAGGGACTGGATTTACTGGATTTATAGTCGTGTATTTAATATTTTGATTTTAATGAATTAGTGCTATTTGGTATATTATATTTGCATATTTCAACAAAAAAATGTAATGTTTAAGTCAGAAGCGTAGCATGCCCTCGCCGTGACCCATATAAAAATTTGTTTGAGTGCCCTTACGAAGGGTAATAATTTCTCTCAAAAGAAAAAAAAATTGCATAAAATAAAAAGAAATATTTATTCATCGTAATTATTTATCTGTCATTTTTTCCAAAATTTTTACAAACAATTCAAATTAAATATACACTCTCCCTGCCTTTTTTTTCGGCAAACTGATCAATCAATCATCAACAATCTTTTATAGCTGATGCGGAAAAAAAAGTAAACTTGTTTTCCTTTTGTCATTTGTGAAATAAAAAAAATTTGGTAATTTTTTTTATATGTTAATGGAATAGTGCACCCGCCTGCACTAACGGTTTACGCTGGCGGGGCACCAGTGGAGAATGATAAGGTGAACATGAGGTCAGGTCAGTTAGC
This sequence comes from Achroia grisella, assembly GCF_030625045.1. Taxonomy (NCBI): domain Eukaryota; kingdom Metazoa; phylum Arthropoda; class Insecta; order Lepidoptera; family Pyralidae; genus Achroia; species Achroia grisella. Next base: position 1,151,500 of record NW_026712958.1, read on the forward strand.
CCATCTTGACAAATTCACCAAGAATTTATCACGATGGTTTCCAGGGGGAACCGCGTGGAGGTCAACTTGACATGGTACATTGCTAGCAATAAGATCAACAGTCCACATTACTAACAATTCCCTTTCCCCCCTTAAATTTGGGAAGTTAGTTTTTGCTTACGCACGTTGGGGCCCTCCGGGGCCCTCCTATATTTAATACGGCAGATATGGCGGTAGCTACGCCCCTGGTTTAAGTATTTAAAGAGTAACAAGTTTCTGTTCTTTCTTCTGCTGTATGGTAAACAAAGACTTCTATATATTATGTTTGGCCTTTGTTAAAGAAAATGATAATTAACTATTATCAAAATATGAGGTAATCAAGACTGATATTTTATAGTTTAATACTTTGATAAGCTAATTCTGTGAAAATGTAAGATTACACTTTCCTGAAAGTGAAATTTATTTTCATAATAAACCCTGGACAAATCACACAGCGCCATCTAGTCCTAAGATAAACAGAGCCAGACTAGTGGATTTGGGTACTAGACATCTAATATAAATACTAAATACATTTTTTTGTAAATCTATACATATAAATAAAATTGGAGTGTCTGTTTGTAATATTCAATATTACATACATACGGTACAAACACTAAAATAACATTTTTACCATTTTTGTCTGTCTGTTTGTTCCGTCTATTCTCTGAAATGGCTGGACCGATTTTGATGGGATTTTTTTTGGTAGATACCTGATGTAATAAGGATAACTTAGGCTACTTTTATTTTAGAAAATTTAAGTTAAATTCCACGCAGACGAAGTCGTGGGAACAGCTAGTTATATTATATTATTGCATTTATTTAACTGGAAGGCAAACATGGCTAGTGGTCACTTGATAGTCAATTGCAACTATTATCAATATCCAATAATTAGTTCACTTGTAAATTGTTGTCCCATTATAACATTGATGTTGTTTAAACCTATACTTAGTGAAAATCATGGGATCTTACCACATTTTATTTTTATTGAGTTACAATAACAGTACGTAAAAATGTTAGTTTATTAATTATATGTAAAAAAACAACATGAAATAGTGTCATGAGTTTTGATGTTGTTGTATTACAATAGCAAACGCGAGATCCCTGCTGAAAACTTCACTATCCACTCGGTGCACTGCGCCCGCAACATCCGCGTGTGCCCCGTCTGCAAGGAGCCAGTGTCCAATCACGAGCTGCAGGACCACCATGAGAAATTTCACAAGCTCCGTGAGTACTGAATGAAAGTAATAGAATTTAAAAATAAAACAGACAAAGAAAATAAAATAATAAAAAAATCATTAAATAAAACAATATTTAAAAACTTTTGAAAAAAGAAGTGTAACTTATTTTTTTTAATACCACGGCCTCGGAAGTCGTCGGCATAATCACCGTAAAATAGAAAAATTATTTATAGAAACCAACTTACATTTAAATACTTTTGAATAGTCACACTTTTTCTAATACCAATTTAAGTACTTTTGAATATTTTTTTTTTCTACGGTCTCGGTGCTCAATCGGTATAATGGCCATAAAATAGAAAAAATATTTATTTAAATAATGTAAATTTAAGTACTTTTGAATAGTTAACACTTATTTTTACTGTCACAGTCTCGTTGGTGTAATCACCATTAAATATAAAAATCTTTAATCAAATTAACTTAAATTTTAAAGACTTTTGAATATTCACATTTTTTTTTAATATTACGGCTTCGAACATTTAACATTTTACTACCAAGCAGTTTGCTTTGTGAACTGTATTTTCGATTGAAAGTTTTGTAATAGTTAATATAAATATGTAATGAAGAATTTATAATACTTATAGTGCCGTGCAAGCAGTGCGGGGAGAGTGTCTGCGGTACAGACTTGGAGGACCACATCAGAGATTCCTGTGGGCACACTGTCAAGTCCTGCAGGTAGATATATATTTTTATCAATTGCAAGTAGTAAGTAGATCTAGAGATTTGGGCTTTTAATCAAAGAAACTAACTTCTCAGCTCTATATATTAATACTAGGGGATCATCATCCCACTCCCTTTTCTCCGTTATGTCACACGTTAAGAGAGGGAGTAGACAAAGTGTAACAAGGTGTGGGAAGGATTCCAAATATCATGACCTCACTTTTCAAATATAATTATTAAAACAATAACGGCTAGACAATCGTGTTGATTTTTAGCCATTTTAAAAATTCAATCAATTAAATGAAATAAAAATTCTTTAATAAAAGGTGTAACGTAATTTATGAATCTGCTTCCGAGTTCGATGCTACGTAAGTTCGCCGGCGGTGTCGGTTCGCTTATACCTTTTAAATTACGTAACAGATTTTAATGCAGTATTCAGCAACAGATAGAGTGATTCAAGAGGAAGGTTTTATTTTCATGGATGATAATGGAATGGTGAGCCCGCGCTTACGGTTTACGCTGGCGGGGCACCAGTGGACGATGATAAGACGAGTATGAGGTCAGGTCAGTTAGCCCATCGTGACAAATTCATCAAGAATTTATCACGATGGTTTCCAGAGGCTACTGCGTGGAGGTCGATCTAACATAGTACATTGCTAGCAATGGGTCGTTACTAACAATCTTCTCCCTCAAGAGGAAGGTTTATATGTATAATTCATGCGTGTTCTAGTATAAAACCGGTGCGAAGCCGGGACGTGTCTCTAGTTAAAGATAACAAATAGTCAGCTGACTGTAGCGTGTACTTTCGTTTTACTTTCATGTACACAAATATTAGTATCAATAAATTAAATTATGATATCATTATAATGATAATTAATTAGGACTGTTACTTTATCAAAAGAAAGACTATTACAAATTAAGTAGGTAGTTATCGTAATTTATGATTAGGTTCGATAAATAAGCAAATTCTATTACCGTGACATCAACATAGAATGAAAGGAGATCAATATATTATTTTCTATTTAGTTTACTTTTTATTATATAGCCTTATCCAGCGTATATTGAATTTGTATATTGAAATAAAAGCTTTTAGGCATACATAGTGTTGGATTACAATCCAGTTTTGTACCAAACTACACGCTCCTAATCAAATTTTTGTATTGTTTGTAATCTATCTTATGTACTAATAAATAAATGACAACAGTTCGGTAGCAAAGCGTACAAAACTTGGGCCGACTTCGAAAGGTCTGCGTTCACCCGTAAATTATGGTAGTTGCATCAGCGGACATAACGAAACTGATTTAAATATACGATTGTCATATAACCATACTATCTATTACCACTTTTATGACAAATTTCATTTCATTACGTATAATTTGAAAAAATCACGAGATCTTACCACGTTTTATATATCTATCCGCTGCTCTGCAGTTTACCCGTGATCACTTGAAACACTGCCGAAATATCGAGAACTAAATAAAACGTGGTAAGGTCCTGTGATTTTTCGTAATTATACGTATAAATAATGACCGCGTCATATAAAAGAGCGAGGCGGAGGATGCGGCTAGAGAGATAGGTGCTGATAATCTTTACAAATTAGCAAACGTAGCGTATGACACCCCGGAGCTAGGTGGAGCGACGACATAGGTAGGGTTGCGGGTAGTAACTGGATGAGAAGGGCTGACGATCGTGTCCAGTGGCGTGCCTTGGAAGAGTCCACCAGTGCACTGCAGTGGGCTGGTGATGAATCTTTACATAGTATAAAATGAAGCTTCTGTCTCTTCGATAAGATTTTTTAAAGTACGCAAATATTAATGCAGTTTTAGCAATAGATAGAGTGATTCAAGTGGAAGGCATATATGTATGATACATGTACACCCGTTTTTTTTGTCCACTCTATAACTGTTGGCCGCAGCTGGTCTTTACAGCTTCACCGGATGATGGAAGGCAGTGCTGATAGTACTCTAAATCCGCAGAAGTTCTCATGGAGCGGCTGAAGGCCAACTCCCGCCTGATGGCTACGTTGTACACTCGTACGTGTGTTTCTCTTGACGTTTGAGATAGTGGCAGTGATAAGGCAGATTACAGGATAAGATACATGACCTCATAGTTATGAAATCATGAAAAGTGGGCAATCGACTCTGCTTGTCTGACCTAAAACTATATTTTTTTATGACAACTGAATTGTATTAAAAACAGTAATAAATTTGTATATTTCAGAATAGAATAGAAAATCATTTATTCAAATAAACTTATATTGAAGCACTTTTGAATAGTCATTACATTTTTTTAATCTACCGCTCATTCGGAAAGCTGTCTCATCACAAGAAGAACGAGCTCTTTTAAATAATTTTATTATTACTTTACATTTTTAAGTTTAAGTGTGTGAATACAAACCACCAATTAGCACTAATTTAATTGAATACTCAAATAGAAAAACCAACTGGTTAAATAATTAATAAGAGGAAATCAGTCGTAGATCATCAGTGATTAGAGCAGACCAGTCCCTACAAGCAGCACCCGTTCACGAGTATGACGGATGAGCCAGCCATCACTGCGCTCGACCATATTTTAGGGAGCCCAATGACCCGGCCCACAAGTCTGGACATTTAGCCCGCGTAACTTCGCCTGCATCACATACTTGACATTTATCATTATATTTAACCCAATTTACATAATATCTTTTTAAATTATAGCCTATATGTATGTTATTCTGATATATAAGCTATATTACTGTAAAGTTTCATCATTATTTTCTTAAAATCCTTTTATTAGTTTTTATCTTATGGATAATTACCATTTCAATAATGCACCCTTTTTTTCGGAATACTCTAATGCTGTTGGCCGCAGCTGGCCTTTACGGCTTCACCGGACGATAGCGGGCGAGTGCAGATGGGGCTCAAAACCCGCGGAAGGACTTATGGAGCGGCTGAAGGCCAACTCCCGACCGACGGATACGACTTTAGTCTGAGGGCACCGCTAGGGGTTCGAAGCTCGGCTCAGGCCGTCGTAATATCGGTCCCCGTTTATATTGGACGGGGGTCGATCGGAGGAGGATAGTGCACTCGCTTGCGCTACCGGTTTACGCTGCCGGGCCCCAGTGGAGGATGATAAAATGAGCATGAGGTCAGGTCAGTTAGTCTGTCATGGTGAAAGGAGGTCAACCTGACATGGAATATTGATGGCAATGGAGCTATTGGACCACATTACTAAAAATCACCTCTCTTTTAGTAGTTTTAGCGTGAAAGAGTAACAAACGATCCATACTGCCAAACTTTCGCGTTTATAACATTAGTAAGATAACACAATAGCTTAGGAGTGGCGAGATGGCGCTGTGTGTATGGTCCTGGGGAAAATATAAGGCGAAGGTATTTTCTAAATAACATGAAATGGTCATTTTCAGATTTTGCGAGTTGGAGTTGCCTCGTCGAGATCTGCCACCCCACGAGAACTACTGCGGTGTCCGCACTGAACAGTGTCCGGAGTGCAGGGAGTGGGTCATGATCAAGTACAAGCAGCTGCATCTGGATTCGAACCACGGATTTTTGCGTCTCGATGACGGTATGTACTTTATTAAAACGATTTACTATATGGGGTCGTTCTAGTATTACGTAAGTACTATGGGAGTCGGAATGAGGGGGGGGGAGTCTTTGCTTTGCTTATTTTGGATGACATGGGGGGCGTGGGAGTCTAGATGAGGATTACGTCATCGGTAGTTATTTACTTTTTGACACGAATGGCAACCCTCACATTGTTTTTGCTAAAAAAACAATACATTAATTGAAAAATGTTTACGTAAGCAAGGGGGACCCCTCCCCCCTTGCTTACGTAAGAGCTTTGCGTACTTTTGCTGATAAGGGGATTGGGGGGGGGGGGGTAAATAATTGCAATAAATCTGCTTACGTAATACTTGAACGGCCCCTATGACTCGTAAAGAGAAAAATTCAAATAGGCAAATATTGGCATTGTTGCTGTGTTGTTTAAATATTATTTTGGAGATCTGTAGTACATGTTTCGACCTAGTTCAGGCTGTAGACTCTCACAGGGTTATTCCCTGTTATAAATGTATGTGGTATGGTATGTAAATATAGTTACAGTATAGTACAGTATGGACACTTGTTTTGCCAGTTTTATCTGACATAGAAATTGCAATATATAATTTAAAAGCATTATATATTATTTTATTTAACAAATAATTCTTTCAAATCATAAAGATTGTTCTCATTAACCCATTCATGAGGTTTCCTATTAAATTCATTATAAAATACAGTTAGTAGATAATAATTATATTATAAATGTGAAAGTGGGTATGTTTGTTACGCTTTCACGCAAAAACTACTGAACCGATCATCACGGAATTTTGTACACATGTTCTTGGAGGTATTAGAATGACCATAGGATAACTTTTTATAAAAAAAACTAATATTCTTGATTCAATGCCAGCGAAGCCGCGGTTAAAAGCTAGTAGTAAATAAATATAACTAGATAGTGCTGATTGTTATGTCCTTGTTCATTTATTTGCAGATCCAGCCCCCCAGACCAAGAAAGACGTGCCAAAACCTACCAACATATTAATGCCAGGCCGCCCCTTACTTGCAAACAACAATATCATAAATGCTACACCAGTCCGCCCACTGTCAACAAACAGTAACATCACAAATAATAACTCCATAAACGGATTGAAGGTTACAAATATCAGACAAAATAGAGAGAGGGCCGAGGTTCAATCTCGGAGCAGTGCAAGTCCGTTCGAAGTCCCAAGCAGTTCTAGAGATAGTGCTGTCGCTGGTGGATCAGGTGGTCTGGATATCAGGAAGGTTCCGCTGAAGAGGACTAATGATCAGCCACAAATTAACACGGCTGTGGCAGCCACAGATAAAGTTAATAAGGACTTGTAAGTTTAATGTAATTTTTTTTCTATTAGGACAAACAACCAGTCTGTCGGTGTTTTTATAGGATACTCTTTGGCGAGAGCCCGTAGGACCCGCATGTTTTTTTTTATGGATCATAATGGTATGGTGGACCCGCCTGCGATAACGGTTTACGCTGGCGGGGCACCAGTGGTGATGATGAGCTCATCTTCAGCATAAGGTCAGGTCAGTTAGCTCATCGTGACAAATTCACCAATAATTTATCACGATGGTTTCCAGCGTTCCAGGTAATTTTCAATAAAAGACATAGCCTATGTGTTATTCTGATGCATAAGCTATATTACCGTAAAATATAAAGATCCATCCATTTGTCCATACTCACAAAATTTCGCAGCGCAGTGCTATAATTTAAAAAGATATGTAAATTGTGCGAATTATGTACAATTTACATGTCCAACAACTGTGATCCAGATGAAGTCGGCTAGTACAGTATAATTAAAGTATAGAAAAAAAATGTGTTGTATAGCCTGTTTGTCTAGGAATACTATAAGCTATATAACATCACGCTACAACCAATAGGAGCGGAGCTGCAATGAAAAGATATGCACAAAAGGGAAGTTGCGCTCGTCATTTAGTATTTTTAACTATGTATAATAGACATTGGTGTATTGTAACAAACAGACAGATCTCCCGCGGCGCGATCAAGAAGCGAGTGGCTCCGAAACCTCCCCCTCCAGACCCCAAGCGCGACCTCCCGTATTACAAGGCGCTGCAGCGGCATCAAGACGAGGAACGGCAGCGGCAGGAACAGTCTGCTCTCAATATATCCTTAGGTAGGGTCCTGTCTAACATTGATAACAGCCTCGGTTGTCTAGTGGTTTAGCACACCGCTTTACTTCCGATAGTCGCGGGATACTTTCCGATTGTCCATCTAAATATATATAACTCAAAGGTGACTGGACATAGTGATCTAACTACGCACAGCCCAAACCACTAAACGAATCGGACTGAAATTTGGCATGTAGGTAGATGTTATGACGTAGGCATCCGCTAAGAAAAGATTTTGATTAATTCTACCCCCAAGGGGATAAAATAGGGGATGAAATTTGTATGAAACTTTGTCAAGTTTAAACCGATCGGGCTGAGACTTTGCATGCATAAAGCTACTATGACGTAAGCATCCCCTAAGGGTAGATTTTGATAAATTCCAGCCCTAAGGGAATAAATTAACGCGGGCGAAACCGCGGGCAAAAGCTAGTATGTATATATTTGGTAAAAATAAAAGGTCTCACATCAACGGTCAATAGGAAAAATTCGCGAACAGTAGAAGACATTTCTAAATATAATTCAAGTTGTCTATCAATAAATGTAAATGTATTGTAAATGTATTGTAAGTGTATTGTAAATGTATTGTAAAATGTATCTCATGTATGCTATATGTTTGTAATTGTTGAATAAATCATTTATCTAACTATCAATAACGGCGAGATATATATTTAACAAAGATCCAATATCTTGCTCATTCTTCTTGTGATGACACAACTTTTCAAATAAGCGGTAGATTGAAAAAAAATGTGATGACTAAAAAGTAAGATTATTTGTCTGTTTCATCTGTTTTGTCTGTTGCATGTCAGAAATGACAAAATGTGTGAAACTAGTTCTAAAGATCTTAAAAACCACACATGTACCACATTTTAAGCAATAAATATTCATTTCATTTCATTTCATTTCATTTCATTTGAATGAATGATTTTCTATTCTATTCTATTCATCAAGATCTGGGTGCAAGATAGGAGCCTCTCCGCGGCGCTCCTGGAAACAGCTAGACACGCTAACGCAGTGTCTAGGCTGGTCAATCCTCTCACCACATTGTCAACTCAAACGATCTATTCTATTAAAAACAATGTTATTACCATTTCATTTTCAGGGTTGCCCCCAGTTCTCAGTCCGGCCGCGAAACTTGACAAGTTGCGGAAAATTGATGCTTTACATAATCGAGAAGTTGAGAGCGTAGACTATAAGAACAAGTTGCAGGGTCGCGTATGGTTGAACATGGACTCGGTCTCCGTTGGCAACCAGCTCGGTAGCAGCAGCTCAGATCCATCGATTGCAAACCGATTGAACGAGTTCAGGGATCTTAAACCGATGAGCCCTCAAGAATTTACTGAGAGGTTAGTGTTGGTAGCTTTTTAATGACGTACATAATCCCATACGGCCTCGGAATTCACTTCCGATGGTCGCGGATTCGATTCTTCGCATGGTGCAAACATTTGTATTTATTACTATGATTATTTGTGTGTTTTCGATGTATATTATGTTTACAAAAAATGTATTTAACTGTTTCTATCAGTTATCTAGTACCCACAACACAAGCTCTCCTAAGTTTGGGACTAGATGGCGCTGTGTCACTTATCCAGGATTATTATTAATAATGAAATTACTATCTGTAGTAAGACGATAAATTAACTGGTTGATATAGGACATTTTAATTAGTATGGTATTGCACAAAAACAGAAGAATATTAAAAAAGATTAGAAATTTATTTTCAATATGTCATAGAATACATTAAAAAAAAACTATTTAAAAGTTGCCATCTGCAAGGATGATACTCTTTTTATGAAGGAAATAGTGTCCTATTCTTGAAAATGTTTATGTAATTATATATTATTTATTAAACTGCATTAACTAATACGTTATTAATCTTGGATTATGTCCGAGACGTTCTCATGCGTATGACGTCGTAGTGGCTCAGTTTTTGCTGATATTAAGTTGGCGAGTGAGCATACCTATGTCTTATAAATTTGCTTGTTTATATATTGTTTTACATTTGACGCGGCCATTATTTATACGTATAATTAGTAAAAATCACGGATTCTTTCAACAATTGTTGATTATCCCCGGATATCATATATATGAGTTTCTGCTCGATCTGATTTTAATATTCAACTAGCTTTGGTAACAAGTGAAGTCTGATCGGATGATATTCAAATAAATAAAAAAATGTCTGTTTCTAATTTTAACGTTTTACTTAATACCGGAAATGTTTAAAAAAGTACCGTATATATGCATATACGGTACTTTTTTATACATTTCCGGTAATAATCGGTTAATCCGCGCCGACGTAGCATTCTGAGCGGCGCATAGTTTTCTTTATGTATGATAATTGAATGATGTTCCATCCTGCGCTAACGATTTATGCTGGCGGGGCACCAGTGGAGGATGATAATATGAAGTCAGGTAAGTGAGTTCATCATGATAAGTTCTCCAAGAATTTGTCATGATGGTTTCCGGTGGAACCGCATGGAGGCGAACCTGTAATGGTACAACAATCCACTATCCCCCTCCGTCCAAGTGTTTTTTTCAAATCAAATCATTTATTAGCAGAATACAGTACTTTATGTGTATACAATGTTAAATATAATGTCCAGTGTATTCAGCCTGCATACAGGCGTGCAAATTTTTATATTTTATATTAATATATTTATGTCATTCTGATTAGTCTATAATTAAATTAAAATGAACATGTCATTGGAATTATTGGCATACATAATTACTATAGATGATGCATTAAATTACTATATTCCATAAATTCCTTGACACTATAAAAACAATGTGCCAATAGCCATTTGGTTAAATTTAGTTTTAAAGCTCGCTCATTCAACAAATTTATATTTTTATGGATGATAATGGAATGGTGCATCCACCTGCTAACGGTTTACGCTGGCGGGGCACCAGTGGAAGATGATAAAATGAGGGTATGATGATGAAGTATGAGGTCAGGTCAGTTAGCCTATCGTAACAAATTCACCAAGAATTTATCAAGATGGTTTCCGGTGGAACCGCGTGGAGGTCAACCTGCGCAGAGGGGTAGCAATGTACCATATTGCTACCCCTCGGCGCAGGGGTACATATGCTACATATCATGTTTTGGCAATGCGTGAATTGAATGCCGTCATCGGCACGGCCTTGCGGATTGAACCTAATACGAATTTGGAACCTTATGGAAATTGAACTAAAAGTCAAAATGATTCACATTGGATATTTCCGACTCTTGTGTACGTCATATTTTTTTTATCACTAACCTAACCGTTCAGTTTGGCTAGCAACTTCAGCTGAGAACTGGCAAGAAATGCAACTGGTATAATTTTTTATTCTTTTTTCTAATTATTTTACATCCAATACATCTAAAAACTGTTTATAATTTCACATTGTTTAAGACCAGATTAATATTAATAATAATTTTTATTTTGCATCCAATATTTACAATTTAAATTATTCTAAAGTATAGTTTCCTATTTAAAAAAAACCCATAGTTTCCTAACATAACTAAAACAAAGAAATATAGTTCTGCTCTTTATTTATACACACAATTACAGTCGCAAGCAGGACAGAGATAAAATTTTCAAAGTACGATAAATTGTTACGAGTCTTACATAAAACGTGTTGTTTTTGGCGGCTTCGGTGCATGTTTAAACGCAGTGTTGCCGTATTGGACGATTTTAGTGCCAAATCAGCTATTATTTTTCGATGATAAAAATAGCCTGTAAGCGAAGAGACTGTATTGTTATTATACTGCTAAATGTAATTATGTTGTTAAATACGGTTTTTAGAAAGAAATTAATATATTAAGCAGATCAAAGAAGAATAACAATGTATAATTTTTCTATATAAAATAATAGACAACAAAAAACTACAAAATATAAGTGCGTTGTGCACATCGACTAAAGACCAAAAAAAACAAGAGATTTCTATTTATTAAATAATAGACAATAAAAAGCGATCGAAAACGAAGTTGGGCTAGCGTTTAAGATGCTGCGAGACATTGTAGTCCACGCCCCACAGGGAGGCAATTTGATTTTTAATGGGAATTCGAATTATAGAATGACTAATGTGGGTGATCGCACAAAAAAGGTTAGGAAACACTGTTCTAATCTTTGATAGTTATTTGCCAATAGAAAATTTTGTATTTATATACATTCAAGGAATATTAGAATACTCGAGCATCAGTATACTCACAGTTTAAAGTCAATATCGCAGCGGGGAGATCGGCTACAGTGATTTGTGTGTAAAAGTAAAGTGAAGTAAGTTTATGAATTTTGTATACATTATTATTAAAATTGTCAAGTTTCAGTGTTACCTCGTTTATTCTGAATTTTAGGTCGACGGAGTCGCGATCTCCCCGGCCCCTAATGAAGCAGCTGGCCAGCCTGATAAAGTTCCTGGAGATGAACCCCGATGCGGCTAAGGGCCCGTCCGGGAATGTCAACGCTAAAATTAGATGGTTCAAGAAATGGGAGAAGTTGTCAAAGAGACTGAATCAGTTAGGTGGCACCACTAAATCTCCCAAGAAATGGATGAAGGTTGGTAATTGTTGGTAAATGATATTAAATCTTGAGCATGACTCGTCCTTTCTTCGCGGGCTGCTCGGCCTCGATCTTTTTCGTCCGAGGTACTGTTCATATGCCGCCATCTTGTGCCCTTTTTAATTACTCTAGAAAAACTGGAAGTGATAATAATCTATACTAATATTATAAAGCTAAGGAGTTAGTTTGTTTGAACCCGCTAATCTCAGGAACTACTGGTTCGAAATGAAAAATAAATTGAATTCGGTTTACGTTTTAAAATGTTTTAAGGTAACATACATAAAACAATCGGTCATTTGACTACCTCCATCTATTTTAAAGTCGATTGAAAAGTGTTTAAAATTAAGTTTATTTTAATAAGAACCATTTCTATTAATCTCTGTGCAAATACTGACTGTCTATGTATGTTTTGTTTACAGTATTGGATCAAAATACGAAGTGCTATTAAAAAAAAAGCTGCCGCTCTAAATGAAGCTGGATCTAACACTGACGGTGTCCAGGATGTAACACAGTTACAGAAGCGAATATTGGCTATAATTGGGTATGATAGCTTCGCTGCAAGCAGTCGACGCCAACCGGACATTGATCTATCACCGGTTGGTATATTATATTTTTTTATTACTTCTTTTTCATGGCTTATAATGTAATAGTGCACTCGCCTGCGCTTGCGGATTACGCTTGGTTGGCCCCAGTGGAGTATTTTTTTTTATTGGAGGGTTTGGGATACGTAACGAAATGAAATGAAATTTATTGTTTAAATGTGATTTTACAGTGATGGTTATGTTAAACCATTTTCAGTCATTTCTGACATACCACAGACAACATGTGCCATTTATCAGTTTATACATAAAAGAATTCAAATTTCCAAGTTTAAATTAACATGTCCTCAATATATTAGACGACCTCGGTGGTCTAGCGGTCTAGCACACCGCTTTACGTCCGATGGTTGCGGGTTCGATTCCTCGCACGGCACATTCATGAGTATGATTGTTTGTATCGGTCTGGGTATTTTCTATGTATAATATGTATGTATTTACGAAAAAAAAATTATCTATGTATTTGTATCAGTTGTCTAGTACCCATAACACAAGCTTTAGCTAGCTTAACTTGGGTCTAGATGGCGCTGTGTGAATTGTCCTGAGATTATTATTTTTTTTCTTTTTTTCCTTTTTTTCTCTCTTCTTTTATGGATTTAAAAGAAGGTAATACTCACCTACAAATTATTATTATTATAATTATAATATTTATTCCCAAAATATTAGTCAGTCAAATTTGATTCCATGAAATTATTAAATTGAATTATATTATTATATATTTATACATAAGGACCTACACAATATACATATACATAAGAGGCGAGTCTTGTCAGGTATTATCAGGTGCTTGGACCTGTAGCACTGCGACCTACATAGATGTATTATGCTCTAGATATGTGCTAACTCGTAATAAACATGACTCGAGTTAACTCGACTTGACTCAAGTTACCTGGAATAAAAAAATAAAAAATTTTTCGTACAATTCTAATGTTTTTGGGCGCAGCTAGCCTTGAAAGCTTCACCGAACTTTAGGGAGCGAGTAGAAATGGCACTTTAAAACCGCGGAAGCACTTATAGAATGCATAATCATTTTATTGATAACATAATCGGACGATAATGCGAAAAAAAGAATTATAACAATCTCAAATCAATATTGAAATATTTGTGACGAGTGAAAATTGTGTGATATGAAAAGATCGGAAAATTTCAAGTCATTGTCAGTTCGATAACAGAATCATGCTCTCGCTATTTCACTTGATTCATTCATTTACCAGTTGTTAACACATCTCTATCATGCTCATCCTTTTTCAGAGTTCGCTACCTTATATTATATATCGCTAAGTTGTATATTATTTTATATTCAATTGCTTTTTTTATTGCAGCCAAATACACCACATGATGAGAGTAAATGCATTAAAATAGAAAACGAAGATCCCCAGTCCACTCAGTCACGTGCTATAACTATTGTGAGTATAGAATTTCATAATAGTCTAAATATATATGTATAACTCAAAGGTGACTGACATAGTCATCTATCAACGCACAGCCCAAACCACTGGACGGATCGGGCTGAAATTTGGCATGCAGGTAGATGTTATGACGTAGGCATCCGCTAAGAAATGATTTTGATTAATTCTACCCCCAAGGGGATAAAATAGGGGATGAAAGTTTGTATGAAATTTTGTCAATTTTAAACCGATCGGGCTGAGACTTTGCATGCATAAAGCTACTATGACATAGGCATCCCCTAAGAAAGGATTTTGATAAATTCCACCCCTAAGGGGATAAATAAACACGAGCGAAGCCGCGGGTAAAACCTAATACTTCATAATCTTACAACTCATTACTTACTTACTATTCTTAAAATCTAGGTCTTGACCGATTGGACTTTTGAGTGGTTTCCGATGGAGATCCGAAGGTCGACCTTCTATGAAATTTTGGTCTCCATCGTTCAAGTCCTTTCAGAGGAGTACTGATCAAAGAATGTAAATCTGATCTCTAAAATCGCTCCGCACTTCGCGCTCCGCTCAATAAATCACTCCACACTGCCCCATACTAGTATCTACATTGGACCCATGCAAAGCCGGGATGGGTCACTAGTAGAATATAAATATAAAAAGGTATATAGTGCACTGTTCTGATTTATTATTTTAAATTAATATAATTATATTCTTTTTTTCAGAAGAATGAAGATGTTGACATGACCATAACCGTTAATAGAGAAGCGAACCCGAGTTCGTCGGTACCATCGACTCGCACCGCAAGACGAACTAGACGCACCGCAGGACGGACTAGACGCACCGCAGGACGGACTAGACGCACCGCAGGACGGACTAGACGCACCGCAGGACGCACTAGACGCACCGCAGGACGGACTACACGCTTGTCTATAGGTACCATAAGTAAATGATAGGACGGACTAGACGCACCGCAGGACGCACTAGACGCACCGCAGGACGGACTACACGCTTGTCTATAGGTACCATAAGTAAGTGATAGGACGGACTACACGCACCGCAGGACGGATTACACGTACCGTAGGATGGACTACGTGCACCGCAGGACGGACTACACGCTTGTCTATAGGTACCATAAGTAAGTGATAGGACGGACTACACGCACCGCAGGACGGATTACACGTACCGTAGGATGGACTACGTGCACCGCAGGACGGACTACACGCTTGTCTATGTTACTCACACGCCTACAGAGAGGGGGTCTATATTTAAGGGTGGTCTATTCCCTAGGTCTAATTAAACCATAAGTTAGTGATTGGATAATATTTTTTTTTATGTGATTTGAATTGGAAACATGTAATAAAGTGGTAAATGTTAATCGTCGCTTACTTTAACAAAGAATCTGTGGTGATTGTAACATATTCCATTTTGCACGTAATAATTATTTTCTTTCTTCAATTGTTACATACAATTGAAGAAAGAAAATAATTATTATACTTCCGAATTTAGTCATTTTAATTTTAATACTAGCTGGGTCATATCAGGGTACAGGACGAAGGTGCTAACAGAAATATGTTTTGAAAGAGACTGTTTAATAAATGAACATGTAATATTGACGATCTCGGTTTAGCATACCGCTTTGCTATCCGATGGTTGCGGGTTCGATTCCTCGCACGGTATAAACATTTACAGTCATGAGTATGTATGTATTTTAAAAAAAATCTAAGTATATATATCAGTTAGGCAAATTAGTTTACAAAAATGGTACTGATAACACAAGTATCTAAGTATATATATACTTAGATTTTTTGATTAGTTTAGTATTCATAACACAAGCTCTGCTTACCGTGGGACTAGATGGCGCTGTGTTAATTGTCTAAGGTTATTTAAAATAAAATAAAATTGTTATGACTGTTCAAAAGTGCTTAAATTAAGTTTATTTCAATAAAAGATTTTCTATTCTATTCTATTAAAAAAAATATAACGTACATAATATTCGTAATACAATTACCTAATATATTTTTTTCTGTACTATTATTTAAAATCTATAATTTTTCAGCACCAAACAAAACACGGGCCAGATCACTTCAAACATCATCTACTTCACGCCGTTCTCAATACGTGACCATAACGAAAAAGCTCATAAGATTGACAGAACAGCGCTTGGAACTTGATCGAAGGCTTATAGAAGCGTTGGAGCGTAGTTCAGAAGGACACCGTATTACTGCGCAGGCGCATACAGCCCTGGGAGAAGGGTTAAGGGCTCTAGTGGAAGCTATTAATAATAATCGTTCATAGTTTTTGTTTTATACATGACTAACTCATCCGGCAAACATTGTTTTGCCATATAAATTAAAATCGCTATTAATAAATAGGGTATGATGGTATAAGGGTAAACATTTGGGTTTGTATGCATTTTAATGCCACATTATAAAAGAATATAAAAAAAATGGGTAAAATAAATTCTAGGGGTTCTTATCACTTAGGGTTATGAAAATAGGTAGTAGCGGATTGTCAGACCTACTGAATATGTATATAAAGTTTCATAAAAATCGGTCAATCCGTTTCGGAGGAGTATGGTAACTAACACTGTGACACGAGAATTTTATATATAAGACTAGCTACTCGCCCCGGCTTCATACAGGTGTACATGTATTATATATACAAACCTTCCTCTTGAATCACTCTATCTATAAAAAAAAACCGCTTCAAAATCCTTTGCGTAATTTTAAAGATTTAAGCATACATAGGGACGGACAGACAGTGACAGCGACTTTGTTTTATACTATGTAATGATAAGGAAATAATAAGTTCTCAATATGGTTGTTTGTTTGTTTATCAGAACTCACTCACTCGTCACTTTATTTTTTATTATGTAATGAAAATTCTTCCAGCTCCTATAGAAAGTTAACGATACAGTAGTTTAGTTGTTAAATCAAAGTAATGTAAGTAGTTGACAACCTTGGTGGTATAGCGGTCCAGCACACCGCTTTATGTCCAATGGTCGCGGGTTCGATTCCTCGCACGGCACAAACATTTGTATTCACGAGTATGATTGTTTGTATCAGTCTGGGTATTTTCTATGTATAATATGTATTTACGAAAAAAAAAATCTATGTATTTGTATCAGTTATCTAGTACCCATAACACAAGCTTTAGATAGCTTAACTTGGGTCTACATGGCGCTGTGTGAATTGTCCTGAGATTATTATTATTATTATTAGTTATATGAGCTAGCCATATTTGTTATCGGTTAAATTGTTAATAATAAAATTATTTACAGGTGCTTTCTGTGATGATCAAATAAAATTATATATGGAGAATACAGTTTTGTTATTTTACTTAATACTTAACGGCTGCCACAACAAAACGGCTAGCGATCTAGTGCATAATGATAATTATAAATTAGGAAGAGTTTGTGGGTAGTCATACATATAGCACACAAAAATTTTGCTCCTCCAAATTATTTATTTAAAATTTATAATTTATTCACTATTATATGTATTAATTACTGTTAAAAGTTAGCCAGACTCCATCTCTACTCTGAGCCTATTCTCACTTTCACTATATTGCACATCAAACACATAATCAAGTTATATATTGAAATGGACCTCTATCTTTCACACATATGGAAGATATTGTCCAGCTTTTCAATCGCGGATGGGAGATATGGAGAAAAGCCTACATCAGATGTCTAGCTCCCTTAGACAACAGGATATCACTGCTTTTATGTACCATGACTTCAAACAGTTTATCTGGAAATCTGTCAGCTTACTAAAATCACAGATTGAACTCCTTTCCTTGGGTTTAGATCACACACAAACAGCACAGGAGGAAGGTTCTATTGTTACATGGTGGTCCCGAGTCTCCAAATTAGAATTTAATAGAATGTATTGCTAAAATTCTAAATGAGCAGTTAAAGGTAACGAATCAATGTTCTGCAGACATATCTGTCAGCCATCGTCTTGGTAGTAAACAAGCAAAGGCTCGGCCAATACTGGTTCGTTTTCATAATTATTCTGCTCGTAATGAAGTGTGGGTAAAAAAACTGCATTGAAGGGCACCAGCATATCAATATCCGAATTTCTTATTAAATCTAGACATGATCTATTTGTTGAGGCTAGAAAGCATTTTGGCATTAATAAATGTTGGACATCTGAAGGAAAAGTGGTTATATTGCTACCGGATCAGTCGCGGCGTAAGATTGAACTGAAGTCAGAGTTGCATCCATTAACCACCAAGTTCCCAGTTAAAGACTCGACGCAAAGTAAACCTGCAGCAAATACCGATAAAACCACCAAAAAAGCAGCAATGATGACCACTAGGCGAACAAGGGACAGAGCAACAAATAAGAATTGCTGTGAAAAAATCTTATTCTTTAATTTTATAGGTTAAATTTCAGTTATAGTTATTAGTAATTTTTTTCTCATTTTCGGCCGTTATGATTATGTGAGGCCATTTTTTTGTTGTTGTCTTATTTTTACTTATATTATTATGTAGGTAGTATACTGATTTATTATAGAACTATTTGCCAATCCTTAAATTTATATATACTAAAACTTTGTATGAAATGTTTTAAATTGTGCTTGTCATTTACCTGAATGGAATAGATTAGAGTTATTCTGTCACCTATGCTGTTGACATATAAATGTCAGCTGTCATTATTGTCACGTCTGAGTAGGTAATCACTATGTTAATTCTTTTATGTAGTATTTATTTAATAATTTTGTAATGTTGCCTGTAATGAAAAATATCATTCAAGTACATTATTAACATGTTCCTTTTTTTATCTTGTTTCACTGTATAACAACAAACTGTAAGTTATCATTCTGATAGTGTCTCTTTGTATTTCGCATTTTAATAAGAAAAGTGTAACTCGTAGTATATTTTATTATATATTGCAATGTAGTAATATTAGGTATGTGTTTTTTCCCGGCTGGCTTGAGGTGTTATAGGGTACGGAGTTGGCCCATACTAAACTGTAGTCTTCTTTTTAAACGTTATAATTTTTTTTTTTTTTATTCATTTATTATATTTTATTTATATTATTATTTTTATATATGGATACGTCACATATTTGTAGTGATTATTCGTTTTATAATACATCCTCGGATGAATATTTTAGTGCAAATAGCGACACAGAGTCACCAAAGCTCTCTCGAGATCAACTCTCTGTCTTTTAGTGTCACAACAAATTTCTAAAAGTAGCACATATCAATGCACAAAGTATAATGGCTCATTATAACGATTTGTTAGACAGTTTTGATAACCAGTGTATAGACATTATTCTCGTATCAGAATCTTGGCTGAAACCGTCACTACCTTCAACAATGTGCTGTCTACCTGGTTACCGCCTTCTTCGAAATGACAGAATGGGCAGGGGAGGTGGGGGGTAGCCATTTATTTGCGTCACAACATACCAAGTAACATAATAGTAAAATCCGATGCCACGTTATTGACTCCGCGGAGTATTTATTTATTGAGGTAGTTGTGAATACTATTAAGCTCTTAATAGGTGTGTTCTACTCACCCTCTGTTCGGGTGGACTATTTTCAGCAGTTTGAATCCATCCTTGAGTCCTTTTGTCCTGTTTATGAACACAGTTTAATTCTTGGTGATTTCAATACCTGTCTTCTCAAGAACGATTCACGTGCTCATAAACTTTCCTCTATTGTTTCCTCATTAAACCTTAACTTACTTCCTCTCAAACCCACTCACTATCCCCCTAACAGCACACCAACTCTGTTAGACCTAATTATAGTCTCAAACTCTGATAAAGTCTGTAATTTCGGCCAGCTTACGGCTCCTTTCTCTTACCATGACCTTATATTTTTATCGTACAGATTACAGTCTCCCAAAATCAAACCTAAACTTCTTGACCTTCGTAATTTTAAGGGAATTGATTTGGAAATGCTAAGGAAGGACGTTGCGGGCATTGAGTGGTCCTGCGTATTAAATTGTAACTCAGTGGAGGATATGATTGCAAACTTTAACTCAATCATACTTCAAATATACAACAAGCATGCTCCTATCAGAAAAGTTAAAGTCAAGCATTTACCTGCTCCATGGTTATCCCAAAATATAAGAAATATGATGGTGAGGCGGGATAAGTATCGGAAATATAAGCGTTTTCCGTCTGAAGATAATTTATTATACTATAAAAAGCTGCGGAATCGGTGTAATCGGATGTGTAGAGATGCAAAAGACGCCATATTCATGAATCCATTCATAGCTATAATTCAGCTCAGATTTGGAGACTTCTTAAATCATTGGGTATTGGCAAATCTTCTTCTTCAACTTGTCCCTCTAATTTGGACTATAATGCGCTTAATAAGCATTTCTCCTCGCCTCCTGTCACCGTTGCTGACAGTATCAAAGCGTTAACACTTGATAGTCTTCGCCGCCAGTCTAAACCCAATTGCGAGCCTTTTTCCTTCAAAATCATTAGCCAGTGTGACGTTAAAAAGAGTATCCTTACCATTTCCTCCAAGGCAGTCGGTGATGACAATATTTGTATACAAATGATTCGACTAATAATTGACGAACTTGTGCCCATAATTACTCACATAATCAATCATTCTTTGGTCACTTGTTCTTTTCCGGCTGCCTGGAAAAATGCTCGCGTGATTCCTCTTCCTAAAACCAATAATCAGCTCTTTTAACGAATTTCGTCCCATTTCTATTCTACCTGTATTATCCAAAATTTTAGAAAATATTGTTCATGAACAATTATCCCTTTATCTATATAGTAATAACCTACTATCTCCTTTTCAATCTGGGTTTCGTCCTGCCCATAGCACAGTTTCGGCTTTAATTAAAGTACTAGATGACATTCACCTTGCTAAAGATAATATCACAATATATTATTAGACTTCAGTAACGCCTTCAACTCTATTGACTTCGATATTTTCCTTGGCATCCTTGACTCTATATATCTCCACTGGTTTTAGAATGGTTTGATTCATACTTGAGGGGCCGCAGGCAGTGCGTGTACCTGGATGGGAATACTTCAGATTGGTGCGAACTGACTGCCGGCGTCCCTCAAGGTGGTGTTCTCTCTACTTATTCTCTGTCTTCATCAATTCACTGACGAAAGTGATCTCTTGCAACTTCCATCTCTATGCTGATGATCTACAACTGTACCGCAGTTTTGACCTACCATCTGTTGATAATGCTATCTCCTTGATCAATACGGAACTAATATATTTGTGGCTTTGCTAAGGCATATGGTCTGCTTGTTAATACCAAAAAATCACAATCGATTATAATTGGCAGCAGATATATGCTTAATTTATTAGATTCAATGCACATTCCTTCAATAATATACAATGGGGATATAATTTCTTACGTTAAAACAGTAAAGGATTTGGGTCTTTACATTGATAGTGACCTCTCCTGGTTTTCTCACATTAAACATGTGAGTAAGAAAATATATGGGACCATTCACTCCTTACGGCGTCTTCAGGGATTTCTTCCATTTAAAACGAAGGTTTATCTCATACACTCCTTTTACCTCTCTAGATTATGCAGATGTTTGTTTTCTTGATGCCAAAAACTGCTCAACAAAATATATCTCCAAAACATGTGCATTCGGTTTGTGTTTGGTTTGCGTAAGTTTGACCATATAACTCAATACCGTAATCAGTTAAAATGGTTGCCCTTTCATTTTCGACTGAATGTTCACACTCTCAGTCTTCTGTACAACATCCTGCATAATCCTTCTGCACCTTCCTATCTCCGCGAACGTTTTAATTTTCTCTATCCGACAGAAATGAACACTCGATCTCAGAATAAATTACTCTTGCGGACTCCAGTACACTCTGGGCAGGCATATTCCAGCTCTTTTGTGGTGACGGCTATTCGATTGTGGAACTCTTTACCTCACGAAATACGTGCAGTTCTAGTATTGAAATATTCAAATGCCGATTAAAAGCGTATTATCATTCACAATGCTGACGTATTTTTATATTTATATATTTAGGTATATATTATAATTTACATTTTAACTTATGTCTTATAATTTATTTATGTACCATTTAAGTATGTCTATATATATATATATATATTTATGTATGTCTATTTATACTTATAGTTAATATCATTAAAACAATATTTTAATATCTCCTCTTTTCGTACACGTATGTATGACTATTCTATTTAATACACGATCCTATAACATTTTCTAGGTTTGCTGGAAGAAATCTCTTTTTAAAGATAAGCTCGCCCTTGTACATTACATTTATTCTGTATAATTTTTTTTATTATGTGTGTGTGTGTACAATAAAGAATAATAATATATTATTTATAGATATTGCTTATTGATCATTGCCTTGCCTTTATCCCATTATTTTGTGGTCGGCGGGAGTCTGTCATTCTCTTCCACTGCTCTCCATACTCTTCTTTTATTCATATCATCTTTCACACAATCCATCCATCTTTTCTTAGGGCGTCCCCTCCCTTTATATACACATTAATTCAAGATTTATGAAATATGAACAGCTAGCAACGGCAGTCATCATCATCATCTGCTTCATCCTTATCTCATTTATTTGGGGTCGGCGTCGTCGCAACGGCAGTGAATGAGTAAAATAAATAACACACACATGTAACACGCACACATATACATTTTTAAAACTACTATTGTAATATAAAAAGTTACGATTAAACAAATCGATATCGCAGGTACAGCACTACCCCGCTATAGCTGGTAACGCTATTTAAATACTACCTGCTGCCGCGACTTCATCCGCGTGGAATTCAACTTTATTTTTCTAAAATAAAAGTAGCTTAACTTACTAACTTACATTTTTGGCAGGTAGCTGATGTAATAAGGTTACATCAGCTACCTGCCAAAAAAGTCCCGTCAAAATCGGTCCAGCCATTTCGGAGATTAGTCGGAACAAACAGACAGACAGACAAAAATTGCAAAAAATCTTATTCTGCTGTATGTACCGTATTTATATTCATATGCATAACATGCATATGAATATAGAGGAAATAACCGTTTCTTACAACATACATTCTTACAGACACTCCTATTTTATTTATATGTATAGATTTGACATTTACATCAGTCAATTTTATATCAATAAGCAGTTGATATAAATACACCATTTATTTTACCAACAAGGGTCATCCATTTACGGTGGATGGATGGATGGACGAGTGGATGGGTTCCAGGGAGTCTGCGAGATTGCTTTAAGGAATCAAATACCCAATCCAACGTTATCTGATTGAACAAAGATTGAGTGCGTAGCGGTTTCTATGTTGATTGTCGCATGCCTAATCCTTGTTAATGTAAATCTACTCAAAACAACATTTGTTTAAAAGAGCAACACACAAGTCTCTCGCTCATTCTTCTGTGATGACTGTCGGTCTTATTACAAAAAATCTGTTAAAACTCGGACGAAACGTGGTCTAAATGGTCGTGGTTTAAACCATTCCTAATGTTAATACTTGGAATAAACCTAACATTATTACGAATCCAGATCTAACAGAGGACTACTTAGTACTACAGTTAAATCGTTCATTATGTATTCCATACAGAAATCAGTCACTCATGTCTGTCACCGTACAATTACGTTCCATTTTACCAGAAAACTGAAAAGATCAAAAATAATATTAGTTCAAAGAAAAATGTATAAACTAAAAATAAATTTATTTCTATTTATCTAGGTCTTCATTATAACTATTTCATTAATATATAATATTTATTAATGTACTATTAGGCTGAAAATCAGTTTTAAATTACAAGTAGGATACGGAGGAAAGGAACGGCGAGATATTTTTATTGGATCGTTCGAATGGTGACTATTTCAAAGTCAAATGAGTGAAAAAATAACAAATAACGTCTTTTATATATTTTTATTGTCGTAAAATTTGCTTTAAATATTTTTAGTTAATATATTTTTAATTTAGTTAAAATATTTTTCCAAAAACTACAACTTACAATAGAATTTTTAAAATGGAGTTTGTATTTTTGCATTTAGACCACTGTTAAACTAGGGGCATCGCAGGTCTAACTTTAGACCATAGACGAATCACGATTTAGAGATAAACTTCATTTTGTAATAAGGAATACATTGGTGAATG
The DNA here is from genome assembly GCF_030625045.1 of Achroia grisella. Lineage (NCBI taxonomy): Eukaryota > Metazoa > Arthropoda > Insecta > Lepidoptera > Pyralidae > Achroia > Achroia grisella. The sequence goes on from NW_026712958.1 coordinate 1,175,732, forward strand.
GTTTATTACTAGTGCTAAACAAGGTTTATCTTTTTGTAATAAGGCCGTGTGAGTCTGCGTTCCGAATGGGTGATAGTATAAAAAAGTGTGACTATTCAAAAGTGCTTATATTTAGTTTATTTAAATAAGGATTTTTTCTATTACTAAAAAAAAAAATATAATATTCATAACACAAGATGGCGCTATGTGAATTGCCCTGATATATTATTATTTGTATGTATTGACAGATTCAAGCAGCTCCAATTGGATCGTGCGTCTGTCCAGAGTGTTGGGGGTGTTGGGGGGGCGGAGGGGGACGCGGGCGGCGACCGCTTCAACGAGATCAAGTCCTCGCTGCGGGAGCTGCGCAGGGGGCTCAACGAGGTCAGTCGTAACATAAACTACTTGAATAATATTAACACTGTCCCATTCAATCAACTATTTATTAATACGGCCTTGGTAGTCTAGCGGTTTAGCACCCCGCTTTACTTCCGATGGACGCCGGTTCGATTCCTTGCACGTTGCAAACATTATTCATGTTTATAATTGTTTGTATCTCTCTGGGTGTTTTCTATGTATATTGTGTATGTATTTACAAAAAATATCTAATTATTTATATCAGTTAGTACAGTTTATCTATCTACTAGCTTTTGCCCGCGGCTTCGCTCGCTTTAAACTATCCCCTTAGGGGTGGAATTTATCAAAATCCTTTCTTAGGGGATGCCTATGTCATAGTAGCTTTATGCATGCAAAGTCTCAGCCCGATCGGTTTAATGTTGACAAAGTTTCGTACAAAGTGTCATCTCCTATTTTATCCCCTTAGGGGTAGAATTAATCAAAATTTCTTAGTGGTTGCCTACGTTATAACATCTAACTGCATGCCAAATTTCAGCCCGATCCGTCCAGTAGTTTGGGCTGTGCGTTGATAGATCACTATATCAGTCACCTTTGAGTTATATATATTTAGATTACCCATGACACAAGTCTTACGTGGTCTATATATGTCCCCTTTTCGGCTTGACGTTGACTTCTGGGACGCCCTGTATAATATAGGCCAATATGGTTATATAAATAATATTAAATTGCCTGAATCAAATAACTAAACAAAGTTAATGTGTCATGTATTTTATAAGTACCCAATGAATTGTTCCTAATATATTTTAATTTACTTGCAGGTCACAGCGCCTTATAATTCTAATTCCAACACAACGGTTAATAACGTGTAAGTATTTACTTTGTTTAAGAGTCGACAGCTTCGGTTTTGGTTTGTTTTCACTTCCGATGGTCGCGGGTTCGATTCCTCACGGCACAAACATTTCTATTCATGAATATTATAGTTTGTATCAGTCTGGGTGTTTTCTATGTATAATATGTACGTATTTTCGAAAAAAATATATATCTATGTACCTATTTGTATGATGTATTAGTTGTCTAGTACCTATAACACAAGTTCTAGCTAGCTTAACTTGGGTCTAGATGGCGCTGTGTGAATTGTCCTGAGATTTATTATTATTATAAACAACATTGATTCAAAATAGCAACATGCAAGTTTCTTGCTCATTCTTCTTGTAATTGGTTGGAATGCTTTCCGAATGAACGGTAGAGTAAAAAAAATATGACTATTCAAAAATGCTTATATTGAGTATTGTTCGCGCCTACAAAGTTCCATCCAGCAATTTTATATTTTTTTACTTATTGTTTAATAACTCACAAAGACGCTTATAAATAAAGGGCACACAAATTATTACTTTGCAATTGAAGACCAATGTCATTCAAACACTTTTCACAAGACAGCCATTACATTCGCATCCATCCATTCATTTATACACATTTTTTATACATTCTGTGTGGTATATAGGGCATGTATGTGTGTATAGGGCGCTGGGGTCGGTGCAGCCAACGATGGTGGTAATTAAAGATGCAATATGTAAAAGAATAGTATATTATAAAAATATATGTCGTAACAAACTATATGAAAGCAACCGATATAAAATATAAATATTTAAAAATAAGGAATTCTCGTACCAGCCAGCGACCCAAATGTAAGGAGTCCTGTACACATTCTATAAGTTAACCAAATTATAGACGAAGCAATGAATCTTGTATTCAACAAAAAAGAGTTTTTCTATATAATCTTAAGAAGTTCCAGGTGTCAACCTAGGCAAGTCTATTTGAATAAAGATTTTTTATAATACAGTAATGTCAACCCTCCACCACAACCGCCACGAAGAATGTGGTCGCATCCACAGATAGACGAAGAGCCCCAGCTCCCCCAGGAGGGCGACTCGGATGTTCAGCTCCCGTGCGAGTTCTGCGACACGCTCGTGCCCGCGGACCGCCTCGTACTCCATCAGGTGGGATTCATAACCTAAAAAGAGTTTATGTCAAAATTAGTTGACATTTTTTTTCGTACTACACTAATGCTGTTGGCCGCAGCTGACCTTTACAGCTTCACCGGACGATAGAGGGTGAGTGCAGATGGCACTCCAAACCCGCGGAAGGACTTATGGAGCGGCTGAAGGCCAACTCCCACGTGACGGATACGACTTTAGTCAATAAAATTGGAGTGTCTGTTTGTAATATTGAAATAACCGTATTTTACTACATGCATATGAATATAAATACGGTACATACACTAAAACAAAATTTTTTACAATTTTTGTCTGTTTGTTCCGACTAATCTCTGAAATAGCTGGACCGATTTTGACGGGACCTTTTTTGGCAGGTAGCTGATGTAATAAGGTGTAACTTAGGCTACAGACTTTTATTTTAGAAAAATAAAGTGATTTTCCACGCGGACGAAGTCGCATGTACAGCTTCATCCATCCATAAAAAAATATGTTAAATAAAAAATTCTCGTGTCACAATGTTAGATACCGTAGTCCGAAACGTCTTGACCGATTTTTATGATATTTTAAATGCATATTTAGTAGGTCTTGGAATCGGCTACTATCTGTTTTCATACCCCTAAGTGATAAAGGTTGTCCATCCCTAACATTTTATTTTATTATTTGGTCACTATTTTTTTTATAATGTGTCATTAAAAATACATACAACCCTACATTTTCACCTTTCTCCACCAACCCCTATTTTTTTATAGCAATTTTAATTTATATAACAAAACAATGTTTGCGGGGTCAGCTAGTTATTATATATATAAATAAATAAGTAAATATATACATTATACACACAGACGGGATGTCGGCCGGACCTGGCGCAACTTCGGCCCCGCGTGCCAAAAGTGCGGCGTAACATCACCCCCACGCCTGCACCCCCGCCCCAAGATATCGATCCGCCCGTCATCCCCTGCGAGTTCTGTACTGAGTCGCTGCCTGTCTACCTTATCAGTGAACATCAGGTAAGTGATCTGTATCTAAATAATAAAATAGGCCTCGGTGGTTTAGCAGTTTAGCATACCGCCTCACATCCGATGAACGTGGGTTCGGTTACTCGCACGGTACAAACATTTGTATTCATGATTATGATTGCTTATATCGGTCTGGGTGTTTTCTATTTCTATGTATGTATTTACAAAAAAATGTAACTATGTATTTATATCAGTTGTCTAGTACCCATAAGATAAAATTAATAATTTATTATAAACAAGTACAACATTTATTTGAAAAGAATACGAGCTGAGTTTCTTGTCAGTTTTTCTCATCTCGAAATCATTCCGAACTGACAGTATATTTGACATATCATAAGAGTCTGTAATGGACCTACATGAAAAAAGATATTTTGATTTGAATGAATACGTCCTTACTAATATATTATTATATAATAAATATGGAAGTAGGGATGTTTATTACGTTTTCACGCAAAAACTACTGAACCGATCATCATGAAATTTTGTACACATGTTCTTGGAGGTATTAGAATGAACATAGGATACTTTTAATTAAAAAAAATATATAAATAACAAAAAAATAAAATATCAATATTTTGCTACTAAATCAGCGCCATCTATTAGCCAGTTATGAAGTTACAAGTCAATTATAAATCAGCGCCATCCAGTAGCCAGTTATGAAGTTATATGTCAATTATAAATCAGCGCCATCTAGTAGCCAGTTATGAAGTTATAGTCAATTATAAATCAGCGCCATCTAGTAGGCAGTAAAGTTATGCAAGCGAAGCCGCTGTTAAAAGCTAGTTATTAATAAATATATTACTTTACTTTTTACAGGAACGTTGTCGAAGAGAATCCAATTTACTGTATCCAGACTGAAAAGCGTCTTCCCACTGCACTTTAATAAGTATTTTTAATGTAAGAAAATAGAATGGTTCACCCGCCTGCACTAATGGTATACGCCGGCGGGACACCAGTGGAGGATGCTGGGATGGTGGAAATTGATCACGATATCGACGTTGACCCGGACACTAACGGTCGATGCTGGGATGGGGATGAAATCTGGTCAGTTACACCCCTTTATTGAGATTTCTACAGAAATTGATTACGATATCGAGGTTGACCGGGATACCAACGGAGGATGCTGGGATGGGGATGAAATCTGGTCAATTACATCCTTTCATGGTGATTTCACCAGAAATTGATTACGATTTCACCAGAAATTCATTACGATTTCGAGGTTGACCGGAACATCAACGGAGGATGCTGGGATGGGGATGAAATCTGGCCAGTTACATCCCTTCATGGTGATTTCACCAGATCACGGTATCGAGGTTGATCTGTTAGGGCATTGCTAGCAATAGGGGTACCACCCCATTACTAACAACCCCTTCCCCCATTATAATAGGTACTGCATGATTAATTTAATCTGTAGTTAGAAATATTTAAATGTGATTATTGCGTATACTATATTAATAGAGGACTGTAATGTAGATAGATTTTTTTATGTAATAAAAAAAATATACTTACATCGGACCTCAAGCTAGGAACAAGTCAGGGTGACCAATTTCCTCCCGGTACAAAACGAACGTGTAAAAAATTCAGTGTTTTCCTCACACTTCAAAATTTGTCAGATTATTATAATAGAACAGGTGTGAGTAACCTTCTGAATCAACGGGCCATATTTTTTGCTGGCCCGCACATGAAGTTTTCTCTAATCTATTAATAATGTGCAAAACGTGTGTGAGGATGCTACTCCTCAATCCACCCTCGGAACTGCAACTGACTTTCTCCAAGCTTCATTTCAGCACTTTCTTAAACATCTTACAAGTTTTCGACCGGAAGGAAATAAATGACGAAAGAAGTAGTACTACATGTAACCTATAGGTCTCATGTCGTTCAAGTCGTGGTATTTTGTAATATAATACATAAAAATTGTCTTTCCATACAAAGAGTTGTTGAAAACATGTTTTTTATTTGTGTTTAGAATTTAGTACGAATTAGTCATTTTAAGTGAATTTACTTCTCGAACAAACGGAGTGGTAGGAAGAGGTGGCATGCAAGAAAAATATCCTATTGCATTCCGTCTGCCGTATCTGTAATAAAGTCTTTTAAAATTCAAATTAAAAAATCATTTGTTTTTTAGAACATATGAACGTCAAATTTTTACATTATAATTTTATTTTTTTCCCTACCATCCAGTTCAGTATATAGATCCAATTGTGAAGAACTGGCAAGAAACTCAATTGAATTACTTTTTTTTTAATAGTCTATTTATTTGCGTTGTATATTTATATAGGTGTCTATGTCTAACATTAAATGAAAGTCCCGTGCATGAACAACTATTGCCATGGACACGCATAAAACAAATCTATAGATATGTAAATCTATAGTTATGTATTGTAACTAATAATTTACAATGGGCAATTTATTTCTTGTCTCTTGTTACATAACTTCGAAAATGTAAGAGAGATTTGTTAAGGCAAAATCGCTTTTAAAGTATTATTTTTAACATTTGCTCACTTTGTCTATAATTAAATTTGTATTTAAAAGTGCAATAAGGAATATATATATTTTTTTTTAGTAATACGTAATATCAGATCCGGTCACGCGTTGTTGTGGCTAAGGTTCTTGAATAAAATAATATTGCGACTATAAATTGAGATGTAAGCTATCATATCTTTCAAGTTGGATCAAATTGCACACAATCTGCAAATCAAATTTGCAATCGGTTCAGTAGGAGTCCATCGCGGTCAAATAGCGTGACACATAATTTTTATATAATACATATATGTATAAGAGTAAGTAACCTATGATAATAAATGTATACCTATATATAATTTATGTATAAGAGGTATATATTGTTTTGCCAAATAAATTGGGTATAATAAGTCACTTTACTGTTATACCTAATTCATATAGCAAAATAACATTTACCGCGGGAACTAGCAATTATAAAAAAATGTAACAAACGCACAATGTAACGTAATTTTATACTATCTCTGTAACGTAGGTAATATTTATATTTAAAAAACATGATTTCTACAAATCTCATAAACGATATTAAATTATTTTTATATCATAAAGAAAATAATTTATCTGTAACAGTATTTTTAGTTTAATTTCTTCCAAAGTTTAGAATACACTTTGAAGGAAAGGGATAAAATATATATTCGTCCTTTCTTCGATTCTTGTCCCTGGCGGGTCTAGGTAGCGAACTCTGGAAAAGGGCGATCACAATAGATGTATGTAGGTCGCAGTGCTACAGGTCTAAGCATCTGATAATAGCCCATACAACCCAATAAAAAAATATTCGTCCCTTTCTTTCAAGGTGTATTCTAAATTTTTAATGGTTAATTTATGACGTTTTTACGAAAAACATGTTAATTTATTTAGTTATGACTATACAATCGCACATAAAATGAATCGTGTGATACAAATCGAGTGTTCTCTACGCCAAATTATTATGCTTTACGAATTTCGATATTAATTATAGGAAGTATTAAAATATATAATCATTTGTTCATAATTTCTAGAATATAGTAATTTAAAATTATTAAAAATAAGTTTTTATGTCCGCCATTTTGGATTTAGAGTGACGTCATTTTACATTCATCAAATCTTTTCATTAGTTGCCTGTACAAGACACGTTTCTTTCCCGCGCGTTTTAGAGAGAGAAAGCCAGGGCGCGCAATCGTGAGTGATTAAAATGAAATGAAATGAAAATCTTTCTTCTTCTCATAGAATATAAACAAACATTTATATACACTATTGATATATCAATATGTATAATCATTAAACGCTGAGAAAGCAAAGAGGCAACTTGGGTTGCATTTGTATTCACTCTTTTGCACGTGATTGTTTCAAGCCAATTCACTTTCTATTAAAATTTTATTTTTTATTTTACAGTTTTCATTTTCCAACGACACGTTTACGATTTATACTCCATAATTATGACTTTACTATATAGTCAGATGTCTTCCATTTTGAAATAACAATTAATTATTACAAAAAGGCGCTAAAGCTCGCACGATTGAAGAACGCAGGAATGCGAGAACTGGCGGCGCGGGCGGTATTTCTCTTTGTATACATTTATATGCACACTCTTTCATGTTTAAAAGCCGATTCGCGCGTGAGGAGCGTACATGTAAAGGCATAAAGGCAGCAATTTATTATACATATCATGGAAAATAGCTACGCCGCCATCTTGGTTCGCCATATTGGATTTAGAATGACGTTACTTACCTGATTCATAAAGTGTATGTAAAATTTCCGCTCACTTGGTTAATTTATTGTTACCTTTCTCCTTAATAAACGTTATTACTATAGTTTGTTGGGTCGAAGTTTTATAATTATATACGAGTATGTTAAGACATACCAACATACATTCTTAACTACAGGTGCCGGGGCGAGTGCCGAGTCCATCGTATGGCAGACAGTTCTTCGAACATCGAGCAGTTCCCGGAACTTGTGGCCCTGGTGTAGGTTTAAGGGGCCCCTTGACGTACAAACACTCACCTTCTATTTCTTCTCGTGTTTCTATTTCTTCTCGTGCCAAGTTTAGTCTGCTAGTGCAGCTTTAGATACATCTTCTAGTATACAACTTCTGCAATTCTAGACAGGCCAAGATTTAGCTTGATTATCTGGTAGGTATATATCTCTCTTCCACTTCGACCGCATATAAATTAACCATGTATTAATTTTAAAGAAAATGACAGAATTCTTTGTTTTGTAGGTTTTAGTTTTAATTTGTATGCATACTCTTCATTTAAAGTCGGCAAAGTCGATATTGTAGTGATCTGTAATAATACCTATTGGTGCTAAACCCTTCAGTCGAGGTTTAGGGTATAAAAGAATTTATTATGTAAGTATTGTAAACCCTAAAGTTGGCAACTCCATTATTTGATGGTATTTTTGATGGATGGCGCGCGTTTTATGAAAACATAATTCTTAATATCTTTATTCATGTAGGTCTATTAGGCTTTTAAGATATATCAAATCTACCGCCAGTTTCGAATGATTTCAAGATGAGAAGAACTGACAAAAAACTCAGCTCGTATTCTTTTCAAATAAATGTTGTACATGTTTACAATAATACAGATTCATTTTTAAATTCAAATTTGGTAGAATAAAGTGACCACCAGCATATGCTATTGCAAAAGCAAATAGTCTAATCAGTGTTTTCGTGAACCGATCAGATATATTCCCCTTGTGATATTTCGTGATTTACACCGAACCTCACATAATTATTAGATGGTAGACTTAAAATATTTACAGTTCTTAATGAGCTAACATCAAAATCATCATCGTACCGTGTTGCGGCCATTTTTACAGGATGTACATAGTTGCTGAAGTTACGACGACTCTTTTGTAATTTTATATAAACCTTTTGCATTTATGTACCAATATTTTGTATTGTGCAGCTATGATATTTACGGACATTTGTTTTTTGTTTAGTCATCACAAAGTATTTTGTTTTAAATGTGATGTGTGATTTAATTTTATGTTTGAGACTGTAATCCTAGATGGGGTGGCCAGGGGCAACTGTCGCAACGCAACTGGATATTTCCACATTTTGTTGTTCTGTTTTTTTCAGTTGTAAATTAAATAGAAAGTTATAGATAGTCTGTAGTCTCTAGTCTGTATCAAGACTAGAAAAATATAGTTCCTTTATTATATATGTATTGCAAAAACGCAAAGCTCAGAATGGCGGGATCAATTGAGTTTTTTTTTTTAATATTATGACGAAGGGAAAACTTACAAACTGCCAAGAAAAATCGCCTCTTTTCTTTTTCTCATAGAAACTTCCTGGCTGGAATATAGTCCAACGGGGAAACATGATGTTGTATATTGTGTGAGAGAATAAAAAACTGTCAATATCTAACTATACGTGGACACGAGGTATTTACCATATTAACTTTAATCTAAAAGAGAGAGTTAGTATTTTTCTTCTTCTTCTTCTCTGATCCAGTAATTTCACTGCAGTAAAATTACAGGATAAGAGGCTTGATATCTTAATCCAATGGAATAGCAACGCATGAGTAGTTTCACGGGTGTCACATGATAACGTGATGTCCGTAGTGCTGTTCATATTCACATCAAGGCGATGGTTACCACTTACCATCAGGCGGGCCGTTAAATTTCCATTCCAATGAAATAGGTAGATAAATTCTTTATTCACCAATTACAGACACAATATACATGAGTTATACAAAAATAAACTTAAAAATCACTAACTACCCCAAATAGGATTACAGACGTGAAGGTAGATTATTATTTTATAAATGTAAGATAATCAAGAGAATTACTTGCCAAGTTATATCCATTTCTCAAAATAGAAGTATTCAGAAATGTGTTGTATTATATTATTAAGATGCGTTCATTTGTTTTTAATTTTAGTCCTATATTTCAATTAAATATAATCTATGATACGATGTCTTAACTATTTTGTGATAATTGTAATATTATATATTAACCAGTCAATATAAATAATAAGCGTCATATATTAATAAATTGTGTTTAATTTTCCTATGAACTATTTATTTTCTATAGAGTAGAATAGAATAGAAAATCATTTATTCAAATAAACTTACATTGAAGCACTTTTGATTAGTCATCACATTTTTTTTAATCTACCGCTCGTTCGGAAAGCTGTCTCATCACAAGAAATTTCTTGCTCGTTAGAAACTTGCGTATAATAGTTTAGTATACTGTGGGAGGATTTTTCGCCGATGGGAGAAATTTTCCCAGTACAAAGGGAGCAGTTTTAATGGGTTTTGGTATGAATAGAAAATCATTTATTCAAATAAACTTACATTGAAGCACTTTGAATAGTCATTACATTTTTTTTAATCTACCGCTCATTCGGAAAGCTGTCTCATCACAAGAAGAACAAGCAAGAAACTTGCGTGTTGCTCTTTTAAATAATTTTATTCTTACTTTACATTTTTAAGTTTAAGTGTGTGAATACAAACTACCAATTAGCACTAATTCAATTAAATACTCAAATAGAAAAAATATTGAATATACAACCAACTGGTTAAAAGGAAATCAGTCATAGTGATTAGAGCAGACCAGTCCCTTCAAGCAGCACCCATTCACGAGTATGACGGGTGAGCCAGCCATCACTGCGCTCGACCATATTTTAGGGTGCCCAATGACCCGGCTCACCACGCTGCCACAAGTCTGGACATTTTAGATCATTCACGGCTTCGGTGGTCCAGCGGTTTAGCACACCGCCTTACTTCCTATGGTCACGGATTTGATTCCTCGCACGGTACAAAAAATTGTATTCATGAGTATGATTGTTTGTATCGATCTGGGTGTTTTCTATGTATATTATGTATGTATTTACGAAAAAAATATCTATGTTCTTGTATCAGTAATCTAGTACCCATGACAGAAACTAGCTAAAGTTTAAGTTATGGGTACTATTACTGATACAAGCTAGTAAATATATATATGACAATACATTTACCTAAAATCAATATTACTAATAGTTCACATGTGTGGTCGGGTGTACCTACAAACTTTGTTCATCGTGTGCGGTGATGTGTTGTTTACAAATTTAATTCCTAATTAAATGTTAAAATTGTAGCTTTTCCTTAACAACGATTGGTCATATACTAATATATATATATATGGCATATTTTATATTATTCTTGTTCTTTTTATTATTATTGATTCACGAAATAATTTTTACTATTATGTTGTATTATTTTTAAATTAGCTGTTATTTGTAGTTTAGAACTTAACTTAATATGCTATCGTCGTCGTCGATCTCACATTGTATTTTACTGATAAAGGCTATAACAGAATAGCAGAGAGGGTGGACTCACTGCCCCCACTGAGTCATAGACCGTTTTGTCTCCTTCAATACTTTAAAATTTTATTATTGTATGGGCAACAATTGTATTAGCTTTTGTTTGAGACAAATAAAGATAATTATTATTATTCCAGCAATGGTATTTCCGAACCGATACGATATTGAAACCTTCAAGAGCTTATTCCTTTTTAAAAGGCCGACAACGTACTTGCAATTCCCCTGGTGTTGCGGGTGCTCATGGGCGGCGGTAATCACTTACCATCAGGTGAGCCGCATGCTCGTTTGTACCTTATGTTATAAAAAAAATATATATATTATTATTATATGCAAGTTCCTCCGCGTGGAATTGAAACAAATACATTTTTTTAAATAAAAAATTAAGTTAGGTACTATTTATAACGTTAGCCATCTGCGAGTTAAAGTCTCGTCAAAATCGGTAGCTGTTTTATAGATTAGCAATAAAAGTAGTTTAATTTATTCCTCATAACATTAGCGAATGAAAGTCTTATCAAAATCGTTTCGGAGATTAGCAAGAGTAGACAGATCAACAAACAAATTATGGCATTTAAAATTATTTTCTGATGTCGGTTGGTATCGTATATACTTTCATATTATTATTAATTTCATATTTAATATTCAGTGAAAAGCTGATATAATTTGATATTATGGATATTTCAATTTTATTTATTTGTATACATAGGCCAGTTTACAAAATAAAAATATAAGCTTCCTCTAGGCAAGAGTTATGAATTTCTTTAATAAAGTAAGGACGTAAAACCTTTAGTCGATATAAAATATGTATATATGTAAGTATATTTATATATATATCTATATATGTATGTGTATTTATTCGTTTAATAATTATAGTGTCTTGTGTCTGCCATCTACCTCTTCTATGTACGTTAGTCCTATTGCTTGTTAGAAGGTTGTCTGTAAGAAATTGCCTATAGCGATAACCGCCTTTTGTAATTTTTTTTTTATTTACTGTTTTTCTTATTGTATTGTATGTGCATAATAAAGAGTTTATTATTATTATTATTATTATTATAAAAAGAAAACGTAGAGGTCCTCATCTAGATTGCATTTTTTATATTTGTTAGTTACCTCGCAAGAACAACAAGCGATTTTGATGATACTTTTTTTATTTGAAAGCTGGTGCATCTCATATGAACCCATATAAATTAGATGAGATGCTTTGGATTAATAAAACTGTAATTGTATAAAATAAAACAAGTCAAAATTGTCCAGTGTCAATGATATTGTATTTTAAAAAATAAACTCAAACATTCTGTTGTAGAAGATTAATTAGATTTAGGTCGGTGGGTCTAAAACAAAACTCTCATGGTAACATCCTCAAGACAATGTACACATTATATTCAATGAAAGTAAATAGAAAACCGAAACAAAATAAAGGCAATTTTTATAAAGTGAACATAATGACAGAAAATGTTCTTAGTAAAAATAAATGAAATAGATAATAAAATCAATAGGAGCAATAAACTAGAAAATATAAATCGCGGAGCATTAGTCTGTGGAAAAATAAATTAAAAAAATACCTATATAGAGTCGAAACGCCAAGCCAGAAACTACTCTCATGGCCATTGCCATAGAGTAGTCTTTTGGTATATTTACTTTACCCTCTGGAGTAAAGTTTCCAATCATGCGTTTTAAGTATTTATAGGATCTTGTAGAGGGCACCACTTTCCATACTTCAATTATTTTGCTGTACGACTTTAAGCTTTACGCCATTACAGTAAGACTCAAAATAAACAAATTGGAATATTGAAGTGCCCCCCTGGCCATTCCTAAAGAAGCAAAGTGAACAATTTAAAATAACTTTTAAATCTTACATACAAACTACTGTTATATGATTAATGATGGTAGTATGAAAAAAAAATCAATATTAATAGTCAAATTATGGTATGTTTCTTAATAAAAATAGACCAATTTCTTGAGTATTTTAGTACTTGTTTTAAGGGAATATTTAGCTAATATATAGCAGCTCACAACATACTAACAATTTTACGGTAAATATTCTAGTATATAATGTGTATAACCTTGAAAAACGTTTAAATCGATATTTATCTTCACTAGAATGCTTCATTGCAACATTTTTAAGTTCTGTCTCCTGATAACTCAAAAGCAACACAAAAAATATTCATTGGGACACCTCGGCACTGTTATCTGCAACTTCGGACAATTCCATATCTTCTCGCATCTACATCTCGATCTAAACCTCTTCTTGTTCCCGCTTTCCACCAAATTGTTGGATCCACTTAAATCCGTTGTTTTATGGAAGTAACTTAGCTTGGAAATGAATCTTGGTGCTTTAGTTCTGGCTTCGTACGCCACTGTTGCTAATTCTGATTCTCTTTCGCTAACATCTGTATTTTCTGTATCGTAGGCGACCGTTGAAAAGTCTTCATTTCTGGCAAATCTTTTATCGTGATTACTCTCCGATAGGTTTGATGTAACTTTAATTGGACCACCAGATGCTATTCTGTTGAATTTGTTGATAATCGCAGCGTCTATAGATTGATCTAAAAGTGATTTTGGTGCCTTAACATCTGTATTGTTGGCAGAATGGTTATAAGTCTGTACACTTTCAGGTTCTGCTGTTATATTAATTGTTTGTCTTTTAAAAACGTCACTGACAATTCGGACGTCCGCGTTTGTGGCGATCTCATCAGTTGGATTGAGAAATTGGTTGTTATCATTTATTATTGCTTCATTAGCTTTATTGGTTGGTGGATTGTGTTGAGTGTTGCCACCTATGGATAATGGTAGAATTTGTATTCGCGATCCTCTGGAGGAGTGGTTTAGTAGTAGCGGGTCACCAGGTAGTGGCTGTATCTTTACGTATGTGATATCACTGTTGTCCTGTGGTGCTGGAGACACGCTAGAGAAGACCAACAATGGGAGGATCCACCTGGAAGGAGAAAGGTAAATAAATAAATTACGTTCATCACTTGATATCGTGGTGAACACGACACGACATGCCCACTTAAAGTCTGTAGTCTTACACATGTAGGTACTAACAAGTACTTTTGCACCAAGTGACTCCAGGTCTCTATGATTTTCGCGTACAAGCAGGCTACCTCTACGCCTGCGCTATAAATCTATAAGATTATTAATGTTGTGTACTCTGTATGATGAGCATGTTTTTCTATGTTTGCAGTTAGTCTGTGTCGGAGAGTTTGTTAGAGAGTAGACATCATTTATTGTAAATACTAATTACTAGCTGTTCCCACGTTTGTACCCGCGTTCTATTTTAATATAAATTCAAGAAAAAATATAGGCTATATGTTATTCTCATGCATAAGCTACATTACTGTAAAGTTTCATCGAAATCCGTTCAGTAGTTTTTGATTGAAAGAGTAACATGCATTCTTACAAACTTTCGCGTTTATAATATTAAGATATGTTATTTTATGAATCTCAAATATATTAGAAGTGCCGAAATACGATCTGAACATATATGTTTTTAAGTAAATGAGCCAACAGAATATCAGCTCTGCAGATTTATCTGTAGCTCTATGCTGAGTTGGTTCCCTATTCACCTTCACGGCTCTTAGAGCTACCTCCATTTCTTTGGAACATATACTTTTTCTGTATCATGTACATATGTTTATAATTGGTGGTTATATCTACTCTGGGAATATTAGAATTAGTAATTAATTAATTAATTATTAACCAACAGGTAGACAGCCTTTCGGATTTACAATATTAGTATAGGTAGATCTTGACGGCCGCGGTGGTTTAGCTGTTAATTCCGATGATCGCGGGTTTGATTCCTCGCACGGTACGCACATTTGTCTGTATGAATATGATCGTTTTTATCTGGGTGTTTTCTATGTAACATATATACAAAAAATATATATCTATGTATGTATTTATATCAGTTATTTAGTAGGTAGGCACGCACAACACAAACTCTGCTCAGGTTAGAAATAGATAATAATAATAATAAATCCATTTATTGCCAATATTAGTATAGTTACATAGTTACACATTTATACATATTTAATATGATTGGCAATAGGTACAAACTCAGCTATTGCTGGCTATAGATGGCGCTGTGTGAATTATCCTGAGGTATTATTAATATTATAGGATCAGAAGGTAATTCCCTCAGTATAAATTCAGTCAGTTTGTTATAAATTCCGGTATTGCCTATTACCATAAATACCTAATTATTAAAAAAGTATTTATATAGAGTTTCTATTGAAAATTAGACGATTTGTCCTTAGGTCAGAATCTAAACTCTCTGTCTGTATCTAACATATAAATAAAATTGGATTGACTGTTTGTAATATTGAAATAACCGTTTTTTACTACATACATATAAATATACTATAAATACGGTACATACACTAAAATAACGTTTTTTACAATTTTTGTCTGTCTGTTTGTTCCGGCTAATCTCTGAAATGGCTGGACCGATTTTGACGGGACTTTTTTTTGGCAGGTAGCTGATATAATAAGGAGTGACTTAGGCTACTTTTATTTTAGAAAAATAAAGTTAAATTCCACGTGGACGATGTCGCGGGAACAGCTGGTTTTTAATGTGTGTATAGGCAATAATAAGTAGTAGGAGGAAACTGCAAGTTTGTTTATTTGTATGATGTCCAGTATTCCCTATTACCGTAGGTACCTAATTATCATAAAAAGCATTTAGGTATATAGAGTTTTTATTGAACACTGGGTAAGGTTATTTTTTCTTTGGTCCAAATATTGAATATGTAGGTATAGTAGTAGGTAGATATGTAGGTATCAGGGATGTTAGGGAGCTCCGTAACGGTAACCTATATATACCTACTATCGGATATCCGATATAAAAAAATATCCGTAACCGTAACCGAATCCGATATAAAAGTTACGGATAATATCGGATAGAGACGGAGCCTAATTGAGACACGTTATGTAACCATTTTATTAGCTACTATTTCACTTTTGAAATTCCTTAAAAAATTAATATCCGTAACCGAAATTATCCGAAACTAACGGATAATCCGAAATAATTTCATATCCGCATCCGCATCCGTATCTGGTATTATAAGCATTCCTATATCCGAAACCTATCCGTATCCGAAATTTTATATCCATACCATCCCTGGTAGGTATATATATAGTCAATAATAAATAGCAGGACTCATTTTAATTAATTAGCAGTATAGAAAATGAATATTGAACTATAATAAATATTTATTTATCCTATTTCCTTCAATGAGACATCAATTTTGTTATTTTGAATTGCGCCGATTATATTTTTAGTAGGCACTTTACCAGAATAGTTTTTAATTAAATCTAATAATATAAATAGGTAACTTCGCGTGTTAGTTTTTTCTATATATTCTTAAGTCTAAATAGCTATGAAAATTCACATACATTGGAACCCCGATTATCCGGATCAAATAAAACCAGGGGTATTCCGTATAATCGGAAATCCGGATAACCGATTTTGAAAGCAAATCAAACAATATTTAATTTTCAATAATTTTTCATTATGTTTTATTTAGATAATACGATATATAAAAAAAGAGCTCTAACGATAGAATTACATGATACCTATGGAATATAAAATTTAGGTTGAAAATAACTTATTATTTCTGTCTAAAATGGAATAGATATATACTAGTAACAATAAACCTGCAGTTTTATTTTAGACTAGCTGTTCCCGCGACTTCGTCAGCGTTGAAATTAACTTTATTTTTCTAAAATAATATAATTTTTCTAAAATCAAAGTAGCCTGAGTTACTCCTTATTACATCAGCTACCTGCCAAAACATGTCCTGTCAAAATTGGTCCAGCCATTTCAGAGATTTCAGAGAGAGACAGACAGAAAAAAATCGAAAAAAAAATTTTTGTGTATGTACCGTATTTATATTCATATGCATGTATTAAAAAACGGTTATTTAAATATTACAAACAGACACTCCAATTTTATTTATATGTATAGATTCATTGTTTACTATTTTTTTATGTAAAGTGTATATCCACATGTTCTTTTCAATATAGTCTTTAAATATATATATATGAATCATATAGCGATTCCCTTCTTTCCTTACACAATTGTCTAAACATACAAATCGAGTACCTCAGAAGTTAGTATTCAAACTGCAGGTCTTCAGCGTTTAAAATTATGTAATGGACTATTTTAGTTAAGCATCCAACTAATTGTTAAGGTTATTCAGTTATTACCCAACAAAAATAGCAAATACCAATTGTTAGTGAAATTTAACAAGACAACCGTTGTAAAAACCGTTCGGTTTAATCTTTTGTTTTTAACTTTCACACTTAAAACATGAGTTATGTAAGATGTAACTGAATTAATCGTAATGTTCAGTAGTTTCAGTGAATTGTGTAATGTTAGTAACAATGTTTGAAACTGTTTGCAATCAACTAATTTATAATATGCAGTCATGTTCGGATCATTACACTGTTGCAATTGCAAACCGTAAGCTTGCATATACACTCTCAAATATGTTTATATTAACATATGAAGGTAAAACTTGGTTCCCCTTTTTGCGAAAATTATGCAGACAAAGAAGTATGAAATTGCGCTCACTTATAGTTTATGTAGAGAAGGAATACAGAATGCTAATATTTTTTAATTATGCATAAAAAAATATATTATATATTATATACAAAAACATTTTATTCAAATTACCATGTAATTGACACACACACAAAAGAAATCTTTGACAATAGAACCTTAAAAATGTTCTAACTTGGGTCTAACAAAGAAATAACGAAAAGGTTAGTCGACATCACAGAAGACCGAAGAGCTGTCAGCTACCTTGGACAAAGAATTAGTCTAGCTATTCAAAGAGGGAACGCTGCCAGTATCTTCGGAACGTTGCCTAAAGGGACCCCTTTTAATAATATATTTTAGTCATCATATTATATATTTTTTTAAGCTTTTTAATTTTAGGTTCTTAGTTGTACAATTAGGTTATTTAAATTAATTATGGTATTGGGCGATTGGATTTTTCCTATTTAGGGAGCAGGGCCTCTATATATATATCCTATTTAGGCATTTCACCTTATATCATAAGGATAAATGTAACACTATATTGTACAATAAATAAATAAATTAATTTCTTAATTTTGTCCGTTTCCTGTGCTCGAATAAAGATCATACAATCGTCGTTACTCATAATTCGCCTTTATTATTATCCAAGGGGCCATCCTCACGCCACAACACAATAGAAAAACGCAAACTTGTCGATTTTAACTAGTAAGGACTAAGATGTTATACCTACAATTTTCCTGTAATTTTACCGACTTAACACACTCAACCTACATATATGCTAAGCTACTTAGTTGCAAATGGCGACTGAAATAGTTCAGACAGAGGCTCCTAGGCTTTGTAGAAAGACTATTTCGATCGCTAGATAGAACCACAGATAATAGAACATAATTTAAAGCTAGAATTGTCTGCTTTTATATAAGTCAATTAAATTAACCACGCCATCTTAATCATTATCTAAATGCTTTTAAAATCATATATAATAATTCTGTGTAAATTTAAAACATCAAAGGATTAAATAATTTAAAAAAACTTTAAAATTGAATAGTGCTATTTTTCTATTTAACCGTCGATGTGTAACTACGTATAGTATGATAGTTTGTATCGGTCTAGGTATTTTCTACGTATAATATGTATGTATTTACGAATAAAATATATACAAGCTAGCTTAACTTGGGACTAGATGGCGCTGTGTGAATTGTCCTGAGATTATTATATTTGCCATTGAAAAGTCATAGACAATTTCCCGCCAAGGTGACAAGCGTAAAATTAGGAATAGAAATAATCTTTATTCAAATAAACTCATTACAAGCACTTGAATAGTCATATTTTGATTCTACCACTCATTTATCACAAGAAGAATGAGCAAGAAACTTGAGTGTTGCTCTTTTTAATAGAAGTTTTTTATATATATAAATAATTACAGTATAACAACAAAAAGCCATGCGCTAATCAACATAGAAATCGCTACGCACTCATTATTAGTGTAATCAGATAATATTGTCAGTGCTATGGATTTAAAGTTTTTCTATAAAACGAATAAGAAATAAGAATATTAATGAATAGAACTATGCAGTAATGAGCATGCCACCGATGTCCTATGTAGCACAGAGAACCTACTTATAGTACTAGTACTATAAAAATATTGAATAAAAATTTATAAAGGATAGTAAATATAACAAAGAGACTGCACTCCGCACATACAAATATGATAAATATACAAATTAACAAACTAACACTAATGTGGAACATCATTACATAGTATAAAACAAAGTCGCTGTCGCTATCTGTCCCTATGTATGCTTAAATCTTTAAAATTACGAAACAGATTTTGAAGCGGTATTTTTAATAGATAGAGTGATTCAAGAGGAAGGTTTATATGTATAATACATGTACACCTGTATGAAGCCGAGGTGGGTAGTAATAAATAAACGAAACAGTAAGTAAAATCAAATAAAAAATCAGTTACACATGTAAGAGATTTTAGCAGCTTTTAAACAGTAAGTCAAATGAAATCAAAAAGATTTTTTTCTAATGAACGTCAAATTTTTTGTAATAATAGTTTTTCCCTATCGTCCAGTTCAGTAGGTATACTGTTTCAATTGAGAGGAACCGCTGAGAAACTCAATTGAATATCTTTTTTTTCAAACCAGTTTATTTATGTACATTATGTATTTCTGTAGACTAAAACAGGTATAATAATTTTTTTTGCGTCAGTAGAGTAATGTAAGAGCTTGTCAAAGTCCAGTTGTAGTACCGGTATTTCATCCCACTGAGAATTTTATGTATCTGAACCCAATTCAGTATCATGAAGTCCATAAAAATTTTAAGTAGATAGAACTCTGCTTTGTTGGAAGTCTGCCTTACTAAACCAATGCATATGCAGAGCCAAGTGCTCTACTGTTTTAGTTTTCTGAACATCTAAAAATATCTCTAATAAAACCTATCTCTAAATATAAAAAACCGATATCAATCGTAATCGTTAATAGGTAATATACATTCAGCTTCTAACATATACGAAAATACTATGTGCTTATTGGTACCCGTGTAAGTTTTTGTAAATCGATCGGAACGAAGAAACACAAAATTTTATGTCAAGCTTTTTTTATTAAGAGAGTTGGGAACTAAAAAGAACTAAAGAGCACTTCGACCTTGCTCGCTGCTAAGGGAGATCTACAATATATTATTATATTTAAAATGTTATCCCAAATCAATTACGCTGTTTCAGAGATTAACTGTAATTACTTTGGGTTTTATTTTCATAAGGTCCGTTAGTTTTTATCATATGCCAACTTCACCATTTACCTTTTACATTTTCAATATATAAATAATAATAATAATATCTCACGAAAATTCACACAGCGCCATCTAGTCCCAAGCTAAGTAGAGCTTGTGTTATGGGTACTAGACAACTCATATACTCAAATACATATTATACATAGAAAACACTCAGACCGATACAAACAATCATACTCATGAATACATATGTCTGTACCGTGCGAAAAATCAAACCCACGACCATCGGATAATAAAGCGGTGTGCTAAACCACTAGACCAACGAGGCTGTCAATAAATATGTATAGATTTTAATAATAACATTTAATGGTTCTCTAACAGTGGCCATGAAATACTTTTCACGTGTAAGTCACAGTAAGACGGCCCTGAACCCTTCCGTGGTGTGCCTTGCCTAAAACTGTGACATCTCAAACTAATAATCAAACAAGAAGCACTGAATCAAGGGCAGAATATTCATTTCTTCATTCATTCATTCAAGAGCCCGAATAACGGGCTCCTCAAAACAATATCCTAATAGACTAATACTATTGAGTGAATATAGTATCACGATTAGGGCCCTCATTGGACACTGCAAATTGAATAAACACATGGCAAACTTAGGCCTATGCTCGACAAAAATCTGAAGATTTTGCCAAACTGTAGAGGAAACGTATATCCTATGTGGTTGTAGTTCACTCATGCGTAAATGAAATACCACCCGTGGTTGTAGCCCACTTTGGAAACTGTTCACTCTATCTGAGGAGATAAAAACCATAGCTCCTAAGAATATCCTTCATTTCTCGTCTCTGTCCCTCCTTAGCGAACTTTGAAAAATGTATATCAGATTTAAAAAAGTTGATCTTCTCGAAAAGCCTTTCTGTCATTTTTTCTCTTTGTTCAAATACAGAATCGCTAATAAAGGAGAATGGAGCAACATTTCAGTTCGTTCGTTCGGTGCAGTTTCCGGGCGCGCAAAAATTGTTCTATATTTCTTCGCATTAAGATTATTTGAGCGACATTATTAACAAATTCTTCTACAAATATCGGTGTCTCGTCACTCATATCAACTAGCGAGAACGAGACACAATGTTGAGAGGTACCTACAATGTTTTAACATTATACCTCTAAATATAATACGCGTTAGATTCCCACTGGTTGCATTTTTCAATCACGCAATAACACGCTTGAAGCAGAAGCAGGAAATTAGCTAATTAATAAATTCCACGGTAATCCATACACAGACATGACAATGGCGATGTTTATTACTGATTTAATTCTTTAATTACCACTCATAAAAACTAATGCGAACCGAGCAGTTAAAATAAAAAAAAATCATGACCCATCTAAAGTTTGTCTATGTATCTTTTTTTTTATTTTATTTAGGCAAAGACATTGGTAACTATTTGAAAACTACTATAAATGTGTGTATCAGTTTATTACCTTTTCAGGACTAAACAGATGAATGGATCTTAATTACATTTGACTTGAAAATATGTATTGTATTACATCGGCAATGATTATCAATTACATCGGCCATCATTTATGTCAAAAACAGCAGACAAAGGTAAGCAGTTAGAATATACTTTATTTATTTGTAATAGACAATGAAGGAAAGACAAGTAGTATATTGAAAGAACATATAAGACGGCCTGCTGAAAGCAACATTTTCAAGGCAACCTCAGGGAATTTAATAATCGAATAGGTAATGTAAGGTAAATATTAAATTGGATACATTTACAAGAACAACATACCTATATAGTAGGTACTAGCTGTGCCGACGACTTCGTCTGCGTGGAAAAGTAACCTTGACTAAATAAAGAAAAATTATTTAATAATGTATCCCAAAAAAGCTAAAGATTGTTTCATCGTTCTAGCTTCAAAAAGGACGAATTTCCATACAAACTTTCATCCCCTATTTTACTCTCTTAACGGCTAAAGTTTTTACAAACTTTGAATGTCATATTTATTTATATTTAATCAACAGCCTAAGGAATAAGTTTCAATCTTAAAAATGACGATACTTCCATACAACTCCGTTTTTCGTGTACCAAATTTAATTTAAATCGGTTCAGTAGTTACGGTGTGAAAGCGAGGCAGACAGACAGAGTTACTTTCGCATTTATAATATGACTAAGGATGTAAATAAATAATATAAAGCCATATCGAAAGAAATTCATATAGGTTTTGGTGTTGCTGGCATATAAAAATGGCAGACGAGCGTCTGTCATTTTTATAAATATTTATATTATTTTGATACCCTTTTTTTGGACGTCACTTTTGACTGTCTTACGATCTGTCTTGGAAACGCATTGTATGTATGTATACCTGTTTTTTTATTGAGTAACTGCGTAGTGATCCGCGCTCCAGCAACAATTTGGGAAGCAGTCTTTTAAGACTAAGATCTCATTATCTCTCTCTAGGCAATTGTAAGTAGCTTTGACGTAGTCTAGTGTTTTGAGTAGTCATGCTCACTAAAATGTCCAGACTTGTGGCGGCGTGGTGGGCCGGGTCATTGGGCTCCCTAAAATATGGTCGAGCGCAGTGGTGGCTGGCTCATCCGTCATACTCGTGAACGGGTGCTGCTTGTAGGGACTGGTCTGCTCTAATCACTATGACTGATTTCCTCTTATTAATTGTTTAACCAGTTGGTTATATAATCAATATTTTTTCTATTTGAGTATTTAATAGAATTAGTGCTAATTGGTGGTTTGTATTCACACACTTAAACTTAAAAATGTAAAGTAATAATAAAATTATTTAAAAGAGCAACACGCAAGTTTCTTGCTCGTTCTTCTTGTGATGAGACAGCTTTCCGAACGAGCGGTAGATTAAAAAATGTAATGACTATTCAAAAGTGCTTCAATGTAAGTTTATTTGAATAAATGATTTTCTATTCTATTCTATTCTCTTCCTAGTACATGTTTTTATTTGTTTTTTTCTCATTTCTTCCAATATGTTTGTATATATGTAGATTTATATATGTATACCTAAATTATGTATGTGTCTACCTATAGTGTCTTATGTGTGCCACCTACCTATTCTATGTACATAAGTTCTCTCTTCATAAGTCTCAGACAACCTGTCTGTATGAGATTGCTTATAGCGATAAGTCCATGTTTTGTCATTACTTTACTATTTACTGTATTTTCTTATTGTTTCTTAGATAAAGAGATTTTATTCATTATTTATTATTACAGTTACTCGTATATAAAACATCATCTGCTTCTTCTTTATAGCATTTATTTGTCGTCGTAATATGTTTTTCTCTTCCATTCATCCCTGTTCGCAGTCATCGCGTTATTTACTTCCTTTCTTATCATGTCATCTTTCACACAGTCCATCCATCTCTTTTTCGGCTTTCCTCTGCTCTTATAACCATTATATACTCCTATATAAATATGTGTAAAAAATCGCATCATCACTAACTGGCCGTATCTATATAAAAATCATTAATTTGTCTGTCTGTCTCTATATACAAACAGTTAATTACCAAATGTGAGCGTTACTTGACTAATTATTCACTGTCGCCATTGTCTATGGACAATGATTGATTTTTTTTAAAGATACGGTTGCGTTCCGTACCTTGTAGTTGCGTGTTTGTAGAGTGTTTAACAGAAAAAGAAAAATTTAACACAATCGCTGAGAAATACGTGTCAACATGTCGGAAATTGGTTTTTTATTTCATATCTATAATATGTACTTAGTAATATTTCACCACCACCCTCGCGGTGGTGTCGCGATTTAGCAGTCCACCTTACTTCCGGTGGCCGCGGGTTCGATTCTCGCATAATACTAATGTATATGTGTATGAT